>NC_139804.1:24244889-25458194 GCF_963457635.1 Microchirus variegatus | reverse complement strand
ACTCAGCAGGTTGCCTGTCTGCAGCCTTAGCTCAACAGTGCATGAAACAGTACTGACTGAACATGCTGTTCAGTACAGATTTACACATAAGTAACTAGAGAAAGCATTCGGAAAGTGTCAGTTTCTGTATCTGGATCAACACCATTGAATCATTTCCTTCTTAGGCCATAACCTCCATCCCCACAAAATGGCAATAAAAAACGTTAGTTATTGAGTAATGCTGTTCACAGACCAAACAAACAGTCAAAAACATGGATGAAATACTCCCTGTGGTGGACGTAACCAACTGTACAAACCAAATGACAACACAATTTGTAGTTTGTGTTGCCTAAAAAGACTTAAGACAATTTGATTAGGCTTAAATTCTATCACTCAAAATTAAACTGAGAAATTAACTGTCTTCTTTTGTGTCCTTGCACTCTCACACTCTCTCAGAGTCTTCATTTTTAAAAGGCTAAAATGGGCGCTGTTCATTTGAAAGCATCGAGCTATTCCATGTATTGTTTCTTTTTATATAAAACAACCTTCACAACTTCAAAAAGACATTGAAATCTGATTTATTACAGAGGTTTTAAAATGTTAAAAACAGTGTTCAGGGTTGTTTTATCTGCTATGAGACAATAAATAGTGGAAACGTGTTAAGTGCACACTATTCTTCCTTTTTGTTGTAACATGATAATTGGCAACCATACTAATCAAACTAAAACCAGAAAGGGACCACACACCGATAAGAATGTATTAATGTTTAAGCCTGCAAAACAATGATTATGTGTTTTGCATTAAAACAATATATGTAAATATATTTGACACTCGACTCAGTGTTTTGGGAAACAATAGTAACCATATTTCATCCCTGTAAGGGGCTTTCTTTTTTGTTTTATTTATCCCAAGCAAATCTCATACACCTCAAGACAATTTGTTCTTGAAACAGTGGGGATATCTGGTGATTCCCCAGATACAAAATCAGCAGCAAAGAACTAAATTCACCTTCTGTTAGATCCTTTCATGTGCATACTTGCATCCGACATGAGACAGAATCAGATAAATACAAGTCTACGGTATAGGCTTCCACCACGTTCAGAACAGTCACATCACGTGTCCAATTCCAAGCTTGTTCTCTGTCGTCCCAGTTCTTTCATTGTCCAATGACCCACTCTTTTGTTACATGTCATGAAGCTGGCCTCTCCAAGGAATAGGGAAGGCAGCGAAGTCTGAATTTCCCACATGTGACTTGTCAAATATGGGAACATACCCTATACATGAGCTATTATGAGCTATTTCCCCATTATTAAGCCAACGTAAGACTGTCTGTATACATACACTAAACTACCAAAAGAGAGAGGAATGTTGTACATGTCCTGGGTTGAGGGATGTGGAGATAGTTCACATGGATTCCACTCATAGCCCAAAGCATGCTTTTTCTCTCCCTGTTAGGCCTGGACTTCTGTTACCCACAGTTGTCAAGTCAATGTATTCTTTGGGCAGCACTGAATGTATGTTCCATTATGGTAACTGCAAGTATGGCAAAGATCACTAGAGTGTGGATACTAGTATAAAGCATTATCTGTTGACCTCACTTAAAGTCATCATTATACTTCACTTTTCACACAGATGTGTACAACTTGAGTTATTTGAGCCAATGGGTGTATTTGTATGTGATTTTATATCAGGACCTCAAACTAAAACTAAAAAAAAATAAGAAATGTGTTCAAGTTAAGGTAAGAGAAGTCATGTCGGAAATACATTTTGATTATAATTTGTGAATTCAATTTGAAGTAAATTAAAGTAAAACAATGTATAGTTATGTGACGTGTGACAATGTCCCATAAAATACCCTTTGATTTTCTCTTACACACACACACATACAAAGTTGTTTTTATGTGTGAAGACACATCATAGACATATTGCATCCCCTAGCCCTGTACACTAACCGTAACATCAAAACTAAGCCCAATTCTAAGTCTACACACACACACTCACAAACAGTAGTGCTGATATGAGCATGTGTGCACACATGGTCCTTTCTTATACATTTTTTTTTTTTGGAATGTGTTTTTGTGGAATTGATTGATAAAGGCACAGCACCACCTTGGGGTAGACGTTGAAGGGATATAAACCACACACACACACACATGCACATAATGAGTATATACATATTTGTGTTTTCCATAAATGTGTAGTAATTTCTCATTACCAACCAAAATGGAAAACGGACAAAGAAAAATTGCAAAGAGAGAGAGAACACGAGGGTTCATTCAAACGATGCAAATGCATGGGTTTACGAAAACCTCATGTACAAGCGCACGCACACCGAGTCACACATAGCTGCAGCATTTACCCCCTTCACTGAGACGACTCTCTACATTCTCCATTATCTTTCTGCTGTTAAACACATCACAGACACAATAAATTACTTTTGAATTAGTTATCCAAATCTATTACTGTTGCCAACATACAGAAAAAGAACAGAAGATACAGAACAGCAGCAAGAACAAATGTTTATATGAAGAGTTCCCAGATGCTGCCTCTAATGTAAGCTGCATCACAGAAGTGCAGAGTCCCTTGGCTACGGGCTTCTGTCTTTCTTCCTCCCCAGTGTGTTGTCAGAGCTCTATGCACACTTTTATCTGTCTCTGTTACACTGGGGATATTTGGGTATGTTCTTTTCTTTTTGTCGCATTGGAATGGGGAAGCTCAACTGGAACACTGGTGCCAATCTCAATCTGACCTTCTGATACCGAATGCCTGAGGAAATACAATTATAATTAAATCTTTATCTTCCTACATGACTATCTCAATGATTAAATTGTAGCGGAGGCACATAGTTCTGTGACTGTTGCCGCCTAATGTTAGACAACCTATACCTAGGGTTATATTATTCATTAATCCATTCTGCCCAAGTCAGTCCGAGTTATATTCTTTCAGAACGTTGTAATGCCTCATCCTCCTGCAATGAGCTGGAATGGGTATTTCAAGCTAAATCAGTAAGAATGCTTAAAGACGGACCAGAAAGTGTCCACAATCTTTTTCATTACGCAGGGGACAAAAGGTTTTAAAAGAAAAATCATTTCAAGGAACTCAAAATGCAAAACTAACCATATGCTAACAATGAAATTATGAAACTCTATATATTGTCTATGACATCTGGACACCCTGAGAACGATAGTGGAGTATCTACTACTTGCACAGAAAATCTGAAGAAATATATGCCTATATATGTCTTTTATCCCAAGCAGTGACATGACTGCTGAGATGTTGTGATCTCATTCCCCCTTTTGAAAGACAGGCACAGGTAGGGGTTGTTTTGTTGGCCTGACTTTTGGACTGTGTCAAGGCAGTCAAACTCAGTTAGGGTGGTCTTGCCATGACATCCCCGACTGTGGAAGGTTGCTAGAGCGATGGCCCGCATCTTCATGTGAACCAAAGTCACGGTCTTGTGTCATGTTGAGGTCACAACAGCGGAGGCGGCCAGTGAATAACCCTTATAAGCCGATAATCGCATCAGAGGGCAAGGTATGAAAGGATGGGATTGCAAAGTTTCTTGTTAAAAACCCGGTTCCATGCCTCAATATACCAAAAACAACAATGCACAGGTGTCTAACACTTGCAGATAAATGCAAACACAGTCATGGTCACATTTGTGCAAAATGGCCAGAGGTAAAACCATGTGCTAAAGAAGGTGTGAAACAACGTGCTAAATAACAAAGGTTATTATTCTCTCATTTGTATCTTTCATCACACAGATTAAAAACGAAGCATTTATTGTACTTGCTCCAACAGTCATGTTCAAGCAATAGGATTAAATTAAATTCTATTAACTTACTGTGCCTTTATTGCAGTCAGAATTAAACATAGATCTAATGTTTAGATTAGTAATTTAACTGTTTTTTTGTGTTTTTTGCTTATTTAGCTTTCCGTTTACTATACCCATGCAGGAATCAGTAGAGGTTTTTGAGTACATAAGACCAATGATTGATTTTCAAGAAGTCCTTGTGAGTGTGAATATGAGAGTACTTAGCACACTAAAACATTTAGGATGGAACCATACGGTAAAGAATGGCTAACAATTGTAAGTGATAATTTTCCCTTGACGCTGAACGTGAAGTATCCATCAAAGTTAACAAAGGGAGAATTACCATCTGGGCTTATTGTCTGTTGTCAAAGACACACACGCTTCAGCTACCTATGCTAGGCCAGATCTGTCTCTGCCTTCACCTCCCCTCTGTCAATCGCTTCATTTTCCTTGCTCTAGTCAAATGCTGTCTCTATTCCTCTATTTCTCTTTGTTGCTCTCCCAACTCCTTTCCTTCGGCCTCTGCAAGGTGCTGAAAAGGTATGATTACTAAATGATTGCTGGCTATGATTGAATGGCACTGTTGACATTTTCCCATCAGTACTATACAGTGGAAGGAGAGAGGGGGAGTCGCACTGACCTTCCGCTGCAGCGTACTGTGCTTTATTGTGTGCTGCTAGTGGTTTCCTGTCATCATACTCAGAGGGACGTGGTTGTAAACCACTATTGTTGGCTTCAACACAACACACATTTACTCTCATAGAGTGCAGACATACATGGGGACACGTATTTATTAAGTGTATCGACGGAAACTTTTGTGATAGAAAGTATTTGTCACGATTCCACCTGCACCTTCTCCTCAATTTTATTATTAGTGTTGTTTTTTGTGGCTGCTGTTTTTTCCCCTCTCCTCTGACTCTGCAGGGGGCGTGGCTGACCCAGTTCCCAGACACCGGTGATCACTTGCACCTGCGCGGCTCCTCCTCACCTGCACCAGATGTGTAATCAGCGGGGCTTAAAGGCGGAGCCATTTCTCCTCACCGGTGTCAGATCGTTTTCAAACTTACATGGGTAAAGACATACTGCTAGCTCTCTCGTTGTACTTACCTTACAAAGTTACTTACCCGTTCGTCTTCGCTCCAGGTCGTCACGTCTCCTGCTGGTCTTCAACTCCTTGGCTGTTCCGGTCTCCCTATTCTCCTGGGATCTCCTGTGCCACGTTCGTGAGTTGTTTCCACTCTGGATTTCCGCCGACCTGCCGAGTCACCCCCGCAGTAGCTGCAAGGACAATTTTCCTCCTATTCCTCCATCTATCCCCTATCGCTTCCCACTTTTGGGAAGTCGTTTTTTGTTACACATTTTGTAAATAAATTTATATTGTTTTGAAATAGCTTTCCGTCTCCGTCTGCTTTCGGGTCCACGCCACTAAATCATTACATAACGATCTGACCAACATGGACCCGGCGGACTTTGACGCGTGTAAGCAGGCTATTTCCGCTCAGGGCGTACTCATCGGGCGCCATAGTCAGATGCTTTCGAAGGTCTCCCTTTCACTCCGCGAACTCATGGCTAATGCTGCTAACCCTCCCGTAGCCTCCGCCACTTCCGTGTCCGCTAGCGCGGAGCGGGTAGTTGCGGCTAGTAGCACTAGCTTAGCCACTTCCACTAGTTCGCCGCGGGAACCTTTTGTTCCCATCCCCGAACGATTCTCCGGGGAGATTGGTAAATGCACAAGCTTCCTTTTTCAATGTTCGCTAGTTTTTAGCTTACAACCACGCACCTACCCCGATGACAACGCCAGAATTGCCTTCGTGGTAAACTTATTGTCGGGGCGAGCCGCTCAGTGGGCAACGGCCACGCTATCCAACGCAGCCCCCGCTTCAGTTAGTTACTCGTCGTTCACCAGCCAGTTGTGCAAAGTTTTCGATCACTCTCTTCAGGAGTCCGATATTTCCTCCAAACTAATCAACACCAAACAGGGTAATTCATCGGTGGCTGATTTTTCTATTCAGTTCCGCATTCACGCTGCGGAGAGTTCGTGGAACGACGCGGCGCTGCGCGCTATGTTCGTTAGAAATCTGAATAGAGAATTACGCGATGAACTAGCAACACGGAACGACGCCCACGATTTAGATTCACTCATTGCCTTGTGTATCATGCTCGATAATCGCATCCAGGAGAGGGATCGAGAGAGAACGGCGAGTAGCCGGCGCGTCACTAGCCACTCACGTCCCCACAATCCGGTTCCCATTCCTCTGCCTCCTTTTCCTACCTTTCCTGGTTCACCTGAACCGATGCAGCTGGGGAGTACTCGACTCACCTCCGCGGAGCGGACGGTGAGGGTGAGAAGCGGGGCCTGCCTCTACTGCGGCGAACTGGGCCATCAACGGGCAAACTGTCCAGTACGCCCTAAAGGACTAAGCCCTCCAACACACGCAGGAGTGTTGGCAGGCGGTGCCGTTTCCCGGGCCACAAAGAAACGTGTGATCCTCCCAGGTCAACTCCGGTGGGACCAGAAGTCGATCACGCTCCCCTGTCTGGTCGATTCTGGCGCAGACGACTGTTTCCTGGACTTGGACACTGCCCTCCAGGCCGGGATCCCCACGATCCCGCTCGAGACTCCGAAGGAGATCCACGACCTCGACGGCAAGATCCTGGCCACAGTCACTCATCGCACCAGACCCATCGCCCTGGTCCTGTCCGGCAACCACCACGAGCTACTTCAATTGTTCCTGATTCCGTCGTCTTCCTCCCCGATCGTGCTGGGTCTGCCCTGGTTGGCGCTCCACAATCCTCGGTTCGACTGGTCGTCTGGGCAACTCTCCAGCTGGAGCGTTCCATGTCACTCCCGCTGCCTCCGCTCAGCACTGCCCGCTCCTTCGACCACTCCGGTTCCGGTTCCCAAGCCACCAGATCTTTCCACGATTCCGGCGGCGTACCACGACCTCGGGGAGGTGTTCTCCAAGGACCTGGCTCTCTCTCTTCCTCCCCATCGACCATACGACTGCGGCATTGACCTGCTTCCGGGGTCCACATTACCTTCCCGACGGCTGTATAACCTCTCCCAGACCGAACGCTCATGCATGGAAGAATATGTCAACCAGTCTCTGGCCGCTGGTCTCATTCGTCCCTCTTCATCCCCTGTCGGAGCCGGTTTTTTCTTTGTTCAGAAGAAGGATGGTACTCTGCGCCCTTGTATCGACTATCGTGGTCTCAATGAGATCACGGTCCATAACAAATACGCGCTGCCGCTCATGGACGCTGCCTTCAGCCCTCTGTGCAAGGCTAAAGTATTCTCCAAACTTGACCTTCGCAACGCGTACCATCTGGTTCGCGTCAAAGAGGGCGATGAATGGAAGACCGCCTTCAACACGCCAATGGGACATTTTGAATACCTTGTCATGCCTTTTGGATTAACGAACGCTCCAGCAGTCTTTCAGCACCTAGTCAACGACATTCTGCGTGACATGCTGGACAAATTCCTGTTCGTGTATTTGGATGACATCCTCATCTTCTCGGAGTCCGAGCAGGAACACGTCCAGCATGTCCGCATGGTGCTGCAAAGACTGCTGGAGAACAAGCTGTATGCCAAGGCAGAGAAGTGCGTCTTCCACGCTTCCTCAGTTCCTTTCCTTGGCTTCATTATCGACCAGGGTAAGCTGTCTCCAGATCCGGCCAAGATCAGCGCGGTGAGGGACTGGCCGACCCCCTCCAACCGAAAGCAGCTGCAGCGATTCCTTGGATTCGCGAACTTCTACCGGCGATTCATCCGGGACTACAGCAAGGTGGCTGGACCCCTCACTCGACTCACCTCTCCGCTGCAACCATTCTGCTGGTCCGATGACGCCGAGAATTCCTTCCAGAGACTCAAGGTACTGTTCACATCTGCACCTATCCTCTCCCACCCTGACTCTTCCCTACAGTTTGTTGTCGAGGTCGACGCCTCCGACACTGGAGTTGGGGCCGTCCTCTCGCAACGCTCGCCTGCCGACCAAAAGCTGCACCCATGCGCTTTCTTCAGCCGACGCCTTTCCCCGGCCGAGGCGAACTATGACGTGGGGAACAGGGAGCTGTTGGCGGTCGTGCTGGCACTCCAAGAGTGGCGACATTGGTTGGAAGGTGCGTCTTTTCCTTTTATCGTTTGGACAGACCATAAAAACTTATCTTATTTACGAGACGCTAAACGTCTCAACTCCAGGCAGGCACGTTGGGCCCTGTTCCTGGGGAGATTTGTTTTTACCCTTACCTTCCGACCTGGGTCAAGGAACGTTAAACCGGACGCACTATCTCGACTATTCTCACCTGATCCACCTTCTCTGTCTCCCGAGCCGATCATTCCCCCAGCTTGCATCGTGGGAGCCGCTGCCTGGCCGGTGGAGGAGAGGGTTCGTCTGGCCCAAGGAGCGGAGCCAGACCCAGGAGACGGTCCTCCCAATCGGCTCTTCGTCCCGGGCGCGGCACGATCGGAGGTGTTAGAGTGGGCACATGGCTCTAAGCTCACATGTCATCCCGGCCTCAATCGCACTCTCCGGTTCCTCCGCCAGCGATTTTGGTGGTCCTCCATGCCTCAGGACACTGCCGAGTTCGTCCGAGCCTGTCCCGTCTGTGCCCGAGGGAAGACCTCGAACCGCCCTCCAGCTGGTCTCCTGCAGCCGCTCTCCATCCCACGTCGTCCCTGGTCCCACATTGCGGTAGACTTCGTTACCGGTCTACCACCGTCTCGCCTAAACACCACGGTCCTGACGGTGGTGGACCGGTTTTCGAAGTCCGTCCACTACATACCGCTCACCAAGCTCCCAACTGCCATCGAGACGGGGGACCTTCTAGTCGAACACGTCTTCCGACTCCACGGGTTCCCGCAGGACATCGTCTCAGACAGAGGGCCTCAGTTCACTTCCCAGGTCTGGAAGGCGTTCTGCTCGGCGTTGGGGGCGTCCACCAGCCTCACGTCCGGGTATCACCCCCAGTCTAACGGCCAAACAGAGCGGGCCAACCAAAGCATGGAGAGTGCCCTCCGTTGTGTCGCCGCCCGCCACCCCGCCTCCTGGAGTTCCATGCTTCCATGGGTGGAATACGCGCACAATTCCCTGGTCTCCGCATCTACCGGCATCTCCCCATTCATGGCGACCCTGGGCTACCAACCACCCCTCTTCGACTTCCAGGAGGAGGAGGTCGCCGTCCCTTCTGTCCAGAGCTACCTTCGCCGGTGCCACGCGGTGTGGAGAAAGGTCCGGTCATCCCTTCAACGATCTTCCATCCAGAGCCAGAGGCAGGCCAATCGCCACCGTATCCCGGCTCCAGACTATCGACCGGGACAGAAGGTATGGCTGTCGTCTAAAGACCTTCCCCTGCAGGTCGAGTCCCGGAAGTTGGCGCCTCGTTTCATTGGGCCGTTCGTCATCGAGCGGATGGTCAACAGGTCCGCCGCCCGCCTGAAGCTTCCTAGAGCTCTACGAGTCCACCCGACCTTCCACGTCTCACTCCTTAAACCAGTGGAGGAGTCGGACCTGGTCCCACCCTCCAACCCTCCTCCTCCACCCAGGTTTATCGACGGGGGGGAGGCCTACACAGCCAGCCGTATCCTGGACAGCCGACGCAGGGGCCGGGGTCACCAGTACCTCGTCGACTGGAAGGGGTACGGCCCGGAGGAGAGATCTTGGGTCCCACGCCATTTCATCCTGGACAAAGATTTGCTGAGGGACTTCCATCGGTCCCATCCGGATAAGCCTGGCCTAGCGCCAGGAGGCGCTCTTTGAGGGGGAGGTACTGTCACGATTCCACCTGCACCTTCTCCTCAATTTTATTATTAGTGTTGTTTTTTGTGGCTGCTGTTTTTTCCCCTCTCCTCTGACTCTGCAGGGGGCGTGGCTGACCCAGTTCCCAGACACCGGTGATCACTTGCACCTGCGCGGCTCCTCCTCACCTGCACCAGATGTGTAATCAGCGGGGCTTAAAGGCGGAGCCATTTCTCCTCACCGGTGTCAGATCGTTTTCAAACTTACATGGGTAAAGACATACTGCTAGCTCTCTCGTTGTACTTACCTTACAAAGTTACTTACCCGTTCGTCTTCGCTCCAGGTCGTCACGTCTCCTGCTGGTCTTCAACTCCTTGGCTGTTCCGGTCTCCCTATTCTCCTGGGATCTCCTGTGCCACGTTCGTGAGTTGTTTCCACTCTGGATTTCCGCCGACCTGCCGAGTCACCCCCGCAGTAGCTGCAAGGACAATTTTCCTCCTATTCCTCCATCTATCCCCTATCGCTTCCCACTTTTGGGAAGTCGTTTTTTGTTACACATTTTGTAAATAAATTTATATTGTTTTGAAATAGCTTTCCGTCTCCGTCTGCTTTCGGGTCCACGCCACTAAATCATTACAGTATTTTGTATTACTTAAAACTGAAGTTGTTTAACTTTTCAGTGTACACAACCGTTGTTAATCAGTGTGAAATGATGTTCCCAAAATGCTGATTAAGCGTATCTAACAGGACTCTTTCTGTACTTCTCAGTATAGCAGTGTTTAGGTATCGCACACAGGATGTAATTTGTTTTCACGTCAAGACAAGTGGAGGTAACAGCATCATTGTGGTAGTAAAGCAAGACAGCTGTAAACTCCTCAAAAAGCCTGGTCTTTCACCAGTTTGATAAAACTCCCTGCTTCCTGTCTGCTCCTGTGCTGCTGCTGTTTCTGTTCACGGAGATCAAACAGAGGTAACAGCACCAGCAAAAATCAACACTGGTCCTCTTGGCAGCTTATGTGCGTGACGGCAGCAGCACGGATCTCCAATTCACCTACTGCAAACCTTCTGTGCAAGCTCTGCTATGTTTTACATTTGAAATGTATACAAAGAAACACTTTTAAATACTTGTCTGTTATGTTATCCCATAGTCTGTATTCAACTAAATGCATGTATTTCACATTCAGCCCTGAGACGGAAACTATTGTGAGAGGTGTCAGTTGTATGTTATCATGCTGATAGAATGTCACTATCATTATCAACAGATCTTCTTTCTATCTATTCTTGCTGGGATACATATCTTATGCGTGAAAGTTCAGTAAGATGCTGAAAAGGTTTTTCTTGCATGCAGTGAAATGCTCAGTGTGAACCAGGCTTCAGTGATGCACATATTTTGGAAATGGATTCAGGGAACTGAAATCAAGTGTGCTTTTACTTTGAAATAAGAACAGGGCATCATGTCTTAGTGACATATGCAGCAGATATGAAACTGTGAAACTATCTATTTTTGCTGTGACACCAAAGTAACTCACGTGAAAAATAGGTGAGACGTCTCATTAGCCTCGTTAGTTGACACACGCGTCTAAATAAAAAGGAAGACATGCCACATGATTAATACACCGCACACGCTTCCATTTTGCAATTATCAAAAAAAGTCATAACATTCACTTTTCAAAGTATTTCTTTGAGTTACTTTTCATGTGGGCTGGTTGCACAAGAAAGACAACAACAAGCATTTGCAGCAGCTCTGAAAAATAGACAAAAAAAAATCTAATAAAAATACATTAAAGAAATCTTAAACAAAAAGTAAATGTATACCTGAATTACTGTCCATTGTGTATGATAATAGCTTGTTTACTCAGAATATGTGACTTCGACACATCAAAGTGTTTCTGAAGGAAGTATCCGTCATCTTCTGCCAAGTCATTCAGTCACTTATCTAATGTACTTGTGTAATGCCCTTCACTCTCGCACTCCTATACCTTTCTCTGTCAATGCCACATATTCATGCATTCTTGGCCATTTTTTTATCCATAGAATTACCTATAGAAATCGATTTCCGTCATTATATCCACACGTTTTCTCCAGATGCTCACTTCATTCACACACTCATTCAAACTATTACTACTTTATATTGACAGTCAAGTATGAACACATTTCTCAGCTGCCAGCAGTGTGGGGACTGTCTTTTCCAGTAATTACATTGTTTTATTTTTCTCCCTCTCCTTCGTGTATAGAAAACTGTATGTACTAATTACACACAGTTTGTAAGTGAAACTGTGATCAATCTTTTAAATAAACAGCTGTCTGAAAGCCTAGTGGGATGCTCCTAGGTGAATATATAATATTTCTTTATGTTCTTACTCAGTTTCATGATATGTATTTAAATGGAAGACAACAAAGGATGACAGAATATAATCTATTATGATATGTTTTATTTTGTAGGAACAGCACACCTAACAGAACTCCAAAAACATCACACATTATGTGCTGGAAACACACATTACATTAGTATTTTGCTCTTGGACAGTTCTGCATATTTTTTTTCCGAACAATATCTGCAAAATAGCACGTTAGGTATGCTTATAAAAGATCATGGTTATGATAACAAAGTACAACCACCATGAACTACACAACTTTGCAAACTTAGAGCATTAACCTCCTGGAAAAGAGTTTGGGAACTATGATGCTGTGTTCAGGTCTGTACAGTAAACGTGACATCATAGAGCAGCAGGTTATCTTAAAACAAAGACTGACAACAGAGGCATATGGAAATCATTAGATCCTATTTGAATCCATCACAAAATATGACAGTGTGGTTCTCACTTATTATCCTGAAATTTTGCTTTGAAAATGGGGGACACCATCAATGAAAACCATCCTCAGGAGCAGACTTCAGTGGTCATGTTGGTGAAGGGAACAGTGGTGAAAAAGAGGTGTGGGGAAGGTATAGGGTGAAGGAGAGAAATGCAGGAGGACAGACGGTCGTGGGAGTTTGTGAAAAGGATGGAAACGGCTGATGGTGAATGCATATTTCAGGAAGAGGAAGGTGACCTGTAAAAGTGAAGGAAGGCGCTCACAGATACTGTAGCTTTTATGCTATGCAGAAGGTGCAATGTGAAGGATGTAGGAGAGTGCAAGGTGATGCCAGAGGAGAATGTGGCAAGGGAGCATCAGATGGTCTGTAGGACGACTTTGTAAACAAAGCACAGGAGGTGAGTAATGGTGGAGCCAAGGATTACATGGAAGAAGCTGAAAAAGGAATGTTGTGCATAGTCCAAGGAGAAGAGTTACCAGATGATTGCAAAAGTATTAAGGGATACAGCCAAGAAAGTATTGGGTGTTCCCTCTCGACGAAGGAAAGAAGAGGAAACTGTTGGTGTAACTGCCCTCATGTACGGTTTGTAAGGTTAATAATAATAATAGGGCTGTAACAATATGCGTATTGAAATCGAAATCACGAGCCACGAACCTGTCTCATGGCGTGAGAAAACGGAATCGCGAAACGCCCTTTCTAACTCCCAGCTATTTTTCCAGTCAGCCACGGGATATGAGCTGTTAGTGCTACCAAAAGTATTTTTATTAGGGGTGTCAAATTATCGCATTAAATGTGATGAATTAATTACAGTCATCATTAACGCGTTATGTTTTTTAATCGCGTTAATCTCTTCTTTACCGATGTCCCCGCTACCGGGGGCAGCGTCAGACACAGCAACAAAAGCGTCATAAAAACCATGTCTAACGTTAATAAACACAGACATGCTGCATACTCACAGAAAGGTCAGAAACTCAGCTAAAAGCTCATATAAACCATTATTATGTTCACCAAACACAGTGTGTTACAGCGCACATGTTTAAAAGCGGCACCGGAGCATCAGCGTGATTATGTAAACAGTGGAGAATCCACAGATTCTAACGGTACCATCACTCTACGAACAAGATTCACGGATCCAGCCCCAAAATAAGAGCAAAACAACAACTGACTTTCAAGAAATACAAGCGGAAATGTTGTCTTACCTTTGCTGTTTATCAAAACAAGTTATTTCCACCGGAAACAAAACTGCTTCTCATGAAGAACTACACTTCCCAGCATGCTTTGGGGACAAATCCCGGTCTGATTGATATTTTTCAACAGTATTATTTTGTTACAGAAAAGAAAGAAATCTTTGGTTATTTATTTATTTATGTTCAAATCTGTTCACAGTGTTCCAAAATATGTGTTATTAAATGTTACATTAAGTTGCTATATAAGTAAATGTTGTTTAAATAAAATGTTTTTAAAATTAAAAAAAGAAAATTGTGGAATGTATCAAACCGTGGGTCAAAAATTGTGATACAAATCGAATGGTGAGTTTGTGTATCGTTACAGCCCTAGTTAATAATGATTAATGTGGTCAGGTTTGCGCGTGGGCAGGGGGGCATGGACTATCTGATTATCTTCCAAGGAATAGCACGTCACATAATATTTGAGCAAACTTGATTTTTAGAAAAAGTGACAGCTCAAGTAATTTTGCCAGTCAGTCCTGTTCACTGCGACATTCTTAAACAAAAGGCAGCAAGTCTGCCTTTGCAAATCTTTCATTTCTCATCTGAATATGATTGGTATTGTTCCATTTCAAACGCACCCACTTACTAAAAACCAAGTTCAGCACCATGTTGTAGCAATACTCTGAGAAGGCACCAGATGAGCCAGCGTTGATTAATATCTTTCATTTCTAGCAACGAATGCATTCATTCAGAGGTATTTTATTCCAGCCAACTCATCATCTGTTTCCTTCTTTAAATGGCTCTCTTCTCTAGTTTAAGTCAATCTATCTTCAATGTGTTCTTTCAGACAAATTTGTAGCCATTCAAGCCTCGATGAACAGCCATTCTTCTTTATTACACAGTGACTCTTTCTGCCACTACACTGCATATGTCCTTTCACAAGCCTTTACTGTGGTGGGCATTTTGTACTGCACTTCACATTTAAACCTCCTTCATTATCATCGACTAAGCACACCGCTCACTACAATTTTCAAGCCAATTAAACACTCATAATAAGTGCCTCTGGTGGACCCGCCTTTAAAAACAAAGCTCTGATTAAAGCAATACAAAATTAACTCATGATAAGTAAAGGGGCACGAAAGGTGAAAGGAATGACAAATACAAGAATGACATGGAGGGGTTCATGGAGCACTCCTGTCAGCAAAATGTGTGGTCTACATTTAGGTTGTGGCCACTTCAGTCATCTGTTAGGCCTGTGTCAAAACTCCAGTACTATAAATCCCTCCTTCCATTATGCAGTGGTGAGGAGAGATGAGGGGAAAGGCAACCCAAATTAGCAAAACATACTACAGATACAGATTTAAGCACTGCTTCTATCCCATCTAATTATCCCAGCTCTCTTTATAAAGCCACTGTCATTCTGTCTGTCTGTCTATCTCCCCCCTTTCATGTCTGCTCACAATTCTTTTCTTGCCAAATGGCAAAAGTTTGTGCATTCCCTTTTCTCCACGCTACAAAAAGCTGCTTCTCTTTTTTTTTTCTAGTCTTGTGCCGTCTTCGGTTTTCTGTCTTTCTTTTAATGGGGTTAATCAGTGAAACTCAAAGTAATACTCCAGCTCGAGGTAATTAAGTTGTCAAAATAGAGTTCTTTAAACTTCTCTGCTTGTGACGGAACGCTCGTCTCTCTCTACCTCCCGCTGTTCCATTTGCAATTTTTTTTTTAGAATCCAACATTAACTGATATATTGTTCACTCGGCGTATATGTTTATGTGTGTGCGCCCTCACGCTTCCACTGTTGTTGCCAAATCCTGATATCTGCATTGACAACACAAACAGATACATAATGGAAGGGCTTGGTAGCTCAGAAAAAAAAAGAGTCATATTAAACTATAATCTGGTTAGCGACGACTGGGTATGAACTTGCTCATTAATAACATTCTCCCATTCTAATCTACAGACCATCAAAAGGGAAGGAAATTTCCATGGAGGGGCTGAGTTGCATTTAGCAAATTTATGAGGACTCCTGATGCCTCATTTTTGCAGATGTCAGCCGTCAGACTGGTTGACAGTTTGTCAGGCGGGAAGAAGAAGAAAAAAAGTGACATACACTGAAATTATAAATACCCCCAAATCCCGACTCCCAGTAATTAGTGGGGATAAACAAACTATATAGCGTGATATGAACTGAAAAGTGAAATGGTAGCCGAGAGAAGCTGCCAGATAAAATGTATGCGCGATAGCTAATTTATTTATATTCTCTTTTTTTAAAAGGAGAATATATAGAAATATATGAATGTGAAATTCTCAATGTATTTTAGCCAGCATGGATGTGTAGATTAAGGAAAACCCCATGCAAATATGTGTTATTTTTGAAAGATTTTAACAACTTTAATCATATACTGTGTGCTATCGATTGAAAACCTTTCCTCCTTTTACACGCAGGAAATTGCACTTACCTTTATCCATTCGCCTGGGTCTCTGACCTACAGTATAAGCACCTGGTGTTCCCACATATATATATATATGTATAGTCTCTGAAGCTGATGGGCTCTGATTTCAATTTCATTTCTCTGACACAAATTGAACTTGTGATAAAAAACAAAAAAAAGATACACACTCTGGCATGCACTCAAAAAAAAACGCAGGAATAGTAACATCCCCATTCTCCTCCCTTGTACAGGCAGGTGCACACACACACACACACACACACACACACACACACACACACACACATCAACACAAATTGGTCTTGTCTCTAACAAAAGCGGTCCAGATGCGAGCAGCACAAGCCACTTGGTTGGCTGTAGGCATTAGGAAATCCAATATGGACGTGTTAAATGAACGCTAGCGGAGACGGAGAAAGCAAGCGAGCGGCGGTGTGGAGGGGAGTGGGAGGCGAGGGGACACAGGCAGGAAGGCAGGCAGCTTGTTGATTACTCTGGTGTTTAACATTAGGAAATGCCGGAATGGAAATTGTACTCATATCACCCTGTCAATTGCCTTGTTAGCTACAGCCAGAGAGAGTGAGAACAGGCAACTGGGTAGAAAAATCTACTCTGTGGAGTGGTGGGTTTAAATTTCCATTTGTCTCAGCAGGGTCTGGGAGGAAGGGGGTAGAAAAGTGGTTATGATCATGAAAAACCTTCCGTACAGCCCTCAGTGCACATTTCACTTCTGCATCAAAATTCCAAAGAGAAAAAAAAAAAAATACATGTGTCCAGTTCCCCATAAATAATATACACATGTTCCCACAACTGGGTTCACTTGCACACATCTATCCCTCACACTCCCTCAGATGCTGTCTATCCAATCTTATTACTCCAGTTCCCTTGCAGTTCATTCTGCTGTGACACCTGTTGGTGAACGGAGCTGAATTGCACATCAGAACATTCCACAATGAGGAGAGAGAGAGAAGAGATAGCAGCCGATTGTGAGCAGAAAGGAAAACGTTTGAGCATGTGCAGTCAGGATGAGGTCACTGAATACCTGCCAAAGCAAATCTACCAGACTCAATGTACTGGAGGTGGAAGGACACTCTCGGTTTAATGGATGTTGCGGAAATGGATTCGAGGTGAATCTTTGGTAACTCACAGTGACAAATGTGCCATGACTGAAAGAGCTTCAAGACAGCAGAGTGAGTTTTTATTTTATTTATTTTATTTCTGTGATTTTATGAAAATGTAAATTTGGCATTTCATTGTTCTCATGTTTGGACTACGTGGTCATTTATTAGCCCTATTACACAGGCCACCTATACACAGCAATTCAGTCACCCTGTAGTCATGTAAAGTAAAACGAAACTTAAGGGACAGGAAATGACATCAGCCACAGCGGTTAGCATTTGGACATTACTGTCATATATAACATGTATCCACCGGACAGATAGATCCTCTGAGGCTGGACGTTTGTGTAGGACTCTGTGCTGCACTGTGGAGCCAAAGAACAGAACCTTTCGCTGACTTTGTGGACTTCCGGTTTTCGGATGCCATTGCCCTAGCCAGCAATCTTGCGTGTTTTACGGACAAAGCAGGGTTCCGTGAGACAACAATTCCAGGAAAAAATCATTTTTTCACACTTTGGCGACTGGTAGGACCTCCAGAGTCCCAAATATAAGGATTACAATGATTAAAAAGTTGATTTTGCACAATATGGGACCTTTAACCGTTTACTGTTTCTTTTTGACACATTTGAGCGCTGTGCAGGTGGAACTGAGCACGGAAAAGAGAGAGACACTTAATTAGCGGATGATTGTTTTGTGCCATACGCAACTAAAATAACTTGGAGTACAATGCAACGTCTTAGAAAAAGACTGCAGATTAATCACTTAGCCGGGAAGTGAAACAAATAAATAGGTGAAGCTGCAGCACTGCTGAGAATCAGTGCAAATAATTTTGTTGATTCTCACAGAATCACTCATCATTTCAGACTGTTTGCATATGGTAATGGCGCAGCCCTGTTGAGAAAGGGAGAGGAGATCAAATTAGAATATAGGCCTATTTTATACCACATTTGAGGCAGGGAGGAGGGGGTATGTCATCATGATGGAGACCCCACATCATGACATACTTAATCATATTGCTCATCTGCCATACCCTGATACACGGTCAGTATAAAACAGTGAAGGCAAATAAAGCGGAACTCCACAAAGAGCAAATGCAGTTGCATTAACATTTCTGAAGTAGACATTGTGTTACTTCTGGCTTATTGCACTTCTTCTTATCTGAAATAACCAAATCAGTGTAAAAGTTTGTAAAGCAATTTCCTTTGCGTCCATTTGATTCCCATTCAAGATACACTTGTAAGGATTGCTTTACATTGTTATATGGCCGTATAAACTGTTGGATATTGCACAATATTAAAATAAAGAGCATGATAAGTTAAAAAAAAAAACATATTAACTTTAAAATTAATGATTGGACAGCCCTAAAAAAAACATGCTCACTAACACATTTCTTTTCAAGATAATTTCAGGGAACAGCGGTAAATATGAGCAATGCAAGAACAACCTGATGACAATATAGATACATAGCCACTCACACTCTTAGAATAATGTATTTCTTTTAAATTGTAAGATTTTGACCTTTATCTATGTCAAATACCTAATGAAAAGCCTCTGGGGAGAGACGTCCATGAACATCACAAGGACAAAGGCCCAAAATAATGATAACATAGGAGAACACAATCTGCCCCATGGGCTGTGTTTTTATGACAAATCTTGATATCTAATTACCCTCTGGAGGTAAGATCAGAATCTAACATTGGTAGCTATGACTGTGAGGGGACATTAATAGCACCCTTAAGTAATAGCAATGCCATAAGGATGGAACCTCCAAACCTCAAGGGGGCAGTAATCACACTGACTCTTTTATATACAGTCTATGTGTTGACTTCAGGGTAATTATGATGGTGGCATAGTTGTTTTTTTCTGCGAGCTGCAAGTGTCCTTATTGTTATAGTAAATATACTTTCTGGTTCTGCTCTTCTTCCTCTGTATGGCTCTCTCGCTCTTCCATCTGCTTATATTTCCTTCAACATATGGAGACTCGCACAAAAACCAAACAAACAACCCGATACGGAACAACAAACAGACCAACAACCGCATAGAAAACACATCACACACATACTGCCAAAGAGATCACCGCAGTGTGTTCATGAACGTAGTTTGCTGTGGACGTGACACCAATGTCCCTACTCGTGCTTCTCTTTGGATCGGACAGCTGTGCTAACACTGATTTACTGTCCCAGCGTGCACACACTCAGACACGCCTGTCACGTGCATGAGTCTACAAATAGAGTACATACTGTAGATACACAGAACACAGTGAACAGAATACATACATACATTTTCTCCTTCACATCCATGAACCTTCTCGATGGTCTTCCTCTTCTCCTCCTGTCCAGCAACTCCATCATCAACATTATTTGTCATTATTCCTCCTGTGCGTCTCTACCTTGATTCTCAACTTGAGCTGTCCCTCAAATATGCTCATTTCAAATCCTGTCCATCCTGGTCACCACCAACAAAAATCTCAGCAAGTTCAGCTCTGCCACCTCCAGCCCCACACCTCTTTTCTTTTTCGACAGTGCCTCCGCCTCCAAGCCATACATCATAGCAGGTATCACTACCATCTTGTAGACCTTCCTTTTCCCTTTTGCTGACCCCCTGACCCTCATCTCCACCCACCCCTCCCTGCCTGAACTCTCTTCTTCACCTCTCTTGTCCACTGTCCATTGATTTGTATGGTTGAGCCCAGGTGTTTAAACTCATCCACTTTCTCGACCTCTACCTGCATCTTCACCGTACCACCTGCCTCACTGTCATTAACACACAGGTCTTCTGTCTTGCTCTAACTAAACTTCATTCCTGGTCTCTGCAGTGCAGACCTCCACCTCTCCAGGCTCTCGTCCATCTGTCCCCTACCTTACTAAAGATTGCGATATCATCTGCAAACAACATTGCTTATTTACGCTTCTCTCTCCTTCTCTCCCTCTCCATTTGTTCTTATTTTACATGTATCCCTGATTCCAGAGCTTCAATGCCACAGCTCAAATACTACCACTATTATATATTATATCACGAATGCCAACATTAATATTATCCTCATCTGCCCTTCATCAACAGCTTGCCCTTTTCTGAGGGTTGCATGAAGAGCTGGAACCAACCCTAGATGGTGTTAGGACAAGCTGGTTTACACATCCTGATTGAGACGACGAAGATAAAAGGGATGATGTTAACTGTCATTAATGCTTTTCGTTTTTGAAATAGTCCTTGTCTCTATCTTCTTCTCTTTCCTCTCTTTTTAAAATGTGATGGTTTTTTTTATGTTTTTTTTTTTACTGTAATATGTTCAACTTGTGCCCACAAGGTGTAGTGGTCAGCACTCTCGCCTTTGCAGCAAGAAGACCCAGGTTCCTGGGTTCAAGCCCTGGTTAAAACAACTTTGAGACCCAGTTGGAACAAGGGACTTTCTGCAAGAAGTTTGCATGTTCTCCCCGTGTGTGTGGGTTTTCTCCGGGTTCTCCAGCTTCCTGCCACATGCAATATGGGGATTGGGTGAATTGGTCACTCTACATTGACCGTAGGTGTGAGAGTGTGAGTGAGTGGTTGTTTGTCTCTATGTGTGGCCCTGCGATGGACTGGCTAACTGTCCAGGGTGTACCCCACCCATTTCCCTATGTCAACTGAGATACCCCACAACCCCCTGGTCGAGGATAAAGTGGTAGATTATGGATGGATGGATAGATGTTGAACTTGTTTGAAAAGTCCATCTCACCTCTGTGGCTCTTCCTGAGTTTTCTCCCATTTTTTTCCTGTACAAAGGTTTTTTTTGTGTTTTTCCTCACTCGAAGGAAAATTGTGTTTGCGATGTTGGACTATATAAATAAAATTGACTTGACTTGACAACATAGCCCATGGAGACTCCTGTCTGACCTCATCTGTCAGCCTGTCCGTCACAATTGAAAACAAGAAGGGGCTCAGAGCTGATCCCTGATATAATCCCACCTCTACCTTGAACCCATCCACCACTCCAACTGGACACCTCACCACTGTCTCACTTTCCTCATACCTGTTCTGCACCACCCTCACATACTTCTCTGCCACTCCTGACTTCCTTCACCCATACAATAACACCGTTCCTCTCATGGCACCTGATCATAAGCTTTTCCTAGATCCGCAAAGACACGTCTTCACCTACACTCTCAAAGCAAACATTTCATCTGTGGTACTCTTTTTTTTTTGGCATGAACCCATACTGCTGCTTGCTGATCTTCAGATCTCCCCTTTCCTTAACTGAGCTTCAACAACTCCTTCCCACAGATATAGATCTTCAATTGAAACTCACATTTTTCAAAAGAACTGACTTTCTGTACAATGTGTCCATATGCCTCATGCACACAACACAAATAGGAACGTTTTTAAATCCCCACTAAACTGGCCAACATTCATGATTACCTTAGCATATTGTAATTTCTACTCTATAAGGTGCAGAGTTGCTTAACAAGATTGAGTATCTGCAGTCATACCACTGGCTCTCTGAGGGTGTTTTTAGTAACAGCTGTGCTTTGAGAAAAATGTTAAAAAGGATGGCTGTGGTTCGGGGGGGGGGGGGGGGGGGGGCGGGGGGGGGTAGCTCATCCATGAACCACAAGGGTGTCATTCAATTACTGCATTTACTGATTAGTGTCAGAGATAACGTGGTACAGATAAAAAATTGTTTTTGTCATAAACCAATAAAACGAGTACACAACAAAACAGCTGACAATTAAAAAAAAAAAACAAAGCAAAAGTTTGTTTATACTACCTTCTTTCTTCAAAATTCTACTTCAAAGTGAGGTCAAAGTGGATTTGAACACAAATGAGAAAATAAGAAAGCTCTAGGTGGGGAAAAAAAATAAAAATAAACCTGAAGTGGGAGAAATGAGAAGCAGACTAAGTAAAGAAGTTGTTATTTATGAAGGCAAAACAAGCACGTCGCTATTGCTAGTGCCTGGGGAAAAATAAAGATCTAAGTTCATAATTGGAGAATCCAGCTCATTTTGTGCCAGAGACAAGCTTGAACATAGTTCTCCAAGGGAATATAGACACAGATATCACACACAAAACCAGATGTTTACTTAGAAATATTTCGCTACCAAAATCTGGTAGTATGACCAGCATTCTGTGTCCTCACAACCACCTGCAGTTACATTTTAAAACCTCAAAGGACATAAATCCACAACAAAGTCAGGTAGCTATCACCAAAGTTTTAAAACAGCTTCTGCAGTGAATGATTTAAGAGACAAACTCCTGTTTTAGGACTACAATAAAACTGAAGTGTCATTTCCATCAAGCAGCCTGGCTGGAGACTGACAGTCTCCCCACTCCATTTAGCATCATAAAGTACATCACTTTAACACAGACTTTTCCTGACACAATCCCATAGACTATATCTTATCTCCGTCTCCAGCCGGGGCCTTGCACAGCCTTCCAGTCTGCTTCCGTCTCTGCGCGTTCAAAAGCTTTTTTTTTTTTTTTTAATTATAATACACAGATGAGCATGTTTCTGATTTCCAAGTGAGCTGAAGAGTGAATCTGAATTTTTTGATGTTGACACAACAATAATACTTGAAGCTTTAATGCATTAAAAATATATGGGAACTGAGCAGGAAAATGTCACGACAACATGCAAAACAACCGAAATAGACACGGGGGAAAAATGACATGAATGGATGTTGTCCATTGGATGTGGGTTAACCCTAACCCTAACCCTAACCCATGTTAAACCCTGATCCCCAAACCTATAACCTAAACCTTATTCTAACCCTGACACTAAAACTAAGTCTCAAAAAGCCCTTTAAAGTTGAGGACCAGAAAAAAATGGTCCTCACTTCCTATGGTTTATGCTTAATAGTCCTCATTAAGATAAACACACACAATCCTGCCTTGCTTTATGCCCAGTGGCCAGTTTCCAGACTCCTTCCCTGACAATGGAAGTGTGGACAAGTGCAGCACTTTGTGGTTTTGTCTTGCATTGGGCCAAACTCCAAACACAAAGTGTTATTAGTTAGAGTGGATCATACTCTTGGCCTGTCCTACATTCATACAGATGCTCTATTTACAGTTGTTGTAGCAAAATGGACAAAGTATTAACCACATTCAACAGTGTAAATAACACATGAGAGAAGACTCTTCTTTTTTTCCTCTCTGTTCTGGCAACCAAGAAGTTACCTCAGGGTAATTGCTTTAAAAAAAAAATGGTTGCAGGAAAATCTTGTTGCCAGGATTAGTTCAGTTTTAATCTAATGCCCCATTTTCCTCCACACTGCAGTGAATGATCCCTGTCTCACCCTTTAATTCGGTAGTATATTAGAATGTGTAGATTTTCATTATTAGATCAACAGAGACAATTGATTAAAATTGATTAAAAAAAGTGTTGTTGTTTCATTGCAGAGCTGTGCACAGCACACAGATTAGCTCAGTCCGTCCACATTCTGCTAAAACTCTCTCTCTCTCTCTCTGACACACACACACACACACACACACACACACACACACACACACACACACACACACACACACACACACACACACACACACACACACACACACACACACACACACACACACACACACACACACACACACACACACACACAGCACACAACAGGCCTGTCTGTTGAAGTGAGAGTGACCATTGTCGAGATCCACTCAGACTCATGGCCTCATTTTTACTGTCCTCTTCAGGTAGGCACAGCACAGCTCGTCACAATAATGGTGCTTTCCGCTTCAGCTGAGCGAGTTTCTAAAGCATTCAGCAGCTGTACCTGTCATTTAAAATGTGCCGTGCCAGTGATCAGTCTCACTATCCAATAACAATAACCAACCCTTGCAAACCTTAACCTTGACTCCTTTCCTGCAGCCAGAGACGCCTACTGCTGTGGGTGAAACTGCAACTGTCAAATGTATTGATTCAAGTAAAACATTATCATATTAACATTCAGAAAACAACACTAGCTGTTCTGAACCTTTATCTTCTCCATCATCTCTTTTGTCATGTCATCCCCCTTTACCTCTCCTTTCTGACTGCCGTGGATATGAAACTATAAATGTAATCAGTAAATCTAAAGGCACATTTGGAGGATTAAGGATCAATTTACACCACATTGGCTCTGTGTGACAGCTAGAGGGGAATTCATGATGAGAGGCTCAGTCTGAAACTCAATGCCTAGACAGATTATCTTCTGATATGAGGATTTATAGATTTTATTGAGTCAATCCGTATTACCCACATAGCTTTTCAGACTTTAATAACATCATATGTTCAATATTTATGGTCTATCACATCTGTACTGCTTCTGCAGTTTGTGATGAAATAAATGCAAATTGATCATATGCCAACATGATGTTCACGGACCAGAGGAAATAATCTGTCGTCGTGACCCGCCTGTGTGTAGCGCTGCATTATGATGGTAAAAAAATGATAATCGGGTTTATTTTTGACCAGAATTGAAATCATGGTTATTTATCACAATTATTGAATGATTAAGTTTTCCCCCTGGAAAACCAATTGCATTTTTACAAAGTGCAAAGACAGAAGAAGTGTGTCACTTCAGTACATTTTAGTTATTTCTACATTAACATAAAATAATAGCATTTGTGTTGAGTGCAATTCTATAAATTTAACAAGGGCATTCCTCCATACACTTTGGACTTCCAGTTTAAACTATGTTCTAATGTTGAATGATGATGATGAACATAATTGATGATGAAATTATAAGTATGGGCTGGGCTGGTGGGAGACGTCACATCACAGGGAGACGTGCATGAAAACACACTATTGTGTAACACCATCATGTATTTCTACCATGTTACAAGGTAAAACACAGACATGTCCCTATTGCAGCGTCAAAAAGTTTTAATTTGACCACTGTTAGCTGTCTCTTTGTCTTTATTGTAACTTTTCTGCTCCTTCAAACTACTTTTTTTCCGTGCGTCGACACAGACTGGCTGTATCTTTGCAATGTACTTTTGTTCTGTTGAACATCGTCGTACCTGTATCCGTTACCTGTATTCATTTCTTTCTGCTTACGGTAGAACGAGTTCTCTGCTCGGCTCACTCACTTCCCCGCTCTGCTACAAGCAGGTGAGGAGAGCAAAGAAGAGAAGTGTAGCACTTAAAAAGTGACAACCGCTTCACTCTCTGAGACATTTTACTGGTGGAGCACGCATTTTCAATAATGAGTTATTATCTACCTATAAATGCAAGGAACGTCTAATCTCTCTGTTAATCGCATACCTGTTCAATGTGTAGCTTGACAGACTTCAAGCTTGGCAGGTGCCAAGAAGGTTGAGTTAGCTTAACAGAGGCCGATCAAACACTCACAGCCACATGTGTACAGCGTTCATCCATTAATTAAAGGGAGCACATTATGCAAAATCAACTTTTTAATCATTTAAATCCTTATATTTGGGACTCTGGAGGCCCTATCAGTCGGTGTGAAAAAAGATGACTCACTCATGTTTTTGTGGTCCTCCTCAGTCTAAGTGCTGGAGATAAAACACAATGTTGACTTCCTTGCTCCTTTGGGACGTCACAAGACGCTAAATTCCTGGAATTGTTGTCTTGCGGACCTCCGCTTTGTCTGTAAAACACGTGAGAGTGCTGGCGAGGGCAACGGCATCCGAAAACCGGAAGTCCACGAAAAGTTTTATTCTTGGCTCTACAGTGCAGCACAGAAAACGATTACTGACATTCAGACGGGACTAAAATCACCTGTACCTGTTCCTTACAGGGACCCAATCGACTGTAACTTCCTCCTGCTTTGAAGCGAGCCAAACCTTATTTATGACGTGCTGCTGAAGGTAACAACCTGGCACTGAGCTGAACACTGCAAAGGACTTCAAGAATCTTTTGAATCCAAACTAATTCTTCTGCCTGAGGCTGGCTTTCTGGAAACCCTTGTGTGACTCTGGACTAACTTCACAGTTGTGAATCCACTGGACTACTGATCATTTTAAACTATTAACTGGACAGACTTGCAGCAGAAAACAATGAGCATTTGTCTGTGAACTTTTAACTATGGGAAAGTATTGAAATGCCTTATGCCTGCTTTTAAAGAGCCCAACTGGATGGTGAGCTAAAGGAAGAATGTTTTTAATCAAAGGATCAGTTTTTATTTTTGTGCACTGTTAATGGAATTTATTCCTTGGTTACATTTCAAGTAACTGCAGTCATGTGGTGTATGACATTTATTTTCCCACCATCTCCAAAGTCAGATCTTAGCCCTTAAACTTCAAACCTCTACGTTTACATCATCCGTACTACAAATTGATCATCCCCTCACCAGCACCATATTCTGTTCATCTGTTTGTTAATTACATGTCAGACTTGACAGACCTCAAACCTGGTAGGGCGTTAGTGTGTACAGTGCTGACTTTAACATTGTTTGGATAAGAAATGCAAAAAAACTTTGAACAGGTAGTATATGTTTGACTGGGAGTCGTACCAAGACAGATTTCAGTGGCTTACTTTAGATTGCACCTGTATTTACGGGGTCTGTTTGTGTTAGAGAACAAACAGATGCAGTAAATATTTGCTCACACCTCCTAGCGTAACTAACACCGGGAATGGCTAAACTTCGGCAGATGGCTACATCAAAAAATCGGAGCAAGGACGTTTTCCCATCAAATTTCATTGCAATCAACACAATGTTTCAGAGTAGGTTATCCAGAGTGTCTATGCTAAATTCTTTAAATAAAACTGAGAACGTAACAAATACTCTAGATCAGATGTGAATTGATTTGATAATCTGATGGTGATTCAGAACACATGGTTAAATAAAACTCTTTGTCATTCGAATTGCCTTGTATTCCAGTTGGAAAAGTTTCAATGTATACACAAGGGATGTGATAAAAAAGAAAAACAGCCATTCCACACTCTTAGAATAGCTAGATATTTTTGATGCATGTCTTTGTTTGCAAACCAATTTCCCCAAAGCCAAAGTGCTACTGCAGAAAACCGAAACCATTTCCTTCAAAGTGGTGTTCCATGGATTTACGAGAGGCATGGAGCAATTTATAGCTCGGCATGACAATAGGTGAAATAGGTCCCCATGAGCAGACAGCTTTACATGTAGGACCGAGAATGTTAAGGGTTTAGATTGTGAATATTCATTCCGGGGACATAAGAGTAATATAATAATGTGTCTGACACAGATTGAGCATATTCAAAAAAACGCAAAATTCCCTGGGCTGTTTATCTAAGGTGATCCTTCACTTCTGCGGGGCATCAGCCCCTCAGATGCAGAGTGGATTCAGACAGTGCTCATGCTGGGGCGCAAACTAATCATATGCGAATGGAAGGCCTCGGAGGCACCTTCTGTCAGTCTCTGCTTTAGTCAGATTGGTCATGTGGCAGCACTGGAAAAGCTGACATTCAGACTAATGAACAAAGGACTCCTCAATATGGAATGGAATAATTGAGTTTCCTACATTAAGGGCTCTGATGGTAGTTAGTTCTGTTGCCTTTGTAACATATTGATGAAAATGACAATAAAATCTAAATCTAAAAAACTAATGTGTCTGTTGGGGCACTAGTTGGATATCAACCTCCCCTTATTTTATCGTCTAGGGTGCATCTTGTCTTAAGGCAGTATCCCCCCCTTATGGTCGTGTTGTCATTCTAAGTCCAAATTGCCTGTTGTTGATGGAAGTACCTCTATCTGACCCAGATCATCGGGAATGAGTATTCTCACTGCAAGCATTCTGGAGACAATTCTCTGGCACAACAAGGGAAATAAACCACTGGCAGAAACATCAGATAAGGGAAGAACAATCAGTCACTGAATGTGTGTAAACACGTGTGTACATGTATGAGTGTGTGTTCAAGCTTTTGCTCGAGTGTGCCTTTTCATGCAGGCCTACATGCAAGTGCCAATACTGTATGTACATTTGTCAGCCTGTGATGAAGTACCACAGATCCTATCAGGTTAATACCTCTGTTTGGTCTTTGGCTAGGCTGAGTGCATTCTGCCCTCGTTGTGTTTGTCCTCGCAACTGAGAAAAGAAAAAAAAAATGCAGGAAGGGAAATAGGATAAGACAGAGGCCAGCATTCACACAGACACACACACACTTAAAGGGAAATGGATAGTGAGTGCATGTTAATGGTATCGGATGTTGTGCAGTGCAGGCGATCAAGGCCAGATGAGTCAGTGGGTGTCCAAGCGGACTGTGATATATCGGTGTGTGTGTGTGTGTGTGTGGGTCCTTTATCAGAGCTTAGAAACCTGATGAAACCTGAAAATACTAAAATGTAGATTACTGCAAATGTGTTTTTAACCCTTTAACAATGAGCGGATCGCAGATGACACAAAGTGCACTTTGCATTAGTGTAAAGGCCACATTATACTTCTCCGACTGCGTAATGCGTTATCCGACTGCGTAACCACGGAGACACCTCGAGCCTTCATACTTCTGCGTCGTGGTAACGGATACACGCTGCAATTTCCCGCCCGATCAGTAGGGGTCGCTGCACAAGGTTGTTGTGCTTCAGGCTACAGTGAGCAATGGCGTCCGAGAAAGAAAGCGAGAGAAACACTGTTGTTGTTGAAACAGTGGGCGTTTCTCACTTTTCTGTGTCAGGGAACACAGTTTTAAGATAATTTGAGGCGAGAAATTGGCCATTCAGAGTCTAAATATGTGGTTTGTGTATTAAGATATGACGTATTTATAGTTTGGCAGCGACGTTCTCGGCGGGGATCAGCTCCGCCTCTGTGGACGCTCGGTGCGCACTGTGAGCCGGCACAGAGCAGCTCCGCTGGGCCTGTCCTGAGGACCAATCACAGCCCTTGCCGTCTCCTTTGTCCCTTGACGGAGTGACGGACACTTAAAAAATATTTTGTACAGTCGGAGACGACGCAGAGACTACAGGCTCTACGTTGACGCAGAGTCTCTGCGTAACCTACACAGAGCACTTTACGCAGGAGTATAAATTGGGCTTAATTACGCAACGGTTTATGCTATTGGACGAATTCCAATGGTTTCTGTAAGAGGTCAGTCAAAGCCAACATGTAATTTCACGCACGCTATTGCAGGAAGCCGGCGAATCAGCTTCTTTGTCACCAGAGAGCAAAGAGTTGGAAAAAGACCTGTACATAGTTACCTTTTTTTTGGCGTGTTTTTGGACAATGAGAAAAAAAACCTCAAACAAATGTCATCCTGAATTTGTGTTCTACTGTTCACATTTCAAATTTAACACACATAATTTGGTGCTCATGTACAACTACAGTGTTTTTTTAAATAAAATGTTTTGGTTTTCTTTTGTTAATACACTATTTCAACATGCATTAAGTTGCAAATAAGACTTACTCACAAGACATTCTCTGGCATTTTTTTTTCTTTTGAAGCTTAGGTATTGAATGTTTAAAGGAGACAAAATCAAACACACACACACACACACACACACAAGGAATTGTAAATATTTCTCGACCCATCTGATACAGTTTGTAGCTAAGCAGATTATTTTGATTTTTCAAATGTTCACCTCTGAAACAACTGAATCCTTAGTAAAATAGGGGATAAACCATTGAACAATTGAAAACCACACACATACAGTCTTCCCTGAAATAATGACAATCATTTTATCTATATTTTAGACAGGAGGGAGAGCAGCTGATTCCAACTGGAGGCTTTTATTGCATATAATCACGTTCTGTTATCACTTGTCTAACCCCCCAGCCCCCCCACATACACCCCAAACTCCTTTCTTGTTTTTGAAAAGAGGAGCTTCAAGTTACTTTTGGATGTTGACACTTCTTATGTGTGACATGCCATGGTATCAGTGTTTTCATCAACTGCTGACTTCTGAACAATATAATATTATGTATAATTCTGGGTAGTTAGGAAGATGTGATGTTTCTAAAAAATGATTCCTGAAGGTTATTCAACTGTCTGTCCTCAATCTAACGGTGAGCTATACCTGCATGTATTTTTGTTTGGATGTTAGACACAAAGTCACATCCTTTAAAGCAACAACATGGAGGAAGAAAATGGTGAACTTTCATCTGCAGGTCTTGAAAATGTGTTTGGGGATTGTGACTCTGTGTCCTGAGCTCCTCTCATGGACAGATGCACTTGTTTCATTGGTGACAATAACCCAAGGCAATCTGCCTCTGCTGATACTGACATGTGTTTCCTAGACGTTATTGTCTAGCTCTCCTTAAGACTCTCTCCTTTAGGTTTACTTGCACCACAGAAAGATGTTTCCAGTGATTAAGTATCAATATTTCCACCAAAGGGACCTGTATGCCAAGCAGCTTAGTAGAGCAGTCAATAGAAGTGCCCTCTCTCTCTCTCTCTCTCTCTCTCTCACTGAACTACCCGGTTATTGGCTGCATTTATCTGTATTTCCCAAGGCTGAAAACAGAGACCATGTAAAAGGGTAGTTCTCTCTTAGAGCAGTTGATTTATTTGATTATGGAATGAATGATCAATAATGCCATAGATGTCTTACCTACCATACCATACATATGGCGTGATGGTGCTTGAGAAAAACTGGGGGGTGGTCACTGAGTTTAACATTCACTATTTGCATATCGCTGTTTTTCTTCCTTTACTGTAAAGGAGCGACAATTATTTAAAAAGTTAACTGAATTTTATTCTATCTATGGAATACATGATATACAGGTGTTGAGATCAACCGGAGGTTGAGTGATTCAGATGTGTGTGCACTGTAATTCAGTCATCAAACTGACAGCTTGGTAGTTCTAGTTGTTCAGTCAACTGTTCTGCTGTCATGAGTTCAGGCCTGGCTGCCTTGATGCTGCATACACAAGTGATGTTATAAGAAGAAGAAAAAAACACACACACACACGCACGCACACAGTTTCGGTAAAGTAAACAGATCTGATCTGTGACAAGATGCGTCTCTTAAAATTGCAGCTTTAATATTAGAATGGAAGCATGTGTGACAGACAACCTCTGTATGTAATATGTCATGGATTTAATTGCCTGTATGTTTCACCCACTGATCTGTGAGTGTGTGTGTGTGTGTATTGTTGTAAATTGCAAGTTCACCACCGGATATGCAGAGGATGTGTCAAGGTTTAATTGTTCACACTGCGTTGCTTTCATCTTCATGCTGATTTGACTCCACTTCGGGGGGGTCGGGTAGTTCTTCACTGTGAAGAGCTGAAAACATGAACCTCACATAATAGCTTTAATGGTTGAGTAGTGTTTTTGTTGCAGCCAACTCTTATTGTCATGTCTTGCCAAAATCCGTTGTTTGCATCCATTCATAATGAAAGATATATATCTATATATATATACATACATACACATATATATACATATGTATTTGGATGTATATACATATACAATATATACCAACATAAACATGTGACCAAATGACCCAAATCTTCTACATATATATAATGCTTTATCCTCTTTTTTCAAATATGTTTTTAAGCCAGAAATCCATCAATGACAAAAAAAAAGCCTCAAACTCAACATAAAGATTTATTCCATTAATAGTTTGATAATTGGGGTCAAGGCAGAAGTCCTTCACACCAAGCCTCGAGGTTAAATAGCATTGCATAAAAAAAAACAAGGACCTTTAATATATTTTCTGAGTGAGAAATAAGTGGATTTTTACATCATTAAAAAAAAAGACATCTACCAAGTCTAACTAAAGGGGTTTTGCCAGATTCTCTGTCTGACTCTCCTCTACATCATTCCCCTCATCTCTCTTGGTCTTTCAGCTTTTCCTCAGCCAACACACGTATACACAATCACACACACACACACAGCCCTACCTTGAGGGTGTGTGATGCATGAAGTAAGGCCTGATAAATGAAAGTGTCTAGAAAGAGGAATGAGTTAGTGCCATGACCTCCCTCCTGGCATGGGCATCCTTCTGCAGACTACCTTATCGCTGGAGAAAATGGTCACAATGGTGCACACACTAACTAAAAAAAACTTGTATTGCCTAAGCAGTCACGGAATATTCAAGCCAGCAAAAATCTTCTATGTGTATAGTATATAATCCCATCAGTTTGAGTGTTGAACAACACAAGGAAAATATTCACTAGGACTGGAGCATAGTTGTTTTTCTGTTAACTTTAATAATGCTATTCAATGATCATATGTGTTTAAACTGAAAACTACAGAATGGCACTCATTAGAGTGCGTACTCTTGCCAAGTCGTATCAGTTCCCTTAAATTCAATCAAGCCTGAGAGCTTTGACAACTCCTGGATCAAGTCCTTTATCCAGATCCAGAACACATTTAATGGGTTCTTCCTTGGCTCATACCTAATCCCTGCTAACAAATTCTGTGAATATCTGTCACAGTTTTCTGTAACACTGCTAACAAACAAACAAACAAACCAAAAGGTCTTCAGTGAGGACATTAACAGCAACAAATGAAAGTATGAACTACTTTTTTTCCAGTAGATAAAAACTGCAAAGTGTCACCATTGCTACTGATCATTATGTTTAACATCAATTATGCCATACAGAGACTACATTATTCAAAAGTTTCAGATTGTATTTTCCTTAACTATGGCTTCTTATTTTGAAACTGAAGGATGCCGTTAGTTGTACATTTCCGACGTTGCAACCCCCACTTATATGAATGCATTTGTTTCGTCTTGACCACATTAATCACTGCTGTTATACGTAATAATACTTTGCTTCCCATTTGGCAGGGAACTCTTTTGCACTTCCGCATGACTTTTCTACTGACATTAAATCGCTTAGGAGTTAACGAGTGTCGGAGCCTCTGAAAAGATCTAGGTATGAATGAGGGGAAAATTACATTCTTAAATTTTTAAGCATCCTTAATGTGGTTCGGGTGATTGTGCTCAGTGTATTGCAAGGGCATGTTTGTGTGTGAGAGAGAGGGATGGTGTGGCTGGCAGTTGGTTCAACTTTTAGATTTAATAATTAATCTCTCAAATGGATCAATAAAAGGATAGTTAATTTTCCTTTCAGCACTTAAACTATTACACAACCGTGCTGTGTGTGTGTGTGTGTGTATTTTGTAAAGAATGGCTTGGGCTGTGTTTTCCAGACATTATGGTTTGAGTGTTTGGACTCGACTTAGTAAGTGGGACAGTCACATCCTCCATTTTTCCTGATTTGTACTGCCTGAAATTGAATTAATAGTTTCAATGTTTGCGTTCAGGCATTGTTGTGTAAATGACACTATCTAGCACTGAACAGGAGACAGGCTCGCGTTGGGTGTCCATCCTCTAGTCCACGACAGTTTGTCACACTTTGTTATATTCACAGAAATAAAAATGAGATGATGTGTGCAAAGGTAAATATGTGCATGTAAACTGAAAACACACATAGGGCCTGATTTACTAAGATTCCAAATAGACAGCACTAAATTGCTTGCGCGAGCAGAAAGACTGCGCCTGTTACTGGATTACGTTTTGCGCTTGAACTTCTAAGATTGCGGCCACAATTGACTACAGGCGCAGAAGTGGTTAAGACCACCCTATTTAAATCAGGATTTTGCGTAGTCAAGGGTTGTCAACATGGAGAAAGAGCAGACTCAACGGAAGCGCAGAATTAAATTTGAAGCCACTGAACAGAAAGTGACGTTCTTGATGAGCAGATAACTGGGATCGAGGCATATATGACGTCCTTGTTCCCCTAGGACCTTTTATTATTATTATTATTTTAATCCTGCGTCTGTATGTTGGACAGCTCCATCATTACCTGACGTATCAAACAAAGAGAACTATGGACTATGGATGTTGCCGTAAAAAAAAAGAAAAAAGAAGGTGCTGCGCTCTCCTCCTGACTCACCTGCAGCTCACTGACAGCTGCCAGGGAGCGAGTTCTGCTGTTTCTCTGAAGAGTACACATAAGTCTAATTTCAATGTATGAGTGACTTTTTTGTCAATAAGTAAATAAATAAATAAAGCAGATCATCACAACGGCTTTTTAGTCCCAGTCCGTCCCTGGTTTCATCTGTGTTCATTCAGTCAGGCTGAGTTTCCATTACACGTGCCAACAGCCTTTGATCTGACGTCAGAGGCGACGGGACAATCGATATAGATGATATATCTATAGCTGATTCAGATAGTTACATTAAATAGTGATTGTTGTGATTATTTATTGCATTTAAATGTGCCTGGAACTGGAAGGGTTAGGGTTAGGGTAACCTGCCTGTGAGGTTTTGGTGACGTTCAACGCAGATCTGCGTGTGCAATCCAGTTTGCAAACGTTTTTGCACGTGCAAAGCTTTAGTAAATCAGGCCCACAGTGTGATCCTGTATTTTAGTCACACTCAGTGCTAAAATCAGATTTTGTAAAGGTTCTTATGCTCCTCCGCGGCCTCATCAGTAAAATTGGAGCAGACCATATGAGGCATCATCACAAAACATCCATTTATCTTTGTTGGAAGAGCAGATAAAATAAGAAATGCAGGATGCTATGCAAATGTCAAGCAACACGAAAACAAGATGTGTCTGATGTGTACTGCCTTGTTAAGTCCTGTGTCTGAGTGTCCATTTGAAGATGTGTCTCTTCAGGTGAGTCATTACCACTGATTGTGTCTTACATGACAGAGAGAGAAAGAGCTAAGGAGCAGAGAGCAAAAGACGGTCAGTATGGTTACATGACTTTGGTGGAAAAAAATATTTTACTAAAACAAGCCTTGTATAAAATATTACTTTATACTAGGCTTGTTTTAGTAAAATATTATTATGTTAACGTTGGGCAATGTGATAGGGAGTCACCTTACTATTGCAGTAAAGTTTGACCAGACTCAAACTGACCAAGCACTACTCTGTGTATGTCCTTCTGTTCCCACCTGCAGGCTTTGACTCTGAAATCATAGAAGATGCCAACACACAGGAGGAGACAACAGCAAGAAATCCATAGTGAACACCAGCCTTCTTTGTTCTGCAAACTTAAATTATTAAATACTAGTACAGTGCCTGTAGGAAGTATGTATTCCTATAGTGGGAGCTGAAGAAGATTTTTTAGTTATGGCCAAATGAGGCTGTGTGTGAAGGTTGGATGTACAAAGAGGTGTACTCTTGTGTAGTGTCAATATACAAAGTGTATATTCGCTAAGACATGGATACATTGAGATATAAAGAGACACAGAAAAAGTTATTTTTATTTAAAATGATGTGTGCATTGAGAAGATGCAGTAGGTAGTAGTATGAAGAATGCAGTAGACTATTCCCGACCTGTAGAACCGCCTCCATTGTCACAATAAAATACTCAACAGCCCTTAAAGTTATGAGCTTTTATATACGATGTCTGTACAACAAATACAGTCTTTTGCAGTTGCATTAGAGTAACTGACTAGCAGTCAGTGAGATATGCCTGTTACAGACACAACTTGCTTTATAGATAGATTTTGAAGTAAATGGACGGTAGAAAGACATGAAACAGGGCAAACTAGCCGCTAGCTGGCATTATTGTTTTGGTCTATGATGTAATAGGTCAACTGGAAAATGCCCTAATATCAACACCTAATGTACAGACACACTTCATTTGATAAATTGATTCCTCGCTAATACTTATACTTATACTTATATATATACTGGGACAATAAGAGTAGTCCATTTAAATGGCATAAAAGAGTAGAGTAGGGATGGCTGTGCACATTTTGGCTATTCTCATGCATATGGCATGAATTTTGGCGTGATTGTGGATTTTTATTTGAACTTGTTATTTCCAACTCAGCTCCTACAGGGAGTGAAAAATACACTGTTTACAAAAGTGTTACACTCATAGCTTTAAGTGCCAAAAACGTCCCATTGAAACCCACTCAAACTTTCAAAATGTTTATCTCACTTCCATTAAAGCATAATACATGTATGTTATTATATCTGGGTGTCAGTCTGGGCTTTTGCTTTGGACTGTATAATTTTTTACTACTCTCCATCTTTTGGAAAGTTTTTGGCCATATTTTGGCATATTATGGAGAAAAAATATGCTATTTCCACAAGTCACAACTCCCCCTCACTCTCATTGACATAGGCTCCCAGGCTGTAACATTTCAACAAAAAACATGTTTCTTAAAGCTTGCTTTAAAAAAAAAAAAGCACTGCTTAGTGGTGTGACTTATATTAAACCCTGCCCTAAGAGGCTGTGCACGTAAAGTTACTGAGTGATGGGCCTGTTCACTATGACCAGGCCGTTGACATATCAGTCAACATAAAGTGTAACTTTAAAGTATAACAAAAACATAAACAAGAACTGTGTTTCTATCACATTTAGCCATAAATAAATCTGTGTCGTCAACCAACTTGACACACAGTAAAAAGGCTAAACAAAAAAAAGAGAAGAGGAGACAGGGAAGTACATCGTGTGAAAAGGTTGTTGTCACATGAATCAGCTCCGTGAAACCCAGTGACCGTGTTTCTTCGTCCAATATCTACCGTATTTGACAGAGCTAAGGAGGGTAGAGGCCAGTTAGGGAATTTTGAAAAAGAAAACAGAAAGGTTACGAGATATATTGGCACAACTGAAACAGTATTATCAATGGATTTTTTTTTAGAGCTGTGCCTTTTGTCATAAGCTGCCTTTAAATCAAGTTATCTGTCTCTACAATCTGTACAGTTCTCAATGACTGCCTTGCTGAGACATCCTTAGTCTTTTGTTGGGAGCTAAAAGTCCAGTCATTTCCTCTTGGAAGGAAATAAGAAGGGAAATTATAATTGTCATTTGCATTATATATGAAACTTGTTAAAATCCCCTCCACCACGTATGCTACTGTCATCATCTACAGCTGGGGCCTTTTATTTGTTTTTAATCAAACTCTAAATGTGTCGGTATCAAACAGGAATATAATCAAATGTTGGCAATAGTTTAAAAGCATGGTGTTGTTTGTGCACACACAAGCGCAACAGTCACTCAGCAGAGTGTGTTAAAATATCATGTGCTTTACAATTCATAGTAATCTACGCTCTATAAAGTTCTGCTGTTACTCATGTCCCCATAAAGCTCACTTTTTTTTAACTTCTGAGACACAAACACAACCTGCACAGAGACTTTCACACAAAGACACATGGAACAAACGAGTACATTTATTGTTATGTCACCGTGTCGGATCTGGGTCATCCGTTTTGTTTGTCATATACAGATACTCGTAAACAGTAAATTTCTGTCAGGAACACACACGGAAACACACACACACCTGTCTTCAGGTCAAACTGTGGTCAAACAAGCTAATAACACATTTTAGGTGTGGAGAATACATTTCTATGCAGTTCTGATACACAATGAATAATATTTTATTTCACACCGGATCAAATTTCACAACAATCTCATATTTGACACAGCCACTTATCAATCATGTAAGTTTAAAGGTCCCATATTATGCAAAATCAACTTTTTAAATCATTTAAATCCTTATATTTACGACTCTGGAGGCCCTATCAATCGGCAAAGTGTGAAAAAAAGATGACTTGCTCATGTTTTTGTGGTCCTTCTCAGTCTAAGTACAGGGGATAAAACAAGCGATGTTGACTTCCGCACTCATTGGGACGTCACAATGTGCTATATTTCCTGGAATTGTTGTCTCGTGGAGCTCCGCTTTGTCCGTAAAACACTGGCGAGGGTATCCGAAAACTGGAAGTGCTGGAAAAGTTCCATTCTTGGCTCCACAGTGCAGCACAGAGTCCTACGCAAGCTTCCAGCCTCAGAGGATTTATCTGTCCAGTGGATACATGTTATATATGACAGCAATGTGCCTGCTAGAGCCTGAAAATGACAACGAAAATGTCATCAACGATGACAATGATAACTGCTGTTAGCTCCCAGTAGCCTCTGTGGCTGATGTCATTTCCTGTCCCATAAGTTCTGTTTTACTTGTACAAAATGTGAGAAAATAGACGTTTTATGACCCAAAGGATTTGTAAATTTCCTGAGAACATCTCAATGGCATTCACACACAAAGACATTATTTCCACTCCACGACAACACTAAATAAAGGTGACACACATCCCAAATTATCTTGAATAATTTCACAAATCAAAGGTGACCGTTTGTCTTTCTCTGTCATCTTAAGTTCAATCCAATGTGTTCTCGGGAAACTTGGCATCCAAGTCAAAGTGATCCTCACAGGCCTAATACGTTTGTCAATACCAATTTAAACACAGCATTTTGGTTCCCAGGACATCATCTGGGCTTTAATTGAGAACAAAAAAGTAGCACTAAATTTATATGGCTTTTTTGTATGTATTATTATTATTATTATTTTTATTTTTTTCACTTTTGGTTCATTTGGATTTGAATTGAAATAGATTCAATCTTTCAGGCACAAATTATAGTCAATGTAGTGAATTTCACAAACACACACACACATCTTAAGGGACAGAGCTATAGATATAGGGATAGAAGAAAAGAGTGGCCTGGAGCCGTCATGGGAGAGTGGGCTGTCATTTGCAGAGGTGAGTGAGGGGACCCGGAGGAAGGAATAGAGCTGCATGAAGAGTAAAGGCATGTGGCAGTCGGGGCGGAGAGCAAGAACTTAAGAGCAAGTGTCTTGGGGGGGAAAAAGGACAGTGAGACAACATGAATTACTCAGAGAACTATACTTTGAGGATTACATTTGGAGAAAGCACTGGAGAATGAAGCTGAGCACCATGAGGAGAGTGGATGATCAGGTTAGAAACCACAAAAATGCTTTAGCATTAGATATATGTCCTTTTAAATAAAGATGTCCTGGGCAAATAAGCATGTGGAATACAAGTCATTTTCAGTGAACATATTTGGATCAGCTTACATGCTCCATGGTTCACAGTGTATGCTGCTTTCTTGGCAATCATCTTACTCTAACTTCATATTTACTGAGTCTGTGAAATATGTCTCAAGATGCTGCAGTTCACAATTGGATGTGGATTTGGTTTTTAAATTGGTTTCGAATTTAAAGATGAAGTATATGGTTACCTGCACATCCTTTGCAGTTAACAAGTGAATTTACAAACACTGGTTTGGAAAGACAACAGACATCAACGCGGAGAACGAATATTAATAGGCTACAGCTGTGGAAACCTGATGCCTAAATTTGTCATTTCAGCCACTGAGACAGAGAGTTGGCAGCTTCAGTTACATTAAATGAGATGAAATGTGGTCCCGCGTTTAAAATTGAATGTCACTTTGAGGGAAATAACACTCTGAGTCATCATGGCATTCATGTGAGAGTTAGTGTAGCTTTTATTACACTTTATTGAGCTTTAAAAGTTCAGCTGTGTCTTTCACATTACTCTCATTTTAGTTTCGCCACACTTGCATAGGTGGCTATTTATAACCGCTCATTCAGCTTCTGCTCAGGTCAAAGTCAGAAAGTAAAAAATTAGATGATATCACAACACACAAATCAGTAAACAGCAAACCAATAACGGCACAAAGTGAGATAATGACACAGACCTACTTCTAGAGCTTTTAGCTCACCTCTCACCAGCATCTCATGTACAACAGTAAGGCATAGTGGTTAAACTCTGGGCTATACAGTTACGCTCTGACTATTGTCACCATCTTCAAACAACATCGTGGCAGACTCGTGCAGCTGTGCTATGGCAACCCCATACCACACTGAGGAGGTGATGTAAAAAATAAATAAATAATGCACATAACAACGTGCTGATATTCAAACAAGGTAGATTCGAGTTGGATAGAGCCATGTTGTGCTCAAACTGTATATAAAAAAGCGCCATAAGCTGTCTTATTGCTTGAGAGACAGTGCTGACATTCAGCCAAGAAAGTAGGCTATTCCAACAGTGCAAACTTTGAAACCAGTCAGCTGAAAAAAAAAGAATATTGAATAAAAAGTGTGTACATAACTGGGGCAAAACTGCTCTTGATAAAACAGTTGTGTTTACGGTTTACATTAAAATAACCAAATAGTGTCATTTGCAGCTGATCACTCATCCAGTACCTTGTGCACCATGATCAACATTTCGTTTTTGAAGCCAGAGGAAAAAAAAAAAGCTCAGCCTAATGCACATTTCATTACACATGCAGTTATGCTCCTACTGGATGTTTGTCTTTAAACAGGGTCCACACCCCAAAAACATGGCATGCTAAATAGTCTATTAATCTATATCGGGCAGCCATCGAAATACTCCTAAATTCTAAATTTCGACCCTAGTGTCATTGTAGGGCACTACGAGACTTTTTTAAAACTTTTTACTGTAACCCAAACCCCTACCCCGCTGCCGATTGGTCCGATGGCATGACGTCACTATCTGTGGTGTAGCTTAACCTACGCTGATTGGCTGAGAGATGTCATGTGATTTTCCAACCTTACAGGACTGCATAGTGACACACACACATACAAGCACAGCCACAGACTGACAGACAAATGCCCAGTTCCTCTAACGTATACTACTTATAATAATAATAATAATAATGCATTATATTTAAGGCGCCTTTCAAGACACTCAAGGTCGCCGTACAAAAAAAAAAAAAAAAAAAAAAAAAAAATACAAGGTAATAGCAACGGGTAGGGGGTTAAAATTATATACTTACAGTTGCTTCAACCAAATGCATATGGAATAATGTTGAAAAATTAGAAGAGGAGCACGAGGTATAATCTGCTATAGATACAGTTTTGACAGGGGTCACCTGTAGGGTCATGGGGTCAAATGAAGATCGATTTGTTCTGTTGACAAGCCTGAAGCTGCTCAGCCAGCTGAAACGTTGATGCAGCAGGCAATAATACCGATGCTGCACAGCAGAGATGACGCTGAATAGAAGGATGGAGAGGGGGAGGGATACGAATAGGGGGGAAAAAACAGGCGACAGAGAGCAAGTAGAGCAAACGATTCAAAAACTGTGAGGATAACCGATGTGACAAGGTCGCAGAAAAAAGGAAAAGCTTGTCTGAGTAACAGAGAAAGAGAGAGGGAGGCAGAAAGTCAGAGATGGTAAACAGATATAAGAGGTCAACTGGGATTAAAAACATACAGATAACACGCAATTAGGAAAAAAGAAAAGTGTTATGCTAGCAGTTTGTAATAATTGTTACATTTCTCCGGCCTCATCATCTTGCTGTTCTCATCTTTTTTCCACTTAAAGGTTTCAAAATGACATTCGTGCTATCTTTAAGTGAACTGCATATACTGTATAACTTGACAGCCACTAATATAACACACTCACACACTGGGAAGGAAGGAGCAAATAAGATGAATGACAAGTGCCATAAGCGGTTCATTGAGGGGCTCTTGCAAGTATCAAAAAAACCTTGAGAGGACGGAGTGACCCTTCTTTGTGCATCCTTGGTGCCATCAATCCTGTTGTCATCTAACCATTCATATTCATTCCCCAGCCTCTGTTTGACTCATCATTAAAAGTAAGCAGTGTGTCTATGTGCATGTGCACTTTGGCAAGGGAGGTAGAAGATGGGCCAAATGTGAAAATTGCACAGTAACCATTGGTAGTAGAGCCTTTAATCTGTGAAGAAATACAATGGTTTGCTGAAGAATGTCTCAGTCATGCTGCACCTGCAGTCCATGGTGTCCCTGCCTTTGTTCCAATACCAATTATGGTTGTCACCATGAAAAAAAAAGCAGCAAGATGAATGAGGATAAGTTAACAATAAGCAGCAAAAATATTAACATTATGAGGCTGTAAATAAGAAAAAAAGGAGGAACAGACTTTTCACAAAGATGTACTTCTTTTTAAGGAGGATGTGTGTATTTGATGCACATTAGAAAGTGGTGATTTGTTGAAAAAAGGCTAAGCTGCATGTGCTGTTTGAACTCTACAGTTTGGAAGCAAGTTATTGGAGTAATTTGGTGTGTTTGTATATTGATCAGCAAAATGCTTGAACATATCATATGGCTTTCTTTAATATTCATTACATTCCAATGTCTTTGAGCTGTAAACTATGGTATATGACGTACTGCAAGAAAACACATTGATGCTACCGTTAGACTCACATTTATTATCAATTATAGAAGAAAATAATCAGATTTTATTGGTTGAGAAAGGCTCAACTACTTAGTGTTTAAACATTTTTCAAACTTGCAAAGTCTATTCTCTTGGGGTCTCTCTACATGATGCAATTTAAATTAAATTCATAAACTAAATCAAGTTTATTTGGCCTATACACAGTCAAAAACAGAATGTGTAGCGAAATTATATGTTGAGATGAAAATAACTGCGTATTAAGTGCAGGCAGCGCGCAGCTACCAGCTTTGACTTGAAGGCCCCGTCCCATTTCTCCCCTTAAAATTTCCACTTGGTTCGGAGTGCACTCAACGTTAATTCCCCTCATTGAAGGAAGTGGCTTCCCTATGGAATTGGGACGCCACTATATGCAAATTAGCATAGTGAATGTATGAGGCCTTAATGTGAGGAGTTGTGATTATTTTTAGATCTACATTGATCAAGATGCATTCAAAGGAGTTTATCCTGTTTCTTTATCCTAAACACTAAGGCCCTGTCCCAATACCTCCCCTAACCCTACATCTTTGCCCTAACCCTAAATTTTGCGCGTTCACGTGTAGGGGGGGAGCAAGGGGAAATGCGATGTTCCCCTTATAATCAACCCTCAAAATGTAGTGAGCTCTGATGCGGGCTTAAAACGAAGTGGAAGATGAAGTTACCCATGATGCTTTGCGAATTCAGCGAGCCGGCTGATATTTTTTCAACAAAGATGGTGGCCACATCTGCCGAGGAACATTTTCGTTGTAATATATTTTCGCAAATAAGCACGTTACAATGTCGAATTGTGTTGGAATATGTGGGTTTGATATACATCCACAGGACCGTTGAGCTTTGAACACTAATGTCAGAAAAGAACTGACGATTTATGAAAGCAGCTAGGTAACTAGCTAGCTAGCGGCTATTTGCAGAGTGCTTCGAGAGAGTATGGCTCTCGAAGCACTCGGCAAATAGCCGATAGCTTGATCTGCTACATCTGGGTACTTTTGTCAGTGTTTGGATGTGTGTACCGGTGTTCACTTGAACACAAATACCCTGGACTTCTCAGATTTCAATCACATTCGTGGTTTGGGTTTACGAGGATGGAGAAAAACCGGCGTTGACGGAAAAACAAACACAGACAACGCAACAGCTGGATCCGCCGGCATTTTTGCTTAATAAAAATAGTAGCACGCTCCACCTGTAGAATTGTCAACAATTGTGACGTAGGTTAGCACGTTCGTTACGTTCATGACGCTAATTTGCATGTAGTGGTGTCCCAATACCACTTATACTATATAATATACTATATAGACTATATAAAGCATGGCAGTGTGTTGTTCTTGCTATGTTAAACACTTTATGTACACATATGCTGAAGAATCATTTTAATTTAGCTGGTTTACAAATTGTTTATCCATCTAATGAAAACAACTGGCCCACACCAATGGGCTAATCTTTACCACTGTAACCATCAGAACCATATCCACCACCAATGTGAGTACAGAAAATAAAGAAAATAAAGTGAGCTCTGATGATATAAGCTTGAATCTATCATGCAGCACAGCATACACACAAACATGAGCCTGTTCCTGCCATTCATTTTGTTATTGTGTGATCATTTTGTACAAAAAATAAATAAAATTACCATAGACCTCAGTCACGTAATCAATTATTGGTATGAAAATGTTACATCTGACAGTTACTCATAAACATGAATGCATTCTGGCATTGTGGCCATCCTCCAGTGCAAGGTGTTCATAGCGTGCACACACACATGCACGCGCACGCACACACACAAACATGCTGGCATTCTGACTCCATCCCTGGGCACAGCACATAAATCTTCCCTAATAACAGCAGTGGCATTTCAGCAACAATAGGGATTACACACAACCACTGTGGAATGGTCTATTGGCCAGGACACACACACACACACACACGCTGCCTCTCAGGATACACAATAAGTTGCTCAAGTTCGACCAGATAGAGAGTGAGTCGCTGGGGAGAGGGGGGAGGGGGTGACAGAAATAAAGAAACAAAAAAAAAAAAAACATTTCCAGTTGATTTCACTTGTTTCCTCTTGTCAGACGATACTCACACAGCACAACTGTATTGGATAAGAAGTCTTAATCTGTTTGGCTTTTACTATGAAGTACAGTAAATCACAATGATGTATTCATTTTGAATTTCTTCCACCATTACGTGGTATATCTACATTTCAATAAATCAAAAATCAAAACAGGTTTGGCCTTAAGGTGAGTTGATTCGCCCCAAATGGTTCATTTTGTTTTCTGGCAACTACTTGCCATTTCTCATACTTGGAACACTATATTTGCAGAACTTCCAAGCTATAGTCCAACTTCCCCACTCACTTTTTGTTAAGCAACCTCCTCCTTTGCCCATTCTCACTCACCTCAGTTGGGCACATAAATAAAGCAGATCTCCATTTCTGATACAATGTCAAAACTTTGGAAGAATCTTGGTGCCTGCTGGCTTTCACGTCATCACAACATCGTAAATTTTTCACTTAAGTTCAAGAGGGATTGTGCAAGCGAAACACATTTTTGGAATAGAACGGGTGGAATATGGACCAAGAGTCATACTTCCAGAAAGTTCTGCAGACTCACCTAACGCTCGGTGGAAAGGCCTTTGCTCACCCGGTGTTCATTTTTGTTTGTGGTTGATTTTTCCCGAGCTTTTCCGACAAATTCACATAGTTTTGTTAATGACGTACAGTCCAAAAATCCGCTTTGTCCGTAAAACACGCAAGAGTGCTGGCGAGGGCAACGGCATCCGAAAACCATAAGTCTGCAAATAGTTCTGTTCTTGGCTCCACAGTGCAGCACAGAGTCCTACACAAACTTCCAGCCTCAGAGGATTTATTTAACTTGGAGAAATGGGGTATAATATGGGACCTTTAAAAAATGTCGTCCTGTTAGTGTGAATGCACCTTTACACTGAGAAGCAGAATCCCAATTCTGATCATGCCTTAGATCAGAAGTTTCGGAAGTAAGTTTTCCACTTTTATAGAAGGAGTATTGAAAGCTGTCACACACAAAAAAACTACAAATGTATGTGCGTGTATGACACCCTCAGAAAGCTGGATGGTTCTGGATTCAACAGGCTACAAGGCCCTTTTACTCTCAAACAGCTCAGTTTGTTGATAGCAGCACTCATGTGAACGTAGGGCAAAGACATTCATTTCAACCTCACCTGTCAGTGATTCAGCTGAAGTGCTACTTTAACATCATTTGATAGCAATAGCTTAAGTGTAGTGCCCTTTTTTTAAGTCTTTTTTGAAAAAGCATGCTTTACACACAAACACTAAAATACTTCTGTAACAAAGTGTGTGTGAATCAACATACCCTAACACACATTTGCGTCAGTGTGCACCGAAAATACTTATTTCCTGGGTCTTTTGAGTGTCCACAGCAAAGGTGAGGGTGGAAGAAAAGCGATGAATGTGCCCGTAAATGTGTTCTGCCCTAATATCGCCCCCCTGCTGGGTCAGCTATGACAACAAAGGGTCCCATACTAATAAGAACTGGTGAATGAGAATTTTCTAAAGCATCACCACAAATAATTGAAATGTGTCAGGTAGTTTGTGAGACTGGTCATGCTATTCATCACTGTCATGCTATCTCCATATCCATCTGGTGGAGTTATGACGTGAATACTAACTGTTCTGCTGGCGCCTTCGCTTTTAGCCTTTGATAATCACTAAATTGCACACGTAAACTACTGACGGCACTGAAAAAAAGACAAATAAACATATCCGCAATGCTCACTTATCAGATTGCGTACATTATACGTGCAACCGTTATGTTTTAGGATTTTATCTACCTTCCTGTGAAGTCACAAGGCCCATTACTGTCAGTATCTCTGTCACTGTTACAGTTAAAATACCTCAACAGACAAAAACACAGCAAACTAGTTGTTGTACAGTTATTACGTAACATGTGATGGATTGTAACGGGCGATGGAGTTGCACAAGAGTGACTTCTACATATCGCGACTCAAGGCTCTCCCCTACAATTATAGCTATTGATAAGAAGCAGCAAGCACTTACTCATAATTACTGATCTCTCTGCTAGGTATCAGCTGTAAGTCAGACAGTGTTCCACAATGGGGCTGGTGTAACTCTGAGAAACTGAGAGAAGATAAAATATGAAATATATGAGGAGGGCTGTACAAAGAGGCTATGTACAGATGGACAGAATCAATCTGTCCATCTGTACATCAAGATTGGAAAAGAATCCTAAGGATTCTGTTTCAATCTTTCTATGCATACTGTCTATATCATTGTTCTGCATTAATTGGTCCGTTAAATAAATGACAGCCACAAAGCTTAGAAATCACACATTACACGAAAACTCTTACTGCTCTGCCACAAAATGATCCCATGCCATGGACATTATTGCAGTATTATTCATAGATGAGCCTTTGTTTGGGCCATTTTGAGTCATGTGTTAATCCCACATCTTAATGACTTTTGATGTTGAAACAAATTACATTACATTACATTGTTGCAAGCAGGGTTCTAGCTAGCGCAAGGTAGCGGTTCGGCCCATTATGCTATGATTTGTATTTTTGGCTGTATTTGCTTGTGTGATAATGCCAGATCAAATCAAAAAAATCAAAAAAATTGTTTTGGGACATAATCACGATGGCCAAAATACAATGTAAAATCAGGGACTTCATTCATTGGGGCACACTCAAATAAAATCCTGGCGAGAAGGATTGTGTTGTATCTTGGTAAATATGATAAATACTGAAGATGTATCATATTGCAGATTTGGAGATGTCTGTTGGCATGAAGAGAATGCAATGTAACATTTAAGTGATGTTTATGCTTTGCTGCAAGTGCATGCAGTGCTTGATGTGAGACTAATGATAACAATTTTGTCAAATTTAGTAATAAGTAGTAAGATGATTTCATAAAAAATTAATTAGTATCACTTTACATGTAGTTGCTCAAAGTCTTAATGTCATTGGTCAATTTTGGTCAAAGTTGATATTTTAGAAACTTGGCACCAAAGTTTTCTTCGATGCAGATAATTAAATTTGAATGCTTGGATTGATTGTGTAAGCTATCGAGAGACAGACAACAGAGCCAGACAGGTAAATGGGGTGTTCAGGGGGCAGAGAGAACAATGGAAATGCACAAGAATCTCAGAGGAACACAGGATTGCACAAAAAGCAGAATAGATGTGTTTCTTTTCAAATGGCCACCTTCAAAGCGGGCACGATAGAGGTGTAAGGCTCTGCTCTGCTGGGACCCAGAAACATTGTTTACAGGGAGGATGCTGCTATCATCTTTTTTTGTTTTCCTTTAATTCACTAGCTCTTGTTTAGAAAATAACATTTGCTCTAAAGCACCAGGGAAGAAAGCTTTGGGACTTAGTTGTTTTCCTCTGCAATTTCTTCAGTGAAAGCCATGGTGAAGATGTAGAAAGATAAGGCATATACTTTTCTGCAATATCATTTGTTAGAGTGGATATTTTGCTCTTTTTACCCAGTCTACCCGACTGACTGTCTGTCTGGTTGTTTCTTCCCCTTCCTTTTCTCTGTGCTATTTTTCAACCAAAATGTCCCAACAATACCTTCACGTCAGCAGAGACGTGCAGGTCCCACTGTGTGTAATCAAAGAGCAAAAGCAGTTTGAGTCTCTGTGTCGAGGTGTGATGAAATGTGTGTGACTAAGAAAAAGAGAAAAATCCAAAGTACATGATATTTATTCTACAAAACAAAGTTTTTGACATCATTTTTTTTTTTTTTTTTTTTAATCCGCTGCTTCTCTTTTTACCCTTGATTGTCTGGTCTGCTTCCTGCTCTGATCCCTATTACAGCTGTGTGCAGCTGCATCTGGATTTTTCTTTCGGAAATCAGCAATTAACTGAACTAATTTCTCCAGTCTGCCAAGCAAAAACACTTGACTTAATATTGGCATTATGCTGATGCCTCCTCTGGGGTTGTCTGATACGTTTGCACCAATGTCTGTGAGTCTGACTCACACAGCACACACATTGAGAGCAGAGTGCACCTGTCTTGAGGGAAGAGTGACTCTTCATAACATATTTTATCTCCCTTTAAAAAGGTCATATAAGGGCTTATGGGGGAAGTGGGGAGAGCATAGCAGAAAACCGAGATAAAATATGCATGCGCACAAAAACTATGCACCAAATATCAACTCTTGCATGAATTCTCATAGCAAACAAATACAGACAACCACGCACGTAAAACAACCGCTCGGCCAGACATCAGCACAGACTGCATTGCTAAACAACCCTAAACTGTACTCAGAAGGATACAGAGAGTTGTTTTACACATTAACTATAAAGCATGCATGACGAAAGATGAAAACGCAATGAGGGCATCTTACATATTTCATCATAGAGGCTGCAAAGACAAGACTTGCCTACAACTGTATATGTCAACATGGAAGCTTTTTGGGGGAGAGAGAAGACAGTGATTGTTGATTATAGATTCATGAAATGTTGTTTTTGATTTTTGTATAAACTTGCTTGAGAACACATTGCAGAAGGAAGACAGAGAGTGAAAATGTGATCAAGTAATATCCCCCGAAACGTATAAAAATAAATATAAAGAGGAGAATAAAGAATAAAAGTTGTGCTTGGGGGAAAAAGAGGTGGGGTCATACAGTACACTAACAATATGGTATTTCTTATTACCAAGCTACTTCTGGGATGTTTCAATGAAAATATGGCATAATTGTATGCAATAAGACGGCACTACCGTGACATTAACTCCCTATTATACAATGATTAGTATGCAACTAGCATATTGTCACTGTGCTGTAATGTAGAGTGATACCAATTACAATTTGATTATGAAAAAAAAAAGATGTGTTGTGCTGCATTGTGACTGTGAATTGTTATTCAGAGCCAGTGTGGTTCCTTTATCAAAAAGCTACAGGCAGATTATTGCAGATTATTATATGAATTATTATTCACAAGTCATTAAATCAGGGAAAAGCAAAAACTTACACAGTGCATGCATGGAACATTTTTAAAGTTGTTTTTTTAGTTAAATTACATTCATTTTGGATAATTTTGCTCATAATTAGAGTTGTTACACCTGTGTAGTCAGGGTCATTACAGATGCTGCATAATAAAGTTTATGAGGTTTGAGCTATTCAACATCCTGACTCTAAAAGTAGTCTTAGACATTGTGACCCCGCTGCATAAATGTGCACAATGCCTGCAAAATATCTAATTAGCTTGGCCATGTGCTTGATAACAAGTCTGAGACATTAAATAGAGGAAATAGCTTCAACCTGAATAGATCCAAAAGGACAGGTCTGTAAACTGTGTTTAGGAGGCAACCATCCAAGCCTATTATTCAGCCATGCATTCAGTGCTCCTTCACTATTCGTGCTCTAACCACCACTGACTTCCAAATGGGACACACGGTGGCTGCAGAGAGGACTGTCCCTGCGAAGTGTGACTCAGGAGAAGGGGGTGGGGGACACGTATTGACTTCAAAGGACATATGCTTTGAAACAGATTTGATTCAAATGGAGCACATTCACAACCGCATTAGCCTTAAATGAGTCACCCTTCATAGTTTAATGACTTCAAACAGAGAGTAAGAGGTGAACAGAAATACTCTGATACGTGATAGTCCCTCCACAAAAAAGTGGGACATTGGCCCCAAAAAAGAATCACATGCAGGAGGTAGATTTTAAACCCCATCCAAAACTAAGCCTCTGACAGTTTTGCTTATTTTAACCATAAAAGTGACAGAAAATGTCCTGTCACTAAGTGCTTTTGCCCATTTATGCCCAGAATAACTTTCTATCTGGCAGTTAATTACAGTTGACTGCATGTTTTAACAAATAAAACATTTAAAATGGCATGGGTTTGAGTCTTTGTCTCAATGGTGAAAAATAGGCCAAAAAAATGGAAACTATGGACAGACGTTCTTCCAACTCTTTTGCACAAAGATACTATTATTATGTTTTGTTTAAAGGTCTCATATTATACCCTATTTCTTCAAGTTAAACTAGTTCCCTGGTGTCCCAATGAACATTGGTCGAAATACCATAAGGATGAAGCACCACAGCAGTTCAATCACCCTGCCAAAACAGCCCTGTTCAGAATGATCTGTTAAGTAGTATCTCTTTAAAAAAAAAAAGTAAAACAAAACTTAAGGGACAGGAAATGACATCAGCCACAGAGGCTAATAGGAGCTAACAGTAGTTAGCATTTGATGATTCAAGTGATAATTTGCAGGTTCTATAGCAGGCACATTGCCGTCATATATAACATATATCTACTGGACAGATAAATCCTCTGGGGCTTGACGTTTGTGTAGGACTCTGTGCTGCACTGTGGAGCAAAGAATAGAACTTTTCGTGGTCTTCGTGGACTTTGGTGTTCGGATACGGTTGTCATCACCAGCACTCTTGCGTTTTTTAGGGACGAAGCGGAGGTCCACGAGACAACAATTCCAGGAATTTAGCGTCTTGCGTGTTTGATCTCCTGTACTTAGACTGAGGAGGACCACAAAAACATGAGTGAGTCATCTTCTTTCACACTTTGCCAAAATATAAGGATTTAAATAATTAAAAAGTTGATTTTGCACAATATGGGACCTTTAAAAATAAGCCAACATTTTAAAAGGCAAAATTTTTATATAAGAAGGTTTTGTCTGTCCAGTTATTGTGCTCTTAATAAATTTCAATCTTGAAATTTAAGTGGCTCATGGGCAGGTTCATTTATCACATTTATCATTTAATAAAAAAAGGTCACACTAATTTACATCAAACCAATGACCAGAAATGTCCCTGTGTTGCGTTGCCTTAGATTCATTGGGAAAGACTGGAAACCTCTGCAGAGGTCCTTGAACGGTCTATTACCCGTCATGTTTTCATTTAAGCTGTCAGTCAAACGGGAACACAAACACTCACATGCCTCCCAGCGCTCTGTACACATCGATGAGATCAATGAACATGATGACAGACAGCACAGACATGAGGGGACAAACAGGTTCTCTTTGCTCAGCGAGTGCTACTGTGATTAAACTTGTTAAACAGAAAAACCCTGGAAAAAGACCCAATACAAAACTGTACATGCACAAACGAAGATTGCAGAACGTACAGAGTCTGATGCTTTCCCATGCCTTCAAACACCCCTATGATTCCTTGAGGTTTCTTTCTTCCTTTCTTACTTTCATTTCCTCTCACTTTCATCCTCATCCCCTTCTCTCCCTCTCTCTCACTCCTCCTTTTCTTCTGTTTCTTGCAAGGTTTTGTAGAGAAGCAGATAGTCGTGACAGTCCCAGTTAAGCAGCTGGCCTGATATTGGCTCCAGCTCCTTTCAGGGGATAAGACACTAACTAGAACACAGGAACAGGCGGCTACGGGTCTGTGTATTCATGCTCCAACCAAACTGATAGTAGTCATTATCTAAATGTGACACTTTTTTATTATTTTTATTTATTATTCTTTTGCACTCGGCTCCTCAGAAACAAATTTAACAAACACACTAAATCACCAAAGTTATTCAACTTTATCTCGAGGGAGCAAAAATGCCTACGCAAAATGTCATGGCAATCAACAATATTTGTTGAGACATTTCAATCACAGCCATAAATGTCAAGCTAGCAATATAAAAGGAAAAGTCATGGGATATCATCAGTCATTAGGATTCATATTCCGACCAACATTCAAAACAATCCATCAAACTACTTAAATCTGAACAAAACGTGGTGGGCGGACCAACAGAAAACCAAATAAGCCAACGCGTGATTATCGACATGACTTTAAGTGGCTATTGTGGCTTCAATGGGCATAAAGGATTATTCAATTAATACATTACGAAATAATCATCAAGTATTTTGATAACTGATCAGATTGAGGTGCTTTTCCAATAAACAACTTGATTTTACAGCTTCTTAAATGTGAATATTTTCTGGTTTCTTTGCTCCATATAACTGACTGTCCTTATTTTATGGCGCAGTTCACAATCATAATCACATATTACTACTTTATTTTATGCTTTTCATTTAGTTATGGTCAGTCCGCAGACGTCATGTTCCCTGAGCCCCATTCTGACCCAGCTACACTAAATGTGATATGACAGATTCAGGGTCACTGCCTTCATTTATAACACATGCACCAAAAAGGAACAAAAACTGAAGCTGCACCCACTGACACCACAAGCGTCAGATAGCTGTATCCTGAACCCAGGATAGCCTTAGGTAGCCCTAAATGCAATGATGATTCACTGACTTTGAACATGTTTGAGGACAGAGAGTGTTGTCTCAGTGTGTGTGTGTGTGTGTGTGTGTGTGTGTGTGTTGTGGAGGGACATAAATGCTACCGCTGGGAGTTGAGAAGGACGCGCCGATATAACCTGCGCTCTGAACACAGACAAACTGCTCTGTCAATGTTGTGTGACTGTTTGTGTGCACACACCTTTATGCTGCCGCGTGTGTCCATCTGTGGCTTAAACGAAAATAAAGTGAGAGGTGAGAAGCTGTTTTCAGGCAATTACTCTGACCCTGAGTATTAGCTCTTTATTTCCCTTGGTATCTAAACATATTAGACCATCCTCCGGCCCTTGAGCTGTACACACACGCACGCGCACGTGCACACACACACACACACACACACACACGCTCACACACTCACACGCACGCACACGCACGCACACGCACGCACACGCACGCACACGCACGCACACACACACACACACACACACACACACACACACACACACACACACACACACACACACACACACACACACACACACACACACACACACACACCGTTATATTCACAAAGGTGCACTCATGTGAAGGTATGCTTGAAACATGTACGTGGCGGGTTTTAGATGTTGAGTGGAAAAGCACATATAGGGTCATAAATCAAAGTTGGTTTCATTTGAAATGAATTCTTAAGGTTATCAGGTTTGAGGGTAACTCAAAAAGAAAGGAAAAAAAGAAAAACTTGTACGCCCTGGAATTCTAATGCCTAACACTTCCCCACAGAAATCCACCATTTAATCCCAGATCCTTTAAGTTCATTCGTCTGGAACAAATAGCACCGAACGGCTGACAAGAAGATGGGGAAGATGTCAGGAAATCCATAGGAATTCTACTTGCTTGGAGTAAGCCTTGATGGGAACGGACGATTAGCACGACATGTTAAAATAGAGCAAATGTCATGCCAGCATGAGTGGCACTTGGATTAAAGAAAGGATATAGTGTTAGGGATTTTCTTCTTTTTTTTAAATTCTTATACAACCAGCTGAGAATAAAAAGGACGGAGGGTATTGAGAGGCATCAAGAATTTTTGCATGTAGAACATCACCAGCCCGATGTTCTACATGCAAAAATTCTTGATGCCTCTTTGAGCCTTACCTATTCTCCAAGGCAAGAATGTATCTACCAGCCACTGCAGGAGGGAGGGGGTGAATGTTAATATTAAGAATGTCTGAGCTGCTGGGGGTTTTTTTTGTCTTAAGGTCAGGTTTTACATATCATATCCACACACATGCACACAAGAATTAAAAAAAACAAAGTTATTCAGAGTTGTTAAGCGTTAAACACATAAATACTGTACGTAATGAAGTTGAGTTAATCCCTGCAGTCCCATTCCTTTTAACACACACACACACACAAGTGCACATGGATGCTGTCTGGGAGTAACTGATGTGCCCTCACATACACATACACTGTTAGTGACAGTGCCTATCAGCCACCCACAGTAAGTGACCAGGGTTAAATATACAATGACTGCTTGTCCCACACTCAGGATTAATGGGCTGTGGAGAAAAGAGATAAAGGCACATCATTACCACACCCACACACACTCGCACTAAGATAAGAAACATCATTAGTAGTGGTGGTGGTAAAAAAATATTTTACTTTTCTGTTTTGAGCCGATTATTAACTTGAGTTTCTGGTAGTGAGGCAACAATGTAAACAAACTTTCAAATATGTATATAAACTCAAAAGGGATGAGGGATTTTCCAAGAATAATTATATTACAGTTAATAGAAAGGTCATTTTATTCCAAATGAGCAGTGCCCAAGGGATACAGTTTCCAAAAACCAGTTTTACTGAATGGTGATGGTGATGAGAGAGACATTTTGCTATCACGTTATATTTTAAGGCAACTTGTTTTTGACATTTTCATGTCCAGTGCTTTGTTTCTTCTCTTTCAATGATGCCTTTCAACAAATGGAAGGAGGACATTGCCATGATTTTGTTAATGGCTCAAAACCTTATGCTTCTGGTTCTCCACAGACAGAAACAGGAAGGGAACAAAAAAAAAGAAAAAAAAAAGTTCCAACTTTAGGCAAACTCTGGCAAACTAACCAGGTCTTGGCCTGTGTTTTAACAACTGTACTTCACACCTTGAATTTTAAGTAACATTCAAGTTAAGGGTGCGCATGTTATCGGACAGACACTTGAAGCCAACGACGAGCACTAGCAGAGTCACATGACACACAAATGCATGTTTTTTTTCTCTGCCTGTGTTTAGAAATAAATTGCCAGACTCCAAGCCGAGCCGAGTATCTGTCTGTTAGAGAGAGGGAGTTAGCCTGAAGTCCTGGAAGTAACATCTCCCCCTGTGCTTTCCAACCGGTCGCTTGAGTTTGTAGCATAACATACACACACATAGTACATATTGGTCGATAGGTCGATCTTGGTCAAGGAACCTCTGGGTTATTGTGGCCCAAACAAATGGCCATCATACAACAGGCACCTTTTCCCCATGGAAAAACCTGTGTACATATGACATAAAACTGTGTTGTTGTTTTTTTTAAAGCAGGAGAATATATATCAAGAGTCACCACTTGCTTATAAATACCCCTGTATATTCATCACAGAAAGGTGATCAAACTCTTCCTTATCCACTGAGCTAGTTAAGGACATGAACTTGTAACACCACAATGAGCAAAGGAAAATGTTGAGCAAAAACTTATTATATACTTAAAAAATATGTGGGGAGCCTGGTTGTTTTGCATGCACAGACAAATGTTGTAGTTTGGGTATGTGTCATTTCCTATATATTAAGAAAAAGCTTTTATTTGTTTTTACATGTATTTGATTGTTCTTCACTTTTGCAGTGTCCTTTTTAATTAAACAATTTCTTTTCTCTGACTTATCTTTAAATCTAATCTAAAAACCCACTGTGTTTATATACTGCATCATGTAAATGCATTATTCAAATGAACGCGCACATATCGCATGTACACACGCTAATCAAAGTCTCTGTAACGTTTGCGCACGTTACTGTGCACAAAATATTCTATATATAGCAGTCACACCCAAATGCACACTCTCACTTATTCATTTGTCCCGGTAGATGTGGTGTGTGCATAATCTCTTTTAATAATACATAACAGAAATAAAGCTACTTATTGCATTATTAACACGGTGGTGCTAGGGGACACCAGTGGTTTATTCTACATCATAAGCCGGTGTGCTGCATGGTCAGTCACAAACACAAACACACGTGCACACATAGACATAGACACACACACACACACACACACACACACACACACACACACACACACATTCTTGTACTTGCTGCATACTGAGGACTGGGTTGCTGACAAAGTGAGGACCAGCATTTCCACTTTATAAATCAACACAATTACAAATATCTACTTCATGAATGACATCTACAAAGAACTACTGGTTGCAGTACCATAAAATGTCTGCTGGCGGAGCCCCAGAGCAAAAAAGGCTGGAAAACTTTTTGGAATTTTTTTTTTTTTTTTTTTGGTCAAAAATTTGACAAAAACTTCATACTATACTATGTCGTCCAAAATTTGAAAAAAAAAATTTGACCCAAAATTTTTGGTCCAAAATTTGACAAAAACGTCAAACTATACTATGTCGTCCAAAATGTGAAAAAATCTTTGACAAAAACATTTTGTCGAAAATTTGACAAAAATGTCATACTATACTGTCGTCCAAAATTAGAAAAAAAAATTTGACCCACAATTTTTGGTCCAAAATTTGACAAAAACGTCAAATTATACTATGTCGTCCAAAATGTGAAATAAAAATTTGACCCAAAATTTTTGGTCCAAAATTTGGCCCAAAATTTGACAAAAACGTCATACTATACTGTCACCCAAAATGTGAAAAAAAATTTGACCCAAAATTTGAAAAAAAAATTGACCCAAAATTTGACAAAAAAATTGACCCAAAATTTGACAAAAACGTCATATTATACTATGTTGTCCAAAAGTTGAAAAGAAATTTGAAAACAAAAATTTTGGTCCAAAATTTGACAAAAAAGTCATACTACACTCGTCGTCCAATTTTTTTATTTATTTTTTTTTTTTTGACAAATTGAGTATAGCATGTTCACAACCTAAGGAAGTGGATTCAGTGAAAACAAAGTGAGGACCGGCCAAAATGTCCTCACTCCGTAAAAATGACCTCACTTTGTTGGTTAAAAACCCTCAACGGTCCTCAGTATGCCACAAGTACAAGAACACACACACACACACACACACACACACACACACACACACACACACACGCACGCACACGCACACACACACACACACACACACACACATTCCCTCTCTTATTATGAACTGTTGCATACTGATTGATGCATAAAATCCCAAAGTGATATTGTTGCTGATATGCCCAAAGAGTATGGACATGACTTTAGATGTCTGCAAGTTTTTTTTTTGATTGCAAACGAGTGGCTGTAAATCATTCAAGAGATGATGACGATGTCTCCTTGCACAACACCTACTGATTGTAAAAGACATCAGAGAGAACAGGGCGAGGTGATTGTCTGGTTAGTGTATGGGGGGAGATGGTTGCAGCACTGAGACTAAAGGCCACATTATACTTCTCTGACTGCGTATGCATTATCTGACTGCGTCACCACGGAGACGGCTGCGTAACCTACGCAGAGCACTTTACGCAGAAGTATAAATTGGGCTTAAAGGCCAATTCCAATTCCTATCTTAACCCTCAATCTGAAGCCTCAAGCTCAACCCTTAATCTTAACTGGCCCTCAAAACTAAGTGTTGAGGGTTATTTTGTCACTTAGAAATGGGACATGTTCCATGCTAAACCCTGCAGAAAGTGATAAAAGCTCAGAGAGTCTGCAAGTAATATTTCTCTGTGGAAGCAGAGGGAAAAAAGGAAATGTATCAGTCCAACCAATCAAAGATGCAATTCAGCTCCTTAGTGACTTGCAGACATGCAAACATTAAGGCGGAGGAGCAGCACATCTCCTCCCTTGCTCTTTTTGATCCAAGCTACGATAGTTTAAGTCTTATCTTGGCTGTTTCCTTTCAGTAACTGCAGCCTGAACCGTTTACGCTTCACCGCTGACTCGAGTAACGTGGCTACCGCTAATGCCAGACACTTTTCTGTGGCTGCAGTTGACACTCATCTCACACGCTTCCCACAGCAAACTCATTGAGTTACATTTTCGACCTCATTGGCATGTTTTCATTAAATATCACAATGCAATGCATCCTATTCACATGGCTATGTTTTCGAATCAGAAATGTTAGCAATCTAATACCAACTTAAATATTAATTTGAATAAAAATAATTTTAGTTTTGATAGAGTGTGATAATCGTTGACATAAATGTCATGGTTTTATGGCATTGCACTGTAGCACAATAACGGTAGCAGCAGCATGTTTTTTAAATTTTTTACATCATTTAAATCATGTAATGTATTGTTGTTTATATGTTAAATCCATTTGTACTACTGGGTATAATTTGATCGATTACTGATTGATAATTCAGATTTTATGTTGACGCACCAAACACTTAAGGAAAGAGAGAGAGGGAGAGGCAGCATCAGCAGTTTACACGCACGCATGGAGAGCAAGAGTGACTGTCTACTTTTCCGTTTACTTAACAAACACACGCACACGCACACACACACACGAGGAGACGAGCAAATGTGAGTGTGTGGACTCCTGTGTTTACTTTTGTGGCGTTTGCAAATAGCTGGCGTTAGCTCGTTAATTAGCTTAAGGCTAACAACTATTGTATTAAATACAACAGGCTTCAGCACTTAGCTAAAACCATATCACACTACTGCAAAACATGCTAACTCTTGGAGCTGGTTACCTTCAATAATGGTAAAGAGTGGTTTTCAGAACCCCTGTTAACAAACTTAGCATAGAAAGTAATTTGTTTGGTTGATTATTTCTTTGGTGTAACAATGCCTCTTGACAATAAATCTTATATTATTGAAAAGCCTGTTTATTTCCCTTTTAAATTGTGCCACATGTGTAAGGAAAATGCTTGGGCGTAGTGTTTGTGCCAGAATGACCAACATAACCACATTGGCCAATTTGTGACAAATGGAGAATGGGATGCCATCCCACAGCAGTATGTGACCAAGCTGTTGACCAGCATGCGGAGGAGGTAGCAGGCTGTTGTGGTTCTTGCACAGGCTACCGAGGCCCCTGTGTGTGAAATGAATTAATTGTTAAACTGCCAATATGTCTTGTTCCTTGAGACTTCAATCATCCGATCCAATAAACCGACACCAAACAATAGTCAATAGGAGTCAACCCACGTACCAAACTCTGCAGCTCAACGCACAAATGCATTTTCCTTACAAATATGGCACCATTTATAAAGGGAAATAAACAGGCTTTCCGACGGTACAAATTTATTGTCAAGAAGCATAGTTACAAGTTTATATATAGGTTAAAGTACACTTTGTTAATGTATCCAAAAAGTGGGTCAAAGTACAAAGTAAATTGCTGCTGTAAGCTCCAAATTCAGCACAATGGAGACTTCCATTTTCGTAAGTGAGGAAAACTGCCAATAGACCTTTCACATAAATGGAATGTACTGATAATCTGTTACTTTTAAAAGCATATAAACATTCTGTCAGTGACCCTTTTAGACGAACACAGTAAACCAAAATCTAACTCTCTTTAACTTCAAGGTAACCAAGTGAACTGGTTAAACCATTAAAACCCTAAAGCACCTTTTGAAAAAGTGTGTCCGATAGTGAAACTCTAACCTTTATATGCGATTATGCTGTGAAAATCAAATTGCTGAAACATTGCAATGTTTAACCACGTGCGGTATGAGCTATTAGGTTTTGCCTAATTCGCAGAGAGGCAGTAAACACAATGTACACAAACTCCAACGGCTATCAATGCTCATGGGAAATCTCCACGGTAACCCTGACAATATAAATCCTGTGTTTTTCAATGATTTGAGTGTGTGCGTCACATACAACATATCTGCTGGTGTTTATCACAGCTCATTACCACCGACAACGGAAAAGTCAAATCCTCTTATGCCAACGAGCTGCATTTTGATTTACCCAACTGCTCTTGGGAGAAAGAGGCCTTATTCACAAGTGTGCACACACAAACACACACGGTGATAGGTTACACCGAGTGTTTCGATGTATCCCAATACTCCAGGGAGATCCACACTCATTATGCTGTGGATATGTTGGCTGTGAGATGCTTAAGCTGAGGCCAGTGCTGCGAGGCCACCAGAGAATTCAGTCTTGGCTCCTTCATTGCCTCTTATTTACCCAAGTCAGGCAAGGACTGACTATATCTGATAGCCAACTGGACACTGGGTCATTTTGAAGCTGCACAATCAGACACATAAACATATTTTATGCATAACACAAAAACAGAGTCGCACAACTACACACACACACACACACACACACACACGAAACTGCAAACTCAGGAGAGTAGAAGTGGAGATGAGATGAGTGGGCACCATCATTGCCCATGGCCCAGCTAGACACACAGATATTGAAAAGTACACACAGTTTTGGCTCAGATAAGAAACAAGATGGCACACATCTCACTGAACTGATATCAATATTTGGCCACAGAGATATTTACACCCCCCTCAATCAGAGGGAACAGATGGTCTCAAGGTCTGCAGACTGTGTCCATCCCTTTAACCGAGCACCAAGTCCTGGCACTTTTCACACATAGTGGAAAAAGACAAGGTCGCTGGACAGGGAAGGACAAGTAAATGAATAGGAATGAAAAGGGATAATGCAGTCCCATTGTTTTGAGAGAGACATGCCAACAATGTTAACAAGGTAATTAAGTGAAGCAAATGTAGATTGTTTTTTTGTTTTTTTTACCCGCCTGCAGAATAACAAGTTATTATTTATTTAAAAAAAAATCTGATTACTGTTTGCAAGTTAACTTTTATACATGGAACAAGTTCATTTTTATGAGTGCAAGAAATGAGCAGTGGCCGTGAAAATGGTTGCAAAAATCATAGTTATAGTTTAACCCTTTGGTTTCATTTAAGAGTTTCCCTTAATGTAAGAATATTTCAGTAGCTTTATAGACGTATTACAGCACAAAGCACAGACACAATGGAACATGCTCATCCTCACACCCAAATACTTTCCCACATTCTGTGATCTTATTTTTCTGTTTTCGTTTATTGTTTTCGTTTATTGATGTCAGTCTATAAAACTGTCCCATCGGAGTATATCAAGCACCATGAGAATTTCACACAGGTCACAGACTCTCGGGTTCTCTGGTTTCCTCCCACAGTCCAAAAACATACACATTTGGGAATTAGGAAACGAGGACAATCTAAATCGAGTGTGAGATTGGATGGTTATGTACCCTGACTTTTGTCCTATGTCAGCTGGAATTGGCACCAGCACCCCCTCATGTGGAGGATAAAGGGGTCGAGGATTGATGATTGGACGGGTCACAGACTCTTGCTCACACAGTCTTTCTCTCTCTATGTGCATGCACCATGTCCCTTAAATATTTATACATTATTGAAGTAATCAATGACATGTTCCAACCTTTTCTAAAGCCTGTCACACCTAAGGTTGACAGTTGCTTTGAGGTGTTTGCCACATTGCTCACACTTCAAAACCAGACGCAAACCCTTCAGTCACACACACACACACACACACACAGTTCTGGGAAATTGGCCTAAGCTTATCCTAACTACAATTCAAATCTTAGCCTCAAACTTGACTAGCTCCTCAGGAATGAGGTTCTGCCTCATTAGGATCAGGTATTTGTTTCCACGAGGACAACTGGTCCTGACAAGGTTGGTGTTTATGAACACCAGAAATAGTCCGACAGAGGAAACACACAACTATTCACAAATAGATAACAACACACACTAACCCTGGCCCAGGTGAAATTGAAATTGCACTGATACATTTCTATGGAATTGCCCTCGAAGGCACAGTTGCATAAATGCAACTTGGGAGAAAAACCTTTTCACCGTTCTGGGGATTAAATCTCCTTTCTGAGCCCAGATCAAATATCTGATTGTTCGGCCTGCTGCTTCTCCAAGGTGAAACTAATACATGCACACACATTTTTGATGATATAGATTAATCCATTCCATTTTTTGCCTACTAAGCCATATTCTCATATTTCCTCACAAAATATATATTTCATCTCCTCACAAAATCCATGATAATTTCCCTTGCTGCTTCAAAGGGCTTTAATTGCACCATCTTCAATTAAACATAAGCCAATATCCCTGAACAAAATCCTCTTTAGTTGGTATAATACAGTTACCTTAATGCTCATACAGAGGAGGAGGAGTTGCAGAAAATGAGGATTTAATACGGCAGAGACGATCAGTTAGTGCTCGTAAAAAAGTGGATAGTTTTAACTACTGTCTCTCATCTGAAGAACTCTCTCTGCTTTTTGAAAATGGTAAATAGTAAATGATGTGTATTTATAAAGCATGTTTCTAGTCTTGATGACCAATCAAAGCTGCTTAACACTACAGTTTTGCTATTGACACATTCACTCACAAGTGTCTTGCCCAAGGAAACATCGGCATGTAGACTAGCAGAGCTGGGAATCAAACCCACAACCTTCCAGTTGAAAGACGGATTACTCTACCGCTGTGTTTAATCTGTGGAATAAATTAACTCTACATGGTCGACTGTCTTGATAGTTAGTTCTGCAGGTTTACTATTACACCTCTTCTTACTGTTAAGAAGAGGTGAACTTAGTATAGTTCACCTTCATTATTAAATTGGTATACCCCTAAGGGTCATATTCATACAAGTCCAAAAGCCTAACAACCTATGTCAAGGTTTATGTTCCATGACTTGAAGATAATAGGCATCCATCCATCCATTATCTACCACTTTATCCTCCACTGGATAACTGGATGTCAGCTGACATAGGGAGATAGGTGGGGTACGCCCTCACAGTCCACACATCTGCATGTTTTTGGAGTGTGGGAGGAGAACCCGGAGAAAACCCATACACACACGGGGAAGAACATGCAAACTCCATGCAGAGAGGATTGTTGCACATGTACATGTAAGAAACAAACACATGAGAATATAAATGCAACTAAACACCTATGATGCAAAGTTTGAAAGTGTGTGTAACGCGAGTGAGCGACAGGAAACTTAGTTCCCTACTGAGAGAAATAATGAACAGGTGTCAAAAGCACCAGATTCTGTTAGTGTGTGTGTGTGTGTGTGTGTGTGTGTGTGTGTGTGTGTGTGTGTGTGTGTGTGTGTGTGTGTGTGTGTGTGTGTGTGTGTGTGTGTGTGTGTGTGTGCATGTTTGTGTGCGAGTGCGTGTTTGATGTATGTACACTCGCCTGTTCACATTCTTTACTCAAGCACTTGCTTACCAACTCCCCCTATGAAGTCTGTCGTATTGTTGTTGACAATGAGAAGGGGTGACCTAACTCCATTTTTCCAAACATCATTAGCATGCAGCCAAAACAAAGGCGAATAGACTATAAAGGCTGTCACCGAGTCAGAATTAACAACCAGCCTGAGAGAGCAGCCACTTAGCCGAGGGAAGATTGACAGCCTTTGATTGCATTATTATGCATCAATCACATTTTCATCCTTATGAACGAAGTTGTGTCAGCGATGCAAAAATACTCAGTGGTTTTGGCACAGGCAAGATGTTCGAAGATAAAAGGCATCAGACACGGAAATAACTTGCGCAGAGTTTGAGTCACTTCAACACCTTTGTGTCTCTTTATCGTCCACCACTCGTCACTACCTATACTCTCTCTCTCCATCAGCTAAGTCCTGATGGCAGAGCACCAGCAAGTGTGTTGGCAAAGTCTCCAGCAAGCTAAAAATCTAGTCTGCAACTAAGACTTGACAAACTGCTGCTGGCGGAGATACTCAGAGACTAAAAGAGAACGAGAAGGATGTGTATACACACACACAAGCTTGTTTTGTTCTTCCTCCTGTTGTTTGTTTGTTTGTCTGTGCACATAGCCTCAACGAAAAATGGTTGCTAATACGCACAGCCTGTCTGCGTGTGTACATGTGCGATATATATGTATATATATATATATATAATATTCATGCAAAGCACACCGCGTACACAGGTGTCATTATTTTTTGGCTCAGCATGTACGTCTATCATAATGAATTTTTCATGCTCCATCTAGCTCACAACAGAGATGAGATCTGTAAGCAGAAAAAAAAAAGGCCTTGCAGTCGGGCTGTAAATTATAAATCGAGAAAGCCCAGAGTCTGAGGATATAAGGGAAGGTTTGTGCTGCGAGTTGCAACATTATATTTTGTAATTTCCTCTTTAACTATTAATATTATGCTCAAACTAAAATTGTGCACACACACACACACACGTGCACGCACACACACACACACACACACACACACACACACACAGGATAGTTAACATCGGGGCTGTTTAGACGTAGTCAGCATAAGAACACATTTGGATGATGTTTGTTTATTTGTTTTCCCAAAACTAGCCACATTTTGAAAAGATGTAAACACACACACACACACACACAGACAGACAGACACACACACACACACACACACACACACACCCCCCCCCCCCCCCCCCCCCACACACACACACACACACACACACACACACTGAGGCTCAGCCTTTAAAGGGGGTGTGTGGGGTTAACTTGACAGTTAAAGTGTGATTTGGGATAAAGTTTGTGGCAGGTTTTCATATAATTGCTTTCCTCTTCATAAATCTTGATAACCCCCTTAACAAAAGTGTAATTACTTTTTTTTTTTTTTTTTAAACTTGTCTTTGCCATTTCGTCTGAGGACTCTGGTCCAGTCGTGAAAACAGGTGCTTGAAAGAGGAGGCATTCATCATTAAACTAAGCAATCTCGTTGGTCTCACTTAACTTCTGGGGTTAGAAGACAAAGAAGGATAAGGCGGTAATGTATTTTTACAGGTCCCGTTCACTGAGAGCCACATCAGTCTAAATCTACCCAGGAATATCTGTTCAGAGTGGTTACTTTTTCACAAAATCTCCCCTCCAATTAGACACATATAACTGACATTAGAATACGACTTTATCTAACTTTATCACCATGTAACACACCGTCTACCAAGTTTGAACTGAATGGTTTTTACATCTTAAGGATTGACGGCAAACCGAATTTGACACATTTCATTAATTTACTTGTGTCATTAAATTTTATTATGATCATTTCAGTTAATGGCTTGTAAACCATTAAATAACTACGGCAACATGGGAGAAGAATCCTTTCCCCACTGGACCCTTCAGCACAGGATGAGGAGGTGCCTGGAGTCAAATGACTGCATTGTGTAAGTTTACTGGAACGGAGTTAAAAATGAACTTGAGTGAAAGTTCATGTCATCACTGTTCTTCATGAGGATATATCAGAAACCCAGTCAAAAAGGGCAACAAGGACAGATGGGTGTGAGGGAAGGGGATAAACTGTATTTAAAAAGGTCAAAAATTTAATAGATTAAAGGCTTGAAAAATGATAAAACCATTTTTGTCAAACCCGTGTGAGGTTTCTCAAACACACAATCACAAACCATATTTAATTGAATCAATTATTTACAATTATAAAATGATTAGATAAGTATACTAAACTACACGTATAAACTGCATTTGTACAGGCCTTACAACCCACTCCTACAAAAGTAGTAGTACTTTTTTGTAAGTAAGTTTTTTTTTTTTTGTTTAAGTCTGTTAAATTGCCTCAAGTGATGCCATTTGAGTGAGCATGTGTTGAATCTGAATCGTGAAGCTTTGACTTTTTTTTTTTTTTTTTTTTAAATCAATAAGTGTGGCATCAGAAGAGCATGAGCTTACCAGCCTCCCACTCATTTCTATGTGACGCTACAGGCTCAAGGCTAAAGAGAAAAACAACACAATCTCCAACTGCATGGATAACATTTGTGCAGTTATGAGGACATAAAGCACCAGAATAGAGAAATAGAAATAAATAATCTTCTATGATTTTTACGTACACACTATTGTTGGTTTGATTCCATGATTGACCTTTATGTTATGGATGGAAATCATGCTAATACATTATATTGACAATTTAAAGAAGACTAATCATTAAAATAATAGCTGGTGTTTTGGAAATGGAACAAGCGTGGACATTTAGTGTGTCAAATCAAAAACTGTGGTGTCAAACATACGGCTCGCGGTCCAGAAGTGGCCCACCAGAGGGTCCAATCCGGCCCGTGGGATGAATTTGTGAAAAAAATACTATATTTTTCAGTTCCAGAGACTTGTGACAAAATGTTTTGTGCCTTTTTAGATCCACCGTGATCTGTAAGTTGTAATGCACTAATGTGTTAATGGTAAACCTAAGCATAATATTGTTGTTGTTGTTGCAAAACGAAGGGAATCAAATTGTATGAGTTTGACACCGCTGCAATTAAAAAGACAATGAGTGACAACACAAATCTGCATTATCCAAAAGTTTCTGTTCGTACTGCAGAATAAGAAAATTTAAAACAACAAACATAAGAAGACATTGGAGCAAAGGTAAAAAAAAAAAAGGAGGAAAGACATCAGTAATGGCTGATGCAGATGATGCAGCACTGACCAATTAGAAAAATTTGAATTCACCACTGTCCAAATAAAAAACATGTGTGAGTAGGTGTGCTCCACTTTGTTTTTCTCAACATCAAAGCTTTAATAAAAATACATGATAATGATACTGCAACCTCACCTTTATTATTATCTTGAAGGAAATTTGATCCGCAGCAGGCAACGAGGCGCATAAAACAAACAAGAAGACAACAAACATGCAAGAAGACGACAAAGATACTGCTCCCACACTGAACCACAAACTGTAATAGTCTCTGACACGAGCGCTGAACTGATGGGGGTTAAAGCTAAAAGAATATGTGATCGCCCATCGGCACCAGGTGTGTGTGGGGGAAGGGAGGGCATGAGTTTGTGAATGTTTCCCTGCATGTTTGCATTGATTTGAGTGAGCATGTATATGTGTTTGCAAGATGACTTTAAGCGCAGCGTGGTTACTGTGAAACACAGGCTGAAAATAGCCGTGCTCTGAGATCTTGTTGCTCTCTTACACACACACACACACACACACACACACACACACACACACACACACACACACACACACACACACACACACACACACACACACACACACACACACACACACACACACACACACACACACACACACACACACACACACACACACACACACACACACACAAAGAGACACTATCAGGAGCCTGTAGACCTTCTTGGTAACAACAACTTGCAGTACATTGTGTAAACATAACCCTCTGCTGACAGCACTGTGGAAAATTTGGATGCTCGTTTCTATTTCATCCCTTTTTGAGCCCGTCACTGTACGCTCAGTCGAAACAGGGTTTACTGAGCCCATAATTTGTGGCAGATAACAGCTAGTGGCACAGGCAGGTGGCTATTAGTCCTGATAAATTATGAATCGGCTTTATCATGCTTACTGTCTGTCTCCAGTTGGAAATAAATTAGATTTGGGTGGTGGTTTATTTGGAATTCATACATTCTTCGTACATAATGAGGTTTTTAAGTGAGTGAAGGTATGTTTGTGTGGAAGCGAGTGTGTGAGTATGTGGTTGAAAAGATCTCAGCTTATTGTGTGTGGACATATATGTGTGTACACTCATGTGGCTGCGAAAGTTGTACTTTTGACATTAACGAGACGGTAATGGCTCTCTCCTTATGGGGCCAGTCTGATTGTGTATGATAAAGACAAATGAGCTGACAGCGAGGAGCTTTGCTCAAACCACAAGACAATATAAACGTCTCCATCTCCTCCCCAACACACAGACATTAATGACACATTTGATTTGTGCTAACCAGAGTCCATGGGAAAAGACCAAGATGGGGTTCATATGAAAGTCCAATTAAGAAGAGACAGTTAAAAGCGTTAAAGGATAATTAAAGCAACACTGAATGTTCTGACAGTTTTCCCATTGAGGCCTTTCTCCTTGTGCATCTCTCTCTACACACACACACAACTCTCTCTCTCACAGCTCCAATCAAAATCAGAACAATCCATCTGAGATGGCAGCCTAAGTGCAGCATTGTGATCCCCATGTCGCCCACATTTATTGTGAGAACAAGCTGATTAAAGCATAAAATACATTATTTTGTGAATGAAAGATAGTTGCTCTCGTGGTTAAAATAAAAAAATGTTTTTAGTGCCAATGCTCACATTCAGAATCCCATGACAGAACAAAGAAGGATAGAATACTACAATCTCTTCATCCTCTTCGCATCCCCAAAAGTCATCAATAAATAAAGTTGTCTGAGGAAAAAAATATGGTGGCTTTTGCACTCGCAAGACTGTAATAAACCCGACAAAAGATTTTATTTTTAGCAAACTCATTCATTCCCTGGGTTGGAGCTGGCAACAATGCAGGGGGTAGGATGTGTCAGTTGCAGTGCAGGCTGCCATTGCAGCTTATCCAGACGTATACACCCAATTTCTTAATTGTATTTATTAATGTCAATCAGATCTGAAGAGGATTTCAGCAGAAAACATAAAACGGTGTTTTAGGAATTAATTACAGACCCAAACTTTAAAGGTGAAGTAAGTCGTTTATAGTGCCATCTAGAGGAGAGGCTGAAATTTACAACAAAGAACTGCTCCTCTGCTCACTCCCTCCCTTCCCTGAGCGCTATGGTGTCCGCAGCCGGTCAAATGTCGACCTCGTCGTCTTTCTCCGTGTCAGCAGATGAGGTTCGTGAGGCGAGGGAGAGGGCGAGCGAGAGGGCGAGCTACCGCGGCCGTAGCAGACGAAGCGGAGAGAGTGGAGGCGGGACTTCCGCTACAAGTAACGCGACGCTTGATTTGTTCTCTCGCGTTTGTCCTTACAGGCTCCGGTAGAAACATGGCGTCTCGCTGCTAACAGTGGCAATGCAAACGCGGCCCACGACCATGTTATTTTACATGACTTTTTGAAACACTACAAAAATGAAACGAAAACTATTATAAAGCGACTAGACAATGCAGGAGCACATGATATGTATAAAAAAGTGGATTTTGGGTCATATAAACCCATAAATACTACACAGTGTCCCTTTAACCTAAACTGTACATTAGTACAACAATGTTGAAGTTTGCTTAAAGTTACAGCGTGTAGCATCTTTTCAATTAAATATCTGTGAATTTAATTAGCAGAAATCAAATTTACCATCCATACAAATTGCCTTTTAATAATAATATATATATATATATATTTTTTTTTTTTTTTGCGTAACCTTAACATTAGCTTTTTATAATAATATAGTCAAGCGCCACTACTCCAAAGTCCTCCACAATCACAGCACGCATCTACAGGAGCCTGACATAGACACACTATACAGGCGTCACTTCACTTGCATTGGAGGTTCAGTCTCCACCAACAAAGAAGAAAGTCAGTCACCTGACAGAGGTGGAAGTTTGAGCCCTGAGAGAAGTTGGATATGGGATATTTTTAGTTTTTGAGTGCGGAGGATAATATTTATTGCGTTGCTGAAGAAAGAGCACCGGCACCTGAATCTACGGTGGCAAAGAAAAAGAAACACAACACTGGAAAACATGTTCACGACACACGACGGCAGAAAACGAGAGTGAACATCATTGTTTTCCAAGTGGAATCCCTGATAAGGGACAAAGGTCCTCCCAGTGCTGTCTGTGCATACACAAAAACCTTTTTGAGGCAGTACTTGGAGACGTGTGGAGATAGGTTTACTCAGTTGGAACCTGGTCTCAGAATTTCCTCCTCTGGTCAACAGACATGTCCCTACAGTTGGCACAGGAACGCCATTTTACCCCTGGCACACCAGCAGAAGGTGGGTTATCATCCCTGCTTTGATGTATCATGGGGGAATTTAAAAAAAATAGACCTGGTTATCTCTACAGCAGCTGTGCTGTTAAATCTCTGCTCCTCTAGAATCATGAAGTCTACATACAGTAGATAAAACACAGAGGAAATTATAGCTGTTTGTTAGATACAATGATAATGGACTGCACTATTCATTATATATATATATTTTTTTAACAATAACGTCATTATGCATACAAGTATGGACGTACATCATTGTATAAATATTAGTCATAATTCTCCCTCAAGGTTTTCATATAATAATTCAGCTGACGTTACTCAGGCTACAACTGTTATGAGATAAGACGTGAAACTGATGATTGTAGATTACAGTCATTTACAGTATAACATGATGTAAAGAGATGCTAACTTTATATCGTATTCTTCAAACTTGGTGAGGTCACTGTGGACAAGTTGAGGATCTAACTACTTTTTTGTCGACATTCTCGATAAAACACATGGGAAAATAACAATACGTAAATGTTGCTTTCATACATGTCTATGACCAATGTCAGGGTGACAATGTCATAGAAGATGACCTGCAGAGAAGGGAGTGATGGGCAGAAGAGTGTTTCTTCATTGCAAATTTCAAGCTTCTACTCCAGATGTCGCTAAAAATTGGACAATTAAGCATTCATTTTGCTGAATTTGCTCAATTGCTTCTGATGTTCAGATGTCCAAAACTTCCCCTGAGAAGTCCTTATAGTCAAATGTGTGGATAATTTCTGGGTGAGCCCATAAGTAAGAGATGGAAAAGACCACAGAAGGAGAAAGACAAGGTTACCCTCATGCATGAGGAACAACTTGAGTGAATAAATCTCTTTTCCGCCTTTTGCCACATTTCATTTCAGCAACAGAACGCGAAGGCCATCCGATAAATATCACATTGCATCTCTTTAATAACATTCACTCTAATTTTCTCTGGTAATGATTTTGCATGGAAGTCATCAGACTGTAATTGGTGGCCTCGCTACATCCTGTGCACTAAGCCTGTATCCTGGTGCCTTTCTGCTTATCTCTCCATCCGCCATTCTGTTTCTTTTCTATTACAGGATGGGGAGGAGGGCAGTATCAAATGACATCAAATGATAATTCTACAGTTCAATAGCAAGTTCTTTCCTTCCGCTAAATTGATATCATCAGAAGAGGGAAATTGCAATGGGAAGGTAGATACAGGCACAGAATGCACACACACACACACACACATACACATATGAACTGAAGTGATTGCTCACTTCACACAACCCTGACCTCCACAGTAATATATGGCCCTTATGTCACCTACTTTCTCACCCCAGAGATGTCAATCATAGGATTGCATGGCGAGAAGGTTAGAGGCCGTCTGTCAGTTCTACAACTACCAGTGGCCACAGGCTCTGAGCATGTGCACACCCCCACACACACACACACACACACACACACATTATGCACAGTGTACTTTTAGACTGCTCTTTTTGTAAAGAATTATTAAGCACAAAGAGTCTTATAACGCATATGTCCTAAAATGTAAAGTGCATCTCAAATTTTTTTTAAAACCTCTTTTTTTATTCAATCCTGATTTTCGTTTTCTACATTTATGCAAGGTTCGAACACAAGGTTGAATCTTTCACCACAACCAGCAATTGTATATCCCGGTTGTTGCCACTGAAGAAAGTAGCAGATGCACGAGTATGATAAGTACTCCATGTCCTTCCGTCTGTATTGGGCCTTGGGTTTTCTCTAGTGACACACTGTTTTACATAACAGCACACATGTTTGCAATCAAAGCATATTTTTTAAGCCATTAGCCTTTTTTTTTAATTTTGCCGTCAGTACATTTCTCATGGAGGCTATACCCTCACCCTGTTCTCTTCATGTACGGAGAGGGTAATGGTGTTGTTAATACTGCATCTTCACATCCTCCCGTTTACCACTAACACTCCTTTGTGCTTGCCAGGGGCTGCGCAGCTCTCACAATTAACCTCCAGAACTGCGAATTAAGGGAAATCCGACTTGACTTCGGGTTTAATTACAAAACAGTGGGGAACTGCTGCTCACATGTGCAGATGAAGTACACAATGGAAAAAAAAAGCACACAAACAGATGCAAGTGCGATAAGTCCCTGTACAAATACACCATGAATACAGAATCATGGAAGTCCAATTAAAACCACAAGTGCATGAGGAGAAAGCAACGAACATGCACAATAACAAGGAGAAATGCACAATATCAAATCACTGACATGTTTTCAATAATCTAAATTCCTTTTAAAATATTTGGAATTCTGCACAAAGAAATTCTCTTCATCACGGAGTCATTTGTCAAAACATAATGAACAAAGTTGCCCATGAAGGTAATATATTCACACACAAATTCTTCAGCTCCAAAAAGGACCCCAAATATTGGCATGCATATTTCATGTTTTGATTAAGGTTTTGGCCAGCAGTATCTAAGCATCTTTCAAGGTTCAGAAATGCATAAATATTAATTAATGTAAGCCCACTGTCTTCTCTTTGCTCTTTCTGCATTATGAATGACATCACATAACATTAGGTTGCTGGGTAATGATAAGAGAACAGTGGTGCTGGTTTGATGAGTTATGCATGAAAGGACTTCTTTCAACCCTCCCCAGTTTCAGTCTTGGCAAAAGTCGTTTGCTTAAAGCTATTTTGATGTGTGCCTTTGTGGGCTTCTCCTTTTTTTTGTCTTTCCAAACTTCAGATTTACAAATTCAGAATCCATTCTGCTTGTGCCAAGTTACTTGTACATAAGGATGTTACAGAGTGGTTAGGCCTTCAATTTGCTGTTGTTTCATTGGTATGCGTTTATTCTGCATGTGGGAATCAATGAATTGGCACTTTTTTTGTACATTACATTGCAAATGTATTCATATGTTAACATTGAGGACATGAGGAACAGGGCAAATCTGAGCTTCTCACACAAAATTATGAACTATTTTTGGAAAAGTTTAAAGCCTGAGAGAGTTAAGATACAGCCAAAACACATCTGATTAAAAAAAAAGACTCACATCTGTTGAAGTTAAGGATAAACAACACAAGGTCATATTCAAAGAGGCAGCAACAGTACATAAAAAAAGTCAATAAGGCCACTAAGTTGACATTGTGGATACTATTGAGGCGAGCTCAAGGACAAGCCCAGAGTTGTCTGGTATATATATATATATATATATATATATATATAAAAAAGTTGGTTCACCTGCAAATGATTTCGGTTCTCCTTCATCACTTTCTGCTACGAGAAGAAAATTCATCTGAGGCCTAACAGCCCACGCTTCCACATTGAAATAGCAGCCATTTTGTGCCCGACTATTTGCCCCCCTCATCAGTTAACCTCCATTTAACAGCAGCCATTTTGTGCCTGATACCCAAACAGTTTTGGTCTCCATGGGTCAGAGAACAGTTGGTGCCTCACAATTATTACGACAGTGAAATATGATGGCGAGACGATAATTTCTGTTCTAACGATAGAGTCTGTAATAGCACAGTGTCGGTGCTTTATGAGCTGAAGCTGCAGCACTTGCCTCCGCTTCTGCTGGAACTCGCACACAGGCCTGGCGAGTTAAATGGCACACTGAATGACTGCCAGACACACACACACACACACGTATTGCATACAGAACAGGCAGACAGAGGGACACATATACTGTGACAAACTGGACAGACATACAGTGGACCAATGAAAATAAAAACACTGAATTACCGTGAGGATTTCTACAGCCTTCAAATATGAAAAGGTAAGAACATTTTTCACGTACAGTAAAGTCTTTAAAGTCATTTAAAATGTCATGCTCATTGCATGTACGGCTTTCATGAATACAGCCAATTAAAAATGAAGGATGTGCTTTTGAGAGTGCACAAACAAACAACATTATCTATAAACATATTGTGTATTAATGAGTGCTAGGCATGTATGTATTGTATATGTGCACATAATGTTAAACATTCATCAGCATCACATGCTGTGAAGACGGTTTGTTTGAGTGTACACTGTGTTTTCTTGCAGTTTGTTGTACATGTGAACACACATATCTCCAGTGTATTCCTTGTGTTTCTAGGATTTTTCTTCCCCTTATACCTCTCTCTTTCTCTCCCTCTCTCTCTCTATGTGTGATGTTGTTGTGGTGATTCCCTAACTTTCCCAGCTCCCTGGTTGCTGATCAGGTTGCACACCTGCAATCCATCCACACATCATCATCATCATCTGGGGAGTGTATTGTCGCTGCTTCTTCATTGACACCTCGCCAGACTGCTGTTTCAGCCAGTGTGGCAGACCGTGATCACAGGCCAATCAGAGCCCTGCATTCTGAGCTTTGTGTTGTTTTAATGTTGAACTAATCATCGTCTTCCAGTCCCACAGAGACCCGCTTGTTTCCGATCAGTCATCCAGCAATGGTCAAACCACAACCATCATTACTTCCTCTACCCTGCTTCGCAAGCCATCAGCTTTGCCTTCATTTGCTGTAATCAACACCTTCATCTACCTTCATAAACCCTTTCTTATTGTTTCCAACCCACAAGTCTATGTCTGACATTTGGGGTTCCCCTTTGATCATAACAGCGTGACATGTCACTACATGGATTCTGCACAGGGTATGTCCAATTATATCCCGCAAGAGGATTATATTAAACAGCAGTATATACACTGAGCAAACACACTGGAGATAGACATGCACCTCATTACTCATGCCTCATGGGTTATACATTCTCCCCATAAACCATCTCCCATCCTCTGTTCTTATCACAAATAGACCTGCGTGTAAAATACTACTGTAAACACAGCAGTGCAGGAGGCAGCACAAATGAACAAAAACAAACCCCAAAAAAAGTGAATAGCACTGATCCTTATTCTGTCAGCCTCACGTTCACACTTCAAATAAACATTATTACACTGCATGTGCATACTGTTTGTTTATGACAAATTATTTGAGATAATTACTTTTTACTCTCTTTATGACAAACACTATTCGGGTCCACCACTATCTAAAGTGCACATTGAGAAGGATGAATATTCTGTGTGAAGTGAGGAGAGATCCTAAGAGGAGACATGTTGGATCAGGAGGAGGTGGCATCTGCTCTGACAGTGGGGGGTTACCACACACAAACACACAGCTTTGCTCAACTATCCTTGTTAAGACACTGCATTGATACTCATTCATTTGGACAGCATAACCAAACAATGATCTCTAACTTTAAACATGACCACTTAATGCCTCCTCATCTTCAGCTACATTTCCAGCCATTCACAGCTTTTAGGAGCTTGGACAAGATCTCCCTTCACACGTTGTCTAAAGTAGTTTCTACTGGATCATCTTCAAGCTTAACTGTTGAAGGATCCCTGGCTGTCTTCAAGGACCCATAATGATGAACATTGTTAATCTATCACTTGGATCTGGTGAGGCGAGATTCAAGCTTTAAAGCTGCAGTAATTAAACATTTGCTCAGGAAAAGCCATTTTGATCCAGGGGTGTTAAGTTATTATAGACCTGTTTCAAAAATTCCTTCTCGAAAGTTCTACGGAAACTGAAAAGAGCTTATCAGAGTGGTAAATGACTTACTCTTTAAGACTGACGCAAACTCCATTGGTTGGTACTTTTTCTTTTGGATTTTACACAGCCTTCTTATTGACTGACTTGAAAATAAATTTGGCATCTCTGATCTGTCTGGTAGAATGCAACACATCAATGTACATTAAGTATGGACATCTGACTAAAGAGAATCAATAACAGTCAGCTGCTTGGAAGGTTTAGGTATGGTGCTTCCAGTATGGCATCATATCAGTAGCCATTCCTTTTGTATGATTATCCCATGACTCAAGTGGAAGCAATTGCAACAGGTTCATCTGAAGATGGCTGGGCATTCCCACCAGCTCTCAGCTCGGTCAAACTGTGCAGCAAGAGCTCTAAGCTCTGCTTGCCAATCTCCTCATGACTCAGCACACTGCTACTGTCTGAGGATAAGAAAGTCAGACAAGCCAGCAATACCATCAGGTGCAGCAGAGGGTGGAAGTCGCTAGAGGGGGTGAAGGAGGCATAATCATAGTGGAGATGGCAATAAATTGTAGGTGTGGTGTGTTAGACTCACCGGTATGATGAGTCATGGTTGACAGTTGTTTATCAGCAAGGAACCTTGGTGGTTATCTTTGATTCTGATCCGTCTTTCAATCAGCACAAACCCTAAATCGTGTATTTGTTACAGCAGTACTTGGTAATTGTAATGTTCTGTTGTCTGGTCTCCCCCATATGAGGGCCAAAACCCTTCAATTGGTTCAAAAAACTGCAGCTAGGAGAACTAAGAAATGTGAGCCCATCATAACAGTCTTACCTGTTCTTCATTGGCTCAGGTTTTAAGGTTCTTCCACTCTTACTTATCTCACCCCTCATAAATTCCTATGTTCTGTCTCGAGCAATCCGCTCACAGAACACAGAACACTGTCTCTTCCCAGAGTTAATAAGAAGTGAGCAGACCACAGGGCTTTTTCCTATCATGACCTCTTCCTGTGGAATAACCTCCCTGCTGACATCAGACAATCTGACTCACTCAAAGCCTTTAGATCGAAACTTAAACCTCACTTTTTCAACTTAGCGTTTAATTAATGGCATGATTGCCTATTCACTGAGATTGGATTTCTTATCTTACAAAGACGGACACTGGTCTGAGTATTAATGACATTTCAATCATTGCAATTAGTCGTCTACGTTATCCTGCTGACTGTAAACTACCTGTTAATTTATCTGGTGGCTGCTTTTCCCTCACCCCTGTTGTCTGTGCTGTTTCCGAGCTGTATATTAGTCTCTCGCTTTCTCTCAGGTCATCAGGCAGAAAGGAGGCCATGCAGTTTCACACTCCTCACATCTTACACCCAGAGGCCTTTCCAATCTTTGATCGACTATTACAATTATTTCAATTATAGTCCCCATGAGGACTACTGGTCCTGTTGAAGTCAGTCTTTGTACCAATTCTCTTTTAGTGAAACATACTTAAAAATAGATGAATTCAAATGGCATTTTAAACTGCTTACTTGAAAATATGGTGACATAGATGTATAGAGTAAAAATAAGTGACAATAAGCAAGGAATTGTTAAAGGTGCATTATGTGATAAATCTAAAGAATCTGGCCATAAAATCCTCCTAATATGTCACAGAGACTCAGGAATAAAATTCATATAACATACTGAACTCACCAACAACAACAGTACAGCCAAAATATTTGCATTAAAAAAAAACATTTTGCAGACTGCAAATCATGTTTTGGCATGTGGCGCCACCTTCCGCCATCTACCAATCATTGCAGTCAGTAGAGTCTCAGCTGCCGAGCAACCACGGGTTGCCAGTTACGTCAGAAAACGAAACCTAAAATAACTCTGTATTTTGAATTTGAATGCAGTAACCGTCTTTGGCCACATTCTTACATATGGCACCTTTAAGTGATTGAGTGGCGAATCAGGGTTGATATATTTACGACAGCACAATGTATGCAACACACATACTATATGTAAATGTGATTATATTGCACTTTTCTAGTCTTGATGACCACTTAAAACAGCTTGACAGTACTGTTTTGCCATTCACCCACTCATTCACATCCTTCATATCTATTCACATGTTGCCAGCACAGCCATCACAAGCAACTTAGGGTTAAGTGTTGTGCCCAGGAACACATTACCGTGTACCACCATCTCCACCACAGAGGCCATCCCAGGTGGATGCTGTCCTTTTCCTCCACAGCAACCAAAATAAAACCACAAAGGTTGGATTATGCAAATGGTTGTCAACGATAGTTAATAAAGAACTGATTGTCGTTAATGGTGATGTCTGAAATTTATGATACTCATATTTTATGATAACTCATAAAGGGTGTGAGTTGTCCATATCTGTGCATGCGTGTGTAGTAGTTGCGTTCTCCTGGATGTAACAATAACTTTTGTCACTTGCAGTCACTATAAATAAAGGCTACAGCTACCGTGACAGTCAGAGTATGCCTCAGCTTAATCTAACTGTGTCTGGTTCGGACACAAAATACAGGATGCGTGTCGGGTTCGGTCAATATTCTCTCAAGCTTGGCCGGATTGGCCTGAGCCGCATTCTAACACAGACACACACACACACACACACACCTTAACAAACAAAACAAACAGAACCTGAATTCAGCACGTCTGTAAATGCATATGGCATTGTGAACAAACAGAGAATAGAGGGCAATGTTTGCTGTTGAGACCCACAAACATACAAACCCCCCCCACAAATGTATTCACATTAAAACCTGTCAAGAAACATCAGGATCTGTAAAATTGCCTTTTCCCCAGGTTTTGCTGTCCACTTCAGCCTTCAACTCCTGGGTCAAGTTGGCATTTTCACAGGAAAAAGCAAAGCACGTAGACAGACGAGAGCATTTCTGACTGCCAGGAACAACGAGTTGGTAGGTGGAGAGAGCAGCATACATTTTAAGTGACACTGCATGTCACAGCTGTGAAAGTTCTCCGTTATAAAGACACGATCGGGTAAGTGGACACTGGTCTGAACCCGCTGAACCATGAGTAATGGAATACTATGAACTCATGAAAATTGTATTTGATTCAATTTACCACCAAAAAACTTGCACACAGCATGGATTTCTGACAGATTGTGTGTTTAGCAAGTGAAAGAAGACTTCTCCCAGCAGTGGCTAGGGAATTGAGAACGATTGAAAATGAGTGGAGAATACATGCAGATGTCACTACACAGCAAGAGAGAAGCGTTTTTGTTGTTGTAAAAGAGTTGTTGTTCATTCTGGTCAGTTTCTACAGTCAGAGAGCAACGAGAGGAACACAGCAGCATGAGAATGTTTCCCTGCAATAATTAAGTTTTTACTTAGCACTGTGAAAAAAAAATTCTCAAGACATTTTTCACACAATGTCGATGCCTCCAATAAGAGTCTGGTGTATCTTATTATTGAGGAAAGTAAACACCTTGAACTTATTAGAGTTTTCACTGTTCCACCTCAAATACAAAAAACATAATCTGACAGATAACATAATATATTACCTATGCTGGAGGAAATTAATGATTACAGCCCTGATAAGGTAAACTAGTGTCTGTGATGGAGCTCATTTCTAAAATAACCCGCCCACTTCTGCTGGCTAGAAAACATGTGTGTGTTCCTGTATAGCTCATGTCCACGCAGAGGTGTGAGAATGTGTGTGTGTGTCCAAGAATGCATGCGTGTGTGTGTGTGTGTTTGAGTCAGCCACATACCTTCGCTTTCACTCATTATAGCAGGACATATCCACCACGTGTGGCATTTACCTCTGACCTCTGCTCCACTGAAGGCACAATTACTGAAAGGCCAGAGTCTTCGGCAAATGTCCATCACACCCTCTCTCTCTCCTCCCTCCTTCCTTAACAGTTCTCCACATCAGACTCACCGGCGGTGTTGATCTGAGGAGAAAAGAAAGAAAAAGTAGGAGTCAAACCGACATGTAGTTTAATAAGTGGCAGCTTCATCTTTTCATGACTTTTTGATGACTTGAGGTTTTTTTTTTTTTTTTTTTAGCATTCTTGTTCCAACTTTTCATTTCTGTTGTTGCAGCATTTTTCTACACTTTATTCTGGGATTAAGAAAAAAGTTTCTAAGATAAGAAAAACAAGAGAAAGTGAGAAAACGGAGAAAAAAACAAGGGATGGAAACATGTTAGACAGAGTGAGAAGGGAAGCCTGATTGGGGGCAGGCACATGCCACCTTCCTCTCCCTCTTCCTGCCACCTTTCCTCTACCCTCCCCTCTTCCATCCAGGCTCCATGAGCAGGTAAACGAGCTCTCTTCCTGACGGGCAAGGATGAACAGATTAAGGGAAAATAACACTGACTTCCTCTCTTTGACAAGATTAGGGGTGTAGAGTTGGAACTTCAAACAACTTTTGAAAAGACAAGGCCAGAGGTCAGAAACAAAGGCCGGACAAGAGACGGACAGACAGATGTAGAGAATGAAAAAAAAAAGACGAGAAAGGTCAGCTGGTGTTTGATGGCATAGTAGATGAAGGGGAGGAGACTGAGGCTGGAATGAATCAGAGAAGAAAGAGGATCTCTGTCTTGACCCGAGACAAAGAGAAGGTTATCAGGGTGGCAGAGAAGTTATTGTCACTTTGGTAAAGTCCATGAGACCAGCATACACCATAATCTCTCGTTAGCGAGCCATTTCTAAGAAATTCACATGATGATCATTGCCCAACACTGAAAGATATTTAATTTACATATTTAAATATTACGTTTATTTTCAATAAATCACAGATGAAACAGGATCTGTAAAAAAGTGACAAAATAGTAAACCTGAATGTGACTCATTTAATGACTTGAATGACATTCAGCTACTGGAAAAAACAAAGCCTGATCTTGTCCAACACACAGCTGCGGATGATAGCACGTGTGTTGACGCTGCAGTGACTCATGATTAAAAGCAGGGGAGTCATTTTAAAAGGCAAAACGTGAAAGAAAAAAAAAAAATTTTGTGTGATTAAATCTACCAAATAATTCTCAACTGTAAGCTTTAATTGTTTAAAGTACTCATATTATACCTTAGTTCTCCAAGTTAAACTTGTTCCCTGGTGTCCTAATGAACATGTCTGTGACATGCTTTGGTCAAAATACCATGAGGATGAAGCACCACAGCAGTTCAATCACCCTGTCATATAGTCCCGAATATAAGGATTTAAATGATAAAAAAGTTGATTTTGCATAACATGGGACCTTTAAACATTTGAATTTTGCTTTTTTCTTCGTCTAATTCTGAAAAAGAATGGACAAAGTATTCATTCATGAAAATATAAATCACAATATAAATCTATGCATTTACACTTTTACAGTCGTCTCAGAGAGCTCAACAAACAAGAAGGTGCGATTATATGCTCTAAACTTTAGAACTTAATCATCAACCAAAGCAATTAAATATTATGCTGAAATATGTTTTTGAGCCTGAGGTCTCCAGCAGCCCATACAGAGCATTAGGGTTAACTGCAGCATTAGCATGATGTATTATTATACTTGGGAACATTTTTCATTTTCATTTAATGTAGGCAGATTAATGACTGCAACAGCATCACAGGTTAAGTTTTTTCAGAAATGTAGTTTCATTGTGAACTTTTATAATTGAAGCTCACTCACACATACTGTATACGTGCACACGGTTCACATGACACTGTGTGAACTCTCAACGATTTTGGTGTTACTTTTCCGAGCGTACAAGAGGATAGGAAAACACACAGCACCGCCTCCTTCTATCAAATCAACTTTTAATGAAACTAGGGAGTTCAAAAGAAACAAGGGATTTGTTAAAGAGCAAACCCATATCCACATTGTCTGAGAGGAGATTTAAAGGCATATGCACGGCTGCTCTTCTAAAATCTCAGCGGCGATATGGGTGAATGGGAACAAGTGTGGTTGACAGAATGGCACAGTGTATCAAAAAAGGGAAGCGTGTGTGTATGTGTGCGAGAGGGTAATGTAATTTGCTTTTGTTTAACCCTGAGCTGCGGGGTCTCTTTCTTTAATAGAGTTGTAGATTAGTTTTGCAATCCCACATAATTGGGTAAGTGATAATGTTGAATTCCTATTGCTCCATTACGGTTTCCCCTCTCGCACATGCACACATGCACGCACACACAAAACATTGATGCATGGACTTCAAATTGGGTGGAGAAAATAAAGTAAAACCAATAATAGTGCAATAACTTTAATCCGCCACCTTTACCGTTGAAGCGTTTTGTCTTGAGATGATGGATCATGCTTTATCCCTTTCATTTTGCCAAGATTAAAGTCAGGGACTATTGTTTGCTTGCTCATTAGATTAATGTTAATCTGCCTGTAATCCAACCACTTCATCATGATGGATGACAAAAATGACCAGAAAAAAAAGTAAAAACCAACAACATTATATGACAAAAAAATTATATTTGCCGTTTCTGCGTAAATCCTAATTTGGAATGTTGTTCCTATCCAAAGTTAAATTTCACCAAAGCAACAGTTAAGGGTTTAAATAAATTCAGATGTTATGATCTATTCTTTTCATACAGTAAATCATCCATACATGTATGAATTACATTTGTGTCAATATTATCGAACGGCACCTTTCACCATGCAAACAACACGTCATTAATTGAGCAAACAACAATCAAAATACACAAATTGCAAATAAAATACACTTTTTTGTTTCCCTGTTTTTTTGTTTGAGATTCTGTCCATGGGTGGGCCTTAGGAAGCTGCCTGCTGATTGGCTACTGAGGTTCGAGTGACATTTCAATGGAGAGGAAGTAGACAGCGGGCTTGGAGCCATTATCTGTTTGGAGCTCGTTCCCCTGAGTTTGCCCCGCCACCATCCGATAAGGTACCTAAAATAATAGTAAATGTAATGTAGTAAATGTAATAACTCAAATATTGTATTTATACGTATTTCAAATTTATCAGTGTTCCAGATGGACAGTAACTCCAAGCCAAACAGAATTGCAAACAAAATACCAGAGAGCACATAACAAGTTTTGTGCTTTCAAACAAATAAAATGCAATGCCTGAATGATAAAGTCAATATTTTATGTGCAGTTTGTGTGTTGTGTGGTGAATATTTGTTTGCTCAATTGATAAGGAGTTGCTTGCTTTTTGAAAAGTGTTGTTTGATAATGTCTAATTCCATCTTCTACTGCTTATCTAAGGCCAGAGAAGGTCAAGACTTTGTCTCCACAAACACTTTCTCCAGCCCCTCCTGGGGGAATCCTGAGGCGTTCCCAGGCCAACCGAGAGACATAGTCTCTTCAGCGAGTCCTGGGTCTTGCCCGGGCCTCCATCCAGTGAGACGTGCCTGGAACACCTCACCAGAGAGGCATCTATGAGGCATCCTAACCAGATGCCCGAGCCACCTCATCTGGTTCCTCTCAATACGGAGGAACCAGTGGTTCTACTCTGAGCCTCTCCTGGATGACTGAGCTTCTCACCCCAAGGTGGAGGCTCTAAGGGAGAGCCTAGACACCCTGCGGATTAAACCTATTTGGGCCGTTTGTATCTGTGATCTCGTTCTTTCGGTCACTACCCACAGCTTGTGACCATAGGTGACGGTAGGCACGAAGATCGACCAGTAAACCGAGAGCTTCACCTTTCTGCTCAGCTCCTTCTTCACCATGACAGACACATGCAGCGCTTTTATGTACCTAAAACTAATGTTTCCAAGCACAAACATTGTCGGCAAAATCTGACTTGTTTGAGTTATTACTCACACCAACTTGGCCAACACTAAGGGTCAAAGGAAAGCTGTTATGCTTTGTGAATACCTTCTCCTATGCACAGTGAGTGCACTTATAGTGCTGCCTGTATACAGTACATTACTGTAACTGCACAGTGACAAAAGCAGGAGGGAAGGTCCTTGGTGCATCGACTGGGTGAGCTTCAGCCAAGCTAGTCTCACTGGTCCAACAGCTCTGACACACTCGTGCCAATCACAGTGATGCATGACAATACATGACTCCACAGATGGAGAGAGGGTCTGCAGAAAATGATATTGTGAGGATGGTGATGGCCAGCACAGCACAGCACAATGGAATGGAAATAAAATAAGGGCAAAAAAAGCTGATAAGACCAACAATATGTTGCTTTATCAGTTTCATTTATGTTCCATATTGTGTCAAGCATAAATCACAACGCTACATTTGCTCTGATGTGTGAAGAATTAAAGTACATGGTTACTTTGTAGCAACCTAGCACAACATCATTTACTGCACATATAGACAAAGCAAATCTGGTTTGCTCTAGTGGCAACAGGCTGATACTCGGCCATAAACAGATGTGGATGTGATCGGTCTATTCTGAGCATGTAAAAGCTGAAAGAAAAACGAAATTCTCCTGTCTAACTTGAATGAACCTCCCAACTGTTTCACACCTCTCTTTCCACCTGTGCACCATGTGCTTGGCTACAAAACACCAAACAGATGGACAACGTGAATTTCAAGGTAGTTAATTACCAAAGTGTTGGAGCTGGTCATTGCACTCTCTAAAAAACTTTCTTGATAAACAGAAAATAAATGAGTTTCCCTCTGATTAAATGCTGTATCACAGGTTTTTTTTTTTTATATTCAGTAAAACTTGTATGAACCAACCAAATGGTCATCACACAGTATTGTAGAAGAGGATGGAAGGGATGCCAGAAATATCACCTGGTAGAGCTGGCACCCTTACGGCTGCAGCCTGGGTTGTGTTCCAGCTTACCCTCCTTTGTTTGTCGTCTACCTATATCCCTATTTCGCACTGAATCGTTCATGTCTATCAAACCTGATAATGCTCTAAAATCATGTAAAAAAGATGAAACATGCCGTTACAGAGATACGAATCAGAGATGTGGCAAGGATTCATTCTTGTCCAAATGAAAATCTAGTCCAGCAAAGGTGTAGAATATATTTTCTCTATTAATTGCATATAATTTCCACTGGTCTTTGTGAAGACCAGTGCATTGTGAAACACTCAGCATAAATCCTTACAACACACAGTAGTGTGCCTATGAAATAACTGTGTGGAAATCAGAAGCACAATCAGGTTCATTGGCCAAGTATGAATGCACATGTATACAAGGAATGTGATTCAGGTTTTTCCCCCATTTACCTGTATAGTTGCTCATTAAAAAAACAAAAAAATAAATGAGTTAAACATTAAATAATAATTACACAAATATTCAAAGGGGTGAATTCAGAGAGTACGACTGCAATGCCAGTAGGAAGTATGTATTCCTATAGTGGGAGCTGAAGAAGATTTTTCAGTTATGGTAATGCAACCTCATAAGTCACAACGCAATTTTTTTAAATTTTCGATTAGCATTAGCATAGTTAATTGTTTTGTGACTGTCAGCCACATTGTTTGTATTATTATAGCCTTAAACTAATGCTAATGTAGCCTTGCTAGCTTACCTTTGGAAACAAGTTTTCCAAGTTAGCCCAACCTCCCCGCTCCAGAGAGCCTAGCTGCTGCTGATGAGCCGCTGCCTGCCTGGTCACAATAGCTAGCTACGCAAATGCTAATAGAAAATTAAAACAATTTGCGTTGTGCCTAATGAGGTTGCACAGTGGTTGTATAATGTTAGCCCTACGCTAATGCTAATTGTAGCTAATGCTTGCGTATTTGTGAATGGACACCGGCTTCGTCGTTTCAGTATAACACCATGTTCTGTGGTGAACTGTGTGAAAATGTCTCACCCACCGTGAGGATAGCCTCTTCACTCCCACCTCCCCGCTCCAGACAGCACAGCTGCTGCTGATGAGCCGCTGTCTGCCTGGTGTAGCGTGATAACTCAGCAAAAATTAAAATTACTCCAAAAATCAAGGAAGCACACCATATCCATATATAAGCACAACCCATATCCAAAATCTTAGGGCGAGCTGACTAACAGATATGCCCAGACACACAGACAGACGGACACACAGACGCAACTTGCTTTATAGATAGATTTTGGTTATATGTAACTTGATGTAAATGTGAATGTCTTCTTAAGTCATATACACTCCTTAAGACACACAAGTCTGAAAATATGACCTTAGTTTCCTCAATTTTTATGGCTATTACATTATATACAGAAATACAAAGATTTTTTATCATCCATCACCTGGTGTTATAAAGGAGTGAAAATCAAAAGTATAGGTTAAAGCATTGTGTCATGACTCTTACTGAGGATGTGGCCTACAGCATGTGAAGTGCAGGAGAAAACAAGGAGAAGAGAACAAGAGACAAGTAACAGGTTGTCTGATGATTCCTTTCTGTTGTTGCCATGACAGATTCATATGCAGGCGAGCCACAGAGCTGAAGTGATCTCTGCTGCAAATAATGTGTATGTATCTGGAGGTGTGTGTTTAGGTCCATACAGAGAAGCTTCGCAGATATAGGGAGTTGCTGTAGCCCACACTCAAACGCACCTCAGCTCTGACTTTCTGTAAAAAACAATATTTATATATATACACACACATTTACACTTCAAGTTCTAGAGTGTAATTGACCTCTTCTTTCACCTGCCTCTTCCTAGCTACATAGACTAAAGGCAGGGGTGGGAAGGTAGGGGTGAAGAGAAAGAGAGAAGAGACAAACAAAAAAACAACTAATAATGAGCAGGAGAGGTTTTAGAATACCAGAACAACAAGGCTGTCATTCAGGCTGGAAAATGGCCAGCCTCTGAAGCATTTACAGTTTAGACAGCATACTTTGTGTGTTTTTCTATGTGTCTGTGAGTGTCATGGTCACCAGCCAAAATACAACATGAAGGGAGCTGTCAGTGAACTCAACAGGGAGCTTTCTGCCTCCGGTGACTCAAGAACTGCCAACTCAGAACTCAAACCGGTGTATTAAAGGCATCAAGTTCACACAGCGCTTTGATGATGGAGCCACAGCTGCAGGAAAACATATGTATGCAAGCATGTAAACGTCCTATAATTATGAGGACCATTCCGAACCTATTATTCTTACCCTCAGCTAAATCCAATTCAAACCCTGGACATAAAACTCTCAAAAAGCCATTTTGAAGTTGTCAGGACTGGCCAAAATGACTTTGCACAAAACGTAGCCTCCACTTGAAGCCTGCTGAACTCATCAGAAAGCCTGACCCATATATCGGCTGCACTTTAATTAATCTGTTTTAGATTTTACTATGTTCTATCCAAATTAGAAATGGTTCTTTTGTCCCCAATGCAATTACTGTAATAAACCAACTACAGTCAATTTACATATGATAATGTATGCTGGATATGGTGGTACAACACACAAATATTTTTTTTTTGTTTTACATTTCCATTGAAAATGTACAACAAAGTATTATTTATAATATACAATTTATGTATCAATGCCACATGGTTCGTGTAGTGGAACAAGGGCCTTTATGCATGGAGTTTGCATGTTCTCCAAGTGTTTGCTCCAGGTTCACCGGCTCCCTGCCACAGTCCAAAAACATGTAATATGGAAAGAGTAAATGGTTGAGAATGGTTGTTTGTCTCTATACAGTATGTGGCCCTGCGATGGACTGGTGAACTGTCCAGGGTGTGACGCCGCCTATCGCCCTATGTCAGCTGAGATTGCAAGCCTCATGTGGAGGATAAAGGCGTAGAAAATGGATGGATAGAAATTATGCATTACATATAGAAGCTTTCTATTCTATGGTATTCTAAATACATTACATACATAATTCAATGTATAGGTTCTCATCATTGAATCAGAATAGAGAATATTTTTTGATAAATGAATGCATTCACATTTTGAATTCATGACACAGTGAATATTGAACAGAAACAGACACTAAAAATCAAATAATATTGCTAGTCATGTCACAATTACAATACATTGTTTGCCCAAATCGTTCAACCCTAATGTGTTAGACTGTGTGTGTGTAACACTTGACACATCATACAGATTTATAATTGTAACTGATCAGATATTGTCAGTAAAATTATAATATACCATATTGTTCATATGATAAAATAAAAAATACACTGTGCCAGTGAGTCTCTTAGTGAGTGGAAAATACATACAGAGAAAAACAGCTAAATTACAGTTTTAAGGTCATTTTTAAGGTAACAAGTATTTATCCTTTCTCTTGCAAAAATGGTTTCTAAGTATATGTTGTGTTAAATTGACTTTACCAACATCTTAATTTAACTGAAACAACCAACTGTTCCGACCAAGATATTATTCCTTGTGTCAATGTGTCATTTGCCTTTTTTACTAAGGTTTAACATCGTTCTTCTGTACGCCTTTTTATGTTACCGAAAGCAGCATTACAACTTACAACTCTTCCCTAACTCATCTTTCTTGTCATTCACGTCCTGTCAGGTAAATTTAAATTTGATTTCTGTTTCTCTTTACTGCTTGGTCCACTGGTTATCACATCTTGGATTCCGCTTTTGGTATTTCATATTCTTTTATTGTGTAAGTTGAACAGGAAACAGTGAATGTTCCCAGAATTCCTTTCAAAGTCTTACAAGAGCGACATATCCTGACTTCAGCGTTAAATCTCGATAAAAGAAAACATAATCATATGAATACTGAGCAGCAAAGTGGGTTATTCGAAGGTAGTAAAAGAGACCAAAAGGAACTAGAGCTAGACTCATAGCTGTTACAGGGGAACACTAATTTGGTTCTTTCAATGGGCATGAAAGAGACAGCATTGGAGAAGAGAATAGAGTTGGTGAATAGACCTGCTCAATCATCTTTCAGTCTACACTGGACATGTGCAAGAGCAATTAAAAAGGATAATAAAAGGTTTTAATCAGGGGAAATTCTACCAAAGCACAGACTGAGTGTGTTACAGAGAAGGACAAACAGATAGAGAGAGAGGAGCAGACAGGGCATTCAGAGGCAGGAGATGTAGCACCGTCTTCTCTGGGCTACTCATTAAAAAGCAGGAGGAATTATTATGTATGTTGTATAATGTGGGGCTCATTCTTCAGTTTGCTGCAGTCTCAAATGAATGGTCTTACGTGTGCGACTTTTCTATAAGCCCTGATCCGGTGGTGAAAAGACTAAATTTACAACAGCAGACATAATTAATACCCTGCTGAATTGACAAGCGGAAAATATTTAAACAAAAAAAAAAAAGCGCAGTGTCCATGCAGTATCGACGTACAGATGCTCAAGGGAGAAACCATCTGTATTGTTTTGCCTTGGAAACATAGTCAAATGTCAAAAATGCATCAATCATCTGCCATATAACACCAGGGAAGCCTGATCATTTGGTGTGGGCTCTATTACTAACTACTGTAATAAGAAATCACTGCTAAAATAAATCTAAACTACATTTTTAACCAAACTCTGTGGTATAAATATGTAATATGCAATGGTAAAGTATTTTCTTGTTGCTTCTCCCTTTAGGGATCGCCATAGCGGATCATCGACCCCATCCCCTGTGCACTCTTCTGTGACACCAACTGTCTGCATGTTCTCCTTCACAACATCCATGAAGCTTCTCTATGGTCTACCACTTTTCCTCCTGCCCAGCAGTTCGATCTTTGACATCCTCTGCCCAATATATTCACTGTCCCTCCCTATCCCTGCATGTGACCAAACCATCTAAACCTTGCCTCTCTTACCTTATTTCCAAATTGTTCTACCTGAGCTGTCACTCGCACATGCTCATTTCTGACCCTGTCCACCCTGGTCACTCCCAAAGACAATATCAGCATCTTCAGCTCTGCCAGCTCCAGCTTTGCCTCCTGTTTTTTTTTAGCCATGCATCATAGCAGGTCTCACTATCATCATGTAAACCTTCCTTTTCACTTCACCCCTCTACCGTAACGGCATCTTCTTCACTTTTCACTTCTCTTGTGTACTGTCCATTGCTTTGGATGTTTGACCTCAGGTATGTATCTCATCCACTTTCTCTTCCACGACTCAATGTCATTCACACACACAGGTATTCTGTCATGACTAACCTTCATTCCTTTTCTCTCCAGTGCAGACCCCCACCTCTCCAGGCTCTCATCTACCTGTCACCTACTCTCACTACAGATTTCAATATCATTTGCAAACAATATAGTCCACAGATACTTGAGACCTGACCTCATCTGTCAACCTGTCCATCACTATTGCAAACAACAAGAAGAGGCTCAGAGCTGATCCCACATTCACCTTGAACCCATCTATTACGCCAATTGCACACCTCACCATGATCTCACTGTCCTGCACCACCCTAGCACACTTCTCTGCCACTACTGACTTCCTCATTTAATACCACATTTCCTCTCTTGGCACCCAATCAAAAGCTTTCTCGAGATCCACAAAGGCACAGTGCAACTTCTTCTGGCCTTCGCTTTATCTCTCTATCAGCACTCTTTAAGCAAAAATCACATCTCACTGATCTTCACTTCTTTCCTTAAGCAAGCTTGAACAACTCTTTTCCAAAGCTAATATAATGATGTTGGGGTCAGGATGGGGCTGGGGTTAAGGTTAGGGCCAAGTAAGGGACAGAAGATAGGGTTAGGATAAATATTTGAGTTAGGCTCAGTGGATATCCACCATTGGCTCACACTCTAATCTGAGTATCTAAAAAGGCTGCTAGCTTTTCTTTCAGTGATCTGCATATTTGATTTGGCAAAAGTCTTATAGTGGATGCCCTTATTCAGGCTTGGGACCAGCACTAGAATTATAACCCCCCCCCCAAATCCAAAACATAATACAAATTTAAACCTATCCATCTGACAAAAAAAACAAATGATACATGAACTGACCTGACATTGCTGAAAGCTGAACTTGCTACATTAATGCAATTTTGTTTGCTTTCATACATAAAAACGACTTTGCCTGATTTAATTAAGTAAACTATATTCCTAAGCTAAAGTGTTTCCCACTTCCAAGTCCCATTTGCTCTATGTCCATTACAGTCCCTCAACACCCATGCACTGGCCTAAAGCTGTGATATGATTGTTTTAATACTTTATACAACATTTGAAAGGTTAGGTGAGACTGTGATGTTTACTTGGTAGCCATTATATCCTACATGAGCAAAAACTCCTTCAGGGGCTTCTTCGCCTGCTAGACAAGTTAAATGACCTTTTTAGATGAAAAGTGGAGGAAAATAAGAGTTTCACTGAGATTAAAAACGATTAAAATATATGATGACATGCAGCATCTTCTGAGAGAAAATCAAAAAAAGTGTTGCAGTGATTACTTAATTTCTCTCTTCTGCTGACTTACACATAAATGTCACTAACTTAAGACTGAAATAATGATTCTGTACTTGTTTGCACATTCTGGAATACACAATGTGTTATGTGGCTTATTGGTGTGTTTTTTTTATTCTGTTATTATCTGATAAAATAATTGTAAAATAATCATATATAATTATATATATATAATTATAAGTATTATAATTCTAGTGGTTGAGCTAGTGGTTGAGCTATGTTGTTATTAAGTCTCATCCATGTCTCCCTGTGCCTCCATCAGATACTGAAACAGTTGCATACTGGCAAACACCTCCCACCCACAGTTGAATCTCTTGGATTGTTGTCAGACAGTTTTGGCAACCCTATTGCTACCATGCTAACGATGTCTGCTATGAATAGAAACAATTGCTATGCCAACAACAGAGCCACAGATTTTACACCTGCTTCTCTCACACCCAGATCAGAGATGCAATTACTGATGAAACAGTGGCTGGTGCTTACCATGATAAATCAGCTCCAGTTGGCCATGCATCTCCATTTCTTTCTTATTTCGTCTTGTTTATTTACACAGACATACCTGCAAATGAATGCTCTCCATCTTGGGACTTGTTGCTCTTCAGTCATTACATTTAATTTTTACTTGTATATATTTATAATATTGAACACGTGGCCCTCAATTAATGGGGGTCATTATTTACTTTTGGAGCAAGCCGTAGCGTGCAGTAGACCGACGTAATCGTGCATATCCAGTTTCAAAAGCAACAGTGTTAAACTTAGATTGTCAGTCTATGCTAATTAAAGTTTAAAGTATACGAGAAAGAAACACTAACTTGTAAAGAGCAGGGAGAACATGACGTTTTTAACAATATTAGTGTGAAATAATAGCTGACTTCCTGAATAAAAGAAACAAAGGGGAGAACTAATACATTTTCTCAAAGGAGGCAACAGTGGGATGGATATTTCACTAGTAATTACTTTACACGTCTCTGCAGCTTATTCAGGCACACAGAACAGAGCCCATTACCACACAAAATCTTTCAAAAGACTGGGATGAAATTTAATGGCTTCCTTCTGGGAAAAAAAGAGAAGTGATTCAGTCTTTACTTGAGAAAGACAGAGTGAGGGATGAGAGTGATTAGAAAGGAGAGACTGAGCAATACAAACAGAAAAGGCAACAAGAAATTGAAGCAGAGAGAATGAGAAAACGAGATGAAAGGATGAAAAACCGATGAATTGTGGGAAAGAGATAGGAAGATACGAGGAGACAGAGTCGAGGAAAAGCAGTAATAGTGATAGTGATTGGGCCGACTCACAGGTTTGTGGGAGATGAGACGTGGAGAGAAGACTCACATGTCTTCTGGACGACAGGACCAATCGTGATGGAAAAATCACAGTGCACATCTAAAGCTGGGTATGTAGGTCAAACTCTCAATCTATCCCTGACACACGCACATACACACACAAACCAATCAAAAAAATCGAGGTCTGCATCTGCCTATTGACACAAATCATCACCCTATGTTAAATTATGGAAATGGCAATTTACAGTGCAGGAATAAAACTGACATGCATGTGATAAGCACGATCAACCTAGATCTCAACTTAATTTATGTTCCCGATTTTTTGAGCTGCCCATCCAGAAAATGATAAATGCGCTGTGCTATAAAAGGTGACAACAATAGTTTATTAGGGCCACCCATGAAGAAAAAACAGTTGCCATGACGGCATTTTGATATTAATCTTGAAATTTCGGAAAAAAGTTTGGTGTGTAATATCCACGTCAACCACTAGATTTCCTCTTTATTCTCAACATGTCTATCAAAACTAATTTGGAGGGAGAGCAACCACTCCACAGAAGCCGGACAATCAGTCTCAACAGGCCCGGCGCCAGCAGTAAATGACACTTGACTTAAGTGCAGGGAGGGGAGGTGTCAGAAAAAATAAAATACGCACAGCAGTGCAGAACTAGGGCCTGTAGGCTACATTCCACAAACACATAAGCCCACACACATAAACTAGTAGATCAACAAAACCACTATAAAGCCCCGTTTCCATGACCACGATGCAGCACTGCTCGCCTCGGCATGGTATGGTTATTTTGTATTTCCATTAGTGATAGTACCTGGTACATTTTTTTTAGTACCTGCTATGACGAGGTTCTAAGTGAGCTGAGCTGATACTATGCATGACGTTGTCAGACTGCCGGGCTATTGAATGGTCAAAGTGTCGTCACAGGAAGAGACATGAGCAAGAAGTCCGACACAATAATCAAAGCGAACAAGGTCGAACTTTAGATCAGTTAAAAATACTTAAAGGTCCGGTATTATATCCTATTTCTCCAAGTTAAACTCGTTCCCTGGTGTCCTAATGAACATGTCTGTGACTTGCTCTGGTCAAAATACCATAAGGATGAAGAACCACAGCAGTTCAATCACCCTGCCAAAACAGCCCTGTTCAGAACGCTCTGTTTAGTAGTATCTATTAAAAAAACTTCAGGAACTTCAGGGACAGGAAATGACATAAATCCTCTGAGGCTGGAAGTTTGTGTAGGACTCTGTGCTGCACTGTGGAGCCAAGAATAGAACCTTTCGCAGACTTTGCAGACTTCCGGTTTTCAGATGCCGTTGCCCTCACTAGCACTCTTGCGTGGTTTACGGACAAAGTGGAGCTCTGCGAGGCAACAATTCCAGGAATTTAGCATCTTGTGACGTCCCAGTGAGCACGGAAGACAACATTGCGTTTATCTCCTGTACTTAGACTGAGGAAGACCACAAACACGAGTGAATCATCTTTTTTCACAATTTGGCAACTGGTAGAGCCTCCAGAGTCCCAAACATAAGGATTTAAATTATTAAAAAGTTGATTTTGCATAATATGGGACCTTTAACAATCCTAAAAAAGTGGGTTAATCTCCACCAAAGTTGAGGAGGTACTATTGTAATGGAAAACCAAGTGAACCATGTAGAGGCGAGCTTGGAACATGTAGTGGAAACACTACCCTAGACTCTCACCACTCTTAAACCCTACCCTAATACAGCTGAATTCTTCATTTTGGGGTAAAGTGATCTTTGATCTTCAGTAAAGAGGGGCAGGGACGTCGTCACAAGGTGGTGACGCCTGGTCTCAGACTGAATCAGTTTGTCTACGACTACGACAAAATGCCTCGAGTAGATGAATTGTTGAAATTGTACTTCAGAAGGAAAAGGAAATCCACGGAATTCCTCACGCTTTAAGCGCAGAATTAGTGTAAGTACGTTGAAAAGGTTGTGCCTTAAAACTGTCGGATAAGAAAGAGAAATCATACAAACTTGGAGGAAGTGGGCACGTTACTTGCAATGAATACTGGTCCACGGACAATATAGTGCGATAACTACATTATTGTGCATCTATGCAAGTTATTTTATATTCTGTAGTCCATCCACAATTTAAAATTAGGCAATTCTCACACATTGGTGCTCCGTGTTCGGTTCACCCTAATAGTCTTACCTAAAGGGAATCATTGCCCTTAGATAAGGTATTACAGAGGATTACAATGTTCTGTTTTGTCATTAAGCTTCACACAGTTGTAAATAAGTATTTTTTGTTACATTCCAGTGGACTAATATGGACAATTTATTGATCATGTATAGTTCTTTTGTCGTGCCCTAAACGTAGACAAAACAACCTCACTGTTTGTAAGCTGACAACCTCACAACATTAAGTCAACTGAAACTTGAATAAGCTCAACGAGTAGATATAAATCAAAACAAAGTTTGAAGTAAGGCCTGATTCAAATGTGAAATGTTATTCTCTGTTTGTGTAGGGAATAAATAATGTATCATTTACAGTTCTGAGAAGCCTGCGGATGATTTTCAGAAACCAAGACACCAGATACTCCTCATGATGAAACCTAACCAAGTCATGTGTTCATCATCTGAGGAAGCACATCAAAGGGTATTTATGACTGGGTAGACTGAAAATAATTATTTGTATACACCGTGCATTCCCAGCACGCTGTATAACACATGATGGATGTTTTCACTTCAAATTAATCGATTAATTCATTACCTCTGCAAAGTACATACAGTAACGTGTGCAGCAACTCAAAACGTAAAGGAGAAATTAATCTTGCACTTTCTGGAGAGAAAGTTTATGGCTCAAGATAGAAATTGTGTCGGTGGTGTTACTGATACGGGTAATAATTAAGGATTTCGTGTCAACAATTGTTGACCTTGAATTGACGCTATGGGAAAACTCTGAGTGGCCTTGAGAGTTTGTGCCCTTTGAATATAATCCGTTGTTTGTAGAGTGGTCAGGTTTATAATATTAGATGAATGCACCTCTAATTCAAATTGGCCAAAAAACAACAAGGGCCTACAGAATAAATTACTTTATCTTTGTTATAATTTCAAAATGCAACAGGATAAATATGCACATGCAGCACACAACAGCAGCCTCACACACAAATCTATACATGTTTCCCTGCGGCATTTGCACAAAAGTGATTTCTTTTTTTAATGAAGCACATGCTGCCAACACATGAACAAATAGACATGTAAAAAAAAAAAGTGCTTTGTTATAGTTATGTAAATAATGTGCTTTGTTAGAGACCACAATGTTCTCTTTTGACCAAGAGTTTGGTAACATGCTGCTTCAGCTCATACTCTCTGAGCCTGAATTGGGACACAGGGGAACTGTATCTGTGTTTTTCCAGGCCATGTTTATTTCTCTTCAATGTTGAACTAGAATGAAGTAGGTTAGGGGTCATAACAGCCCAAAGACAAGTCCCAATTCACTGTAATGTTAAAAGCCACAGGGACACACACTCTCAAAAAAAAACGAAAACAAGTGACAATGGCGTTTTTAGTTGGTGGTGGTTGTTAAAAGATTTCATTTGACCAGAAGTTATTTAAATTCAACAACACGTACACAAGGGTAACCCTAACCGAGATGCAAGCAGCACTGCACTTTATATAAAGACACACAAATCATCACATTTCGACAACAGTTCTCAAAGCTTGTAAACACTTTCATATTTTGGCATAGATACGCAAACACACACGCACAGAGAGAGAGATTTATGTTGCTGCTTTTGTCTTGTTCTTTCCGAACATGCAGAGAATAAGCGGTTATTTGTGTCATATCAAGTCAAACGGGAAATGTAGACGAAATGACGTGTTACACTGATGCATGGATGAATCTCTAAACAGCTCCGATAATGGTGAAATGCACTCAAACCTTCACGTTGCAAAGTACTTAAGGTGCATGAGTACCACAAATGACAGAAAAATAGCTTAATGTATGCGTTTTATACTGGACTGAGTCGTTTAGTCTCATCTAAAGCAAATGACTTTGTGGTCGTTGTGAGATCACTCCGTTTAATAAAGTCTTGCACATGCACAAGTTCTTATTATTCATATATATAGAATAGAACACACAGTATGATAAAATAAAGACAGCAGGCCTGAAACATTGTGTAACATTATATCGTGGTCGCCCATGCCTGGCTGCATATGCAGCTATTGATCCACATTATCTCCTAATTTTGTTTCTGACTTAAGAGCAGCCTGGGAAATCTTTGCCTGTACTGTAAATACGGCTGTTTTATCCCGACTATTAAATTACTTATTGACCGGTTGAATTGTATTTATTAGATTTGTTGGCAACACCCGGCGCTGAATGAAATTAGACCTGGAGGTCGCACTCAAGACCAGTATGCTAACAGTATGCTTTAATCGATACAGATGATTTCACATTTGACCCTGTTCACACCGACACAATTACTCCTCTTTAACAAAGGTCTTTTCTTATGACCGGTGAAAAGCAATATGTAACGATCCCCCCTTGACCTTTCAGACATGCGGTTACCTGCAATGACCCCGTGTGCTTCTCCTCCTCTAACTCTGCTGTTTGTCTCAACAATCTTGGTTTCAACAGGTATGTGTGTGTGTGTGTCCATGTGCGCGCGTGTGTGCGCTATTTCAGAACTTTATGAGCTTCATCAGACAGTGAGAGGTCACTGTAAAAGGTCACTGATGTTCGTGCTTATAGCCTCATTAAATGTTTTATGAGAAAAGCCTATGCAGTCGTGCATATCACCTTCCCAATCCCTTCAATAAACGAGACCGCAGCAATCTAACTACAGACAGTGAAAGCCAGAACCCTACTTCTTCATTAGGCAGCAGCAGCATCTGACAGATGCCGTGTTGACTTTCCTTTAACCTTTTTTTCATATATATATATTTTAATTATGAGGAAAATACTGTTTTTATGTGAAGCATCAGAAAATGCTTAACAAAGGGTTTTAGTCTTCCATCTATATACATACAAAAACATAGAGCCTATAAAGGTTTGTTTGGTTTATTTCTAATGATAAATGTGCTTTGTAGATTGACTTAACTTAAGGGAATACTGGATTTGTGCCATTGAACATTTTTAATTTCTCAATAATTTTGGGCCTTTTCTGCATGTTTTTCGACACAAAGTATTCCTGTATCATCCCCTCCGAGTCCAGAACCCATGGTCTATAAACTAAAGTTTTCAATCTCCTGCATACTTCCCCCATTTAACAGCTGACCCATTTAGACGTATACATTATGTTGTACATATTTTATTTCATCAGCACTTTAATTTGTAATATTATAAACAATTCATGTGAGATTTGTGTCCCTTTGTCATTTTTGCACTACTCAAGAAAGAACCTTGTTAGATAAATATACGTATACCAAGAAAGTCGACTGACCTCAGTGCTCTTTTGTGTGCTAGTGATTTGAATGGGGAATATTTTCCCAGTATGAGGTGAGTTCAATGTTAAAAGATATATAAATCAGCCTATGATATGTAAAATCTTGCTTTCTGGAAGTTATGGCAGGGAAGTCTGCTCAAATATAATGTACCCATGAAACCATGCAAAGTCCACCTTCACTTATACCTGACACCTCTGAAAATAATTAGTTCAAAGCCATGAGGGCTGCAGAGCAAAGTCACAGACAAAGCAAGAACTAAATATTAAAAAGGACTAAATTGAGTTGAGAAAGTGAAGGAAATAAAATGAAACATCTTGAGTGTGTGACAGAGCTGAGAGTGAGACGGCGTGATACAGGTTTTTTTTTTTTTTTTGGAGTAAAGTCCTAATGAGGAGTTCCATCTCATGCACTTGGTCCCAGGCTCATTAAAACATATCACTCGTCTTGTCATGTGGGGACCCAACAGGAACACGCCTGTGACCCATTCTAGTTTCTGACCATTAAAAAACATTAAGCTAGAAGAAACAAGGGGATAAAGATAAGAGGGAAAGAGGAAAAAAAAGAGAAGAGCTGGAATAAATGTTGAGGAAGACATGCAAGAGTCTGTTACTCCCCCTTGCTCCAACTCTCACCAACCCTCAGTTTTACGCCCCCCCCCATCCCCATTTGCTGCAATGAGGATTAATGTGGCATTAAATACTGTATGAGCTCAAGGGTCAAAAATATAAAGAGACGTCTAGGTCTGTCCAAGCACTTTTGCACATATTTGGTTAATTCAGGTTATGTAAAAAGCAGGAAGATTAGATTTTGCCCCAGAAAATAGGTTGGTTTGTGTGTTTATACAGGAATCATTTGGGTTTCACAAAGTCTGATAAACATGTGTGTGAGACACCCAAAATACAAGCATTGTCTATTTTAAGCCAGGGGTCTTATACACAAAGGCTAAATACTGTACCGGCACAAGACGACAGCGATCGTCGGCATCTACCTTAAGGGAAAGTTGAAAACCGTTAAACCGTTGAGAGGTAAAAGGGTCTGCCTGGGGGATTCAACTCGGCCGGCCCAGTCAGTGCAGGAGGATCCTCTTGTGGGACCTCTACCCGGCCGGTCGCCATGAGTTTGAGACCTCTGACTTAAGCTATCTTAGTAAATACCTACATTGTCCCCTGACCAGCAAGTGAGATGAACTCAATATGTAGTCTTGACAACTGATTAATTAAGCTTTGGTCCTGTACTTTACATTGAAGAAACAAATAGCTCAGAACGGATTAGCTAATCCCCACGGTGAGTGTAGTGGTTAGCGCTCTCACCTTTGCAGCAAGAAGACCCAGGGTTCCTGGGTTCGAGTTCCAGTTGTGGTTGGAACAAGGGCCTTTCTGCATGGAGTTTGCATGTTCTCCCCATGTGTGCGTTGGTTTTCTCCGGATTCTCCGGCTTCCTCCCACAGTCTAGAAACATGCAATATGGGGATTAGGTAAATTGGTCACTCTAATTTGATTTTAGGCGTGAGAGTGTGAGTGAATGGTTGTGTGTCTCTATAATATGTGGTCCTGCAATGGCCTGGCGAACTGTCCAGGGTGTACCCCGCCTATCGCCCTATGTCAGCTGAGATAGGCACAGCACCCCCCGTGACCCTCCAGTGGAGGATAAAACGGTAGATGATAGATGGATGGATTAGCTAATCCCTTAGAAGAGCAGTTTAGCCATGCCTCGGTTAGACTATTTTAATAAAACATATTTTTTCAGTGATGCACACATGTACAAAGTGATTTATTCAGTGTTCTTCAGGTTTCCACTTTTGCTGCAGCAAATTTATAATTGGGCTATTACTCGCAAAAATAAACAGAACTAATAATTATAATTACAAAGCAGTTTCAAGTTAAAATTTAGAGTCTTTCCAAAGCTTGTGAATGCAAACATGAAGTGAGGAAGGGCTGTGTGAAATAGTAAGCAGGTCATGTGGACTGTTTCACATCGACACATTGCAGAGCACAGATTCCTCCCCACACACCCCCAGCAGAGGTGTGAAAACAATATCAAGTAAAAACACACACAATATGTGAAGTTGGTTGTATAATATAAATCATTTGATAAGGTGAAGACAAGTTGGCATACATATCTTGATGCTAAATCATGTATTGTTAACAAAAGATTTGCACTGTGATTAAAACACACATTCGATTGAACACAAAACATGAACATGGAAGTGCAGATGTTTATGGAAGTCTCTGGATACCACTCTTCATATTGTCACCATTCTGCTGTCATTTGTCTTCCCAGGTAACACGTCTTTGTGCTCGAGCAAAGCTCAGGAAGCACACTTTTGATTATTTCACATTTTGAAGGAAATCCGGAAAAAGCAGGAAACATCGTTTCTCACCTCAACCTTTCCCTTTTTCTTTCAACTGCTCCTGCTCGAACATGGCCTGCTGTATTTCTGTTCGTGTTTCAGGTATATGGGCGAAAATAATTAACACAATCGGGAGCACCTGGCCAGCCTCGCTGTTGTGCTTAAGACCTGTCAGTCACACTTTTCACACTCTTTCTGATGTTTGCATGTGTGCTACGCTAACATTCAGGTTTCCCCTGTTAGGCACGGTAACGCTGCACCACACGAGCAGCTAACTCTGCAAAGACAAGGGTTGAGTCAGAGTAGTCTTTCTTTCTTTTTCATGGTCTTACGGGCTCTTATCTGCACCACCTATTAGCTTGAAACCAAACGTGCATTGATGATCAGAAATCTGAGAGACAGCAGCTGGGAGCAGTTCTTGTTTGTCTGTATGTTTGTCTTTCATCATCAGCCCCCCCAGCACTACGTTACACCTTTAGTTGGCTCAGGCCTTTTTTTATTGGTTTTGTTCAGTATGAATTTCATGTTGTTCTAATATTATTTATTAAAATCTGTTAATCTTTAATCACAAAGAGTGATTCATATGACTAAAGGGTGGGACGCATGAAGTCGAGTGGGGGGCCACAAGTTTGATTTAAGCTTTAAACGTTGTAAATAACTATGTTACCTCCTGACCATCAAGTGAAATTAAGTCAATCTCTAATCTTGGCAAAACGGGTTTGCTTATCCTTTAGAAGAACAATTTTAACATGTCTCAGATTTTTTTTCAGAAAACATATTTTTTCACTGATGTCACGCCATGAATTTACTTTAAGTCAGGGGTCTGCAACCAGTACTATGAAAAGAGCCATTTTTGTCACCTCTCCACCCAAATAAAATGAATCTGGAGCCACCAAACACATTTTATCCATACAATGAAGATTATATCGCATTTAAGTGTTTGTATACAGATATACTATATAGAAAACTGATAGTTTGAACTTCAAAAAGAAAACTGTTGACATTTCATTTCATTTCTGTTTATGGCCAACCTTTTATAAAGTGGAGAAAACTACTTTGAAATAAAACAGACTTATGTAGACCTAGCGCTAGTTTGTAGACCTAGTTTGTGGAAATTAACGAAATTAAAAGTTACCCCTTTGAAATGAATAAAGCAATATTTGTAGTTCATGCTTGAAAAAACCTGCCTGGCATACAGTAAATATAATATAATATAATAACAGCGTCACAGGTTGTAGACTCTTGGCCTCAGTCTACAAAAGCTAAGTTCGGTCAAATTTCCTTTCATCTCATAAACTTCATATTATCATCATCTCACGCCTGCACATTGTCCCTTCCTTCCTGTCAATGAGTGTCAATGCCACGATCAGCTGTTCATCAAAATGTCTTCATCAATCGCTAATCATTTTGTCGCCGTCTTTTTAAATATGCCGTCTCTATCTCTCTGCCTTGGCTCTCTCGCTTTGCTGTCATACACCGCCTCTTCCTCCCCATCACCACCAAGTCATTGCAGTCTTATCTGATCCATCACTTTTCATCAGACTCACTGAGTCACCAAACACCTTCACCACCAGTGTGTGGACATAGGGGGGGGAGATCCTTTATGCTGCTCAGGAGCAGATGCCCTCTGCTTTCATATATCCACAAAGACTTCATATCATTCTTTAAATTATGGATATACAAACACATTTTTCATTGTCTAGTCTCAGTTGAAATGAGCCTATCCTAACACATTTCACTTTGATAAAATATAAGTTAATCTCCTGTATTTGTCGGTGTTGACAAGCTGGTTGTAACAATATCCACCCCTTACTTTGTCATCATCCAATTCCAGAAACTCCTTCCTATTAACTGGGGGCTGTCATTCATCTTTTCCAGTTATCTATCCACCAATGTCTCCATTGTGCTTCCCTTCCATTGCTCTTCTCTTATTTCCAGATAGCCTACATGATGTGCGGTCTGTTCCAGCCATCCCATTGATTCTGCTCTCATGAAAAATACATTTTGCACATTAGGATTCAGCTTTGTCTCCCTCTGTATCCACTGCATCTGGTCATCTCTCCTCTTCATTGCACCACCCTTTCTCCGCCCTCCAAGCTGCAGGTAAGAGGTATATTTTCTTTCCATACATCTGCTGAGACTTCTGTCCACAGATCGATCTACTTCTCCGACTCTCAGGTCCATTAGGACAAGTGTTTATGCTGGAAATATCAATACTTCTACTCTGCTGTATCTGTACATCACCCTATCATGGTTTTTTTGTGCACTGTGCTAACCCTCCCTCCTTCTTTTAGAATCTCTTCCCTCCCTGGTGCCCCTTTGCCACACTTTGACATTATCCCACAATAGCTCTGTCTACATTTCACAAGTGATAAAAAATATCTCCTCTGACATTGTCTCCCCACTGGTAAATGTGTTAACCATCTTACCTAATTTGAATAAAAACTAGGTTTCACATTTTGTTTGTGACACACACCAACTATGGTGCAATCTGGACACACCCTCAGTGATGTTACCTGGAGTCCTTGAGTGTTTTAGGTCTTTCAAACCTCATACACTCTCGTCCAGATGACCCAGCTGGGTAGCTACAGGTAGCGCCGCTAACCCACCCACTTATCTCCTCTCCTGATCCACAGCCACCTTGAAGCAACTTCTGGACTTCACGAGCATGTTCATGGAAAGTACGATAAGGATCACTGAAATGGTACATCCAGTGATTTTTCCACGCTTTTCCACCGTGTGCCAGTCCAATGTGAAGTGCCCTGAAGAAACTCTCAGGCTGAATCCATCGTAATAATTCAGGATTAGGTCCCTGAATTTGCCTGGGATGTGGTGGCAACACAGTGCTTCTTCTGGTCAGCGACCTTTCCCCTCCTCCATATTACCTTCATGATCCTTCAGAGCCTATGGAGTAACTTCGGGCAGTTCTTGCACACCTTAAGGGTACCCGCTAGGCCCTGGGGCTGAGCTTGCTCTTGCCTTCTTGACCACCTCCTGGACCTCCTTTCAGCTGATGAGCCGCTCGAACAAGACGTGTCCAAGGGAGCTGTTGCATCATTCTCTTCTTCTTTGGTAGGAATGCTTCCTATTTCTTGCGTCCAGACTTGTACCGCCACCTGATGGTGAAGTGAGATACTACAGGACCCTGACATGCGAGTATACTAGGGTCCACACAATGCTACATATCGAGTAGTGCAAGATGTCTGCCCAACAGCCTTCCAGAAGCCATGTCAACCCTAAGGAGTATACCGTTTTCAGCCAAGACATAGAGAACCTTGTCAAAAGAGACAATCGGCAACCACTGCACTACATCTTTTTCAACAGTGTGCAAAGATGTTTCAGCTGTATGTTTGTGTGAATTTCAGTTTCATATGTGTACATACATGGCCATGAAGTTTTTCTCTGTGTTTTTATGCCAAGATAAGACACATTTTCAGGACAAGGTCATCTCAGCTAGCTGGTGAACCAAGGGCAGTAGTGTATGAGCAGGTACAGTTAAAACACTGACAGTTTGTATATTGTTACAGCATTTGGGGAGGAGTTATGCTAATTACAGCTCCTGTGTGTCATTAAGCCATATTTTATACATGCTTAAAATTCCTGAACAGAAGACCGGAGAGAAACTGTTTTTCAGTCTTTAATCCTTCATTCTTTACTCCAAAGGTGCATTTGTTCTTTAATATTAGTTCTGTTTGTTTGTTCTGCTGTCACTTGGCTTAAATTGCCTGAAACTATACGAATGGAATTGCTTTTCCTCACACAGTGCTGGAAGAATATACACTATTGCTCTGTCACAAACTTTATTTGATACTTGCAAACTCACTCTTGGCTTAACCATTTCATATTCATACACTTGCACAAACACAAGCACACAAAATATAAAATAATAAATATTTCTATTCACCTTTATTCTCTTGCTGTGCTCGGTCATAACACATCACATTGTGCCTGTCAATGACAGTGGCATACGTGAGATAGAGGAAATAGGGCGTCCTCCTCACAGCTGTACATTCTATCCAGCCTGCCGTTTCCATTGGATAAGCTTGTTTTTGACTGTCTGGCTTTTGTATGTTCCTAGCTATCCAATTTGCTGCAGCTATCAGTGGCCACATCCTGTCTCTATTAATATCACAATGACACTTCAATTTTGCTGCCCAACCGTTCCTTCTAAAGCGATGTCAAACTGGCTGCTGCCTTGATTTGTGCCACCTGCATATCCAGAAAACAGTGCCTGAAAGCTCTGAGCATCGAGGCACACACCTGAACACTTTCTACGGAATACAAACTGATTTATTTATTTATTGTGCCACCTGACATGTATCCTTTGAAAAGCCACAAAAAAATGTTGGGATGGGTCCCTCCTACCTTATGTAGGCTCCATATGTCTTAAGACTTCTGATTCAAATCATATTCAACTTAAACATTTAGTGTTGTGTAATTAAGTAGTTTTAATGGAGGGAAAAAACATCAGATGCAGATGTCTTTTTCACAAACCACAGATGGTTTATGCACGTATTATTCAGAAGACATAACGGGGGACAATGACCAGCAGCACCTAGCCCTGTCTCTGTTGTTTAATTACTGTATTTATCATCCAATCACAGCAGGGCATCAGGAAATGACAAGCCTAGATGCACAACAACAAAATCTTGTTCTTTCAATTAGGCATGGCTAGAGTGACGTTGTATGTTAAGACAGAGAGGAAAAGCAGCAAAACACACAACGTGTACAGCTGCGATACCCTCATTAAATCAAGTCTTCATGATCAGAGCTCACAAATCCAATTGACATGACTAGTGTAACCACAGGTCTCAGCTCCAATCTCAATGTAACTCAGCCAACTCTGACACGATAGAAAGGATAAACAACTCTCTGGGAAACATAATTGAACCTGATTGTCGTTTTATGTTCGATACAATTATGTCTCGGCCTAGGTTTCCAGGACTTATCAGCGTCCCCTGTCCATTTATCACTGCTGGTATCTGAACCACCATCTAACCATTTTACGCCACCGAGATACGATTCCAGTTGGGATCCAGCTGGGAAAAACACTGGTTAAAATTAAAACAGATACCGAATAAATACAAGTAAATGTCTTTAGTTTGCATTAAAACATCCAACTTCTTTTCCAGTTTCTTGCAGTCATTACGTGTTGGCATCCAACATCTCTCCATAGTAATTGAGGGCTCCAGTACAGCCTTGGTTAAGAGTACGGGTATAATGAGGAAAAGTAAACCAATGCGGGATCATGCTGTGCTCTCTCTCTTTCACACATACACAGAGTTTGTGAATGTGTATATTTTTTTTACTAATATCACTGTAAGGAACATTTTGACTCTTACACCCTGCAGAGTGAGGACATTTTGTGAAACTGCCGACATTTTGGCTGGCCCTCACAGACAAGGATTAACCCCTAACACTCACGTGTTGTGTGTTTATAGATCACATATTCGGGCATGTTTTTTTCACCTTCTTATGTGTTGTTGAGTCAAAGTAATGATACATTTTATATCACATTTTTAGTAGTGATATGAAGTAGCAATAATTGTGCAGAAGTCACACAAATAGACAGTTTTTCTTGTATTTTTGTTTATAAAAATGAGCCAAGTGAACTTGTGACGCATTTCCAAATTTCACAAATTCAATCCGATTTTAAACATTTTGAGCACTTTTTGTGCATGTGTGTTTATATAGTTGGTGAAAGTATTTTTTGCCTGGGTTTTGCTGAATATAAGACACTATGTTGCACATTATTATACCCTATGTATATACTGTATACATTTTAACATAGTAATGGAAAAATGCTTGCAGTTAGTAGTGATGGTTCAGTTTAGGGGAAGGGAAGGCGTCTCCTCACAAATCTATGTGTGTGAGAATGACTTAGAGAAAAGAATGTGTAAAATAATCTTTAACTACGTGCATGAATGACAAGGACATATGCTGTATACCGAGCAGGATTCATCTTTTTCATCTCCCTTCTTCCTCTCAATTTATGATTCATTGAACATGCAATGTCTGTTAATTTATCTGTCTCTTTTTCTCCATCCTTCCATGTCTCTTGTCTGTATTTCCATTTTCTCCCATTGATTCATTTCAATCCCTCATCTCTATTTGACCATACTCCCATACTTTCACTCCTTTCTTCCAAATCTTCATGTCTCCCTGTAGTACTGCTATAGTCTTCCTCTCTATAATCTGGTCTGTAAGGCATTACAGGCCTCTTGTTTCAGGCTTGGCTTGGTTGTGGCATTCTGCTCCTCGTTTCTCCTCTTCCTTCTCCCTCTTCCTATAGATTTTGTTCCCTCAGCCTCTAATCGGCTTTTCTGGGTTTGGGTTCTGCTCTTTCTAACTTAACCCTCTCGCAGGATGCGTCAGGATTATCCCTGTCAAAGAGGCCGGACATCCTGGTTCGGTGAGTGTGAGTCAATCTGCGTGTGAGTGATTTTTCTTATGCATGTATGCTCAGGCTTGTGTGTATTAGCCTGTGCATGCTTCTTTGATGTTTGTTGTTGTTGTTGTTGGTTTTTGTTGCAACACTGATCCACTGTAATTGTACTTGGAGGAAATCCTGTAATGCCCCATGGGTTCAAATTATTGGGTTATCTATGAAGGGAGTCATATTTCACTTGACTGTAGGGCTGTAACGATACACAAACTCACGATTCGATTTGTATCCCGATTTTTGACCCACGATTCGATACATTCCACAATTTATTTTTTTTTATTTAAAAAACATTTTATTTAAACAACATTTATTTATATAGCAACTTAATGTAACATTTAATGACATAATCACGCTGATGCTCCGGTGTCGCTTATAAACGTAAATGTGCTCTGTAATGTTTTTTCTCACCTCCTGCGGGTTTGATACATTGGTGTTTAAACTGTGTTTCGTGACCATAAGAATGGTTTATATGAGCTTTTAGCTGAGTTTCTGACCTTTCTGTGAGTATGCAGCACGTCTGTGTTTGTTAAAGTTAGACATGGTTTTACGACACTTTTGTCGCTGCGTCTGGCGCTGCCCCCGGTAGCGAGGACATCAGTAAAGAAGAGATTGACGCGGTTAAAAAACATAACGCGTTAATGATGACTGTAATTAATTCATCACAATTAACGCAATCACTTGACACCCCTAAAAAATAATAGTAATTTGAAAAGTTTGGTAGCACTAACAGCTCATATCATATGGCTGACTGGAAAAAATCACTGGGCGTTAGAAAGGGCGTTTCGCGATTCTGTTTTCTCAAGCCACGAGACAGGTTCGTGGCTCCGAGTATCGCGATTTCGATACGCATATCGTTACAGCCCTACTTGACTGCATCATACATGTGAATCAAAAGAAAAATCATTATTTTCCCACATGAGCATGCTAACAAAACAACACCAAATTAGGGCTGAGTAATCAATACAATTTTGAAAAAGGATCATGATAATGTTCATGTAAGTAATGATAAGATTTGGGCATATTTCCTTGATAACACAATGACGAAAATACACGTGATTATTGCCTGTCAGCAGGACCTTGCTTGCACTTTCCGTTGTGAGTATAGTTTGTTTGAGTCCCCAAAAAAGAACACAGTTAGAAAAGAGAGCAGAATTTAGCAAAAGTGGAGCTGAGGGCAATGAAAATGACAGTAACCTTGAGTTACCCTCCTGAGCATAGAACATTTTTGATTAAAGTGGTTACAAAATGCATTATCTACATAGATTCTAACGGTTATCTAATTAAAGTGTTCCAAAGGTGTCACAATGTCTGTTTAACAGACAGGTGGGTGGACATCCACAAAACATAATTCTGACCACCGCTGTCACCTGCGTTGAAGTATTTTAAATATTTCAAAAACCAGCTCACCTTTCCATGACTTTCCTGTTCTTTAGACAAAACAATCAAAAAGCAATGCTGAAAGTAAACAAACTAATGAGGTTGTTTAATTGATCATAGCAGTTTGATCTATATGCTGCTGATCAACCACATGGTGCTACAACTCTGAGCAGGAAGCGAACAGAAGGCTTGGCAGTCATTTGGGGACTGGCATTTAGTCTCAAAGTCTCCCTCCCTCTTCTCTTTCAGCTCATCTCCATCCCTCCATCCCTGCTTTATTTAACTGGCTCCCTGAAAAGGTCCTGCTGTCAGGCTCCACCTGTCCCTGTCACAGTAAACAAAGACAACCAGGAGACACAGCACTCTCTCTGTTCTCTCCTGTGTCTGCTCCATTTTCACCCCCACTTTCTTCACTAACTTCCTTTCATTTTGTCTCCTCTTGATGTCCCTCCTCTTCCTGTCCTTCCTCGCTGGCATTTCTCCCTTTCTCGTTATCAATCTCTCTCTCTCCCTTAGACCTTTATTTTTTCGTTTCCCATTTATACTGTCTCGTCTCATCCGCTTAAGCGTTTCTTTGCCTTTTTGAGTTTCCTGGCTGCGTGACAAACTTGTATCACCACTGTCCTGTTCCGTCTACTCATATTCAGAAGACAGAAGTGTCCTATAATTCTGCTTTTGTCATCTTAATTTGTGAAACTGGCAACAATAATGACATCAATGAAGATATAATGAGCTTAGTTGCATATAAGAGTAGATAACAGCGAGTCTGTCAGTCAATCCTTTTTTACTGTCGAGTCCAGACTTTTATATTCTGGCCTGGTTTGCAACGTGCACAGCCTTTGCAGACTGTGAATGTCTGCATTATGTAAATCACTTCCTACCTGCACAAACAAACCGGCACCAATCAATGTCAATCCCCATTCCCTCAGCCAATCAATGTTATTCCCTCTACCGACAAAACCTGACCGAATCGAAAGGCATTGTTCCTTGAGCCCTGCATGCTAAATCAAAGAGGTCAGAGTGTCGAAAAGGCTCACATCCCACACTGTTCAAGAAATATCAATGTACAAGCAGAGCAGATGAAAGCAGACATGATGACTTGGGGAAACAGAGATGAAAGCGAGACATGGAAGACAGCAATTCAATACGGGATGTTTCGTTTTTGAGCACTGAAGAAAAATAAAACCCGCAGTCAGTGAAGGACACAAATATGTCTTTCCTGAATCACGCTGCCACATTAATGTGTCTACTCTGCTTCAAAACAATTGATATATCAGGCAGTGACTTCTGAAGCGTCACCAGATTGTCCTTCGAGGAGAAACGTGTAACGTGCGCCACCCCACCCGCCGGTTTTAAGCCACCCCCCCTCTGATTGACCCCGTTTGAAGATCGTTAGATTGTAAGAGTTTATGTACCATCAGTTAAGTTGCATCCATCGCTATCAAGGAAGGGAAGTCCTTGTCCCCACCAAATTGCACCCTGGGTGTGAGTGTGAGAGTGGATGGTTGTATGTGTGGCCCTGTGATGGACTGGCAACCTGTCAGCCCTCTTCAGAGTTACTAATGACCTCAAAGTCAAAGTCAAAGTCAGCTGTATTGTCAATTTCTTCACATGCCATACAAAGGAATCGAAATTACGTTTCTCACTGTCCCATGCGTAGACAAGTATTCAGACAAGACACGACAATACGGGACAGGACAGTACAGTAAAGTGCACAACAAGACAACAAAGAAAAATAATAATAAATACAATTAAATTAAATGCAAGTAGCTTCAAATAATCTGTGATAGTGGTCTGTTATCAAGTTTAGAGCAGGCATCACAGACATGGCCCTTTTATGGTTCCAGTTATACCTAACCGATCTGAGCCTCTCAGGTATTTTTGGTGAATTCTCCTCAGCCACAGTTCCTCTCACTTCTGGGTCTCACAAGGTTCCATGTTGGGCCCTATCCTGTTTTTATTATACTGTTATTAGAGTACATTTTTAAGAAGCATAACATTGACTTCCATCCGAAGATGGAACTTTGTGCTTTTTAATATGACAATCAAATCAGCTCTGTCATGAAAATGAGCACCTATACTCACTTTTCACGCACGAGTGCATTCCCATTCTTAAAACAAATTGATGATAACTAACAACGATGAGGCTGACCACAGAGAGGAGGTAGAGGCCCTCACATCCTGGTTTCAGAACAATGACTTGATCCTCAACATCAACAAGACAAAGGGAGCTTGTCACTTCAGGAAACACAAGGACACAACACATGCCAGTCTGTTGGTCAATGGAGAAGAGGTGGAACAGGCGGGTAGTCATACCTTGGTGCTCTCAAAGGACCTGACACGTTCACCAGGGAGCTATGAAAAAGGCACAACTCTTCTTCCTGCAGACCCTCAGAAAAACTGGGCTCCCACAGAAACTCCTCACCAACTTTTACCAGTGCTACGACAGAAAGTGTCCTGAGCTATGGATGCATGGCGTGGTTCGCCAGCTGCATCTCAGAGGAGAGGAAAGAACTGCAGCGGATCACACAAAAGACTGCACAAAAGATCATCGGTGACCCTCTTCCAACCCGGGAACATATTTACTCTGCTTGGCTGAGAAACAGAGCTGAAAAGATCAGGTCTGACTGCACACACCCTGGACAACGTCTTTTTGACACCGTCCCCTCTGGTAGGCTCAGGGTCATGAGGGCATGGACAGAAAGACTGAAAAACAGATTCTTCCCCAGGGCTGTGAAAGCTCTGCCTACACTTTACATTGAATTGAAATTCAATTCAATAACAGCAAACATACAGTATTTTCCCATTTAAATTTGTACCGTCTAAACCATCTTCTATTCATTCATTTGTACTGGTTATTCAATTAGCACCATTTTATTTTGCTACTTACAATTGTAATATTTATTATATAGAAATGTACAATGACAATAAAGTATCAATCAAATCACTTGTAGGCTTCTAACAAAAATCGGAGGCTCCCTACTTCCAAAAGATTTGGAAAGAGTAATCCATGTTTTTATTATTTCACAGCTGGATAACCATAACACATTATATTTTGGTATCGAGCAATCACTGATGTATCGTCTGCAGCTCGTCCAGAACGCTGCTTCAGCTCATCTCCTCACTGGTTACTAGTGCATTTTAGAATTGCTTTTAAAATCGTATAATTCATTTTTAAATCCTGAAATGCGCTGGCACCTCAGTATCGGTCTGAACCGCTGCAAGTGCACACTCCAGAGCCCTTAGGTCGGCCGACCAGCTGTTGCTGGAAGTCCCCAAGACCAAATTTAAGACCAGAGGTGACCTAGGCTTTGCGATGGCAGCCCCTTGGCTTTGGAATAGCATGTCCTGGCACATCAGACATGCCCAGACTCTAGATATTTTAAGATCTTTTTTTCAAAACTTTCTTTTTCTCTTTGGCCTTCAATTCAGGCTGAGCTAGACTCCTGTTTTTTGTGGTGCAATATAACATGGCGCTCCTATTGTCTGCTGCTGTATTGTATTATGTTTTTGCTGTTTTAATGATGTGATTATGTGCAGCACTTTGATCAACCTCTGTTGTGTTGCTTTATAAATTCATTTTTACTTGACTTGACTTTCACATCACATGATTCACTAACAGACTAAGATTGATGGCAATGAAGAGGACAATCACAACAGATTCCCCCACAACAGGTGCATCAGTAGTATAAATATCAAGTACATATTGTCTCTTAATTGCAGTGATATGTTTTTTGAACATAAAACAGTTAATAAAATCCTAACTTGTACAAAACGATGTGGACACTTCACAATAAATGTAAAAAGACAATTACTGCAAGGCTGTTTAACAGCTAGGCCAATGATCGTGTTCCTCCAGTATAACAGAATGTCCCGATGACAATAAACATCTACAGCACGTTAAACGGTTCTTACTTGCACTAGTACATGTGTAAAAATGCACAATAAGCTGATTTAAAATAAAATAGGAACGGCTGGCTGGTTTGATGCCCTCGGACAATTTAATTGTGTATGTTATGCCATGAATGCTTTTTTATGGGAGCCTGGAAACATACCACTAAGTGTGTATTCACCCTCTTGGCCTCATTTTTCTCTCTGTAACCTCGTCCCTCTTTCCATATTTTCCTTAATGGTCTTTGGTCGCTTTTATCTCGTAAATTGGTGGAGCTAATGCTGTCTTTGTGGTGTCATTAAAGTCAGTGAAGCTGGTTCTAATTGTTGGTGAATTGGCCTTTTATGACTAATGAAGCCTCAAGTATGGGCTGCTTGAACTATTTAATCAAAAATCATGTACTCGGTACCACCTACACACTCTGCAGCAGAGACTGCGCACGAGGGAGGTGGTGAACACTGACTGATGAGAGGAGGCACTTAAGATGCCAGGTACTAGTGACACAAAGTAGAATTTCACTTCTGAGCATCAGAAAGATAGTCTGAAACTTTCATTTGATCATTCTTTGGTGTTATTATTAGTCTTCCTTTAATTCATTTATCTTGCAAACACTCAAACTGGAAGTCAGGGTGCACTTTGAATCTCGGTAAACACTCAATGTTGTGTTTATCTGCAGAAACTGAATATACTATAGTCCTTTTTTGTAAATGACAAACTACTTTAAAGGGGAAATATGCAAAATCATCTTTTTAACCATTTTAATACTTATATTTGGGACTCTGGAGGCCCCAGCAGTCGCCAAAGTGTGAAATAAGCAAGGGCAACAGCATCCGAAAACCAGAAGTCTGCGAAGTCTTTCAAAAGTTCTATTCTTGGCTCAGTGAAGCACAGAGTTCTACACAAATTTCCAGACTCAGAGGATTTATCTGTCCAGTGGATACATGTTATATATGACGGCAATGTGCCTGCTAGAGCCATTAAAGGATCACTTTTCCAAAATGCTAACTGCTGTTAGCTCCCAGTAGCCTCTGTGGCTGATGTCATTTCCTGTCCCTTAAGTTTTGTTTTACCTTTTTTTTAAGGTGGACCTTTAAAGGTGGACCTAAAGAGATACTACTAAACAGAGTGTTCTGAACAGGGCTGTTTTGGCAGTTTTGTTTTTCATAGCTTTAGAATAAGCCTTTTATATTTACTTCAGGAAAGGACTAACATAAACCAGATACACAAAGAACATCTATATCTATGTACCTCAGTCATAGAGAACAGTGGAATCCTATGTTAAATATGATCCCCAGCCTCACCATGTGTCAAACTCAGCTATACATCCAGCTTGCAAGATAATAGGCACATTACGGCATGTCCTTCTCCAATTTTGCTATTTACAAGGCACATTTTCTCAGCGCAAAGTATTTACTGTCTCAATTATTTGTGTGTTTTGGAAATAACATCTGTTACTTGTCATTCTCTTTAAAAGCCAGGTGCATCCGTGGCCGGCACGTTGCTGCTTAAATGACAAGATGGATATGCTTGTGCAAAAGTTGAAGGTGTGCAAGCAGAATAAATGCATCATAAAACAAAAATCAGTGTTTATAAAGAAAGGTTTGAGGAACCTTAAAGAAATGTGCCAAAGGCGTGTTTGAAATTGAGAGCAAGTGCCAGAAGTTAATGGTGATGAGACAAGAGCGATAAGCAGCTGCAATACAAATAATTGTTGTCCTTCATTTGAGACGACATTTGAGACACGGTGTTGGCACTAATCTGTGAGACACTTGGCTCGTGTCGACTGAAAATGCAAAGGCAGAACTAGTTGGGGGTTATGAGGGGGCTCAGCCCCTCATTTGTATTTTGCTCTTGTATTCAGCTTTATACGTCGAGTAATAATTATTATTGAGTTGAGCAAAAAATATTGGCTGAGATATATTATGTGACTAGAGGCCTGTATGTGCTCTACTGGAATACAGCAGATGAAATCAGGTGAGACAGAAGGGAATTACATTACTATACTGATGACTTTCAATGGAAAATTATTCATAGTTGGTGTCACCTCATGCTGTGTAAACCTTTACATGCTCTGCACTGGATGCACTTCTCTCGGTCAAACTGGGTCATAGTCATCTTTAGGAGTTAGCAGTAGGTTACTGGACTTGGTTGAGTTAAGTTCAACTTAACTTAAGTCCAAGTCCTCAACAAACTTTATTTATAGTATAGTTATAATATAGTTATATGTCCTATATTGACTTAATTGACTTCTACATTTAGCGTTGTTGAGTTGTTGGACGTTTTCATTACAACAATGATATGCAAAGCAAGCAGCTCAAAATGTTAGTGATGCTATGTTATGTATGGTCAAGAATAAATATATTTTGTCTTTTTTTTCCTTCTCTATAGAACCAAAAGTGAGAGCTAAGGAGGTCCAGGTAACAAAAGCAAGAGGGTAAAAGAGCTAATTTTTTTTACAAATTGTGTTCCGTTTGTGTTTTGGTTTCTTGTTACTGAGGTCTCATTGTTCATCTCAAATAAAAATGTATGTCTGTATCACGTTGAGACTACCTGTGGTAAGCTTTATTCTTGACAAATGCCATTGTGTTTCACTGTCACCAGAATGTGACAGGTGTTCTTGCAGAAACAGTGAGCTATAGATACAATAAGGCCTGTCTACTTTGGAGTGATGAGCATTCATAAGTTTGTAATTCTGTCTTATAGAGAACGTGTGTGAATGATCCCTGTATGTCTGTTAATTTCCCAGAGGAATGTATTGTCTTTATGGAAAAGGACTTGAAGTACAGTATATTGGCCCAAATGTGACTAAATCACTTCTGAGACCAATAGAGAAGATATTTCTGAGGCAGTGTGACACAAACCACCAACTACTTTGTTGTGGAGTAAACTCGTAACGATTCACATTGAGCTCACAGCTTGTGTTGCATTTTATCTCATTCTTTATTTCCCACATATCTGTTCACCCAACTCTGCATAATATAAAGGAAAATGGAAATGTCATAAAAAACGATTTTACAGTTTCAGCTGATTAAAATTCAGGGCCAGTGTACGAGTTGGTCAACTGTACTGCAGTTTAGCGGTTTCACAGCTCAGTTCAGAGCATTTGTTACCATCCCTGAGGGAAAGTTATACTATAATACAACTTCTGATTGTGCAAATACTGTCAAATAAAAAACAGATGTGATTTGGAGAAACTTGATCTCTCCGGACTTGTAGGGCAAGATAAAAGTGCACAGGTAGATTTATTTATTTATCATATGTGGCCAGCCATGGCAAAACAGAGAACAACTTTGCAGAGTGACATTTTGAGTTATTTACAGATTACAGAAGTGTGATTTCTAAGCTAATATCCAATAATATTTGAAGAAAATATGCATCAATGTAAGCAATCCTCAAACTGCTTTAGGGAGAATTTTAGCCTCAAAGATTTACACCTTCTGGGAGCCAAGAGACGGAATCATCACATTTACATAGAACAACCCCCTCCTGGTCTAAGCTGTCAGTGAAACCGCTGAGCTGCCTTGGTGGAGGTCTGCACTCTACGAGTGCTTTTCTTATTATTTTAATTTGCAGAGAAGATATTACTGTCAACAATCAAAATAATAAAATTGCAGCTTCTGTGATCACCACAAGTGCATGAGGAGCAGTGAGATATGATACAAACATATGTTAAACATCTAAACATCAGATCCTTTTTTTTTAATCCACCCATTTTTCAAGTGAGCGAAATAACCGACACGTGACTGTGTTTTTTTGTTGTCCAGGTGTGTCCAATTACATTGATTCGCAAACAATAAATCACACTGATCGTCTCCTCTCAGTTACAGCTTTTTTGAGTTTTGGCTGTGCAGCCTGCATTTATAGTTGAAAAGGTGTAACCGACATGAAGACCACAGAGCTGTCTCTGGGAGAAAGCAAGCAATTTTGAAACCGAGGGAATATGGAAAATCAATTAAAGTCATTGCACAACACAGATCACAACCTCCTCAACTATTTGTAATGTCCTAAAAAAGGAAAAAAGTCAGTGGTGTAGTGAGCAACAGACATTGTACCATTAGACGAGGGAAAACATAAGCAGTTGATGACAGAAACATTGTGAGAACTGTAAAGAAAAACCCTAAAACAACTGTCAGTGACATCGACAACAGCCTCCAGACGACAGGAGTAAAGAAAAAAAGCCAGATTTGCCAAAACTAGAGAGCAAATACTTACACTACATTCTACATTCTAATACTACATTCTGGGACAAAGTTTTATGGGGTTATGAAAGATTAACCTTTATAAAAGTGATGGAAAGAGTAAAGTGTGGAGATTCAAAACACCCAAGCTCTTGAAACACAGTGGAGGTAATGTCATGGCTTGGGCCTGCATGGATGATAGAACACACACACATACATAGTAGCAAATATATATGGGGGTCGTACCTATGTTCCCCGGGTCCTATGTTCCCCGTTTTTCCCAAAAAAGGTCCACTTTGTATGTGACAGGGGAACATAGGACCCTTTTTTTGAAAAAGAGTAGGGTTATGATTAGGGTTAGAGAAAGGGTCCTATGTTCCCCGGTCACATACAAAGCGGGGAACATAGGACCCGGGGAACATAGGTACGGTCCCATATATATGTTGTCTGCATCATGCAGCATGAATATGACACAACCAAGTTGTTCATCAGGGGAGAGAAGTGGAAGGTTTTAGAATGGCCAAGTCAATCCCTAGACTTAAAGGTCTCATATTGTATCCTATTTCTAAGTAAAACAAAACTTAAGGGACAGGAAATGACATCAGCCACAGAGGTTACTGGGAGCTAACAGCAGTTAGCATTTGGAAAAGTGATCATTTGCATGCTCTAGCAGGCACATTGCCACTGGACAGATTAATCCTCTGAGGCTGGAAGTTTGTGTAGGACTCTGTGCTGCACTGTGGAATAGAATAGAATAGAACTTTTCGTGCAGACTTCGGGTTTTCGGATGCTGTTGCCCTCACCTGCACTCTCACGTGTTGAACGGACAAAGCGGAACAATTCCAGGAATTTAGCGCATTGTGATGTCCCATTGTGAGCGCTGAAGTCAACATCGCGTTGTTATGGAGTAACAAAGTAGGGAAGAAGTCGTAATACAATACACATTACACATCTCTTTTACTGCTTGTGTAAAAAATATAAATGTGTAAATAAGAGACAGGGTCACAGGGTTTGAAAATAAAGTGATTCACAGGACGTATGATGTGACCACTATATACATCAGCAGCAGTGATCGGCACACATTATATTGTGGAATTCTTCTTTTTATCTTTACTAGTTTCTTTGTACACCATCTTGAGGTTTAGTACATATTGATGTATATAGGCCTGCTTAATACGCATCTAAGGCACCAGCGAGATCCGTGCTGCAGAGCCTGGAGTATTTACAAGGCTATCATTTACCGATCTGTTATGTGTTTTTGTGAAATGTGTACAGTGCTGTGGAAACAATAAAGTCCAAGTGTAAAGTCTAAGATTTGCCAGTTGACCTACCACACTGCTGACTCACTGATGCTACAGGCAAGAAGTGTATCTTAAAATGTGTTTGAAAACAAACAATAAATTATTAACAAAAGTGTAAACACATGCAATTTGAAAGAAGTTCTCCTATTTGTTCTATGTAGGTGGACATTGATAATATGAAGTTATTATGAGAAAATAAACATTATCAGTTCACTATGAAACTGTGGTGGGGGAAAAAACTGTCTACAGTGGACGTCACAACTCAGACAATTAATGGAAAATACTCAAGCAGAGTGATGCAATGAATAGGAAGGCAGATTTAATTCTGAGGACCTGGGTTATTGCTGCTGTGAGAGCAAATTGCTAATGTGTCCTTGAGACCAAATGACTCTACACCAGTTCAATTGCTATTTAGTAAGGCATTCAAAACATTGTTCCAACAGGAAATAAAAAAAAACAAAAAAAACTTTTGCAGTCAAATGCAGTGTCACCTTACTGAGCCAGTATGATTTCCGTTTATTTATTTGTTACGTACTAAAAGACATCATTCAGTCTTTTCAATATGATTGAGAGCTTCAGGCATGAAGTGTCCAGGGTCTGTTTCACTGACTTCTATATCCAAGGTAATCGCTCATTCAGCATCTCTGACATTGGACTTTGTAATGGCATTTTACCAAGTTTATGTTTCCACTACCCAGACAAATGTTGTCCATTACAGTAAGTTATATGAGGAGTGGAATTGTTCTATTTAAGTTAAAGAAATGTCACTTATTATAATAATAATAATACATTATATTTAGAGGCGCCTTTCGTGACACTCAAGGTCACCGATATAGCACTTGTAGCAGTGCTTCCAAAATGTCCTAACTATCGTGACCTAAATCAGTAAATGAGAGAAGAGCTTTGTGAATAATGTAGTGACTTACTTTACAGCCAAATCTGCAACACCCAGTATCATATTGACTTGTAATAGAAATAATTCCCATGAGATGTTTGGTAAATTAATTAAAACCTAAAAATGCTGCAAACCCATCTGTGGGTCCCGACCCAGTCTTAGGGAATCACTGAATTGAAGCATACTTTAGCTCATCTCCATCCTGCTGTCTGACCCTGACTCACCAGAGGACATCAAACCTTTCATTATACCAGGGCATTTAATTGCATTTAACTCAATGACCTTGCCCCTAAGGGAAAATCTGTTCATTAAAGCCAGCTAAAGAACAGAAATACAGGATAAACAGCGATGCAAAATACAGATGAGAACAACATGGCATGCTGTTGTGCATGGCTGGCTCTGCTCCAAGGAATGTATACTTTCAAAACAGAACCAAGAAACTGCTTTTTCACTGTAGTACTGTAATTAGTCATGATTATGTTTGATACATTTTTATATTTACAGGGTGCATTTTGCTTCTCTCAAAACAGATGAACAGCCCACCTTCAGCACAGACAAAGCAGTATTGACATTACTTACAGGTTGTTAATTCCCTACAAAACAATGAAATGAAAGATGATAAACAACACTGTAGAACTGATGGTAACAGCAGAGGTATATAATAATGTATTTCTCGGTTAAACCCCTTTTAGTCATTCCATTCATTGTGTCCTCATTAATTCTTCTGATACCAATTTGGCATACTCTCATTACCGTAACTCTTAGACCGTTTGTGAAATATAGAACTATGGACTGTCAATATGTCCAGGGTGTACAGCAGCCCATCAGTGGTAGAAGATGGATGGACGGATGGATGGATACCAGAAAGCAAAGAAATAGCGCTTTGTGCCCATATATTTGTCATTACGGTAGCCCTGACTCACAGACGAGAGTCACCAGCGCGTTGTGACGTCAGCTTCTCAGTACCGTATTCTAGTTGGTTGAATAACTGCCCAATATCCAAAGTGATACTTATCTTGGAAAGGAGCAGAAGCACTCACTCATTGAACACACTGACAATTCTACAGTCATGAAATCTAAATAAATCAAGGCAACCTGATTTGCTGAGATGGTCATAGGAGTGTTAAAGAAGCCTTAAAGTTCAAGTTTTTGAATAAGCACAGAGAAGAATTCAGAACTTTCTCTTCTGATTATTTGTTTCTCTCGGGTCAAGCGAAGGTAACAGATACTGCAAATGAACAGTGTGTGTTCCTTGCCTACATGTGTGGTAAATGCTCCGAAGTGTACACTGATGGATTATCCCCTTTTCATGGAAAATCCATCAACTGTAAAGGCAACGTTAAACCGGTGGAGTCACATGAACTGAAGGCTCATTGTAAAATGACCCTTTAGTCCATGCTTTTTGTTGTCCTGTTGTTTCCAATTAACCGCCCTTTACACAAAATATGGTGGGGTTACATTACCTTACAATGCAAGCACCCACACACTATGACAGGTATGCACAATAGAACACCGTTTGATGGAATGTGGTAATAAAGCAGAGTGAGGTCAAAGGTGAGGCTGAACAATAACGGCAGCCACAGACTAATGTAGTGTTCACTTCCCACCAAGGCTTTATTTATAAGGATTCATTGTATAGTGCAACCGCCATCACCACACACACCACACATTATTATGCTTACCAAAGAGTGTGTGTTGCTTCTTCTCACACAGTTGATATTTTCTCTCTCTCTCTCTCTCCCTCACACACAGCAGGTTTTCATACAGAAACCATAAGACACTCGATCACTGGCCTCTCATCGTAGCAGGTGTAGCACTATCTTTTCTTTCCGTCTTGGTGTCCCCATCTGTCTTTTTATTGCTCCCTTTCCTATTCTTTCTGTGGCCCAGTCTCTCTCTGCTGGATCCTCTTTCACACCTCCATCCTCTCTCATGCTCTCTCTCACCCCCTGCACTCTTCTCATTCTCTCTGAGCAGAGTTTTTTCCTAAAACAACTCGAAATCCACTGCTTTCATTCCGTCTCCCTCTTTGGTGAATGAGTCCATTTAACTATTTCACAGTTGTAGGCTTATTTTTCACTTCAGTCTTTCACACAAACTAGTTAAGAAGTGTATTTACCTGTTCCGTTTTTTGTTTTGTTTTGGCACTGGACCCGATCAGCCATAAAGGACACATTATACTTCTACAACTGCTTAATGCGTTATCCAACTCCGTAACCACGGAGACCCCTCGAGCCCTCATAGTTTTCCGTCGTGGTGCCGGATACGCACTGCATTTTTCCCGCCCGATCAGTAAGAGTCACTACGCATGGTTGGTGTGATTCTGGCTAAAGTGAGCAATGGCGTCCGAGAGAGAAAAACTGTTGTTGCTGTTGCAGCTGGATAACATTAAAACACAGATACTTTTGATACAAACATGGAGACGTGAAAGACTGAGGAGAAGCGTCCTGAGGTGGTATGCACGTCCACTAAATGTACCGAGACTGATGGCAGGCAAATCTAACAGTCTTATTGGACCGATGAGGGACATGGACGAAGAAACCCACTACAGGTACTTCCGAATGTCGCCTGGCCAACTTCTACGCCATGTGCTACCTCATATTAATCATCAGGGCACCCACCACATGCCCATTGATGCCGCACAGAGACTGGCTGAGGAACAATCGCAGCCCTTGCCGTCTATGTTGTCCCTTGACGGAGTGACGGACACTTAAAAAAAAAAAAATATTCAGTGCAGCCAGAGACGACGGAGAGGCTCTCCGACAGGCTCTCCGGCGATGTAGAGGGCTCTCCGTAACCGATATAGAGCACTTTACGCAGGGGTATAAATTGGGCTTAATGCTGATTGTAGATGGCACCGCTGAGTTTAGTGTGGTTTATCTGTTGTACACAGTGATTAGAGCTACTGCGTGGGGTCACTGGTTCATTTGACTGTTGAAAACTGGTCTGGATAAAAGCATGTGACTGGGTTGAAAAACCAGTATTTGTGGCAATTTTGGCTGCTTTTGCAGATTTCACAGCCATGATCTGGGTTCTCTCGAGTGACATTGACCCTCATTAATCAAACTTGTGCAGAAACCACTGCAGATTGAGATGTAAATATCACCGTACGCCAAGTCTCATATGTGATTCATAAAATGTGCACAAGCCGCCCAGTCCTGGTGTACGCCTGATCAGCCTTTGATAAATGCGGAGACTGAAAATGATCATAATTTAAATACCATTCCCCCATATATTCATGGTTTTCGAGACCTCGTGCCTTGAGATTAGGACATTGAGATGCAGAATATGATCAAAAAGAGAAGCTTCAAAAGCTGAAAATAAGCAAAATAACGTCAGACTATCAAAATAACAAGGTGATTCTGTTGGTTCGTCTGAAGAGTGGGATCAAAGGAAGTCAGAAAGCAATAGTGTGGAGAGAAATCATTGCCGAGGTCAACAGTGATGGTGTTGACAAGCTGTATATTGAATGTTTAATTTATCCTTCTGTGATATTGCACAAGTCATCATATATTAAAGCTTACTGCTAAAAGTCGCCACCAGAAAGAGTGTCAGACATTGTCATTGACCCAGACTGAGGCGGTTCTGAGGGGAGGGGGTCTGCTTCAGTGTCACACACAAACGCACATGTCAACACAGATCCTACATACACCATACATAATGTCTTTCTTAATCAGATGAAGAGTCATGCGCTCAGAACCCGGCCTGGAGAACCACAGACCCAGGCAACCACCAGCTAAGAGAGGGTGTTTTTCTCTCCTCTATCTCCAGATCCAAGAGCTTGGATTCTGATGATGAAAAACAGGCAGAGACTCAAATTATCCTTCACCTTCAGGGTACATTCACACCAGCCTTTCTTAATCGAACCCTAGTTTGTTTGATCGGAAAGTTCGGTTCGTTTGGGGAGGTGTGAATGCGCAACCAAGTCCAGTGGACTATTAGGTGTGAAAACCACCTAAGACATATATTTAAGTGCTAGATATATTGCTGTCAGCCAAGGAGGTCAATAATATGTTTTCAGTTTGTTTGTCGAAAAACTCACACTGATTTGGATGGAATGTCCACAATGGGACCAGGAACAACCCAGGTACACCAACAGGGTGTATTTGTAGGCACTGAGCTGCCTTGGTGGAGGTCTGTGCTCTCCGAGTGCTATTCTTTATATAATCCTCATTATTTTTAACACTAACAAAATTCAACATGCAGAATATAATTCAACTGTAGGTCTTGGAACCTCTGCGCAAACAGACATTGCAAATGACCGCACACCCAATTTTTTTGTCATGTTCAATAAATGAGAGCCAGTGTGAGTGTTCTGAAGGTTAATGAAGGTCTAAGTGCTCCTCAGACAGGGCTGACTGGCATGCTCCACTCTCTCTGGCCATCAAGCCTCTGTTGCATAAATTCAGAACAGATTTAAGTGGTGTGCGTTTGCCTGACTGTCCAGTCACTTTTAAATTGTTGGCCTAGCTGATGATGTCATTGTTATGGATAGTTCGCAGAGAGATATTGACGCTGTCGTAAAAGAGAACAATGAATAGTTTTGCTTGTAAATCATCTGCTCATGTAAACTGGGGAAAATGGTAAGGCTGTCATGGTGGTTGGAGAGGCTGGAGGAGTAACTGAGGTTCACTACAGTTCTGGTGTGGAATAAAGGAGGGATAAAATATATGGGAGTTATTCGAAGAAATGTCCTCGAGACAAAAAACTTGGATGGTGTAGAAAAGGTCAAAGTGCGCCTGATGAAATGGAAGTGGCTTTTGCCAAAAATGATAAATAATCTGGTCTTGTCTGCACTTTGGCATGGGTTAGCCTGTGTTGATCCTCCAGCTCTTCTGCTGTCTCAAATGTAAAGAATTATTGTTGACTTTTTGTCTGGGATAAATTACATTGGGTTCCTCAATGTAGGAGGAGCTGGCTGGACCTTGGCTGCATGATGCTGCTGGTATGGCTACTCGGCTTAAAATCAGATATTTCTATACTGCTGGTTTACTGGAGACATAAATTGTCAGCATCTGAACAAACCCTGATATGATATTGAACTCCAATGTGGATGGTTTTGTTGGTTTAAATACTGAACCTCAACACCTGTGTGAATGGAACAACACTCCAAGGATACATCATCTGGGCCTGAGCACTGGTTTTAAACCAGCATGGAGGACTTACACTGAAACAACTAGGAGGCCTGCAATGGAGAATAGCAGTGATTTTTTTGTGTGTGTTGAAAATGAATGATGATGTACAGGACAACTGTCCCTTTTGCACTGAGTCAGAGACAATATTTCATAGCTTATTTCGGCTTCTGACTGCTGTTTAACTCATATGGGGAATCCTTCACTGAACAGATTTTCATTTGTGGTTTGAGACACAGTCCTCAACGGAAAAAAATATGTGCCAGCTTCTAAATTTCATCTTTGGAAGGTCAATACAGCAGTGTATGTGAGCAGGAGGAAGAAGATGGAGGATGGTTTGCATGTTGATGGTTTTTGGTTTGGTTTGCCGGTCCAGAATCCTTGTGCACTACATTTTCTACAGAGGTACTCATGATGGGACACATTAGAGGTTATGCGGGAACTCCATTGTGCAGGATAGACAATAGGATTGTTTTGCCCAGAGTTGATGTAAATCTGACACTGAAAAGTCAGTTTGTTATTATTGTTGTATTGTTCACTATTTGCATACAATATAATACACGTGGTTCTCTTTCTCTCTCCTTTTTGCATGCATATTTCAATGCTCCCCTCCCTTCTCCCCTATGCCATGTGCCACACCTCTCATTAAATCTCTATTTATGCATGAGCAACACACTGGTTATCACCTTTCTCCCAGTTGTGTTATCATGTGCAGAATGTGTTGCTGGAAAGTTTTGCATCAGCAGCAACGCCGACAGTCTAGCAGCAAATCTGATTTATTTTAAGCAAGGTGATTCCACAGACATTCACACCAAAAAAAAAGCACTGCATAATCAACACCCCCCCGTTGATCACGCAATGGTGTGCTCTCATTGAAACGAATAAGAAGCCGCATTAATGTTGATGTGTACATGGTCCTCACGAGGGAGTATTTAAATGGATATGTTTGTTTTGTTTTACAATGCAATGCTCCTGAAACGTTGGGAAATGTTTAATTTAAATAATATTTAATTTACTGCAGTATGTATCAATATGATAGCATTCAGTCAAAAATAACATATGTTATTGAAAATTATTCTATCTTTGAAGGCAAAAGTAAATTAATATTTTTTTTTTAAAGGGAACTAACTAAAAGGCAAAAAATAATAATTAATAAAAGAAATAAAAAGCTGGTTTGTTGCACATTTATGGTACTATCGAGACATGACTCACCCCAAAGAACAGACAGCCATTCATTTCATATCCTCATAGACATTTTCAAAGGTCTCTTATACACACTCATTTGTTTTATGGTCCCTCTCTTATGCTCTTAAACACTGTCTAATCCCTTATTAGTAGAGGAAGTGTGTTTAATGCTCCTCTCCACTTGTCTGCCACTGAACTGAGACACACAAAATTGTGTACAACCACACATGTACAAGCTGACGCATTCGGAACAAAGAAAATTTGTGCTCGCACATAAACTACACACCCACATGTGTGCACACACCCGCTGCTTCTCCAACACTCGCACATCTTTCTCTGATAAAACGGGTACTTGAAAAAAGGATTTAATAATAACCAAACACTCACTGACAATGTGTTTAACCAAGAGAGAGATTGCACATTAAAGGAGAACAAATCCATGCACAACTGTCCAATTCTGCAAGGACCACTTTTGTCATAGTAAAAGAAATGCATTGTAAACAAGCTGTGTAATTATGTTTCAGAGAATTACTCCAATATGGAAACTCCCTGCACCGTGTTTTCACACAAGTAAGCAGAGGGCAGGAAGACAGAGGACTAATCGGGGTGTTAACTGATGCTTAAGTATGGCTGGCAATTGTCCCTAAGGAGTACTGGCACTTTCAGGTTTCCCCCCACCCACATATTTTCATCTTACTAAATACAGCTATTTTTCAATTAATTTGGACGTGCAATTTGTCAACAAATTACTCAGTTTTCTGAGCAAACAAGCCTGACCAGGGGACAGAAATGTGCGGGGTAGTCTCATATCTTATAGATATGCAGTATGAGGTTCATCTTAGCAGCTGGAAAAATGTGGTCCACCCTCAGTGGAAACAGTACTGCCTGTTCACCTTTTTTTAACTCTGACAAGGGCTGATCATTTGGGTAAAAAGCTAGAAGACAAATCCACCTCAAATCACCTTACCTCGCTTCAAGCAGTCCCAAATCTTTATTGCAGAGATTGCCATTTTGAGGGAGAGAAGATAGTGCCTCAGGAAGTGCAGAGGATTAGCAAAAAGGAAGTGAGGGCAGCTCTGAAGAGGATGGTGAGTCATCCAGACGACATACCTGTGGAGGTACAGTATGTCATCTGCATGGACATGTCTCGAGAGAGAGAAGTGGACGTTTTAAACAGATTGTTTAATACATTCTAGGACAGTGAGAAATTGCCTGAGGAATGGAGAAGAGGTGCTGTGGTGCAGATTTTCAAGAACAAGGGTAAAGTACAGAACTGTGGTAAATTCAGAGGTGTAAAGATGATCAGTCACACATGAAGATAAAGGGAAATAACTGCTGAAGCTTGTTTAAGCAGCAGAATGAATTCCAAAAAGAATGCCAAAGAAAAAGTACCATCTTTGTGGATCTAGAGAAAGATTATGATCACGTGCCAAGAGAGGAACTGCGGTGGAGTGGTGTGCAGATGGTAGGATTCAGGGATCAGCTCTGAGACCCTTCATGTTTCCAATGGTGATGGACAGGTTGACAGATGAGGTCAGGCAGTTGTTTTGTTTGCAGATGATATTGTAATCTGTAATGAGAGTAGGGGACAGATAGAAGAGAGCGGAGGTCTGGACTGGAGAGAAGAGGAATGAAGGTTAGTCGAAGCAAGACAGAATAACTCTGTGTGAATGACAGGCGATACAGTGAAGATGCACGGAGTAGAGGTAGAGAAAGTGGATGAGTTCAAATACCTGGGGTCAAGCATCCGAGAGAGGTGAAGAAGAGAGTGCAGGCAGGTTGGGGGTGGGTGGAGACAAGTGTCAGGGGTGATGTGACAGAAGGATAGCAGTAAAAATGAGGAAAGGGAAGGTCTACAAGACGGTAGTTAGACCTGATGACATGATGTATGGCTTGGAGACAGTGGCACTGTCTAAAAGACAGGAGGCGGAGCTGGAGGTGGCAGAGCTGAGCATGCTGAGATTGTCGTTGGGAGTGACCAGGATGGACAGGATTAGAAATGAGCATATGCGAGAGACAGCTCAGGTTTAATGGTTTAGAAATAAAGTAAGTGAAGCAAGGCTGAGATGGTTTGGTCATGTGCAGAGGAGGAATAGTGAGTTGCCGGGTGGGAGGAAAAGAGGAAGACTACAGAGAAGGATCACAAGTTGTAAAGGAAGACATGAGGACCGTAGAAGAGGAAACAAAGTATAGGACAGAGGATGGAGGCAGATGGCGACCCCTACAGGGAGAAGCTAAAGGATTTCCTTTATGTTGTGTTGTTTTCCAGCCTCAAATGTAGTCATTTTATTTCTTCTTTATTATCTATTATTGCAAGGTACCAAGCGAATCTAGCAGATGTCCAGGCTATCTTTTCAACAAATGCTCTTTTCAGGTCTATGTCAGCTGTACTCCACTATTCTCCATATGGAGGAATACAATGAGATCCATAGCATTAAGGCAATATAGGCGATTTCAATGTGATAGCAGTGGGAATTCTACTTTCAGTGCAGATGCAAAGGAGGCAGCCTGATTAATCAGAGCATTTAAAAAAGAGCATCTGATTAGGCGGAGAGCAAACAGCTGCTGACTTCTCATGGGACAAGTCATATGATCTTGTATGACCAGCCTCATCATTTCAACCATTCCAAATATTTGCTAATTGTTCTGCTCAAACAGTGATTGCCATGATTAGAATCTCTCATTTTAATCTATGCTTGTTTTCCATTGATCAACTTTATTGGCAATTTGTATGTCATGCACAACTGTGCAATTTCAGGGAGCCATATCACGATAACTCAACCTAGTTGGATGTGATACCACTATCCTCACGCAAGTCATTGTGTAAATGGATGCAGTATGACATAAGGGGTGAAAGGTGGCGAGCATGCAGATGAAGCGACGGTCTCAAAAGCATGAAAAAAACACAAACATCAAGCTCCACGTATCGAACAAAGTGAAAACATTACCGCAAATGTCACAGGATAAGCACTGATATTTCTCATTTCCCATACTGAATAAAGAAATTACATTGGACTCCAATCAGCGGAAGTGGTGGAACACTGGAGAGCTGGCAGATTGCTATCAGTTTGACAGAGACAAGTCAACAACACCTCTATCTTCACTCACATTCCCCTAGATACCACAACAGTTTATCTCAGGCATTATTAACGGAGTGTAGATGGGGCATGATAGTTAATTGCATATCTGCAACATAGTTCGTGTGTGCATTTCTAATAGATTTGGCATGTACCTGCAACTGTATAGCTGTTTGCACATGGGTTTATTTCTGGTAAAAAGGTTCAAGGCTAGGGCGACCTGTGATGGACTCCAAGTCTTTCCACAGTCTCCTCCTCTCCCTTTTCATCTTGCTCCCCTCTTCCCTCCCCTTGCTATATCTTTTCCACACCTCTCCCCTCCTCTCCTGTCCCTTTTTTCGTCACTGCTATCGTCACCTGTGGGTGTCTGTGTCCCACGATGCATTGCAATTCCCCCAGTCCCCTGGCTGGCTGTGGAACTGCAGTGACATCTACTGAAAGAGGAGAGGAGAGAGGATGAAGGAGAATGAAGGGAGAGCATGACTCACTACAGAATCACAAATGCAATAAAGAACAGCGGGCAAAGAGGAATGCCGGCACTGAGTCAAACCTTGAACTTTTAATATTAAGTATTCCGATCAGTTCTTTAATAAAACCACAAATGAACCGTCCCTTTTCTTAAACAAAGGACAAATTCCCACCCACTGCAGTAGACATCCCTTTCTTTTAGCCCCTATTTTCTTCTCTCTGGGCCTTGTATTGTGTGCAGATAATTGCTTCTCTTTAGTAACAACAGCTCAAAAATGATTTTTATTCTAGTCAGCAGGCTTTGATACAGGCTGTCCGCGTGTTTGTAATTATTGTCTTAGCCAGTAGTTGTCAAACCCCATTATGTGAGGTCAAGCCCAAATGACTATCCTGAGCTGATGACGATAATTTGAAGACAGACACACACGCATTAGTCAATCACACACTCACACTTGCATACAAGGACGTGCCTATTTGTTGAAAAATTAGGGTCAAAATGTGTATCACATTACCGACTAATGACAACAAAAGAGAGATTACATATGACCTTACCACAAGACGGGATTTTCATCAGCACTTTAAAGCAACATGCATTTGTGTTTAGATGGAGACTATAAATCACTATATCATGACTAAAATGGGTGTTCAGATAGTATTTGTGGTCAAAATGACCAACCAATCATGTACTTCTGTATAATTTTTTCCATTTGAGGATCATGAGGATCATGAGGATCTCCATTTTTGAGTTATTTTGTTTATGCAGAGGTAAATAGAATCACACACACACACACTGTATTCATGCATGCACATTTACATTTACAAACACGCAGCAGAAAATTTAGCCTTTGACAGACATCAACGCCATGCATTATTCAGCAACCAACCAGTTTACATAAATCTTCCATTCAGTCATACATGATTTAGAATTACAGTTGTATGTGCAGGAAGCAATCACCATGTTATGATAATAAAGCTGGGGTGCTATGCGTATACAGATGCAACCTGTGGGAAATCTGGAGCAATTCTCATCCCTTTTCTGCAATTACATCCCATTTTATAGGTATTATGCAACTGGAGATGCACAAATATTTACTTCTCTTTGCTTCATCTTACGCGCAGGTGTGCTGCTGGGGTGTTTTAACCCTTTAATATGAGCCTTCTATGCTAATGCAGCCTTAAGGGGACACAAGCCATTGTCTTTTTGAGCTGGTCCCAAGCACGGCTAAATGCAGAGGGTTGTGTCAGTAAGGGCATCTGGCGTAAAACTTTGGGCCAAAAACCAGGGTAACAGTGGAACTTGGGCTACTGTGGGTCAAAGGCGGAGAGGAAGAAGGCATGTTCAGAAACAGAGAGAAGAGGAAAGGCAAGAGTCTGGGACTGAAAATAGAGCCTTTGAATATTGGGACAATGATGGGAAAAGCTAGAGAGTTGGTTGACATGATGCCGAGAAGGAAAGTGGATATGCTGTGGGTCCAGGAGACCAGGTGGAAAGGTAGTAAAGCGAGAAGCTTAGGTGGAGTTAAGTTGTATCACTATGGTATTGATAGGAAGAGAAATGGAGTAGGGATTATCCTAAAGGAGGAGTTTGTTAGGAATGTCCTGGAGGTGAAAAGTGTATCAGATAGACTGATGAGTCTGAAGCTAGAAATTGAAGGTGTGATGCTAAATGTTGTTAGTGGCTATGCCCCACAGGTGGGATGTGAGTTACAGGAGAAGGAAACATTCTGGAGTGAGGTAGATGAAGTGATGCAGAATATCCCCAGAGGTGAGAGAGTGGTAATTGGTGCAGACTTCAATGGACATGTTGGTGCAGGAAATAGAGGTGATGAAGAAATGATGGGCAGGTTTTGTATACAGGACAGGAACACAGAGGGGGACAGATGGTGGTAGACTTTGCAAAAAGGATAGAAATGGCTGTCGTGAATACTTATTTCCATAAGAGGCAGGAGCATAGGGTAACTTATAAGAGCGGTGGTAGGAGGACACAGGTAGACTACATCTTGTATAGATGATGTAATCGGAAAGAGATCAGTGACTGCAAAGTAGTGGTAGGTGAGAGTGTAGCCAGACAGCATAGGTTGGTGGTTTGTAGGATGAATCTGGTGACAAGGAAGATGAAGAGGACAAAGGCAGAGCAGAGGACAAAGTGGTGGACGCTGAAAAGAGAGTATGGTTTTCAAGGAGGACTCTGGGTGGTCAGGGAGAGCTTCCAGATGACTGGACAACTACAGCTAATGCCATCAGGGAGACAGGTAGGAGAGTACTCGGTGTGCCGTCTGGAAGGAAAGTAGATAAGGAGACTTGGTAGTGGAATGTGGAAGTACAGGAGTATATAAAGAGGAAGAGGTTGGCAAAGAAAATGTGGGACACTGAAGAGAGCAGACAGGAGTACAGGGAGATGCAGCACAAGGTAAAGGCCAAACAAAGGGCGTATGATGACTTGTGTGCTAGGTTGGAAAGTAAGGAGCAGTGGAGAGTGTGGAAAAGAGGTGAAGAAACATGTTCATGCTGGTTGGAACAGGTGGAGAAAAGTGTCAGGGGTAATGTGTGATAAAAGAGTATCAGAATGAAAGGAAAGGTATACAAGACAATGTTGAGTCCAGCCATGCTGTATGGTCTAGAGACAGTGGCACAGGAAGCAGAGCTGGAGGTAGCAGAGATGAAGATGTTGAGGTTCTCTTTGGGAGTGACTTAGATGGATAAGATCAGGAATGAGTTAATCAGAGGAACAGCCCGTTAGATGTTTTGGAGATGAGGTCAGAGAGGCTAGAATGAGATGGTTTGGTCATGTACAGAGGAGGGATAGGGAATATATTGGTAGAAGGTAGCTGGGGTTGGAACTGCCAGGCAGGATGGAGGACACAGAGGACAGGGTTAGATGGAGGAGGTTCATTGGCTGTGGCGAACCAAGGATACTTAGACATACAAAGAGCAGTAGCTTAGGAAAACATCATGATACCAATGTAATGGTGCATTTTACTTAGACCATAAAAAAAACTCATATATGAAGGATTGATTGATTGAAATAAAAAAAAAATAGTGGTAGATGGTAGGACAAAGAATCCAGCGTGAGGCAACTCTCTGGATTTACGTCCACAGAAAGCTGTTGACAAGGAAGAAATAAACTAGAGTAGTTTTTTTATTGTTTTCTGGCATTTTTCACATTGAAAGCTCCAAAATGACTTGGAGTAACTCTTCTCTCCCTGGACGCCACTGTGTCTCCTCAAATGCACCCCTGAGGAATTCTGAGTAATTACCAGAACAACTGCCAGCACCACCACATGACATAATGCTTTTGTTGATCTTTTGGTGAAATTTTGATAATAATCTATAATTGCACAGAAAACTGTGTAGAAAAACTGTTGCAAATAATTCGTCCGACCCCGTTTTCCTAACCAGAATGATCTTTACCAAATCACGCAGGGATCCTGTAAACTAAAAATAGAGGCAGACAAATTAAACAGGTTAATCAGGACACATTTTCGTATAATCAGCATCTGTCAATTATTATTAAGTAATTCTATTGGTTATTATTACTTGTGTAAATTGAGACATTTTAAGTCAATACAACCTTATTATTTGCCAGTTTTCTGATTAGATGTTTTATGCATTTCAAGTGTAGGTTATATATTATTGTGCAATAACAAAATAGACATTTGAGGGACAGAACATAAGCATTGATTTTGTGTATAATTTACTATGATTGCTATATCTCATTATCAGACCGACATCATCTTTAAGCTACATTTATGCCATAATAACATCTCCACTCCTCTTCACATTCACCTGAAGAGGTGGATGCATCTTCACATGAGCAGTGCTGAGTGCATGTTTCAGCACATGCCATATTATGCGTGTGTGTGCACATGAGGAGATTGCAGCAGGCAATGCCATCATCAATCTGATTTATATATTATTAACCATTTCATCCCTGAGGGGCCTGTTCATTATACAAAGTGCCCGTGGTGGGTGTAGCCCCGTCTATCAGAGGCCAATGACACAGGGACACATGTCAAATAAAACTGCATTACCTCTGATTGATTGACAGGGTTATGAGACACAGAGGAGAGATGGACAGTCGTGTCAGAGGTAGAATATGGGGAGGGGAACAGACAGGCGGTGAGAGAAATATGCTTGTGTTGCAGCAAGATAAAGGAAAGAATGTCAAAAAGAAGGGTAAACACAAACATAAAAGGAGAGGGAAAAAATAGCTTCAACTGTCACCTTGCATGTCTTCACCTAAACCAAATAGTCTCATTGTTGGAAAAGTGGTATAAAAAACAAACTCTCCTGCTAAGTTACAGATCTTATTCATTCAAGTGTTTTGTTGCTGATGTAAACTCATTCCTTTGCCCGGGAATGACATGCACATGCACACACGTTCTTCAGACAACAAAAAGCTGATGTTTCATCTGGCTTCAAAGTGGACATCTTTGCGATGAACGTACAGATGGACCAACAACCTGAAAACTTGAAGCCTCAGGACACAGCTGTTCTTGGGACACCCATCTAAAAATGAAAACTGACTGAAAGTATCGCAGTAAAAGGCTGACGTGGAGGAAGCAGAGCGACATGACACAGCTAATGAAATGGATGAAACAAGTTGGACAGGAGACAGTGTGAGACAGAAAGATGAGGCTGTTTGACAAGACTTCCCTTATTCTGAGATGACTCGGATATGACTAGTTCACTTTATTTAGAAACTATACACACACACCTGACCGGCCTCATCATGCTCACAACAGCATGGCTTCTTAACAACTGACAAGAGGACAGGAGTGAGAGACAGTAAAGATAAACCACTCACTCATTCACTCATCTTCTACCACTTTATCCTCCACATGAGGGTCGCGAGGGGCGCTGGTGCCAATCCCGGCTGACATAGGGCGAAAGGTGGGGTACAACCTGGACAGACTGCCAGTCCATCACAGGGCCTAAGGATAAACTTTTCATCAAGCCATCAATTATCTACCGCTTTATACTCCACAAGAGGGTCGCAGGGGGTGCTGTGCCAATCTCAGCTGACATAGGGCGATAGGCGGGGTCACACCCTGGACAGTTTGCCAGTCCATCACAGGACCACATAGAGACAAACAACCAGTCACTCTCACACCTACGGTCAATTTAGAGTGTCCAAATTGACTAATCCCCATATTGCATGTTTTGGACTGTGGGAGGAAACTGGAGAAAACCCACACACACACACACAGGGAAAAAATGCAAACCATTTAAAGACTTTGACCTCCAGTATTTGCATCAGAATAAGTGATTATTTCAATTGGCTTGTGAGCCCCTGCAGTAAGAAGATAAATGATTGGCATATTATCTGAATCATCTTGATGTGATTAATGTAAACTCAAGTAAATCTGTTGCTCCAAGCCATTTAAACCATACACTGAGAAATGCAGTATACACCAGCTGCACAACAACACATGCATGAATCACTGTATATACATTTGGAGTAGAAAAAACATAACCCTTTCATGTATGCATGGATGTATGAATCTCCATGAGGGTATATTTTACCATTTTAGGGAGGCACTATATTGGACTTTTTGTCTATATTCGATAAGTAATAATGTTTGGGCTGATACAAACATCTTTACTTTTTCCCAACTGCGGAGGTAATTTACTGTCTTCTGTCATGAAATTAACATCATATTTTTCATACATATATCACAGCAGAGGCCACACAGTTGGTGTAGTGGTTGCCACTCTTGCCTTTGCAGCAAGAAGACCCGCGTTTGCGGCCCAGCCGGAAAAAATGTGTGCGTGGGTTTTTTCGAGGTTCTCCTGTTGCAATATGGGGATTAGGTAAATTGGATACTCTTTGTCCATAGGTGTGAGTGTGAATGGTTGTTTGTCTATGTGTGATGGACTGGTGATCAGTTCCAGGTGTACCCCGTCTTTTGCCCTATCGCTCATATCGGCTATCGGCAAAACATCATACACAAAAGTGGAAAAGTTCCCTCTTCTTTTTCCACTCCAAATGTACATACAGTGCTTCGTGCATGTGTTGTTGTGCAGCTGGTGTATACTGTATTTCTCAGTGTATGGTTTAAATGGCTTGGAGCAACAGATTTACTTGAGTTTGCACTAATCACATCAAGATGATTCAGATAATATGCCAATCATTTTTCTTCTTACTGCAGGGGCTCACAAGCCAATTAAGACATTCACTTATTTTGATGCAAATACTGGAGGTCAAAGTCTTTAAATGGAGTTTGCATGTTTTCCCCATGCAATATGGGGGATTAGGTAAATTGGACACTGTAAATCGACTGTAGGTGTTAACGGTTGTTTGTCTCTATGTGTCCCTGTGATGGGCTGGCGATCTGACCCCCCCTTCGCCCTATCGTCAGCTGAGATGGGCACAGTGCCCCTACGGCCCTCATGTGGTGGATAAAGCAGTAGATGATGGATGGATGTCACAGCAGATGTGGATGTGAAATATCTTTATTGTCCAAATAAGCAACAAAGAAATAATAGCTGGAGAGGGCACTGGCATAGAAGTCAAGGAGGTAGCAGCCTTTTCAGCCTACTATCGGTGGATCTAGGCATGTTTGCCAAAATCTGGCTATAATATAGCCAAAATCTGCCAATGCCAACATTGTGCCAATAATATTGTGCATCCCTAATTCCCTTTGTTTTCAGTAGTGTAAAAAAGTTAAATGCAGACTTAGTCATATCAAAGTCTCACCAGTTCACACATTTCGATGCCACTTATTGATTTTCACTTATCCCCACGAATAGATGATTCATCCCTATTCACTGAACCTTAACAAATGTATTTGAAAAACCTTAAGGAGTCATCTGCATAAAAATTATATATTATCCATATGCCATGTAATTTTTTTTATTAATGCTCTATGTCTTGCCCCCCTGCAGTGATTGAGGTGTTTACTCCAGTGCATATGTTTTAAAAATCAGCAGAAGGAGAGCACCTGCTTAGTGTCCCATTCTTCCTCATTATGCTTGGCAGACTGATGGAGCACATAGTGATAGATCAATATGCACGCTCATGCACACACATGCAGGCATACGAGCTCAAAAGTGCGGACGCCACTCGTCCTATAATAAACCGATGAGGAAAAAAACACATTTGCATGAGGGGTTGTGAACGTTGAGCCTTTTTTTTGCAAGTTGTGAGATGATTAGCATCACATTAACTACAGTTTCCCTACCTTGCACATGCACCCTACCCCCCCCTCCCCCTCTTTTTGCCATAGGTGCTGAGGGATGCTGAAGCCTTATTATCAGGGGCCATGAATCACCCCCTTCCTCAAATTAAACATGCCGTGTCATAAACAAATTATGGTAAAACCTGCAATCCAGGAGAGATGCGAGTGCTGGAATGTGTTGTGTGCATGTGTGCGGACGTGCATGTGTGTGATGGAGTGCCCAGTGTCCCGGTTAAGTGTAATAAAGCACAGGGCTTAAATAATGTGATGACTTTAATGAGCAGACCATCCATGCATTCAGTTCCCCCAATACTCCACCTTACATCCTCGATCAACCTCTGTCACTGGCTCACGGACCAACCCCTGTCTCAAACACTCTGTGTGTGTGTGTGTGTGCGGGGGGTGTGGAGTTGACCTGAGAGGTAATGTGATTCGACTAGAACGATTAATCTTGCTCAGGTGAGAGTGCATTGGGAGAAAAAGGGAGGCGACGGTGAAGAAAGATGGGTAGAGGTGTTAGTTTAAATGTAAGCAGGGAAAGAAGAGAGGTATGAAAAAAAGAGAGAAACACATTTCATACAGCTGGTGATTTTTTTTCTTTCCCTCTTTCCTTGTTTCACTTCACGTAATAAGTCCTTTTCTCACACCATTTCATTTGTTGTGACAGCTCTTTTGTTTCTCAGACTCCACCTCCCACAGTTAGTTAGTTTAATTATTCAAAAATCGACCAAGATTTCGTCACATTGTGTTGACAGAAGCTTTGACAGCATGACCATGTCCTATTTTGTTTTACCACCATATATTTAAAGATAAGCTCGTAAGTCAATCCACTTCACTTTCAGTCCGACATGAAAGGATGCGGGTGAAGTGACTCAGAGAAGGCTATCAACCGCTGTTGGACACATCTTCTCGATCTTTGCAATTCCTTCAGCTCTTTCCCTCTTTCCTCAAGCTCACAGTCACAATCAACTGGATCTCAAAGTTGGCAGTGATATGGTCAACCACTCATTCATCTTGCAGTAGTTTGCCCAGTCCATAGAAATGCCAAAATCATGAGTCATCACTTTCCTTACATTCACTTTTTTTGAGATGGAGCAGGAGACCAAAGACGAGACATGGTAGCTCACATCTTTCGGGTTAGGGTTAGAGATTCGGATTATACTAACGGGTTATTCACAGTTCTAAAGGTAATCCAAATACACCAGAATCCAAATATTATGTCTGAGTTTAGCTGATGGAATAACGATAAAACTCAAACTAAGAGCTAATAGTATTACTGGCCGGGGTACAGTGTTGGATCTGTGCTAATGTCTTGATTTGATTTTCCTCCTCAAATAGAGCAGTTAATTTGTTTATGGGACCAGACTTTTGCCCAATTTAGCTGGTAAGCTCCTTGGCAGCAGTAATGGGGATAAACAGCTAGCAAAAACTACAGCCTAGTCATTCTGCGTCTGTTGAACGGTCTCATAGACACCCGAAAGTAGTCTGTCATTTACATGCCAGTACACCTCTCCTTTCTAGTATTTGCACCATTGCACTATTTTAATTTTCATTAACTAAAATGTACTTTTAGAAATAAACTGTGCTTTTTTTCCTCAAAGAAAGCAATTGGTAAATAAATCTAAATACATTGGTTTTAGTTTAGTAAATGACGTAGATCAGCAGCAACTCCAATGGAGCCAAGAAAGCAAATGAAGTAAAACAAACTCTGAAAATACCTCAGCAAAGACAGAAAAGTCAAAGGACTGAGGAAGAGAAAGTATAGAGGGAATATCAATATCAGGCAAAGAGGAGATAAAGGCTTCAGCAAAAGAATAATCCCAACAAAACTACTCCTGTGACCACAAATCTGTATGAATGTACAAAAGACTGTGGATAGCATCATACTGCAGCCACTGGGCACAAACGCAGCACATCAGTTAAATCAGCAAGGAGAATCTTTCTCGGTTTCGGTTATGCCAGCTACACGGAGGGACAAATGAGCGCTAGAAAAGACAGACAGCAGGCAACCCAATCTCTGCAGAGGACAACAGAGGTGGTCACAAATTCTCTCCCGCTCTGCTCTGCCCTCAGGACTGAAACCCTTGAACTGGAACAGGAAGTCCCTTATCCCAAAGGTCAAACTCAAAGTTTGACCTTCTCCCCAAAGCACCTTATTAAACATTTGGAACTTGGTGCTTGGCCCGTCTCAGAGCCACTTCTTTTATTGTGAGTCCAGCCTCTGTTACCCCTGGGTTGCCACTACATATATATATATATGTATTTCTCTCACAGGTATGTCTTTATTCTCTTACCCTAAGACCAACTCTTTAACCTCAAACAGTATTCTGAAAATTGCGAGGACCAGCTAAAATGTCCCATCAATGTTTTGATTCCTCACAACCATAGAAATACACGTGCACACCCACACAACTATCCTTTTCCTTCTATAATCTTTTCAATCTAACGGTTACTGAACGACAAGTACATTTTCTCTTTCAAATGTCTTGAAGCTGCTCTCACCACCACCTCTCCCCTTGTTCCCTCTCTCTCAGCGAGGTGTTCTTTTATTTCTTGGATGTTATGAACACATCATCTGCACACACGGAGCGATAACTCGGCAAAGAGTTTCTCATAATTGCAGACTGGGTTTCCTTCAACTACACAAGCAAGACTCGCGCTCAGCAGGAAGTTCACATACAGATGCGGCGCATTGCGATTCACATCGCAGACAAGAAGCTGTTGGTAGAATGAAGGGCGCGTTAGACAGAGAATTTCTTCATCCTACACAGTCGACTCTTAGCACTCTGGCGTTTCATCTCCACTTTCCATTTGTTACCTTTAAACACTCTTACAGGTTTCTCCTCCTACCTTTTCCCCCCCTCACATGGCTCGTATTCTTTCGTTACTGAACTCGTTTACTGCCATTCTTGTCTTTCACCGTCTCTGCTTTGCCTCCCTTAACAGGTTCATGAGCTGTTCCTTCTGTTCATCTATCCACCATGAAACATACCATAAGTAAGTTGTTGAGGTTTTTGCAGAGGCTTTGCTTGTACAATACAGAGCTGCAGGGCTGAGTGACGGCATGCTGGCACTTTTTGTGGCACTCAGTCATGCAAGCGGTCGATAACTTACAATTTACCTGGGCATGGCTGACTGGAAAAAAAGGGGTCTCGTTTTCACAGCAGTGATAACAAGCAGAGCTGTGCGAAGAGAAAGCGTAAACACACATGTACAAAAAAACACTCTTTGCCAAACTCTAACTAATTACACACACTATTGCTCTTGTCTTTCACACGGATTTTACTTCGAGAACAGTTCCACCTCAACTCTCAACTCTAGTTGAACTGCCTTACTCTGAATCCATTAAACCTGCTGTCCCCAAAATGCGAGCAAAACTTGTCCGTATTGCTGTATTATCATAAATATTGAATTAGAACTTCCACTTGTATTAAACCTTCATGTAACTTATGGTGTGCATTGTGGACTGAGCAGTGGTGAGTAGTCAAATCTCAATCCATAACCTTGTGTTAAGGGGGTACACAGTGGCAACGACAGTTTTCAGTACGAATCACAAGGATTTCCATGCATTTTTCCACATTTCCAGACATTTATTTGCAGCTTTATTCTGTTCATCATTGTGTTAAAAAGGGAAATGCTGGTTGAACATGACAACTTGCACAGTTGCAGAGGCTCCAAGCTCCCCTTTAAACAAATGTGAGCATTTTAAGGTACTTTTTAAATTGTGCATGCGTTTGATTTGTGCGGCGCAAGAGGGACTATGTAATTACATTGTTTTGTGAATTAACAATTAAAATAAAGCTCTACGACAACTATAAATAGGTTTTCTTCCATCGTCAAGTTCATCCTCATCTCACCACGCTTAAATGCCGTATTTTCCTGTCCTTTTATTCCCTCTCACCATCTCTCTACCTTATCCATGCTCCACCCTTTCATTTCAAGATTGCCCTTCTGTTTCATCATTTATTTGATCAAGGTTTTGAGGCAGGTATAAAGTAGAGCTTCTTCTACTTTATACCTTTCTATAAACTTTGCACATAGACTTGCAGTATGTGTGCACTGTTGAAACATCACATTAAATAAGAAAAAAAAAGGGTTTTCTGTGATCATTCACTTGAAAAGTTGTTTCCCCCCCTAACAACAGATGGACCTGATGTCAAAAAATAGAGAAAATGAATGAAAATAATGAAAACTGAAAGATGACCTTGTCAAAAACATCTGCAGTCAGTAGTCATTTTTCTTTGGGCATCGTGGAGAGTGAGTGTGGTAGCATTTTACTGACAGTGAAAGACTTTTACACCAAGTTGTGTTTGTCCTCAAAGTTTCCCCTCACTTTCACAACAACTAAAACACGTTCACGAGTTTGTCCGCCCCAACCAACATTCTCAATGTAACCAGTAATGCACCATCCAATCATTGTTGACTTTGGGTCCACAAACAGCTTGATGTCACCTGATTCATTGAGCAGCTGATGTATGAATGAGCGTGCGTTTATGAGTGAGTAAGCACTTTCAATGTGATTTACGACAAAGCAGAGACCCAAGTTTCCTCTGATTTGATGACCTGCTAATGTGCCCAGCCTGCCAACACACAAACAGACACACAAGCGAATAAACAGCATTGATGGTAAAGTCCACCCAGAAATATGATTGATGCCCAGCTAAACTTATACTGAGCCTCACACTAAATTATCTCCCGGAAAGTTTCAGTCACTCTGGAGAGAAAATGGAATTTCTATTCTGAATAACATGGTAAACACACACAAACACACTCTATAGTGGTGGGTTTGTATACGTTACATGACATCATTAGATATGTCACTGTATGACTCACAAGCCATGACCTTTTCATCTTCAACCCTTTAACTTTTGAACTTGCCCACAGATATGATTAAACTCAGGCCATGTCACTTTTATTGGCCCTCCCCTTTCGACACATCAGCATGAGTTATGTTGAAGGTGACAGGCCTGCGGTGACTAAACATGAAGACGAAGAGTAAAAGAAGACCAGCAGAGAGGAATATGTGACACATTCACACACACAAACACACACGGAGAGAGAGAGCGTGCGCACAAGAAATGATGTTTAAAGCCATCTGTTACTGGCAGCAGGACACAGGAAGCGCTCCTGTGTTTGTCATCAAAGGCCGACTATCTTTTTGAGATGTGTTCATGTGCGTGTCAACATGACATACATGCAGTGCATGGTTCCAGGCTATTTTTGAAGCAAGGAATCATGGATCATTCTTGACACCTGCCGTAGTGCACAGCATTTTCTTCTAATCTGTCTCAGACTAACTGTGCTTATAGGCATTCCCTCAGTGACTCATTACCACCTGGGAGTGGGGACATAGGCCCAAAGGGACAAAAAGGCAAAAAAAAAAAAAAGGAAAACTGTACTGAAATTGTAGGACAAGAAAATGAAGAGTTTATGTAGTTTTCCAAGGCCTTTCCTGTATTATTAGTTTAGATTAAGAGATATTATTCATTTCCTTTCCTATTCATACATCCACAACACTTAGCTACCTGGCAATAAAAAATCCACAGGTTTTTGGTTATTCAACAGCATCTAATGTTGTTGTTCCCTTTTCACCACCTGCTTGCACTGGAATGCCTGAATCCAACCTGCTGCTCCTCTGTTGCAGAACTGCTCCACATATTGTACATCATTCTGCATATGAGCACCTGCTAAATTTCCCCTGTGTGGTAGTTAAAAAGGCAGTGAAAGACAGAGCCAAGCTGGATTTTTGAGCAGCTCAAATACTTGAGTTGCATAGTTGTTTCAAAACTTAGTAGGAAAAACAACTGAACAGCTTCAGTGGCTATATTAAAAATGTAAAACATGTGTCTATGTTCTCTCTCTCCCCCCACAATGGACAAGAAGGAGGAGCCAAAAGCATAGGTTACACAAGACCAAATGTTTTAATATTTTGTGTAGGTCGGTATAGAACCCCGATTCAGACATCCGAGGAATGATGAACCGATATCCACATGGTAGCTACAGGAGACATCAAGCACAGCTAGAATAAATCCATGGTGCCATCAAAATGGGAACACCATTCCCCAGACACCTTATCTCAATGTTACAGTGTTGAGAGAGTGAGTCACACTCTCAACACAGCTCACACAAACCAGGGTTATCAACTTGGCACCTCCCTTCACAGATGTTTCACTGAATTAGACCCATGGCACCTTGAGGAGGCTCTGCAGTGATTTCCTGCATCTCAGGCCTCCAATCAGGACAAAAGCTGGGGGAGTAGCTCACTTATGGTGCTTTTCCATAAACAGTTCTAGAGCACTACTCGGCTCTACTCGGTTTGGTATAAAGCACGTCCTTTTCAATTACTAACGTAGTACTTCCTCCATGACCAGAGCACAGACTCAGTCACTGAACTAAAATATGGCTGAACCGGTTGTGATTTGGCTCACGATCGCCAGGTTTCGGCGGTGCCGTCGGAAAATACACCAGACTAAAAGTTGGAGATTTAACGCATCCTTTCAGGATAGGTCTTTTTAACTGATTGACAGATCGGTATTGTTAGGTTTGATTCCTGTGTCAGACATCCATCTTATGACTTTCTCAGTGATGACACCAATCAGTAGCCGGCAGTCAGTTGACGTCAACATTTTAGTATTGGCTCAGCTCACTTGGAACCTCACCAGAGCAGGTACTAAAAAAGTACTAAGTACCAGGTACTATCACTAATGGAAAAGCAAAAAAGAAAACAGAGTAGAGTGGATTTGAGCCAAGCTAGAACTGTAAATTGGAAAAGTGTCAGTGTTCATGTCAAACAATCTAAATTCAGGTCCTTGACTACTACTCCTTACAAAAATAAAGGTGGAAATGTCATCTGCACAATTGCCTTAATGATGATTGTAAAAGAAGAGCTCAACATAAAGTAATATGCAAGATCTAAAGGTAACATAGATGTTATCACTTTACATTCAGCAGCTCAGTAGGTAACAGAGTTCCAGTCTCAGGTGTCCAAGCTGAATTCGATTCAGTTTAGACCCTCCATCACCACATCAACTTCCTAAAAATAGATCTGTGGAAGGTGTCGTTCCCAAGTGACAATTGCAACCCATCAAAACATATCAGAGTTAAAATGCTTCAAGTGTCCAAACTGGTTTACATCTCACCAGGGCATCAGGAAACTATGCCAACAGTGGCTTCCAGTCAGACCCAGAATTGGGGAGACGCGACAACGAGACCCAGCTTCATGAAATTATTGAATTTTAAACATGAAGCGGTGACATTGCGTATACGGATGCATTCAGAGGAGCATCAGTCGTAGTGCAGATGACAGACTGGACACTTGTGTGCAGGGATATTGAGATAATACATTAAAGGTGGAAAGGGAGGTAACATAAAATCAGGAAAGATCGAGCTTTTTTTGGAATGTTCAAGTGTTTAAATGGTTTGGTTATTTCGTTTAAATTCTGTGTTCTGCCAATAATAATACATTTTACTCGCATTACAAATTCTTTTTGAAAAGTGTAAAGTAAAAGTTATGGTGAAGATTGAACCATAGCACAACAAAGGTAGGGACGAGGGTAAGGTCCCCAGAAAAAAAAACCATGATATGATGGACACTGCTTCAGGGGATATGAGGAAAATGTTTGGCATGACAATGCATGGGCATCAAGCATAGCATAACAAAGTATGTCTGTGCTGGAAAGGGAGAAGAAACAAGCTGCAGAGAAGACGAATAGGTATTAATAGACTAAGGCCCCGTTCCAATACCTCCCCTAACTCTAAATTTTGCGTGTTCACATGTAGGGGGGGGGGGGGGGGGAGTACGATTTTTCCCCTTATAATCAACCCTCAAAATGTAGTTAACTCTGATGTGGGCTTAAAACGAAGTGGAAGATGAAATTACTCATGATGCTTTGTGAATTCAGCGAGCCAGCTGATTTTTTTCAACAAAGACGGCGGCCGAGGAACAATTTTGTTGTAAGTATATTTTCGCAAATAAGCATGTTACTATGTTGAAATGTGTTGGAATATGTTGGTTTGATATACATCCAAGGACTGTTGAGCTTTCAACACTAATGTCAGAAAATAACTGACGATTTATGAAAGCAGCTAGCTAACTAGCTCGCTCCACCAGTAGAATTGTCAACATGTGACGTAGGTTAGCACTTTCGTTACATTCACTACGCTAATTTACATATAGTGGTGTCCAAATTCCATAGGGAAGCCACTTCCCTCAACAAGGGGAATTTACGGTTGAGGGCACTCCAAACCAAGCCGAAATTTTAAGGGAGGAAAAGGGACAGGGCCTAAGATATAGTATATAGATATAGATATAGTTATAGGAGTTATATCCTAAATTATAGGATTGATGTGCAGTTGACATGACACAACTTGCTCTCCTATGACTCGAAGGCTTGCAATTATGATGCGAGTCCACACTACTGACAATCACTGACAATTTATGGTCACGCACTACCTGACCTTTTACAAAGAGGAACCCAAAATGTGATGCATCCCTGTTTCAGGTTTGTGTGTACTCCTTTACCCCGATCATCTTCTCCGAGTGGATGAATTTGGACAGACTGATCCAACTCTGTCTGTGATCATGTCTGCAGCACACAGGCATGTCTCTCTAATTGTGTCTTTAACACACACTGCAACTGGTGACTGCAAATTGTTTCCACCTGGAAAATTGGGTCATATGCCCAAAACCCCTTGCAGATTCCAGAAATATATGGTTTGACAATGTTGTTACCAAGACAAAAACAAAGCAGGGTGGTTTTATGCAGTAGAATGAATTGGAGAATATCCTGACCATCGCATTGAAGAAACCAAACAACCACTACACAATCACACAGCACAACATAGCAGACTCAGCTTCCTGACCAGGACTCAACTATATCCACCTATATCTGAAGGACAAACGATGAAAATATAATGCAATTAAATTAAAATGTATGCATTCTGACCAGGGAAGACAGATGGCTTGAAAAGAGGAGCAAAATACGTCTCCTACTTTAAGCTGGAGAAACTGTCACTCGACAGAGGAGGTGGCCTATGGCACCAACAATCAGCCACCTACAGCGCTGTCATGAGTTTTTTTTGACTCATGCATCACACTCACAATAACACACGGTGTCTTTCAGGTGACCCTAATGACGTTCTTTCACACTCTTGCATCCAGAATACGTCCTCGGATCCTCCCCGACCACAGAATCCACACTTGGAGGTGGCCACATTCATGAGCCGCATGAATGCAATCTTCCACTGATGAGTCATATACATTCATATATTTGCAGCCACGGTCACTGATCTATTTATCTTTCTTATGGTTGAACATTATGTTGCTCTCTCTCTATCTCTCTTCCTCTTTCATTCTGTCATTGTGCACACACACACACAGGAGCACAGACAGACAGTCGCACACAAACAGCAGACACATTCAGACTTGTGTGAAAACAACATTTGTCCTCACAGACATGAGGTCAATGTGTATTCCAATAAAGAGCAGAAAGCCCAGACTCTGCCACATGATCACATCCAGGATGCATCTTAATGCTGGGTGTGAAAGGTCACTTCAGGCTGTGTCCACCTAGGATCTGATCAATGAGGACAGATCACAGTACTATAATATAAAAGATAAAATCTGCATCGTTTAACATAATGACGAGGTAACCAGTCTACACGGAGTCTACACAGTCAGAACTGGAGAAGCCTCATGGATGACAGGTGACAGTTGCCTATATCTATGACCTTGAAGCTAGACGTAATAACCTGTAACCACTATTGTAAGTAAGTAAGTAAGGTTTTAAAGTAGGTTTTTTTCATCCTTATGCAGCGAGCGTTGATAGATTTTGTAATGTAATGAGTCCCTAGACCCACATATGGTGATTTGTATGGGGAAATCCAATGGATCCCTATAAATTCTTATTTCCTGAGATTTTCTATTGTTAAACTCCTGTTTGATGCTGCTTTGTTATAGTTATAATTAACAATGTATCTGTATGCAGTGTTTCCTTTAGGGATTTTTGTGGCAGTGGGGGCAGGACTGAACTGTTTTGCCCAAATTTATAAAAGTCCAAATGTAGTGATTTCTGTTACATTGTACTGACAACAATCTACCGTGTATACCAAGGGCGTCAAACTCATTTTCACTGAGGGCCACATCACCATAATGGTTACCCTCAAAGGGCCAGTTGTAACTGTCATACAGAATAAATGTAACTAAATGTAACCAAATATAATGTAAAATAAAGGTAACTACTCTGTAACATATTGTTAAAAAACTTTCTGTATTTATTACTTATTCAATTTCACTCATCGCATGATGCATATACAATGATACACTCCGATCTAGTGGCCGTGCCGTCACTTTACGGGTAACGCAATCGCCATGCATTGTTGGAAATGCATTTTATGGTCAACGCACGCCTTAAAGCAGCATAGACCTATTTTAACACAGATTTTTAAGACCAATTAATCACTTGCGGGCCACATAAAATGACGTGGCGAGCCACATCTGGCCCCCGGGCCTTGAGTTTGTCACATGTGGTGTATACTTCATAAACTATAACATAACTATATACTATCCTAAATGTCATATCATTGATTTCATTGACGTTAGACTGAAATTTTAAAGATGACTCAGAAAATGCAGGAAGAAGCGACTTTTAAAGTGGCTGCTTACAGTAGAATATTCCCAAAAAGAAAGCAAAAATAATAAAGTTAAAAATCCCAGCAAACTTACATTTAATCAGAATTTGTTTATTATCATCTTCATTCCTTTTATATTCCAATGCATCAGGGTAGCAGGACATGTACTTTTTAACATCCCTGCTTATGCACATGATTGAATGACAAACATTTGCCGATTGAATGCTTGTACATCCTAATTGTTCTCTTCAATTTTTGTAAATGATGGTATTGTTCAAACAAGAGAAAAGGGAAAATCTTTTTTAATTATGCAGCTGGCACCAAATAATTCCATTCATATGCATCGAGGAGTGTTTTTGTCACTCAGTGGGACGTGCACATCGACATGTTTAACCCCTGATGCAGTGAGTGACGAACTGCAGCTGAAAGCTCAAGAACAACATATCATATTTCCTCAGCAGTTAACTTAAAAATCTGTATTTTTTTTTTTAAAGGAATCTCTCTCTCTCCATCTTGACATCTCTCCTCCTCCTCATGTTTCCCCCTTTCACCCAATCTTTCTGCGTGTACCTGTCGTGTCTTCGGCTGAACAAAAACTTGACATTGCTTATACACACTCATCCAAGCAGAGAAAATCCTATTTCCTCCTCAAGCGTTTGTCCTGTTGCACACTGTGCTGAAGATATCAGCGAACACAGATAGCAACAATCTGTTGAAAGCCCCGAGTTCCCCCCCCCCCCCCCCCCCTCCATCTCCTCTAATCCACAATCTGTCAATAATAGGCTGATGTCTGACAAGATGTGGTGGAGAGAAATGGGAAACCCATTGAAATGTTACAGAGGTTTGATGTGTGATGTCAGGTACTCCCCTCCTTAAACATGACACCCTCTTCAAATCTGGACTGCTGAGCAGAGACATGCAATCTCTTATCTTGTCACTCTTATTGCAAAAAGTGGGGAGGAGGTAGAGAGGCTCAGAAAGACAAAAAAAAATGCAGAAAAAAAGGAAGGAGGATGACGATGGCAGGAGAGATGGAGCAAATACAGGTGGATGGGTGAAGGAAGCAAAAGAAGAGTTCCTCGGTAAACCTGTCAGGAGCTGTAAGCCTGTTCTACATGGTTCAGTGTGAAAATCTAGAGTACTGAAGCAGAGAGCAAGAACCAAGAGAGAGAGATGATACAGAAGACGGAAAGGAGGAAAAAGAGGAGATGAAGCACTGAATGAGGGCTGAAATGGACTGAGCCGAAGAGGAATGGTGAAGGCGAAGGCGAGAGCTTGATATACAACATTTTTCTTTCTTATCTGACCGAGCCTGTAACATTAAAAAAAAAAAAAAGGTTAACTGGGTGAATTTAATCCCAAACTGTACTCCGCATCGCATATTTGTGCTACACATTACACCAGTATCTGAGTGTCTGTGCTGCTTATCCCAGACTGGATGCTGGATTCAAAACAGGAAACAGGAAGGAAAAAGCAATATGTTTTAATGAGCCCAGGTACCATGGAGAGGGACTACATTCCTGAGTCCCCAGCTAAAAAAAATTCATGAACCTCTGATAACAGCCCTTGGCTGACACTTGTATTACATGAAGTCCTTAAAAAGAATATGCTAAGTAAACAGACACACACACACGGGTTAGTTCCTGCTTCATGGTGGTTCTGTGGTGGGAGGTTGAGATGAACAGCATGAACGTAAAGCCTTTGGCAGGCAGCTCAGAATGATGTAGGGCCATGTAATGAATTTGATTTCATCCTGCCATTTCAGGCAGTAAACATACAGGCTTAAGATGCATGGGAGGTTGTAAATTTTAAACGAGGCACATTTTTTTAGATTGGTGTGTGAATATAGGTACTGTAAGTAAGCGATGCCACAAAGCTGGACAACCAGCATGTGCCTGTATGCGTTGTATGGCAAATACTTTTTTGTAGCCATACACAAAATGTAAATTCTCTACGACATTTCAATTCAAGTTCAACGGCAATAGGATTTGTTTTTTCTATTTGAATAGACACATCTCCCAAAGCCTGAATATAAGGCTTAAGCACTTAAGGTAAGTTTTATGCAGTGTGACTGAAATTAAATTTTGCCTTTATGAATAGGAGATTGGTGCGGTGGAGATGTTAGTAAAAGGAGGATAAAAGACAAGGAGGAGTGAAGAAAAGTGGATTAAAGGTATCACTCACTGGAACAGATTCTGAAGGGAAGTGCGTGTGTGTGTGTGTGTGTGTGTGTGTGTGTGTAGGCTCTCAGCACATTGTGACGTCCCATCAGTTATGAAATTAGCAGAGTTTTGGGTCACTTAATTAACTGACAGGTGCTCAAACTGCATTTTCAAATCTAAATAGCATTTTTTGCTTGCACAGTATCTTATGATATGGGTCATCATTTTTGGAATCTACATTTTGTCACATTTTTATGCACATCACATTAAAATGCATTTTATTTTGAAATAACTGCACACACTGTTGCCATCACTGTGCCTCACACATTACTTAGTCATAGTGAATGACGACAAAACTAAAGTCCTAACCAAACTGCTGTTGATGCTTTGTCTTCTTTCTCTGGCCACAATTTGGATTCAGTATGCAAAACTATTACGGCTGCCATTCTATAAAAGCCCCAGTGCTGGGTAATAAAATTCAAATTCAAATGTATAAAGACTGCATGTGATGATAGCCACGCTTCTGCTTCAACCACCCTCCCACAGTGATGTCAGACTGTTCAATTGATTTACCACATTTATAGACACACATACCGTACATACCATACTTAGCATACTAAGTACCGCTGTGGCCTTTAACTGTCGAGAACGTTCAGAAAAGCTCTGTACGTACGCATGTGTATGTGCATGTGTGTCTGTTTTCATCCACTCTTTGTCATTGTCCAAGCCATTTGTTGTAGTTGTTTCTTGTGCTTAATGCACGCATAAAAATACACATGCATACATACGAGGGCACCGGCTCTGAGTGCATAATCAAATCAATACGAAAGCACTTCAAACTCAAACAAACCTGTGATCATCCCTCCGTATGAACATTTACAGAAGGACATTGCCGTGCATGAATGTGTGAACCACACACACACACGCACACACAAAATAACCACTTACCCAGACAGACAGAACAAGCTAAACCCAAAAAGGAACCTGAATATGTAATTTTGTCTGAATAGCAGCAAGAGTGTGGAGTATAATGGTCACAATCCGAGTGAAAGCTGCTTCATTTCTGTATCAAAGAGGTAGTAATGAAGGCTGAACGACACCGGGGAAGAGCACAATAGCACAGACATTGCTTCTAATTAATGTAGCTGATGTTAGAAACATGAATTGATCTCTGAACTGAGCAATAGATGTAGTTCATCCACTGCTACGAACTATGTTTATATATATTTTTTTTACACCGTTCTGGGCCATCTGACATATCGCTCTGTCCTCTTCTCTTTTATTTCTCCTTTATCCTATTTTGTGAAGAATGTAGTTCTTCTCATTTTTCTCGCTCTAATAAAGTCTGGGTGTGGATCTCTGATGAGCCCGATGACCTGGCCGTCTCTCTGTCACAACTTACACAAGATATACAGTACGTACACGGACGTGAACGGGTAATTCCAGCCATGAATCAATGAATGAAGGCATTGCTTATAGCCAACAGTTGGAGGGTGAATGAGTTTATATAATCCCCATTTATTTTACATACTTTATTATTAATCCCCAAGGGTAAAGGGTTTCTCAATCCTGGTCCTCAGGACACACTGCCCTGCATGTTTTAGATGTTTCCCTGCTATAACACATCTGATTCAAAGGGTCAGCTCGTCAACGAGCCTGACAACGTGCCGTTCATTTGAATGAGGTGTGTTGGAGCAGGGCAGTGAATGATGAAGACAGGTGAATTGGCACTAATTACGGTCCCTGAGTGTGTGAGAAAGTTAAAGCACTTGTGACCTTTGACCCATTTCGTCTGATTCATTATTTTGTCAGCACTTTCATTTGTAAGGGTTTGCCTTTAATTAAAAACAATTCATCGGAGATTTGTGTCCCCTCGTCCTTTTTTCACCACACAAGAAAGAATTCCAACCTTGTTAAAAAAGTAACTTTTACTGCGTCAATTTTTTTTAAGCTATGTTTTTACTCTGACTTAAGTACATTTTAGACCATTACTTGTACCTGCACTGCAGTAATATTTTATTGCAATATTGGGACTTTTACTTAATTTAAAGGTCTCATATTATACCCTATTTCTCCAAGTTAACCAAAAAAAAGTAAAAACGAAACGTAAGGGACAGGAAATGACATCAGCCACAGAGGCTACTGGGAGCGAACAGTAGTTAGCATTTGGAAAAGTGATCACAGGCACATTGCCGTCAAATATAACATGTATCCACTGGACAGATAAATCATTTGAGGCTGGAAGTTTGTGTAGGACTCTGTGCTGCACTGTGGAGCCAAGAATAGAATTTTTCGTGGACTTCTGGTTTTCTGGTTGTTGCCCTCACCAGCACTCCCGTGTGTTTTACGGACAAAGCGGAGCTCTGCGAGACAACAATTCCAGATAAAAGGATTTACATTTTTAAAAAGATGATTTTGCATAATATGTCCTCTTTAAGGCAATTAAAGGGATAGTTTGATATTTTAAAACATCTACCAGCAGTTTCATAGTGTATGACATTTTCTGATAAACTATGGTGACGCTGTTGCGTCATAAACAATTCATGTCCATATAGCTCACTCTAATTTATTGGAACTCCTTGATTTGCTGACACAGCATCCATCTAAGCCACTGGTATGTTCAAGAATTAGCAGAGTGGCACTTCCTCTCATTCCTGGCAAGGCAGCATCCAAATATGAAAGTTAACTGACACAAGTTAAGTCCCATCATGTGTTACATAATATGTAGAGCATGCTTTTTAGTAAATGATTTAAGGCAAAAATCCTACAAATGACTTGCACTGGTTTTAACATATGACACAAAAAACACGTAGCTCTCGTCTCACTTGCTTGTTCTTGCATTACAAATCTGCACTATTTATATAGAGAAGCACACCCCGATGTCTTTACCGACAGAAACAATGACTTGCTTCAATGTTTTCTTCAAAGCATCCACCCACTCAGTGTTCTGTCATCCTGCCTGTTTCAGTCTGAGGCCTTTTAATCTGCCAACAGCACATTCCACCATAGCTACTTTTGCACGGGTGAGGGGAAATATACAAACGAGACATATTTTTGTCACAGTGGCAATGTTAAATGAATTAGAGATAGAAAAAAACAATGCAAGATAATGTGATTTTTTTCTTCTTCTTAATTCTTAATTTGATTCAAATAAAACAACACAAATCTAATCTGGCACCTTTAAAAATCTGTAAATGTCATATCTAATATACATATATTGGGACAGTTTTAGGATATACCTAAATTACAAAACTAGTCACAGACGCATCACTGAGGTGACAAAATTGTCCAGCGATACTTTAGTACATTTAATGTCAAAATTTCTTTTTTTCATGACTTGGAATAGACTTAGACAAAATGTCAACTCCCAATTCATATTTATTTAAAGGTCTCATATTATGCTAAATCAACTTTTCAATCATTTTAATCATATGGGACTCTTTGGGAACTAATCTGGGATTAGTTGCCAAAGTGTGAAAAAAGAGGACTCACTCATGTTTTTGTGGTCCTCCTTAGTCTAAGTACAGACTCCTAAGCGCTAAATTCCTGGAATTGTTTTCTCCCGGAGATAATTTGTCCATAAAACACGCAACAGTGCTGGCGAGGGCAACGGCATCTGAAAACTGGAAGTCCGCAAAGTCCATGAAAAGTTCTATTCTTGGCTCCACAGTGCAGCATAGAGTCCTACACAAACTTCCAGCCTCAGAGGATTCATCTGTCCAGTGGATACAATTTATATATGAAATGTTATATGTGTCTGCTAGAGCCTGCAAATGATAACTTTTCCAAATGCTAACTGCTGTTAGCTCCCAGTAGCCTCTGTGGCTGATGTCATTTCCTGTCCCTTAAGTTTCATTTTACTTGTTGTCTTTGTTTGTTTATTTGTTTTGTTTTAAAGAGATGCTACTAAACAGAGCGTTCTGAACAGGGCTGTTTTGGCAGGGTGATTGAACTGCTGTGGTGTTTCATCCTTATGATATTTTGAACAAAGCATGTCACAGACAAGTCAAACCAGGGAACTAGTTTGACTTGGAGAAATAGGATATAATATGGGACCTTAAAGTCACATGTCACACAGAAAAAGGCAAGCCTGCCAAATAAATGTACGACCTAAATCCTTCAGCTGATTTAGCCATAATGTGTGGAATGCTGTGGCCAAATCTATATTTAAAAATCACACATTCATCATCATCATTCACCATCAACATGTGGTGAAATAAGCATGTGTTTTAATTTATGTTTGGAAACACAAGTTAATGAAATCATGAGTCTTACAGACAGACGCTGACACTTTTCTGTTATACAATTCTAGCACAACTCGGCTTGGCTCTACTCCATTTGGTATCAGGCACGTTGTTTTCCATTACAATAGTACCTCTTCAACTTGGACAGGGTCGTCCCAGCACAGCTCCACCAAACTAGTGATGGCTAAAGCAGTTGTTTTCAGTGTAACTGAATCATTAGTATAAGTTAATTAAAAACATTAGTTCAGCACTTCCTGCATGACCGGAGCACAGACTCCATCTGACAGAGTCACTGAACTGAAATACAGCTCAACGGGTTGTGACACAGCTCACAATTACCAGCTCTGTTGTAAAATACACCAGACCCCTCTGTTACATATTGAGATTTTAGAGAGGTACTTGCTAAATGTTGGAGATTAAGTTAATAATCAACTTTTTAATCATTTAAATCCTTATATTTGGGACTCTGGAGGCCCTATCAGTCACCAAAGTGCGAAAAAAGATGACTCACTCATGTCTTTGTGGTCCTCCTCAGTCTAAGTACAGGATATGAAACACGCGATGTTGACTTTTGTGCTCACTGGTACGTCGCAATTCGCTAAATTCCTGGAATTGTTGTCTCGCGGAGCTCCGCTTTGTCCGTAAAACACGCAAGAGTGCTGGCGAGGGCAACAGTATCTGAAAACCAGAAGCCCGCGAAAAGTTCTATTCTTGGCTCCACAGTGCAGCACAGAGTCCTACACAAACTTCCAGCCTCAGAGGTTTTATCTGTCCAGTGGATACATGTTATATATGACGGCAATGTGCCTGCTAGAGCCTGCAAATGATCACTTTCCCAAATGCTAACTGCTGTTAGCTCTCAGTAACCTATGAGGCTGATGTCATTTCCTGTCCCTTAAGTTTCATTTTACTTTTAAGGTGGACCTAAAGCATTGGTTCTCAAAGTGCGACCCGGGGGCCAATGGCGGCCTGCAGAAACATTTCTGGCGGCCCGAGGTGAATTACAGTTGATAGTTTTAATCCAGGAGGTACTAAGCTTGTTAAATGTTTATTGGACATTACTGGATACAGACCAATAAGTGTAAATAAAATTATTATATAATTTAAATGGTTTCTATATGGTGAATTTTAGTGTATTATTGGGTTATAAGCTGGTAATAAGCAGGTAGCTACAGCCCCCAATTTCTATTTACCCAGTAAATATATGGTAACAGAAATGTTACAGAAGGTAAGAACAATGGCCAAAATACTGGGTAATTACCCAGTAAATTATAAAGCGTTATTATATTGAATGCTTAAATTACATTACATTAACGCTTATATTACTTATAGCTAAACTGTAGAACTGCAATCTGGTCATTAAAATTATTACAAATGGGATTTATTTCTGTTTTTTTTCCTTTGTTGGCCCTCAGTCCAATGTTGGGTTCCTAAATTGGCCCTCAGGTATTAAAACTTTGAGAACCCCTGACCTAAAGAGATACTACTAAACTGAGCGTCCTGAACAGGACTGCTTTGGCAGGGTGATTGAACTGCTGTGGTGCTTCATCCTTATGGTATTTTGACCAAAGCATTTCACAGACATGTTCATTAGGACACCAGGGAACTAGGTTAATTTGGAGAAATAGGTTATGATATGTTTGTGCCCTTTAAGTCTTTTTAAACTGAACTATAGTCGGGCATTGTTCGGTTTGATTTGGTTTGATTCCTGTGTCGAACGCCACGCTCATGACTTTCACGAATGTGTGACTCTCGCTTGGAACCTTCGTCAGAGCAGGTACTTAAAAAAAGCACCAGGTACTATCGCTAAGGGAAGCTGAGTCGAGTCATGCTAGAACTGTAAAGTGGAAAAAACGCCATTACAGAAGGGTGACCTTCCAAAAGTGAAGGTCATCAAATCATCAGAGAGCCACAGCAAATAATTATGGAACAAAAAAAAGATGTGTGTGAGGGAAGTGAGTTGGGCTGATGAAGAGAGACGGGAGCAAACAGGTAAAAGAGAGACACAGGGGGGGAAAGACGACATTGAGGTAGACGGGCCGAGTAACAGCAGAGTCATCTGTAATGTGTGAATGACACCGCAGACAGCCGTGAAGAGCTAGATAAGAATGAAGCAAAGGACTGAAAGTGGATGGAAACCGACACAGAGGGAGAGAGAGACGGTTTGATAGGAAGGGTATCGCAAATAAGTAGATAGAGTGAGATGGAAAAATATGAGAGGAGACGGCGCGATGAGGAGATAGACAATACGTGCCATAAGAGGAGTGGAGTGTGTGATACGAGAACAAGATGTTTTCACAAGCATAAATAATGAAGAAAATAAAAAGCAAAACAGAAAGGAATTCTATAACATCCTTGGAGGCTTAGGAAATGTGGTCAGGATTTAGTTCGATATTGAACAGGCAGTATAGTACAGCACACTGGCAAGACTCGTTTACCGTTTCTGTCCGAGTATACAAGTGGATTTTCAATGTGTGTAGCCACACATTTGTGACTAAATGTGCATATACATGCATTTCTGTATGTTTATTTACAAAGATAGAAGTCTGCTCTGGTTTTCAAAGCCTTAAACAGAAAGTGATGCCATTCAAATCGCAGTCCAAAAGTCTCTTTTTTTAAACCAACACTCTCACTCTCAGTTATTAAAGAATATTTTCAACTGAACCTTTTTCAATGAGATCTCACCCGGCACATTCTTCTCATTCAGTCTTTATCGTTACTCATTTATAATATGAATTCTTGTCCTACCAGCTTGAAATGACAGACAGGATGATGACTCCTTGGGGACTACTCAGATGTGAAATATAAGTTACTGTCCTGCCTGATAATGGGGCGTTAAGAAGAACATTTTCCATTCTTATTACACAGACAGGGGGCTCAGCCATCTGAAGTAAGAGAGAGAAAAAAAGGGTTGAAAGATAGAATGAAATGGACTAAGTGAAGGGAGATAAGTGCAGAGAGATAGAGGTTACCCTTATGAATCTTTTTTCCCTCATTTCATGGTCTTGGCTCTCTCAATAGAATGGTTTATATTCCTGGTTGTTCTCCTAAAAGCAGGTCAATTACACTGAGAGAAATTTGACTTTGTCATTAGAATAAATCATGAAATTGGAGGATTCCAGTGTGAATATTCGCAAACTACAAAGCATAGCCTTGGGGGGAAGAAAAATAAATAAATAAAGAAAATTACTTCTCAGAGGTCAACTCCAAAAACAGCATGTGTAATAAAAGCATGTGAATGGTGGTTAATACCAATTTGGAAGTCAGGGCAAAATAAATTTAACTCAAAACCCCAAATATGCTATTGTAATATCATACAGTAAGACCACATTTGGACTATCTGCATTCACATTGCCAACCGAAATCAAATTAATATCGGGAATAACACGGTTTACAACAAAGTTTCAGTGCTAGCTAAAAGAAAAACAGAGTTGTACCCCTTAAGTGGTTTAGGTATATTTGGTTCATTTATCTTGTAAGTTGTGTTTTGTTGTTTTATCAAGGTTAGCATTAGCACAACTGTACTGTTGTACTGATTATGTTTTATATGTATCATTTGACAATTGTTATTGTGATTTTTCACTATACCGGAGACAGGCAGACCGTGTCTCTGTGAAGTGAAGACTGCACTTGATAAAACGTTTTTTTACTCTGTATGCTTTTATGGGGTTTCTGTTGGGAGTGTCTGTTGTGCTGGGAGCCAGTCCTCTGTTGACATCAGCAGACTACATTTCTATGCAAACCCCAACCACTCACTCACGACTCACTGCTCACTTTGGTAACAGCGTGTGCCACTAATGTTCACCTGAGGCATACATACGGGAGCGCACCAACCTATATTTTCATGGAAGAATCCAAACCCAGTTCCAATTGCTATAAGTCAGACTTCAGGTCATCATTTTTTGAGTCATGTTTATGATCAGTTTATTTACTGGGAATAAAAACAAAATAATAATGCATAAATCATCTAACATACAGCCGCTTGAAAAGTATTATTTAAAGAAAACACATTGGATACTTTTCTTCCTTATGGGGAAGTGAAAAAAATCCAATCTCAATAACAATTAAAACCAATCCAATTTTAATTTTAATGAGGGATTTGCAAGTCGATGTACTGTCCTGAAATGCAAAGCAATCTGTGAGTGTGTGTGTGTGCTGCCTGCCTCTTGACAGTTTGAGCAGCTTTTGGCCTTTCAGCTGACCACAGCAGTCTGACCTCTGTGGCAGTTAATCAAAGTCCCATGTAAACTACCATTCATCATATCTTACACACACACACAGCGCCTGTAGCTTCCCCAGTCAGCTGCACAATTTCTCCTTTAAAATGCTGTCAATTAATCCAGTGCTAATGCATTATAGGCACGAGCGACAGGGCACTAGGGGTGAGCAATATGGGCAGAGACTGATATCTCTTTTTTTGGGGGAGATTTTGAGGATAGCAGTAATTTCTCAATATCCTATAATAACCTCGTTCCCTGGTGTCCTAACCGACTTGTCTGTGACATGCTTTGGTCAAAATACCATAAGGATGAAGCAGCACAGCAGTTCAATCACCCTGCCAAAACAGCCCTGTTCAGAACGCTCTGTTTAGCAGTATCTCTTTAGGTCCACCTTAAAAAAAAACAAAAAAAAAACTTAAGGGACAGGAAATGACATCAGCGACAGAGGCTACTGGGAGCTAACAGCAGTTAGCATTTTGGAAAAGTGATCATTTGCAGGCTCTAGCAGGCACATTGCCGTCATATATAACATGTTTCCACTGGACAGATAAATCCTCTGAGTCTGGAAGTTTGTGTCGGACTCTGTGCTGCACTGTGGAGCCAAGAATAGAACTTTTTGCAGACTTCGCAGACTTCCGGTTTTTGGATGCCGTTTACCCCGCCAGCACTCTCGAGTGTTTAACGGACAAGGCGGAGCTCCGCGAGACAACGGTTCCAGCATTGTGTGTTTTATCTCCTGTACTTAGACTGACCACAAAAACATGAGTGAGTCATCATTTTTCACACTTTGTGGACTGGTAGGGCCTCCAGAGTCCCAAATATAAGTATTAAAATGATTAAAAAGTTGATTTTGCATAATATGGGACCTTTAAATCCTTGGTTCTCAAACTACAGTACGTGTAGCATCAGTAGTACGTGGACTTTCTCCAGTGATACCTGGAGGGAACTCAGAAATACTTTTCCTGTATATACCAGGGTATGTGCTCGGAGTGGAGCTGAGGAATTTCGACAAGAATGCATAGACAATTAAGCAAATAACAATTAATGAATGAATACATTTATTATTATTATTATTATTATTATTATCATTATTATTATTATTATTAATAATATATATAATAATAATAATAATAATAATTAGTCACCTCATCTCTCTATTCTAATTTGGATATACCAGTGTCTGAAGCAGGGGTCATGTTAACTCATGTTTTTTTTACCATGACGGAAAAATCTGAAGGCTGTCCGTCATTTTGACAGATTGAACACAGAGGTCGATCTACCGTAACTTGAAATAATTCACACACACAACACCGTCAATAACCACTTGTAAACAGTGGCGCCCGCAGCCATGATCCTGTAAAATTAAATATGATCCTGCCAGTCGAGGATAACTACCTTGGCACGACAACGACAAGTTCTGCGACATAAGTCACACACGTAGACACGCAAGCATTCTCCATCAAGGAGATAACCACATCCATCAAAAAAATATTCCCCTCGGAGCATTTGGGCATCATCTCCGTCCTCAACACCGTGCTAAATGCCTCGCGCTATCCAAGTGCTGACGGCTTACTGGAGGCCTTGGAGTGCGTCTGTGACCATTACGCATCACAGAGAGGTGCAGCTTTGCCGTAGGAGCAGGTGCTGCAGGATTTCCTCTCGCTCAAGCGAGTGCTCGCAGGATTGGGAAATCCCACATTTAAAGAGTCATGCCGACTTGTTATTACTTCCCTTGTAGAAATGTTCCCGCACTTTAAGACTTAAGAAGTGGCGCTGGTAATACCAGAAGCGAGTGTGGCAGTCTCCCTTGATGCGTTTGATTATGCTGAAGCGAGCACAATCCAGCAGTGCAGGAGGAAGGTTCATGTTGATTTAGGGTACTGAGGGCAGGCTACAGATGGTCAGACGAGTACACTTTTTAATTTCTTATAAATTGTTGACTCACTTTAAATTGTGATCGTCTAAGTCCGTATGCATTGTTCTTTGCTGAGACATCGCACTGCATTGTTTTCGTGGCCTCCCTCCACAAAAATTCAAGCATTGAATAAAGTTCTGCGCCTGAAAACTTTAAGCCCTGTTGTTGACGGGATTGTTTTTGAAAATTAAATACTATTAGATGGACTATATTTCATAATCATAAAAAAAAAATATGACAGGGTTCAAATAGTCTATGACAGATTTTTTTACAACCCCATCCGTCAAAATGACGGACAGCCAAAAAAAGTCTAGCGCAACTGCTGGCCTGAAGTATATGTGAGGAAGAGGAGGATGATGAAAAAATCAAGTTGTCTTATTGGGAATAAATCTGCCTCCTGTGAAAAGTCTGTTTGCTGGACCTATTTACACCCATGAATTTTACTTGGAGAGCTCAATATTTTCTCAGGTGGTACTTGGTATCAAAAGTTTGTCTTCGACGATAAATCTTGCCCACCTCTACAGGGCAACTGAAATGGCTAAACCTAATGGAGACTGCAAGGTCTAGCTTATACCAGTTTTTTTTAAGTTTTTTTTAATACTTTATACGATGACTACATTTGAAGAATATCATGCATCTACAACACAGACAAATTATGCTCATCCAAAAGTAAAGTCTAACAACCAATTTAAATTAAGATCAGAAGTTAGTATAATAGCACAAATGGCACTGTCCTGTAAACGGCTGTTTTATCATGTGCTTATTTATTTGAAGTTCAAGTGTGTTACCTTTAAATACAAATGAATGCTTGTTGTATTGAAGCCATGTTGGCTCACACAATGCTGATTAAGAAGATCAGCTGCACGTGACTTTCTTTCCGTGTTTCTTAGCATAGCGGTGTTCTAATTCTTATGTCGCCCTGTGCTGCATACAGGAAGTTATTTCATGTCAACTGACAACTCTTCAAAGTAAGGTGGAAACACAACACTAACATTATGCTAATGGAGCCAGACAGCTGCAAATGATTAGAGTATGCCTGAAAAAAAAAAAAAAAGAGAGTGGTGGGGGTGATGCAAGATCACATACATCATGTAGAGGCACCTGCAGTGTTTTGGTAATAACTCAGAAATCCTCATCCATTCCTCATGTTCATTATGTTGAGCTCACATGTATAAGTGGATGATAATAACACTGTTCCACTGTCAGCCGACTGAAACTTTTTTGTCCTTTTACCTCATTATCTGTCCATTTTATTTCGCTTTCACACAAACATGCTAGGGCATTAATGACTGCTAGTTTGTTTTCAGATCAACTTATCGATCAATGAAGTCAGTTGATGACGTCATCACATTGACACAGTGGAGGAACACAGCTGGACAACAATTTATCAAAGTTATCTCTAACAGCAACAGTCAAAAAAAAATAAAAAATGAAAATTTTCCCCAAAAAATGTCAGGTAATTTTAAATTAACAAGATGTATTCCCACCTGGCTATAGTCGGGGCTACTTCAACACCCGGAGGTGTGCTTCCCCCCTGCTCTGCTCGTCTGAAACTCCCAACCAAAGCTCAGCGTACCCATACATCGCCACTACCCCTGGGTACACACCAAAACTGGACTAGCCCGCTGCCACACTTGGAACCTCTTACCCACACCAGTCAGTTACCCAACTCTCAATTTAATCAGAGAGATTTCGGAGAGACGACCTGTGCCACCGATGTTGACACGTCTATCGGCTTTTCTGTTAATGCCTTTAAATATGCAAATATTTGGAACTTAAAGCTGTGTTTGGCGTCTCACAGCTTATGTCGAATCATAATTTACTCCTCAAAAGAGACATTTCTCAGACATATATTCATATTATTATTATTATTATTTTACTTTTTGGGTGCATGGTGACTCTCTCACATGAGAACAGCTCTTTTCAGTCCATTAAACCGTCTGCCGAGGATGGAAGGAGATGATGTAATTGCATTATTAAAGCTCACCGCACCGACTCCTCCAGCTGCTACTGCATCCCTCTAATTAACAACACTGAAAAGGCATGTTTAAGCCTCATTTCCATTTGAGCCACACAGTCCCGGGACGAAGCAACAACCTCTGGTCACGGTCGTCAAAATTGTCGAAATCGATCGCTCGCATGCACCGAGTTTCTAACTTGGCCTAGTGTGGCACCTAAGTATTAATTGCTCAGAAAGTGCACACAGTCTTAGCGCAGCGATGCACTGCAGATATTAGCACAGTACCAGACACCGTCGCCTTAGGCCACACTCTTTATTGACTGGCTCCAATTTACACAGGAGATAAAGAGAGTGAGATTTTATTAAAATGTATTAGGAGACGAGCGTAAATTCACAACTAAGTCAAGTAAAATGAAGTGTCAGGTTAAGCAGCTGCTGCGTTGTTACTCGCACAGATGGAAGGTGTTTATGTTAGAAGGTCAAAAGTGATCAAATCAACATTTCATCACGTGTTGCTCACGGCTGTTTGTGTTTTTGTTGTTGTTGTTGAAATTAAAATGGTTATGACAATAATTTTCAGCAAATGAAGAATAAAGAAGCACCGTGTGTGACATGACATTTTCGCTCCAAATATAAAAGTGCAGATAAAACAGCTACACAAAATAATCAGCAGAGACACTCTTCCTGGTGGAACCACATTACTTTTTAATGTTCATATTTCTTAGACCAGATAAAGTGTTTCATTTCAGAGGCGGGACAAGAAACCATGACATGAAAACTGAACGCTCTACAGTGCAGGTGCTTCTTCAACCGGGCGAGAATACTTCAGCAAAACAAAACCTCAACCTCTTCTACCACAGGCAGTGCTGGGCTGGATGCCCAGAGCACTTTCCCATTGACTGTAAAACATTTACTGTCTCTACAGTGAGGTTTTCACATTTGTATGCTTTGTATTTCCTCCTTTACTCCCTTTATCTTTATTCTTTTATGAGCCGTGTTCTTATGTCTTTTGCATCGTGCCCTTCACACTTTGCTATCTTTTTCATTTTCCCCTCTTGGTCAAAATGTTTGTCAAGAGTGGCAAATGTCTCCGATTTTTGTATTTGCATGTCACTGCATTGTCGTTCAAAAGATTCCTCAGGATTCTGCTGTGGCTCGTTTACCCAGTGTTAAAAAAAGCTGGGATATTTCCAATACAGCGTGATTTTTAGATACTATAGAAGGGTCATGAATCAGTGATGTGATGTATACAGAAAAATGATGGCATCTGTTTCACTATACCAGCACTCCCTGTTTACACAGATTTGGATCCTGAACAGTGGGAAAGATTAAAGGCACAACATTCCAGCGTTCACGTCTGTTTCCCCCTCTCGGCAGAAGAAGATTCAGAGCATATCTCCCATAGAGCTTACCCAGCACACTACAAAGTCCCATCACCATCATCATCATCCATGGGAACTAATCAATAATTCAGCAGGCTGCCCAATGCATGACCATGCATAGAGAAATTTCTGCTTAGGCCTGTACAGTGAAAGACCTCTCGTACATGGGAAATACGGCTATTCACCAAAGACCAATAACAAGGTGAAAATGGCAAATGCAAGCTTATAATCCCCAGTTAGTGTGCTGTATAGTTCTGCATGGCCCTAAGGCTTTATGGCTCACAGAAGTGGTGTACTTTGTGGAGCGGCATTTGAAATGTAGGCACAGTAATCAAGGGGATTTAAAAGAGCAATGAAGCTCACAGAGGTGCTCCCCCCATGGACCACAAAGGATAATGGCAGGGAATATCAAAATATTGTTAAGCGATTTGTTCCCCTTCTTGGTCACACCCACCCCCCCATCTCTTTTTTTTAATGACTTGGTCAGACAAAGCCTCATATTTCCAAACAACAATTTGTGTCATCTGACATTTCAAGCATCCTCCAGAAGATGAATTACTTGTATTTTCACACTTAAAGAGGATGAGACTGTTGAACTATAGGTGCAGCTCTGCATCGGCTGTGCTAATCCAGCTCTTCACTCATATTTCTTGAGCAGAGAAGAAAAATGGGAGGTCTTCACCTGGTAACTGTCAAACCCGGCCCATCTTGCAATTTCTTGATCATTTCTGCTGCCAACTGTCAAGATCTACTGTCTCTCACTATGTCTGATGATGATGATAGGGAAAAAGACATCCTGCTGAGTAGGGAGCACAGGGCTTTTTCATTTATTTAGCTCCATCAGCTATCCTACGATTCCACTCTCCTATCCTCCATGTTGGTCAAGGATGACTTAAAAGAAACCCTAAAGCTCTGCTCCCAAACCTATACCTCATCTTATGGGAAACCTTAATGCCAGGTATTTTTGTTTTGATCCATCACTGTTGAAGGTTGGAGAGAAAATGTGGAAGCGAGCCATGAGAAGTGTCTGCACCTGCCATTCTGAGCACAGAAAGCACCTGTGCAACCATCATGTCCAGAATGAGGATGGCAGCAGACATGAAATGTGAAGACAATCTGGACACAAGTCAAAAAAGTTAACGCAAGTGTGTTTTCTTAAAAGGCAAGATGCCCATTTTTTTTCTTTCTAAAACACAATATATAATAATTTTAAAGTTGTAAATTATACAGCTAAAATGGTAGTGAGCGCTATCACAGGCTAATCATCACTCTGGAACATAACGAGGGGAATCAGTGGTTGACACCAAAGCCTCCACATACTTTATGTCTAAATTATTTCAGTGCTCTCCCCCTATAGGGACCAAAGTTAAAACTAAAAAAAAAAAATATTTGTAAAGCTGATTGCACAGATGAATAAGAGCCAACTCTGTACACTGTAAAAGTTATTTATTTTCCACAAACTAAAGTTGGACAGATGCAGTGCTTCCCATTAGATCTCAGTCCCAACACACTTTCCTAATGTACTAGAAAATATTACTATATACATTTCTCATAATAATATTAAACATGGTTGTTTGCACAGCTGCTAAACTGAGAGGCTGTGTGCAGTGCCTTTTGCCCAACTACTTTACAGTCTGTCAATAATATATTTACATCAGTGGCACTAGGAAAAGAAGGACCTGAGGTTAGTGTTGTGGAACATCAAATACAAAAATAAACAAAGCTGTGTTTTACCTGTATCATTGAAAGACCCATGAGAGTGACACAAGCATGCTCACAACTGCTCACTATTGTCATGGATATTACACATAAAGGCAACATCCAACCCTGATACATTTGCTTTTGCTTAGAGGATCAGCAATGAGTGGTTGAAATGTAGGATAGAGTGGTAAACATATTTCAGGAAATGTAACAATAATGAAATTGCAAAAAAAAAAAGGGAAAAGTCAATCTCATGATCAACTTTAGCTCTTCACTCTGCCAAAATCTGATGCTCTGCAACATTAAGGAAAACTGCAACAACAAGAAAATCTTGAAACGTGAAAAACACTGTGTACTAATTATTAATTATATGTTTTTTTCTTATTATTTCACGTATCACTGGGGTCACACCGCCCTCCACAGCCTCAGGACAAGGTCACGTGGAAAATCAAACAAATGTACTGCCTTCCCTGGATTAACACCTCCCATTACATTTGAATTTCATATTAGCTGGCTCTTGCCGATTTGACGACACTTTACCGGTTTTACGTCACCAACCGTCCTCCTCTTGCCAACCCCCCAGCGACACAGCAGTGTGTGTCTGTGTGTGTGTTCACTACTTCATCACAGAAAGAGTCCTCACGAGCTCAGCGTGCTCAGGTTAATTTGGTCGGTAGAAAAACTGCTCCGTTTGTTATATTTATATTATAATATTTATGTGCAAGAAGAACCCTCAAAGAACATTGTCTCACAACTCCAGCTGTGCAGCTGTGTGGAAGTGGGCTGCAGAGCTGTGAACCTGAGCACTGCACGTTCATTCTGCCCAGCAACAGTGAATACTATTTTCTGATTGGCTGATCGGTCGCTAAATTAAGACGGCTGTTTGAATGAACTACGCAGAGCAAACTGCCATTGCGTTATTGATAAGTAGATTACGAATTTATGTGCGGTGACTTTTATTACTTATCAGTGTGAGAAGTCATGTGTGGGGTGTGAGAGTGTGAACTTATTGAAATGTGTGTATCTTAAGCAGAAAGTTACAGTGATCGGATCGGAGCCCTCCATCCCCTCCCCACTCACTGATAAATCCCTGCCCACTTTTTTGAAGATTTTCAGAATTTTTCAGAAATCAGGCATTGGGCGGAGTAAGCATCAAAATCCAAATGGAGTTCCACTTTAAATTAATATTTATTTTCAGTGTATTGTAGTCAGTTGTACAAACTTAAGGTAGGAAGCCATTCCTATTTCAAAAGCATACATAAAATGTGCTGCTGGTGATAAATTGTGTCAAATTAATTTTATTATCTTGGCCATGACAGTGGGTTTAAAAATACTGGCTAATGCATATGGACAAGTTGAATGAGGACGTATTATTGGATCCGTCTCTGAATTAGTTATAGATTCAATCGGTTTTGCTTACTTTTTTTGCTTAATTCTTAGGTCAAAGTAATTGTCGAACAACCAGTTAAAATCTACTTTTTTTTTTATAATGTTCTGGAGGAGAATCCCCCACATTATAAATGCTTCTGATGCCACAATCACAGCGGGACAGTATCAGGGACTTAATTACAAACAGATATGAGGGAGATAACGGCGTAACATGAGGGTGAGAGAAGGGACAACAACATAGAGACTTGTTAAATATGAACACAAAGGAAGTGCTTCTCAGGAGAGATGCCATTAAAACAGCTGTGATTATGTAATTTGGCCTGTAAATAATCTTGGAACCCATCAGCTATATGGTCCATGAAAAAAATGTGTCTTCTGGGGGCAACGGCTCATACTGTGGGACTGTGTAGGAAGCAGATATCTGTGCTCATACGTACATCGATTTCCCATTTGCCATTCAAGTTTATAATCAGAAGGCAATGTGATTTGCATGATTGCATGAGCGGCAAGTCGACTTCTTATTTTTTTCTCCACATGGATAATTTACCTATGGGAATTGAAGGCCTGCTCAAACTAGAAATAGACAACAGGAAGTGACTGTAGTTGTATAATAAATAATAGGGATGGGAGGATAGCACTTTTTTGCCTCTCCGGCAAAATAAGCATGAATATTCACCTAAACCTGTTTCCGTGTGGACGGGAAAAAGTCTTAACCCACCTCCTCCAAATTCATTTTCACACGACATACAGTATATGCAAAGTGTGTGTTGTAGCACTTCATAGCTCTGACTTGAACACAACTGACCCGACTCCTTCTTGGAGAACAAGATCTTCATCAACAGCTGTTTCTCTTGCACCCACTGTGTATTCTTCCAGCAGCTGAGATTTTGTAAGCAGACTTATTATTCCAAACAGACCAACTCAGGTGAGCTTGCATCCCACACCGCCACAGGCTCTGACACACACACACACACACACACACACTAACTCAAACAAATAGTGTCATTCTGCTACCACAGGCCCAAATATTGCCAGCTCAAACAGCTGATGAAATATTTCTCTGTTTGCTCCCCTCCAAATGTCCCACTGATTGTGCGTATGTATGGAAAAGTGGATCCTGAAATAACACAACATCGTAAAGGCCAGTACACTGTGTGCGCAGTGCAACGTTCAGACTGCTGCATGCACAAAGACAAACAAACAGACAGAGAGAACATGACATGATTAATATGATTTTCCTAGATATTGGCTTTGCCCCCTGGTAAATAAAAAAACCAAGGACACATTGCATCATAGAATCCCCCTGATTCATATTCCATGCAATTTCAAAATAACGTATCAAGGGTACAATCCCTTTCAAGTTCAGAAACTTTTTTTGGGAAATCTTTTTTTCCAATGTGTTTGTGTTAAATGATGCCAACTGCAGTTCCTCTTTAGAACACTGGGTTTAAAAAAATGCTATAGCACCTGTTCTGTAAAAGCAGCCACTTTCAAAAATTAACCGTACAGCATCAGTTTTCTGTGATTAATTTATCTTGTCTGGCACAATGGAACCAATCAGATTATACCCAAAACCAAGCTTGCCAGCTTTGTAGACAAGTTGAAACAGGCAATCAGTGTGATTGAAGGGACATGAATACATGAGGGCGTCTGTCTTCCGTGCAAATTTCACATATTAGGTCTCATGCTGGGGCTGTGATTGGTGGCTTATTATTAACTCATATTACTGTATTATGCATAAGAAATCTATATACTGGAGCCTGCCATATTAAAAATTCAAATGTGGAAATCTGATTGATAGTTATATATTAAATAATACCATTTTGGGATGTCTGAGGACACATTTAAGTCTATGAGCTTGCATCAATTAGAGGTCTAACCAAGATGGGAAAAGCCAGAAACCACAGGAGTTATTTGCATAAATGATCATGACATTTTTGGCAGATTTGAGACAAACCTAAAATAGATGAGGATTTATAGACTTTAACTTGTTTGCCCCAACATTATCTGAAAATGCAGCAGTACAGAAAGTGACAATCCTTTCTTTACTGATATCAGATGACCGCCTGCAGAGAGGAGATGTCAGTGTTGATATAAGTATTTGATGTACAGGATCTATAGTCAGGGTTGAGTAAATCTATTTTGCATGCAAGCTGCATTATACAAAGAAATATTTTTTATTTTTTTTTAAATCAAACTATGTATGTACCCTACCAGAACCCAGATGAGCACAGTGACTGTGGGGACACAGAACAAGTCAAGAGTCTAAGGTAGTTGCTCAATACCCAAGTATGCAAATATGCATGCTCGGGAAGTACGACTCAAGTGTGGGAGTACACAAGTACGGTCATTGCAATTGGAACAGCAGCGTACGTTTGACTAGCGGGTGGCACCAAACACTTAAGCCTCATTATTGCCACCAACAGTGCCGATAAATGAACATATTAAATACTTACAATGAAGCTATATTATATAATACAACCATGATTTGTGTCTTTTTTTATTTTAAATGTATGTCTTTTTTTTTATTAAAAAAGGACGGTACATGTCGAAAATAAATATATCACAAGAGTGTACACTCTGTGCCTGCTAGAGCCTGCAAATGATCTTTTCCAAATGTTAACTGCCGTTAGCAACATCGCTGCCGAACTATGAATATGTCATATCTATACATAAACAACTTTTTTGAATTCTAAATAACTAATTTCTTACCTCAAATTTGCACAACACACATCAGCTAGGGCTGAAAATTAGCATTGGACACCTTTTTTGCAGGGTTCGATAAAGTGTAACTTCGTTAATTGATTCATAATGTTCTTGTTTATGGTGCTGAAGTGAGTCCAATAAAAGTACACGTTGACCTTAATGAAAAGCATAATCAGTAATCAGAAGTACAGGCTACAACAATCTTAAGTGCAAATTTGGGAACATATATGTAAGTTACATATACATTCTATTCCTAATTTTCTAATCTATTTTTCAAGTTAACTTTTTTATTGCACCTACTGTTTGCATTATCTGATCTTCTTGTTGAGTGATTTTTGAAATGATTATGTGAAATGCTTCTATTAGAGGAACTCATTACTAATTAACCAAGTTATTGCAGCTTTGTAAGTTCCCTGAATGAGATTATTTGACCTAAGCAGTCACTTTAATGAGTTTTATTCCACAGCCTCTGTTAATAAATCATATTTATTTTACAGTTTCTGTTAGTTTTTTGAGTTTTATGTGCCACATTTCCAAAGAATGTTTTAGTTTCAACTGTGCTTTGCAATATTTGGTACAAAACAAATACATGACGGAAATAAAGCAGTTAAAAACAGCTGTGTCGGAAGCAGACAGGATAGTGAAAAGCCTGGGATGATGGTGGGTGTTACAATGTGGAGGCCATTGCACGGTTCATGGGCCGGTCACGATGCTGAAAGTGACACTGATGCGACACTCGACTCGTTTGTTTTCAGAGCCACCAGAGTCTCCTTCAATGAGAAATGACTGAGGCAGACAGCCATTAGGAATTGGCTGGATGACTTCTTATATTCGTGCTCTCCGTCATACACACACACACACACACTTACACACACACACACGCCAGCACAAACACACTTGCTTCCTCACACTCGGTGGAAATCATTCAGCAAACCCATTGCGTTGACAGCAGACATATCAGCAGTAGACGTGGAGTGTGCCGGCTTATCAACCATTTAGCAGCCGATGACCTGTGGAGCGAATGGCCCGATCATGATAAAGTGTCTGAACCCTGCACATTCAATTACAGGTCAGAGGGCAGCACATACATCAGCATATAACATCCATCACAACTGCTATTGATTGCCCTGCATTAAGTGTGTTTGTTGTCCATTTTCTCTCTATGTGTGTGTGTGTGTGTGTGTGTGTGTGATGGGGCACACATGCTGTTGGAAGCAGTAGGGGTTGTGCTGCTGTAGTGCGCACAATAACTCAACTTGAAAGGCACAAATGTTTTCTAGTTGAACTTAAGTAACAGCCAAAGTGGGGTAAACAAACAAAAAAAAAGCATCAACATAACCAAATGTGGCACAGGTGAAGGCCGTGAAAGTACACACCAGAAGATAATTCAGTTGTCTGTGGTTATTTATTGAATGTGGCTGCTATTTTCCATCTAACCCAAATAAAGGTTGGCCTTTTTCAATCCAGCCATGTCATGTTTTTGTTTGATTGCTTTTTATTAGTTATAAGTTGTAAAATTAGCTTGTATAAATTTAACAATATCCCAAAATTTAACCATCCACCTATGGCCCATGATGCTTTGCGCTAGGGCTGCTCGATTATGAAAAAAAAATAATTACGATTTTTTTTGGGTCAAAGAATCGTAATGGTTATTATTTATAATCATCATTTCAAACGATTACTCATAAAGTAGAAACAACATAATTTATTGCACGTATGAACATCAAACTTTAAATTTACCAACTATAAATTATTGTATGTTGTAATAAGATATCTTTAGTCACGCTGCATGTTTAAACCTGGGATTCCTCTGAGTAATTGTGTTCTATTTTTGTTGGATGACAAGTGGGACAGGAGGTTAGACACCGGTACATTAAAATTTTTCTTTTTAGAATAAAAGCCCCCACTTTGTAATATTCGGTTTTTTTAGATCATTTTATTTTTTTTAATTATTTGGGGCCATAATCGTAATTGAAACACGTTTTGATTCATTGCACTGCCCTACACTTTTCGTGAATAAAGGATAACCGGTGTTTTCCAAGGACGCCAATCACAGAGAGCCACCTTAATATGGGAAGATGTGATCATTCACTGCTTAATCTACACCACACATTTTGCAGAAGGGTAAAACTATAAGAGTCAAATTAACACCAATTCTGATGAGGACAAAACACAATCAGGATTTGTGCGAACATAACACAGTAACCCTACCATTTAACACTGCTAGACTGCTTTACTGTGTGTAAATATCACATTAGAACCATGCGATGCAACAGTGTCTGTATTTTCCAAATAATACATCTAATCCATCACTGCAGACAGTGAACCTTTGAGCGATCTAGAAAACTCAGAGGTTTGTCAGTACTGTAAACACTAATATGGTTGTGTTTTTCTAAAGATGTGGGCCATGATCTTATATATTTCAAAAGCAAAGAGTCAAGTGAGAGTATTCGTGTCCCACATGTCGATTGGCGATTTACAAACTGCAGGATGCATATGCATCGCAGGAACACCGCAATCATGAAGCTACGCAGCTGTCACTGTGTTTTGCCACCAGAAAGTAATAGTGTTCTGCTGCATCCATGTCTGCGCCATTAGTTTGAACCATAATAATTTATCTGGAAGTGTCTCAAGGAATAAGGTGGATAATCTGAAATACAGTCATGCAGTGACTTGGCTTTGGTGGAAACATAGGTTTTTGCTTATTGGTGGCCACATTTTAATGTCCGGCTATTGCGCGTCTTCAAATGTGTAATATCCCATCTATTCCCTGTGCCACATTCATAAACATTTACATGCAAGTTTTGAACACGCTTTCATAAGCAAACAGTGATACCACTGATTCCAGTGCCAAAGCCCTACACTGTACAGATGCATCATATGTCTTATGTAATGCAAATGTTAAAACTCCAAAGGCTGAGTCTCTGCTTTCACACGAGTCCTTCCTTGCTCTCTTCAGATCTAGTAGCTACAACTTGGATTTTCTCCCCAAGATATGAAACTCAGCCAAGAGTCAATTGTGGTGATATCTCCACTTCCCTCACACTCACTAGTCTACTCTCACTGATCAATCTACTGAAAATGATATACAGTAACTGTGTCAGCAATCAGACCTTGTACATTATTATTATTATTACATATGATATATTTCATATTGTTACTCAATGAATAGTTACGAGCTGTGTCCCATTAGTCAAGGCTACAACATCCAAGTGTGCATTCATAGTCCGGATGTTATATAACATATAATAGTGATATTATACATGAATTTGGAGCTTCACAAATCATTTAATATTGACAGGGACTAACTAATTAATTTGATATTACATGACCTGGTTAAACCAGCATTTGTCCTACTACTTCTTGTCCAGAATGATCTGCTGTGAATATTTAATAATAATTATATAGTTGACTGCATTGGGTGAATGCCGTACATGTGAGAAATATAGTTTTATTTTTGTATAATATCCGTTCCAAATGAGAAATCTGTTTGGGGATAAGTTCTGCATGAAAATCATATTCCAGGTTAGTGACATTATGAAGAGATTTAAGAAGAAATGTTGTACTTGTCAAAGTTAGTCTCTCGGCCTGAGATAAATGGCAAACCGGCATCTGCAGTGATGCAGCTTAATTTTGCTCCAGTATTACTTAGAATATTTAACAAATAATAACTGGAGGGTCCATCAAAACTAATAAATAATGACAAAATTAATAAAACTGGGCCTATTCAAAACTAGAACTGACTCAAAAATGGGGGGAAACGGTTGGGGCTCAGTGTTTCAGGTAATGCATCATCCCTGAAGGTTTTATGTCTGTCATGGAACAAGCAAGTCCCAAGACTTAACTGCTACAACAAAATTATACTTTCTTGAAATTCAGTTCACATCTACATGTATATTTATGTTCCAAATGTAAGTTGTCAACTGATGATATGGCTCCTTTTTTTGGTTGTCACCCAGTTGCTGTTCAGAACATCACTCAGCCTCATCCTCAATGTGTTAGACCAGTGGAAATTGATTGTTTTGAGTAAAATGGGTGCAACCAATCATGCCAGTGAGAAAGTAGTACAAAAACAGAAAAGAAAAAGTACTACACACCCCCTGTGCAAGAAAGGGCACTAAAAAAGGCTAATGCCAAATCATACACTTGCACACCTCTTGTTGATCTCAGTCTGGACTGGAGCCGTGTCCATTGGACATCCAAATGGGTGTTTGGTTGCAGTCTTGGCACCACTAGATTGCATTATCACCGGTTCCCGTAATGTTGATATCCTTTAATTTGAACTTGAATGCATTATGGGAAATGTAAATGCAAGCACACTTATAGAGTATACATTTACACTTGCCCACGTGACATCTCGGCATCAGCAAAAAAAAAACATGTACCTCGGTCTAAGTGTCCAATTAGACTGTCTGTCTTGGTGATAATGGATGAACTCTGTGGCCAAATGGAAAATATGCTGCGATATGGAGCCAATAAAGCTTTCAGGAAGCGGTCATGAAGAACCTGTATGCACTACCTGTGGTCCTCAAAAATCAAAGGCCTAATTCAGATGGCTGAGGACTTTTACTCAGATTAGTGTATGGTCTAGGTTTAAGGGCAACCAACAGGGGGCAGATGAAGAGCGAGAGATGATTATGCTTATCAGGGTGTTGAAAGCACATGTATGGATTTGTCCACGTGGACAAAAACCCTGCTCCTGCATCACAGCACGCGGATATACGTCACTCACAGTGACACAAAGTCTTGGACATTCCCTACATCATCAAGCATCGTCCTCTCCTGATCTCTCTGCCTCTCTCATTTAAAAACAGCTGCACTCAGCATGTCAGCATGAATACATAAATGCATGGCTACTGATGGGTGAGACATATATTGCATCTGTAGAAACCATATACACACCTGATATGATTTTTTCTTTCCAGGTTAATGGACATCAGCTGTTAAGTGTTGTTCTCTCTTTGCATCACATCCATCCAGCTTATTCCATTTTTAATATTCAGTTCCAAAGCAATGGGTGAGATGATGACACATATATTTTAGGTGTAATGGTGATGCAGCGTGGATCAATATACATCACATGATGCCACGAGAGTGGAGATGAGGAGAAGATAAAGAAGACATCTAAAGTGTTTTGAGATGAATGCAAACAGCAGAATAAGAGGAGGAGAGAACAGTGTGTGAGTGATCAGTGGGTGCTCACGTGCGAGTGTACATGCCCCATCTTGCTCAGCCGTACTGCCTGAGCTCAGTAGCAGTGGAGCGTGTTTTGTAATCAATAGCACTTCAGCCAGAGAGCAAATCAATGGAGGCTGCACTATAATGGAATGCCCGGTCAAGGGAGAAGCAGAGGGGAAAGATGAGCGAAGAGAGGGGAGAGCAAAAAACACAAAAATATGAATGTAGGTCAAGAAAAATCACATAAAGGCACTTTGTTTTTTTAAATATGAGAAATAAGAGACAAAAAATATGACAGCTGCATGCATTATGGAAATATGAAACAAAAATTGAGAAATATGAGCTTATGAATGCAGACAGAAAGAAGAGGGTACATTTTTATATTTGACAAAAAAAGAAACAGCAAGCCATTTATCAGCGTAGGCAAATTTCTGCATAATTGTGCTGCCTTATTGAGCTTGTTCAAACCCCCTGTGAGGATTAAGAACAGCAAGCAGGGAAACTACAGGGAAACTGGCACGAATGAGGGGAAAATGAACAATAAATAAAAGCAAAAACACAGCAAAGACAAAGAAAGAAAACAGCATGGGACGCAGATGCAGTCTCATGTGCGTCTGTTTACTTTGCATGAAAATGAGAGAAAATAAAAAAAGTGAACGGAAATGTATAAGTGCATCACAAAACATCAGGCTCAGGTAGTTCCTATCTTTGTTCAGAAGTTGAGATGGCTTTAGTGACCTGTGAAGGTGGCCGGCAGCAATGTAGTGCAGACACGACTCCTGCCCTCTCAATTATATGAGTTTATCTGGGGGTCTGGTGAAATTCAATAGAGTTTAACTTTATTTCTACTGGGACCTTAATGGAAGTTTCACTATTACAAAAGCAGAGAAAAAAAACATGCTGTATTTTAACTTGAACTGCAGCGCACTCCTGGAGCCACCTTGTGTTTTTAAGTTTAATTGTTTGGAACAGGCTCTGAAGGAACCCATTGTGTGGCCATTAAAATAGAGCACACACACAGACACACACTAAAAACAGACCAAGTCACAAAAACCCACTTACAATGCAATTCAATTTTATTTCTACAGCTTCAAATCACAACACACATTAACCTAAAAGCATTTACAGGAAAAGGTCAAGACCTTTAAATATTACACTGAGAAATCCCTTCCACAAACTTGCCCTGAGCACTTGACTGTGAATAGAAAATAATAATAAAAAAAAACGTATCATCAGGGAGGGAACTTTTTGATCAAAGGGGTATTAAACTTCTTTAACATCTCTCACAATGTTACTGAGCACACTACATTCCCGGCCACGTTATTAACTGCTAAACTCAAATATCTAATCAGCCAATGACATTGCAGAAACCCAATGTATTTAGACAAGATTAAGTCGACCTGCTGAAGTTCAAATTGAAAATCAGAATGGGTAGGAAAAGTCACTTGAATGACTCAGAGTGTGACAACTTTGTTGTTTCCAGAGAGACTGGCCTAAGCCTTCTGCAGAATTTCAAACACAAGCAGAAATCAGAATCATGATACGATATCACGATATTTAAGTCACAATACGGTATCATCACAATATTTAAGTCACAATACTATATCATCACGATATTTAAGTCACAATACGGTATCATCACAATATTTAAGTCTGGATTCTAGATCATCACGATATTTAAGTCACAATATGATATCACGATATTTAAGGCAAAGTGGTTTAAGGCAAACCATACCTACTTTGCAAAAAAAAAACAGATTTCAATTACTCACAACAGGTTGAAGGCAAACCCTGCTCAAACAAATACTTGCAAAGACATGGCACATGGGCATTGGTAATTCATGCCGTTTCATTACAGACCAGAAAAAAAGTTTATTTCCCTGTTGTGCACTTCTTTGTTTAAGTCAATTATATGACATAAATAAGGCACTCTTGCACAAATGATTTCACTTGTGAAAAAAAGAGGCTGGATGAATAATAAATGTGAAGGCCAAGTTTTTCTGATGTATAACAAAACAGTATTTATCAATAAAAAACCCCGATGCCACTAAACAATTAAACAATTAATCATGATTATCCCTTGTACTGAAGAAATTATACTTAATTAAGTTCAACCCCTCTGTGTCCTTGAGCTCATGAAGCCCAATTTATAGAAGAAAAAAAAACAATGCAACTAGAAACAGCTTTGAGAGAGAGCACAACCTGCGCCGAGAACTTAAAATCCCCAAGAACCTTTACTTTTGGAGTTACTTTGCTCAGTAACAGACAAGACAGACAGACAGTGTTTGTGTGTTTGTGCATGCGTGTGTGTGTGGACTGCCAGGTTAATAGGATTGAGGTAATGCATTTATAAGTGTTTCTTTGCTTTCTTTTTTGATGAGCTCAGAGGTAAGGTGATATTTCTCAGCTGCATACATATTAATAACAGTTGGAGTGTGATGCAGGAATACTACTGCTCAGCTATTACAAGTGCAAGCATGAACACATGCACAGAGACACACACACACAAACAGACCAAGTCCGAGTATTTCTTTCATTCTTATTTCTAAGCAGTTTCTCATTAGGATGCATAAACCCAAACTGGCAGGAACTTTGCCTCGCGCTTGCTCTCTCTCTCTTTCTCACACACACACACACACACACACACACGCACACACACGCATATCTGCTCTCTGTGGGTCTGATGAACTTGCTTATGACAGCTAATAACTCCCTCATTCCCTTTGGTCTTAATTAGAGACAGTTATTACGACTGTTTGATCCCAACCACCACCCACCCCCACTTCTCTCTATCCCTCTCTCTTCATTCCATCCTCCTCACCCTGTTGCACAGCGTGATCCCCACATGATGTTGAGAGTAAAATACGAAGAAAATATGGATGATGACTTCGAAAACCCCTCTCTGCCTCTCTGCTGGAGGTCTGCGCAACCAGTCAGGATCTCACACATGGACACAAAAACACACACATAATGACTATTTCAAGCTTCTTTCCATTTCCATTTAGGTGTCTTGGATAAACTTGAGCTGCAAGCATTTTATAGTTTCGGCTTTCATGTCCCTGCTTTTTAACATCTCAAAAGTTAGGGAACTGTGAGACAGACAGCTGATAGAGAAGGACCAATAGTTGACTCAAGTAAAGTGTTTGTATGTTTTTGTTTTTTGGACAATAAAAAATATTTTAAAATTATCATTTACGATAAGACCACAGGGTCATGAAAAGTCAATTGTCTGATATTCCGAAATTAAGAGTTGTCAGACAGTTTGTGGACCATACCAGATTTTAATTATCTTAAGAACACAAATCAAGTGTCAAATACAGTGACTGACAACCTAGCATACCACCCAGCAATGAGTGGAGGTCCACATAGAGGTCCACATGAAATTCAGTCCCCAGGGCCGTGCTGTCTTTGGCACCAAGTCACACTAGTGGGGCCTGACGCACCAGTACACAGTAGGTGCCCCTTTTATTTTCTGCAGTAGCTGCCTTTCAATCTTCACCCCTGCCCTTCCAAATGTCTATGACCGCCACTACTGTCAGTGTCTGCATATTTTTTTTGTTTATCCATCACCTTGAAACTGAACTACTTCCAAAACATCAGATTTAAAAGAGCATCCACAACAACAAAATCATTTTTTTCCCTCTCTTTTCCACCCATACTCCTTCACCACCAACACCAGCATCTGACATTTTCGCTATACTACATCTTTAAAGGCAGTGAGTGGCATGAAAAGGATGATGGGCACGCATGGGACAAGTTGACTGACTGACTTGCAGCCCAGATGTCTCCAATTATATAAAACCAATCAATACTTGATACAATGTCTGTGGGACAGTAATTAATACTGTGGAAAAAAAGGAGGAACATCTCGAGGCAGAAGGGAAAAAAGTATCTAAAACAAGGGTTTGGAACAGTTGAGTGGTAGTTTGATGATTGGGACCACATGTATTATTTAGAAGTTGTCATGGGTGGTAGCGCATGGTGTGTCCCTGGCCTGGACGGAACCCCCCCCCCCCCTCCTTGGGCAAGGACCTGGGCTGGTTTTATGTTTTGTTCAAGGTGGTGGGATATGAGTTTAACTTCACAATATGAGCAACATAAGTGTGTTTCTTGAAAAAACTAAACTGTAACGTGATGCAGTTTCTCTTAATTATATGGTTATTTGCTTCATCTCAATTTAGTGTCATCGATCAGTGTGGTCATTTACAGCTGAAAAAGTGTTTATCCTAGAGGGGAACTTTTCTGTACAGTTAGTAACCACATACAACAGCCAAACAAACAATAACAATACAATCACAGATGCAAAACTAAGGACATGACACTGCACAATTTTCACAAACTGCTGTTGCTGAATGACGTTTTACACACATGCACGCGCAAACAAGTGTTTCCTGACTTGTAAAGCAGTTAAGGGTGACAGGCATACCCACGTTTTTAGAATTGTTGTCTATTCAACTGATTTGTAGTTCGGCAGTGTTCGGCTTGATGCTTGCGTCGGAGGTCTCCGTAGCACAGACTCGGTCTGATACAGTCACATACAGTGGCAGTTTATGCAACTTGCCGGTTGCTGATGGCGATCGGTGGTGCTGTACCTAAGTCTTTTTGACTGATTTACAGTTTGGCAATCGGCAGATAAAAATCTGGTTAACTTAGCATCAATATAACCAACAACCCATTGGTCAAAAATGTTTGTCTTGTTCATGAGCTGAGCTCTAATAAAAGGTTTTTGTTGAAAAACAAAAAAAAACAAAAAACAAATACAAATCTATTCAGCACTGTGGACTGCAAATCCTCTTATCCGGTTTGCCAATTCAGTGGTTTTAATTTCTGCATTAAAGTTGAAAGTGTCAATTAGAGTGTCTAGGGATATCATCAGTCCTCGCTCAGTCTTTTTCATGGTTGCAGGCTAAATTGAATGGGTTGTAATTGTGTGTCATGGCAGTTGAGACGAGGATGTAAGCTGTGATCCAGACTGATAATGGCACAGAAGGTTATAGCCTGCATTAAGGGTGACAGGCAGATCTCAAACTGAGAGGGGGTAGGTTTTTTCGTCGGTTTGTTTGTCTGTTAAATATTCAGGGATGCCTGGGAGTTAGTTGATCTAAGTGAACTGTGTTGCAGTCCCTGTACTTTCCCTGTGTGATCTCATATAAAGTTAGGGAAGACTGTTTTTTGAACCATTAAATGTTTGTTGAATGCTGCATGTATTAAGATGGACAACTAAGGTAAACCACCCTCAGCTTTATTACTGTTCTCCATACAAAGCTGTGAAGCCCTCACCCGGAACTTGACAAAGTTCTGCCTGATCTACGATACATCACCCAGGTTCTTCAAAATGTTCCTTCCACCATTTAACAAATATGTTCAGTTCAGTATTCAGCTTGGTAATTGATCATGTTTTATTGTTTTTTTATCTACTAAAGTGTTTGTGATAATAGAGTATTCTATTGGTAAGGGATAAAGATACCATTTAATTGTTTGGCTAATGTAAGAGAAGCAGTGGTGGGCTGCCGCAACAAAAGGATTGTGACCTTCTTCTTCTATTAATAATGCCCAGCAGGCTGTACACTGAGAGGTGTAATGCTGCCCTCCACCATGTGTATATTGAGGAAAACACTGAATTCATAGTACTTATCGCCAGCGCGAAGCAACGGTCTGTAACCATAACTTTCCACACATAACACCAGAGACACACACTCACACTCTTTCACAGACTTAGGCTTGGATGGCTCATTGATTTGCCATTAATAGAAAGAGCCTTCATTAGTTAGGATCTCCCTCCTAAACAGACACCAACTGTGCATACTTATGTTGACATGCGTATCAGACGGTTGTTGTCTGAGACATATGCATCTAACCATCCAACCCATCTCTCACACAACATGCAGCTGTGAAGGCCTATTCATTAGGAGGGGGCCATTCCCAAGCACTTGGAAACTCAGTGGAGCATTCAATGCAGTGGCTGGATGTAGAAAATGAAAACAGATTAGGAGAGATTCAGAATACCAGGACGGAAGAATGCAAGCAGAACATTAAAGAGCATTCTAGTACAGAGTGTTAGCAAGACACAATCATCTCCGGTCAGGGACAAACAGTATTGGAAACTAATTCATGCAGAAAGCTCAGGCATTTTCCAGGCTAGAAATTTTTACAACAGGGAAGCTGAATAATGGCAGATATTATGTTCAGTGGCCTGGACGTAATATCATGGTAAGTAGTCTTCTTTGTCAAGGAGTGTTTCTCACTCTACTTCTCAGTTTCTGCTCTCAGAATTTCAAACCATGGTCATGAGTCATCAGGTGCATTGTTTTTGGTAGCCGACATCTATCTGGATTAGTCTCACTTACATTGACAGCACAAAACACTACGTGTTGTAAAACAGCAGCAAACAACAAAAACTGTCAACATGTCTATCAATTAAAAATTGGACCATGCAGGAATATTAAATTACCAATTATTCTGTGAATTCAGCACATTTCACGGCCAACAACAACAACTACTGACTTTCCTTGAGAGGTTGGAGGTTGGAGACATGGAAGGTGGGATGAATCTTCGTGAACCGAGGCAAATTGAGGCAGACAGCCACAGGTCTGATTGTCCTTGAAATAGGAAATAGATGTACAAAGAGGCCGGTCTTGTGTGGACAGCAAGCAACATTGTCCGGGCACAAAACTGCTGGGATTTGGTGTCTGTTAGCCTTTTGTTGATCCTATGTTCCTGCACTGTGAAGAGGGGTGGCTAGTACCCATGTGAGCACTGGAACCGAGAGGCCAGTGGCAAACTTGGGAATTGTGAGCGTTGTCCATCAAGAGAAGCTGTTTAGACCAGGAGAATGGGTTGCTGGAAGCAAGGCAGCGAAGTGCCATCACAATCTCCAGATTCATACACTGTCTGGCCATTACTTTAAGGGTGAAACCCAGATGACGCAGACCGACTCTCAAGAGAGTGCAAAACTCAAACCAGAAACAAAAGTGAATTGAGGCTCCTGGTTGTACACTATGTCACAGGGGAGGACATGCAAATTGTCCTGTCAAGAAAAGGCATCTGGTTTAGCATTTGTAGAGCCAGGACGATATGAAAGGGAAAAGTTGCCCACCTGACTTTGTCAACAATGTAATTGCTTGGCAGAGTGGATGTAATCTGGGTCTGTTCAAACCACAAAAGGCTGCTCTGTCGCTTCAACCAGTCTCCACTCTCTACGGCCAGCTTCACTGCCAGTAGCTCCCGTGACCAATGTCGTAATTCCTGGCTGGGAATATCTTGAGAGAAAGAAGGCACATGGATGAATCTTCTGGTCTTGTACCCCAACTGATGGGATGATATATACAATAATGGGGGCATAGGTGACATGTCATTTCAACTCACCAACGCCTCCCTCAGCCATTGGAAGGGAACTCACTGGGAAGTGGGGTTGGTGAGGGGTTCTATCCACAGAGCTGTAATTCCTGATAAACCTCCCTTAAAAAGTCACCCGGGATCACTCAGTTGGAAATGCCGAAGGTTGGAGCTTGAAGACGAGGGAGCACTGGACCAGGAAAGGACAGCAGGAACCCGGAGCGACTGAATAGTGCTCCGGAGGCGGCAGACATGCTTCATGAACAGGTGAAGGACGAGCTGGTAGATAAGGAGTAGGAACCGTGCTGGAGCCCTCTGCTCTCTCTACCCCGGAGAGCCTTTGTAAATGGAACCCATGCCGAGTTCATGACAACCCGGCAATCTCCCACAGTCCCTCAGCTGTTTGAGAAATGTATTTGATTTTGAGAAATATATGTTGAACTATTTTTTCAAGAACAAAACAAAATATTCAGTCATTCATTAAGTTGTTGGTCATGATGGCCAGATTGTACCAACGACTGAAAAAACTCAGGAGGTTTGAAGCCATAAGCACAACACAGATGCAGCCAAAAATCAGTATAGTCAGTTCATTTGGATATAGTCCAAATATACATGCAAACAAATCCAAAAACAGGCGAACAGAAATCAAAGTAAAAAAAAAAAAAAATCAGGCCGAGATTCAAAAAACAAAGTCAAGCAGGAAACTCAGAATTCTAGGTAAAGACATGCTACATAATCTGGCAGAGAACTGGAGGAAGAGAGCGCGTATACAACACTGCTGCCTCATCGGGGAAAATGAGCCACAGTTGGGAAGCGGATAAGTGAAGCCAGGTGAGGTGATTGCCATACATAGTCACTGCAGGATATGAAATGACAGGAGAGTTAATCAGCTAGTCAACATGCTGAAATACAATATTAAACCCCAGGAGAACTTGTGACAGACACAGCCTCAATAATAAAAAGCTGGGTGTTTACACAGAATATAGGAAGAGGAAGTTGAGGCATTTCAAAATTTCTCAGCCTTAACTACCAAGGCAAAAACTACTGATCTGGGGCATAACTGTAAAGCCTCCACTGTCCACAAAAATGAATCCCTTCACATCTAAGCTCACTACAACGGTAGTGAAACTAGTCAAGGAGAATATTTTCAAGGCAACTGTAGTCCAGAAGCACTGAATCACATCTGCTAAACAGTTAGTGGATTATAGCAGTGGCAGATGTTACAGCACGAGCTGTCCAGTGGCAGCATGTGTTATGAATGTAGATGATGATCAGGTTATATTAAATATGACAGATGCACATAGTGATGGTAATGCTGTTATACGGACACCTGTGCTGTGTTTATGCTTCACTTGCGTCAATGTGCTTTCACTTCCACTGATTTGATTGTTGTGACATTATCACACCAGCATTCAATTATCATTGAATGGAGCAATAACATCACAGAGCTCCTCTCGAATAGTCCCCTCTATAACGATGAGGGGCTTGAAGACGAGGCATGACTGAGATAAGAGCCCTGGCACCTTCATGGCATTCATAGATCAAGAGAGTAACACACAGTGACGCTCTTGTTTTTCTTCTGTGACTTTAGAAGTGAATAGATTCCCTCGATCACAGACTCTCAGCCATATTATCACATAACAAGAGGCAGCCGAGTCTTCAGAGTGTCGTTATCCTGAACATATTGCACAATTAGTTTTGAGATTATTAACACAGCAGTATGACACTCAGCCACTTGAACATGTAAGTAATGGAATGCAAACAAACACTGACTACACACAAGCATGCGCGCACGCACACACAAAGAAAAATCCAATTATTAATGCACACCCCCACCACATCACACAAAAGCGCAGGGGGATAGAATAAAACTCAACAAACCTTGGAAGTTATTAAAAGTGATAAAGCCTTGAACTTGAAACTACAAAAGGAAAGGTTCACACAAAGCTCACCATAACTCTTTAATGTGAAAATGAAAGTTGCACTTTATTCTCCTTAAAATACAGCAAATGCCAGCTTTATTGGACAATAATTTAATGTCCACAGCAAGTTTATTATTCTTAACCAGCTTTAACTTAGTATTCACAGTCGTAGACCCCAGCTTACACTGCCATTCTACAGTATATGCATGGCCAGGTAAAGCCAGGTGATTCCAACCATTTTTCAAGGCCTGCTTACACATCAATAAAGCATAAAAAATAAACAAGACATTCAAGTAACTTAGCCTTAGGGCTGCCCCCTTGTGGTCGACCAACCATTTGGTCCAAATAAATCATTAGTTGGTGAGATTTCATTGGTCGTTTAGTTGCTACGGGGAAAAAAAACTGGGGAAAAACAGAAGCTGGCAATGTCTCATTTGTAAGTATTTGCGGACCATAGAAGTAACAGATTATAATCATATACACAACTTTAAAGGTGCCATATGTAAGAATGTGGTCAAAACGGTTACTACATTCAAATGAAAATTACAGAGTAAGGTTTTGTTTTCTGACGTAACTGGCAACCCGTGGTTGCTCTGCAGCTGAGACTCTACTGACTGCAATGATTGGTAGATGGCGGTAGGTGGTGCCACATGACACAAAAACATGATTTCAAAACATAAACATGATTTGCAGTCTGCAAAATCTAAATCAAAATCTAAATCTAATCTAAAACAGTGGATACTGTTTGCAGTTGCATACAGGTAGAGATACAGGGCTTTGTCGCATGATTCAGCTCAAAATTCAACTTCTATGGCTTGTAATTATCCAACATCTCCAGTAGCAGGCATGCATGTTCAGTAGGGGTTCATGCATTTGTGCCATGCCATTCTCTTTTGAATGGGACATATAGTTCAGTTCACATTTTGATCCAAATGGAAACATTAATAGAGGAAGAACAACAAACCCATGGCTGATTGTGTCAATAGAGTTCCAACTTGTAAAAGAACAAACTAAAACAAATTAAATGTACCAAACTGAAGAGCATACATGCATATATATGTTGTTTTCAGTGTAAACAAACAAACCCACTGTACACTATTTTAATATTATAAAATTGCAACTGACCAGCTGGGGAACAGAATGCTGTCTTCAGCAGCTTAAGACCCAGATGATTATCTCAGTGGTTCGTGTGAAATGGTTCCTAAAGAAGAGCTGGATGAACCTCATTTCAACTGAAGACAAATGAATGTCAGTGTTGCAAGGATTTCGCTCTATTCACATTCATTATAATTTAATTAAGACATGAAATTTGACGACAACTCTGACATGGATTTTTAAGAGATTAATGAAAACATTGTCCTTTATATTGGCTCATGGACTGCAGGGTTGAATGATATGTTAAAATAACCCAGCTGCAAATAATTTTTTACTCATTTGCTTTTGCTATTTGAAAAAGAAAAAAATGTTTTAACGATCGTAATCATTCAACAGTTTGAGCTCACTCAGTGCCTCAGTCAATGTTGCCTTATACTTTGAACCCTGGAAGAAGTGTCCCACCAGCATCTTACACAGACCGTCTTGACAGAGTTGCACACAACCGAGATACTGGAAGAGATAGCTCTTCCAGATTGCACGTTTAACAGTAACTGATGCATCTCAGTTTGTACCTCCTGGCTTTGTAGATGATACAAAATGATCCTACATGTTTGTGATTGCTGCAGTGCACTGATGGCACAAAAAATAACTCAGCGTTTCACCACATATGATTGGTATGTAGCTTAATGTATCACCAGGAAATCTGGGTTGAGCCTGTGCCGTGTGAAAAGAATCCTTTCATAAAGATTCGTTTTTTGCTCAAAATGCTGAGTAGGTGGATGTGTTTTATGAGATGCGCTTTTAAAATGCCATCACGATCAAGAGTACTGTCAAGAGCCACATGAGATAAGATTGATACTGCTCGTTTTTATGGATTAGGAGTCGGCTATAATAGCTTAGCGTGGCTCTGTCCAGAGCTTAAAGGGCTGTACAAAATGACAGTTACATGTTGTAGACATGATTGGTATCGATCTTATCATCAAAAGAAAAGCCCATTTCATACCATGTCAGAATAGCTCTTTAGGAGCTCAGATGACCTATGATGCAGGTACCTCTTGACCACGCAGTAGTCTGAAGTGAAAAAGAGACCAATACAACCTCATTTGTGATGCTAGTTTTTAAGCAACTTGATCTCAGACCTGCGCAGTGTCCAGCTTATACAAGAGAGGCTGGGATTTATGGTCACTCTTGTGGTCTACAGCTGCTTGGTAAAATATTACAAGCTGTGTAATTGGAGCAGCGCTGCATGGCTGCAACAGTAGTTGTCTTCCAGGACGCACAGCATTCAGCAGTGATTTAAAATGCTTATTGATGAGACTGTGCGTGTGCTCATGGTGCATACAGTGTGTAGAGGTCAGTTTGACCTTTGTAAATGTGGTGGGGGGGCAGATGAATGAGCAGATGAATAATGAATGAATGAACAAATCGAAAAATGCCCCTATATTGATAAATCATCTATTCTTGACTCATCACATGCTAATGGCAATTTTCACACACACACACACACACACACACACACACACACACACACACACACACACACACACACACACACACACACACACACACACACACACACACACACACACACACACACACACACACACACACACACACACACACACACACACACACTGCTGATTAACTGCATCTTGCATGCTTGACCTCAATAACTCAGTTATACCATCATGTTATATCACTCCATTATAGTTTTAAATTATACAATCATCGCCATGATGATTGTAAAGAGTATACATTGAGTATATCATGTACACACAATGAATGAATCTCATGCAATTTTTTTAGGAATCTGCATCAATATTTGATAATAAAATGTTAAAAAGTTCAAATGTCTTTCTTCTCCAATGAGTACCTAATCTGTGGTCGATATATTTATCACAACATGGCAGCAGCAGAAAGCAATAGCTTAGTGGACTGCATGTGTGTTTGCAGAAATTAGTCAATTTTGGGATTTCTGAGATGTTTTGAATGCCTCGGACACACTAATGTTTTTTGCTTGAAATGTCCCAACAACTTTAACTGCATGAGAACAAACATGTCTACAGAAGAGGAAATAATCTTTTGGAACATGGCGTCTAAATGAACCCATCTCTCTGTCTCGGAGCTTTTCCTCAACATTCCCAATCATGAACACTAAGTGGGAAAACGAGCAGGCTGCAGAAAGAGAGGAGCCAAAAACTGTCAGAAGAAATGCGAGTTGCACAGGAGAGCAACACATTTGTGTTGATTTTGATCGCACAACAAAAAAAAAAGGAAACAAAATGCTCATGTCATTAATAGAAATGACTGTAGCCCAAAATAAATGACATATCTCATCACCTTGGTAACTCATCCGTCATGTTTCCATGGCGTCTCAGGGGGATAACTGTTTAAAAAGAAGATTTGATTGGCTGCTGGGGCTGCTTTCCTCTGCGCTGCTAATTAGCAGTCTCATGGCTTCCCCTCCAGTCTGAAGTGAAGTTGGTGAGCAAACGCACACAAAAAAGCATGCGCACGCACACAAAAAAGCATGCGCACGCACACACACACAAACGCTGCTTCTCCAGGGTGGTGCAGTTGTGCAGCGGCAGATTCAGTGGGAAAACTGCTTTTATCAGGCAAGTGATCTTTAACACAACTGTCTCCATATTTCTCTATTTAGTTCATGTAGTTCCACACACGCACCCACCTGCCTCTATTCAGGAATGCAATCAGAGAAGCAACGGAAAAGTGAGAAACATGCAGGAATAAAGTCGACACCCCGCTGCAAATGAATGGGACGTGAATTTCACAAAAATAATATCAAACAGTCAGTTGTTTCACAACCCCTACATTTTACGCTCTGTGATAGCTGCACATCCGTCTGTTCTCTCCATTTTCTCATCTCACAGAAGCACCCTGTACCTCATTTCTACAACTCCTTTTCCATCTTTCCCTCTCTCAATTCCTCTGCTATACCCCCCGCCCCCTCCTCATTTCCACTTTAGGACTGTAAATTGACTGGCATTAACCCTGAAATTTCTGTTTCTCACCCTCATGTTGCTGTGGTCTAAATTAGACACAGCCAGTGTTTCAAGAGACATATCTTCAGTAGAGTGGTGACAGAGATGTCTGCCGTGTTAGTGTGTGAAGGTAACAATAATAAGCACTGGGAGACAACTGTATAATGCAGCCATGTGTGACTGTTATACTGAGGCAAAAGCTTATAATCAATTCATTTTGATTCTTGAAATCACAGCGGAACTGGGAAAGGAATAAATAAGTAGGAAAATATGAAGTACAAACTTCTGTCACTTCCAATTTCTTTCAACATCACTTATTAAATTTAACATGGTAAAAAAAAAAACACCCTCATATCTGCCTGGTACGTATGGAGCTCCAGCCAGACTCCTATGGGCTACAACTTGGTGCCAAGACTGGAAACAGAGGGGCCTTTAATGTATATACATATATATATATACATATATGGATATAGTATGGATGTTTATTCACGATGACCATACACCCATCATTAAATGTCATTTGTGTTTTTAAGAAGAAACACCTCTAATTCCCTTGCTTTTATCTAACTTAAGTACATACAAACATCATTCATTGTGAATCACAAAAAGTATTTTATGGTGAGCTAGAAATACAGGATTTATTATTATACAGCCGCATCACTATTTTACAGTACACGCTCACTGTGTTACTCTGATGGTGGCACAAGTGAAATGTTATACTGTATTTTAATCTATCTCTGTATGCATAGCTTACTGATTTATACGGACTCCTCTGTTATTCATACTGAAATGAAAGTGCCAGTGAAATACATGACCAAATAATGACATGAATGTCATTTGGAATGTACTGGATACTTTTTATTTTTTAGCTAATTAACATGTTTATTTTAGTGGTTTATTTATTTAAAGGGACACTGCGTAGTATTTATGGGTTTATATGACCCAAAATCCACTTTTTTATACATATTATGTGCTCCTGCATTGTCTATAATAGTTTTTGTTTCATTTCTGTAGTCTTTCAAAAAGTCATGTAAAATAACATGGTCGCGGGCTGCTGTTGCACAGCCACTGTTAGCAGCGAGACGCCATGTTATTACTGGGGCCTGTATGGACAAACCCGAGAGAACAAATCAAGCGTCGCTTTTCTTGTAGCGGAAGTCCCGCCTACACTCTATCCGCTAGGGCCACGGTAGCTCGCCTTCTCCCTCGCCAGCTCTAACGCGGCCACAAAGAGCTGTCCCTCGTCCTCGCCCTCGCCCTCTCCCCCTCCCTCTCGTTGTCTGACTAAATACTAGAACCTCATCTGCTGACACGGAGTAAGACGACGAGGACGGCATTTGACTGGCTGAGGATACCGTAGCGGTAGGGAGGGGGTGAGCAGAGGAGCAGTTTGTTGTTGTAAATTTCAGCCTCTCCTCTAGATGTCATTAACTACTTACTTCACCTTTAAGCTATATAAATTGGGACAAGATGTAACACCTGTAATTTGAACCTCTATGCCTGTAGAGACAATTAACCACATTAAGGGACTGCAATAAATATAGCTGGTTTAGCATCACTCTCTCAGTGTACCTGGATAATGTCTGCCAGCCTCAAACATTCAGACAGTGATGCTTGTCTCGCCCTGGCAGCACCAGTCATTTTCTCCTCTCCTTCACTCCTCTGCTGCATTATCACCTCACAGTCTGCACCGTGATTGCATTTCAGATGCTTGATAAGGCTGCTGGTGTTGCCACAGAACCGCCGAGCCTCGACAAGAGTCTAAAACGCTGCAGTGTAGCTTTATTAAATGAGTTTTAATTTTGTGTTTGCGTATTTTGTAGATGATCCTCCAAGAGCAGCAACACTCTCAAGATGCTTGGGAGAGATGGTTGTAAGGGACTCTATCAGCCTCTATCAATAGAATATGTGCTTCAAATAAATAAATAAATAAATTTACCTTTACCTGATTTTTGTTTACAATCATTTAAATAAGTATGACTGTATATGGGAAACGACAAAAAGGAAACCCTTAAAATTCCATTGACATTTTGTGCTGGTGCAACTGAATGGAACGTTTAGTTTGTGTAGGACTCTGTGCTGCACTGTGGAGTCAAGAATAGAACTTTTCGTGGACTTCCAGTTTTCGGATACCGTTGCCCTCCCCAGCACTCCTGCGTGTTTTATGGACAAAACGGAGAACTGCAAGACAAAAATTCCAGGAATTGCGTGGAAGTAAACATCACGTGTTTTATTTCCTATACTTAGACTGAGGAGGACCACAAAAACATGAGTGAGTCATCTTTTTTCACACTTTGGAGACTGGTAGGGCCTCCAGAGTCCCAAACATAAGGATTTAAATGATTTTAAAAGTTGATTTAGCATAATATGGGACTTTTAACTAAAGGCTCCACCGCATTTGTGAGTGCAGAGTTACAAACAGGTACCTGCAGTTATTCCCTTTGTTTTATATGCATGTCAGCCTGCTCTGGTGTGCGGTACATGGTACATTTATTTTATTTCTGTTGAGTTTCAAGCTTCAGTGTGGAACTTCTGAGTAACTACCAAATGCTGCCCTCCTTCCACATGTTCTCATTCTTAAACATATAAAGACACACAGAGAGAGAGATATATCTTTCCCCTCTTCCTCCTCTGCAGTTATGTAAATGTCTCACATATAAGCGCTATATAGCTGTTGTGCTTCCACCTTGCCTTCATCATTTGTGACATTAAATGCATCACCTACTGTGTGCAGTGTGGGGACGTCGCTGGGCAACACAGAAACAAAACACAGCTATAGTGAGAAACACAGAGTGAGCTGATTGGCTTAATCAGCATTGTGTGAACTCATTTGGCAATGGTTTGAAGGTAGTGGACATTTGATCCCATTTACAATTTACACACTACAGCTGCAGAATTTAAATTTTGGTGGGAAGAAAAGCATTAAGTGCATCTATAGATATTTCTAGCAGTTGTGAGGTAAGATAATCAGAACAACAAATATATAGCAACACTTGACAATAAGGGCCTCATCAAAAATAAGTTTGGACATTTCTGCCACTTGAAATGTAAATAATAACCTTTGTTGTACTTCACTATATTCTATATCAACAAAGCCAGCAGCTGTATGTATATATACACATATATGTATTTTGTATGAACAAACATGAATTCAAAACCTTTATTAAAAAAGAAACATATACCTGAGAGATTCAAAGTACTGTGGAGCATTGGCTCAATAACCTTAGCAAGAACACAAGAGGAGCTGAGCTAAATCAGCAGAGATATCTTTGATTAGGATACGGGGGAAGGGTTCAGTCCAGCAGACACACCAACAAGCCATTAATCATACACACATACAGTACATATATGAAACTGAGCAGAGGGCTGTAAGTACAGAGGCAGAAAAGAGAGAGCAAGAGTCAGAGCGACAAAAATCAACGAGAGCGAAACCTTGAGAAATGATAGTGAGAACATATTCAAAGAGGCCTTGAACAAGAGATGGATAATGAGAAACTGAGAGAAGTAGAAATATAACATAAAGGCAGCTTAATGGACGACATGAAGAAAGAGAAGTGAATCCGGTTTGGCATTACGCCGCTTCATTTGTTCATGTGGCATATGGGCCAAAATACATTGCCATCAGTATGAGGAAGTTAATGAACCCCATTGGTTTAGGAGCAGGATCCCTATCTATGGGGATCATATCTATTATATTCCCTATATGGAATATAATACTCAGTATCACTCGCACGTCTCCTTGTTTCTGCTTTTCGCACACACTTAGAATGAAACACCGTTTCACGCATCATATGTGGACTTACTTATTTTCAGGAATGGGTCGATATATGACTTTATCAAAAGTTTAAAACACTTCTAATTATTTCAATGTCCATTTAAATTCATAAACATATTTCATGATTAACTTGAAAGTGCTGTCAAGCTCAACAAGTGCCACGAGGGTGAGGCTGTATCTTTCTAGGACATCAAGTTTCAATTATTATTATCAACTAAACTAAGAAACATGGGAAACAAGTAGGGGCGTCACGATTCTCCAAATCCTTGATTCAATGTCATATGATTACCTTGATTTGACTGTTTACAGTTTCTATACTAATTATTGCCTAATTACTTGGTAAAGTGAATTCTCATTATGCAGTCGTAACCATTTATGTGATTTCAGCCTCATAATTCTGTTGCTCCTCTACAATGGCAAACTTAAAATCGTTAGTTTTCAGTTAAACAACACAAAACTTTTGAGGACATTGGCGTTTTAAAGTTTACAATACTTTTACCATTTCATGGAGTCTCACGCAAAAGTACCATCCCCAAAAGTGGTGTATTTTATAACTCGGGTCTATACACAAGCATGCATACACACAGTAGAGGAGAAAGACTTGAAATCTAATGGGGTCTCATCTCAACAAGGGATGGCTAACGAGGAGCTCTAACAGGTGTTTCTCATTAAAGGTGGAAAAGAGAGGGATGGGCGAAGAATGAATAGCAGAGGAGTGAAGCAACAAGGAGCTGATATATTCCCGTGTTATTCATTAGTGTCTTACAGGCTGCTGATATTAATGATTCACTGTCCATAGCATTCCCCCATCCCCACCACATACATACTCGTGCTCACACACACGGCACAAACCGACTCACACACACTTCATCACTCCCCGCTCTACCTTGTTCATGGTCTCCAGTCTTTTGTGCTCTTCCAGCTGAAAAACAGATTTGTCTTGTGATCTTAGCGTCCATCCTACTTTTTTCCCCCTGCAAAATAACTTCTATCCTAACCCTGCCCCGTGCACTCTTAATTTCATTCCTGCCATCTGTGCGTGACGGGCTGTGCCTCTGGTTATCCACAGGCTGTGATTGATCAAACTGCAACCAACAGGTGACCAAACTTGTGTGCTCAAAGACGCTGTGAGCGACTAAAAGAGAATAATGAGCACACAAACACACTCTTTGCGTCATGCCTGGCACATGGTTCCTTTCTCCCAAGACCAGATATTTTACATTTAACCTTGGCCTGTCCTAATTAACCAGCTGGACCGACCCATCGCCTTGGAAACGGGTGGAGTAAAACGTCGACATCCCAGGCTGCCTTTCGTCCTCTCCAAGGCCCTCACCTGCCTCACCCACCGCCTGCAACACTTTGCTGCACATGGATGCCTCTGCTCCATTAACCATTAAACCAGACTGCCAAATGCCACGTGCAAAACGGAGGAGGGGAGGGAGGAGAAAGGGTGGGCTCTCATTAAACACTTTGAGCTCCCGACAGAATCAATTACAGTGATGTATTGATTTGCCAATGGGTCCCAATGGTTTGACCAGCGCTGAGGGACCTGCCGCCAAACAGGAGGGAGCGGGGACAAATGGAAACAAAAGGAGTAAGGAACACAGAGGATGGAATATAAAGGCACATCGATATGAATGGAGGAAGATCGGAGCAACTGAGAAATGAGGCAGAACACAGAGCACCCAAGGAGAAGTTAGGAAGAAATGGTTGAAGGAGTGAGAGAATAATTGGAGACGAGAGAAAAAGGTAGAGAGAGAGGGGGCAGAAACGATATGTGGACATGTAAAGGGAAGCAAGGGAATAAGAGTGGAAAACTACATTTCTTTATCATAGCAGATAGAGGTACACAACCCCCTCCCCCCATTTCTTTCATGTCCTCCGTTCACATTTCGCTTACTTCTTCACCTCTGTTCTTTGTATATTCTCACTACCTCGCCCTCTCTCCTCCCTTCCATTATAACTTTCTCCGACTGAACGTTTTGTACAAAGCTACACTTCCTTCTCCAGTGTATGGAGTCATTTATGCACAGACAAGGTCTGTGACCTAAAATGTAATATGGAGCCATCAATTTGAAGCTGGGTAGACAGCGGCGTGTGAGGACATGGCCAGAGAGATAAAATAATGCCATGTGTCCACAAAACTGGAATTTATGTTATGGTGAGGCAAAGCCTGCCTAACACCAGACTGCATCTCAATCTCAATGTGATTGAGATGTAATCTGAGAAGGGTGTAGTCACCTCCCAGTTTCAAGCGGCATGACCAACGACTGTAGATGAAAATGCCTCTGTAGACAATTGGACGAACATATAACCAATCAGAACAATGATGTGGGTGACGTATTCAACAATGGCCTGTCAACAAACAGGTTTTCCATCAAGTACTGGTGTCTAATGACTTTTGCCCAGGGGAGCTCAAGATGCTAGACATCAGTTCTCTGTCGTCATCGCACCAGAACTGTCTGTAGCGCGTCAGGGGTTTGTGATTAGTTCCCTTTCTGATTGGTTGTCTGCAGAGCAAAATCAAATCGCTGGAGGAGGCACAAAGTTGGAAAAATCTTCCATCATCGCAAGATCAACGTGTGCTAATGAGAAGACTGAAGTGTTTGTTATATTTTTGTTTGCCAAAAAGTTACCATTATTTGCTTGTTTGATTCATTTGTATTATTTACTCCCAATATAGCCTAACACATCTATCTTAAATCCTAGCCCCAAAAAAAATGTTTTCGAATAGAAGTAGCATAATTATTTAATGGCGTCATCATGCAAGATGTAGATTTCACTAAATAAAACCCTTTTCTTAGATTGAACCCACAGCCCTAATGCGGACGATGAAGCAGAAGGCCAGGGTTTCTCACTCCTGGTCCTGAGGAGCCACTGTCCTGCATGTTTTTGGTGTTTCCCTGCTCCAACACCCCCGATTCAAATACATGGGTCATTATCAGGCTTCAGCAGATCTTACTGACGAGCTGACCATTTGAATCAGGTCAGTTAGAGCAGGGAAACACCTAAAACATGCAGGACAGTGGCTCCCCAGGACCAGGAGTGAGAAACCTTGCAGTAGGCAACGGATGGATAGTTGGAAATAAAACATTACATTGTTTTTCCCCACTGGCTACATAGTCTACTCACTGTCTGCATCGATGTTAGCAATGAGACATAAACACCATAGACTTAAATATGTATTTATTGATCGCAAGTCAGACATATTGTCATCACTATATTTAGCATAATTGCATATTTTCCTAATATTGTGCAAAGAAATGTGGAATAATTTAGGTTCTGGGGGCAATTATCTGTGCTTCCTATTTTCTTTATACTATGAGATAATTGAGGCTCTGCTTTTGATGCATCTTTATGCACGCATTTGTGTACCTACATACAGAAGCAATCCCATTCTTTTCTTTGCCCATTTTGCTGCTCCATCTATTCACAGCCTGAGAATTATAGGGCAGATGCATAGCAACAGCAGCCTGCACAAACCTAGTAGGTAAAAGGGTTTTTGCGTTTCACACTGCCAACTTTTTTCCTGTAATGAGACAGGAAGTCCCCCAAAGAGCAAGCAGACAGTTGCAAAGAACATGGGACACAATTAGATCACAGCAAATTCCTCCAACCTGACAACCACAGTCAAGAGTGTAACCAGTCATTTATACAGTAGGTACAGTCAACATCCAGGTAAACCATAAATATCTGATACGTGAATGTGCATAATGTAAGATCACCCCTGATACATTATTATGGTCAAACATAATCATGTTGTGGCTGTGTACCTTTACACAATCATATACAGGGACAAGAAGCAGAACTGGGCAATAACTCAATAACAATAACCATCACATTATATTGTTTCTTCAAGAGCAATATCACAAAACTTCAAAAGATATTGATTCAGACACAGTGACATGTGCCAAGGTTCACGGCTGGTGAGGCACTGACTCAGAGTGAGATTTACAAATATATGAACCCCCAAAAAGTAGTTTATATTCACTATTCAATTGGCAGCATGAACATTGACTACTGGTTATGTTTCATTTCTCATCAGCATTCTTGACACACACACACATAGGTAAGGAACAATATTTGGCAAATAAATTTACAGCCCCTTTCACCTATGATCAATACAGAGTGTCCAATTTGCCTAATCCCTAAATCTGCATGTTTTTGGACTGTGGAAGAAAACCCACATGCACACTGGGAGAACATGCTAACTCCATCCAGAAAGGCCCTTGTTTCCAACTGGGTAGCAAACCTGGGTCTTCTTGCTGCAAAGGCTAACCCTGGATTTCCACCGGGCGCGGAACACACAGCAGCGGAACTTAAGCGACGCGGTCGCCGTTGCTGATTACTTCAATTCTATTCAATACAAGCATTTCCACCTGGCGCGCTGCGGCACATCTCAGCAGTGTCCCAGAAGCGGCTCGCTATTTTCGCCGTTGCTGAGTCACATCTAGCTCAACAGAGCAGATCCCACCAGACAGCAAGTCCGACACAGAACCAAAGTAAAACACTTCCGCTTACGTCGTAACCGGTGCTACCAGGTCAACAGTCAATTAATCAGAGGGTCTCGAAGACTCATAATGTACGACGAGACTGATTGTTGAAGTGGAAAAACATAACATTTATGACACCAGATCAACAGTTCATCCACGTCGGAGAAAGAAAGAAGCTGTGTTGTTGTTACCTTTATACACACAGTCTATCGCGGGATCTCGCGTCCGTTCAGGATTATCGCGTGATCTTCCGCGAATACCGCTGCCATAACGCGCCCGCTTGGGATTGACACAGGGCAGAGGACGATGCAAAACCGCGTGCTAACCACTGCACCAACCGTGTGGTCCCCTGCTCAGACATATCACCCATAAACCATGTTTACACAGATTAAGAATGGCTTCATCTGTGTGAGAAGAGGAAGGGGGAAATTGCACAGAGAGTGGATAAGTGGAGAGAATGGGTGTTTACATCCTGTCTGGTATATCACATTTGTTGTACTCTGTATAAGATGTCACATTACACAATGGACCTTTAAACCACGCTGCTGCCCAGGCCTACCTAAAAGTGAAATATACGTTTATGCTAATATCAAAGTCCAAAATAATATTCTATATATAATATTCTCAACATTATACCCAGAATACCTACACTTTCCACATCACCATTATTTATCCCTCATTATTGTAAACATGCGAGTCTATCCATAATTTTTTATCTTGTTTTATGATATCAGGTATTTTTGTTATTTGACGCCATTCTGTACAGCACTTTGGTCAACCTCAGGTTATTATTTTTTTTATAAATAACTTAGAGATGAGGTACCGTTTCTGCTCAGACAGCAACTCTTATACTAAAAAACGTATTTGTTGTTAGCTAGCTTACAAACGCACACACACACACACCTGTGTCCAACACTTGAGCTTTTCCAACCACTCATTCAAAGCATAGGCGAAGTTGCACCACAGCTGAAACCCATCAGGACTCCTGACGCCTAATTAATTAACTCAATTCGCGGCAAACATTTAACTTATTTTACAGATTTTACTGTTCAGTGCAGAAATTCCAGCTTCACAGCGGTGGTTCCTTACCTTGACAAACGCCATAAGTCCAGTACGTGATAGCGTTGTATTCCTTTAGTCCGTGAAAGCTCAACAATTACTTTCGTCGACTTCTCAAAGTTAATCCATTATTTCCGCTTTCTTCTCTTCTTCTTTCGCCCACCTGCTTGCTTTGAATATTATGCCACATTTCAATAATTTAACAAAAGTTCTGTTAACATGTCCCTGTGCAAGTGGCTCTGTTTGTGGAACAATTAATGAGAGGATCTTCTGCTGTTTGTAAAACGCCCTGTGATTGGCTGTTACCTGTGTTCATGTCCTGGTCTACAGACAGACAGACACCTGTCCTGTCCAATGGGAAGGAAGGAACTTATAAACCAACTCTGACAGACACTGTTTTGATTGATAATACAAGTTTAATATACATTCAAAAAGCAGTTTGACCGAGATTTACACTAAATATAGTTTTAGCATGATGTATATATTAGTGTTTTCAAATATGAATAGTGTTAGGTTAATTACAACCAAACCAAAAATTAACATTTAGAAAATTTAGAAAATAGTGACGTGGAGAGAACGGTTCCTGTTTGGTTGTTTTTTGGTATTTTTGTTTACAACTGAAATAGAACCTTCTCAGATCATTGTACAGTGTGTATTGTAGTTTATTATTATTATTATTATTGTTATTATTATTAATGCAATTGCTAGATTCACTCAGGTTAAATCGTTATTAATTTTACTTTTTTGAAAATTGTACGAACTGCATTGGGATATTTATATCTGACTCTCTCTATATTTTTGGTTTGGTGAAAAGAGTCATTCAATAATCATATCAAGGAGTTTTTATTTAGGTTGTGTTTTACCTTCAAAATCCTCAGTTGCTTGGTTTAATCTAAAATATAACATTTACACCCCCATGCCAATAGGGGGAGCTATTTAAATTATGTTCACCTCCACTAAACCTAAACAAGTATCTACATTGGATTGATAAACAACTCACCTGAAAGTCACAACCACAACCCTTGTCAGAACTGTTATCCCATAATAAACACCCTCATACCTGCATACATTTTTTAAATGCATTCCTCGTGTAATGGCTGAATATTTACCCCAATCCATGTATTCCTTCCAAGACATAGAACAAAAAGTAATGACACAATAAATCTAATTTTAAAAATGACCGACTTCAAACACCCTGTAAATGTAACTGCAGAGGTGATTTTTTGACTCGTTGCCTCTTTGTTTCTGGTTCAGTTCTGAGCAGACAGGGAGACCTTGTTGTAACACCAGCCACGCTGTGAACCCCAGATGCTTACGAGCGCACTGCCATAACATTAATATTAGTAATTAATCACAGACAATGATGGAGGAAAAACCTGTGATGTACATGGCTAGAAGTCTCTTATCATTCCCAGTGGCAAAACAAAAAAAGAATGAACTCACTGAGGCTCAGTCGTCATTACTTGAATATATGGATTTATACAGCACTCACACACAGGCACACCGACCAAGAAGTGCAATAACAGATTTTAATTTTGTAACGTGGAGGGAAAATAACATCAACATGAGTCATATCTGAATACAAGGTTAGTCTTATTCCAAAGCCAGGACAAGATAGCACATCCTAACTAAACATGAAACATTCTGTATCTAAAAATTTCTAAAGCCTTAATTATGCGCAACTGACTCCACACACAATATTTGTGATATTACAATATAACTCACATAATAAGTTAATAACATATACATGGAAACCAATCCCTTTCTACATTATGAGTGTCTTTTCTTCTATTTTACCCTTTTCATGGATGCAGCTGCTTTCCCCTGTGGCTCACTGTAGGTGACTTATGAGAGGCTGTGAACAAGGGAATCCTTTCAGGGCATTCTGTGTGAGGAAATTGAATGGGTTTTCATCAGAAAACAAGTGGACATGCAGCCAGAGGCAAAACAACATATCTCCACCATGTAACTTGCTGTCAAGAAAGAAATAGGCAACCCAACAAAGCCAAGTAATATGATAAAAACCACACTGGCTCGGGGAGAAATGGAAGGATCATTCTTCCATTTGTTTTGCCTTAAATGTCTATTAGGATATGGGGCATGTTTAAGAATTAAAGTATATAGAGTTTTCCCCAATATTTCTTGATAAATGTTGACTAAATTTACCCTGAAAACACACACCGTTTTACAACACGCCAAGTCTGAGCTCCAGTTAAAGGGCAGTGGGGTTAAATGTCAACTTATCCACTTCATCACTGTCTTCCTGACGGTATCACCAAGATCACAGTCTCACAACTTCAACACTCCACAAATCCAACAGAGGTCATCTCCCTTTATCCAGCCTCTTACTTTGTCTGTCTAAAAACAGGGAGTGATGGGGTGGGGTGGGGGGTTAAACCCAGCCTAGCAGTTTGATATCCATCAGACATCACACCGCTAAGCCCGAGATCCATCAGAAACCTTTTTTATTTTGCTTCTCTTTAACATGAAGTGACAAACTCAGTGACGGACACACAATACAATAACAAAGATGTGACTTTTCACCTCTCCTCATCTGTCATTTGGTCCCTCTCTGTCCCTGCCCTATCAGTCAGTTTTACTGTGATTGCTGTTGGATTACAGGGCTACAACGTCTGGACAAATAAAATAACATAAAACGCACATGCTCCTATTCACACAAACAGCCGCACTGACAATAAACCAACGGATGCTGCGTTGTGAGCTCAGATGACGACAGTGGCAGCTATAATAGATAAGGACCTGCTGTGGGCGAGGAGTAATGCAAACGTGGAGGAAAAGAAGCACAAATAAACACATACCAACAGTGCACATTCACTACAGAGATGACAAACCAGCTCCAGCACCTGGTGTTTATCTTCCCCAACTTCTGCACAGTCATAGGGAGAGATGGCAGCGGCGGCCACTGGCACAGTTCCTTGGCTCTTCCCCTAAAAACACGATTTATCACCTGCAGGAGTCTCACACAGGTGTGTGCATGTGTGAAAGGAAAGACAGTGCCACCCTGACCTTATTAACAACCAAACTGTTGACAATAGAGAGAAGGGTGGGTTTTTTGTTCCTGTCGGTAAAAGCGGAACCAGTCACATGCACTTCAACATCTGTCTCTTAGTGTCTCAGATTCACACAGACACCTGCTGAGAGGTAGAACTGTGTCACCATGTTGTCTCTTCTCTCACCTCTTACACTTATCACATGTTCAGTTCCAACTCTTTTCCTCAGTGATTGTGTGACTCAAATCCCAAGTACACAAAGGAAAATGTAGCTTTTCTTGTGCATTGTGTCCTTTCATACACCCTCACACAAACAGTGAGTCTCTAAAAATGCACATTTAGGAAAACTGCTGCCATATGTTCCCACTAACTATTCACAGTGTATATCTATATACAGGGAAAACAAGCTTTTTCTCCTGTTTGATTTTAGCATGTCCTCATGTTTTTTTTCCAGGCGTGTTGTGTTGGATGTGCTGCTAAGTGGATGTTTGCTGTTTTCCTCCAGAAACACGGGGTTGTACTTTGAAGCATGCTCAACAGAGCCAGGCTTTCTTTGCTTCAGCTGGCTCAACAAAACCTGAAGCTCAAACCAGAGGAAACAATCACTATCACAACAGGAGACAACAGCTTTTCTTCATCATACTCCATGAGCATTCAAAAAAAGGGGGCATTTGCCACATCATCTCACTATTTCTTTATAAAATGGTCCTTCAACTTCAAATGCGGAGTAACAGGTTATTAATATTAAAGCGGTAGAATAATATTAAAAAATATCAAATAGCCACAAGCAGTGGTGGCTCAAGAGTGTGCCCTAAAAAGCAACAATGCTGCTTCAAATAACAAAATTGCAGAACACTTAAGCAGCAAAACTTTTATAGCTGAATTTAAGCTGCAGGTGTGAACATAACCTGGTCTGGACCAGGTTATATCAACAGTGTAATTTGCAATTTGGTGATCTCGCCAGGTTAAAATAGAGCCAACTATGTGAAAACTCTGGCTTTAAACTCAACATACCTCGCCAACGCACTAATCTCACGTTGTAGTTCTGCCCACTGGTAGTGACGTTTTTGTCTGTCTCTCCTCTGATTGGTCAACGAGACTTTACAATTACGATTACATCACCACCTGTTGCCATGCTTTTGACAGCACTTATCATTGTGTTTTTAATGAGGAAGAAGACGGAGGAGCGGAGGAGAACAACCACCTCAGCTTTCAACCTATGTCACCTATGAGTTGATTAGGCCTTCGTCTCAGATGTTAAACAGCATCTGCATCAGTCTTTAAACCCTGTTAACCAGATTTTATTCACATTTATTGTGCGTTTTGGATTGCTTCCATGTAAATTTGCTAATATGCGCATGTGTGTGTGAGTGTATCTGAACAGCTTATGATCTCAGGGTAGTGACAGGACACTCCGCCGGTCTCTCTGCACAGTCTCCTCTTCCTCCTTTTGTTCCTTGGTGACTTTGACCCTGCAAAACCAAAGTCTCCGATGACATACAGAACATTGTGCATACAAAAACACTCGAATGGCAAAAAAAACAGAAGGTAATTTGTCAGACACACCAATAAGATCACATCATCCTGGATTCATTGACACTAATTGTATTGTATTGTATTTTTTTCTTCATGTTTAACTATATTTGAAATGTCAGATTGAGATACAAGTCAATTAAGTCTGAGTCTAATTTAAAATCTGAGATATTACAATATCTCAATGTGGACTGGGGGGTAAAAATATACCTTAGTTCATAATCTTGGATTGTTAATCTGAGGCTGTCACAAGTTTATTAGAAAATCCTAAATATGTACGTAATAGTGATGCACTCAAAGACTGAAGCAGCACAGGAAGACTGAAGGTAAAGTAAATGGAGATCATCTCATCTGAATATGAGGTAAACATACAGTAGACTAAATCATATCAGTGAATGCACACATGCTGCATATGAACCATCCATTCATCTGTGTGATGTGGGGGTGTTCTTCGGAGTAAACGTGTAAATTTCATCGAAATAAATGTATGTTTTTTACGTTTTACAACAGAAAGACTTTACAGTATAACTCGCTGGAGTTTTTTTTATGATAAGACTATTATTATATACGACTGTGGCCGCAAGAGACCGCTGTACAGTACAACTCCAATATCATAACGTCCACTCTATCATTCAGCTGCAGCCACCGCTCAATACAGTCAAAAGGCTGTCTTGTAAAATAACGATAGCACCTCAGTGGGTTTGTGGTGGCTGTGAGAGGATAAAACTGCTACAGTCGACCAATATTTAAAAAAAAGCAGTCGAGAGTCTACTGTACCAACTACATTTAGGGAGAAGTAGGGGAAAGAATAAGCTCTGTACAAGTTTGGCTATGCTTGGCAAAGTAATTGTTCTTTGATGCAGAATAGTGGGCCTGCTTTATAATGGTACAGCTGTGACAGCATTGTTTTTGAGCTCAAGAAAGAGGCCCACATTTTGAATACTTTTGATTCGATCTTGTCCAATTAAGTGCATCCTATGGCACTTTATTATTATTTTCACTAGCACAACTCGGCACGGCTCGACTCTACTTAGTTTATTTTGCTTTTCCATTCGGGATAATCCCTGGTACCTGGTGTTTTTTTATGGGTAGCTGCTTTGGCAATGTTCCAAGGGAGTTGTGACTGCCTGTAAATGATTGGCAGAGAGTGTCGGCACTGGAAGAGTTATGAGCGCAGCGTCCATCACAGGACTCAAACCGAACAATGCCGAACGAAATCAGTTAAAAATACTTAAAGGTGCCATATGTCAAAATGTGTTCTACATTCAAATTCAAAAACCGAGGTCTTTTAGGCTTCATTTTCTGACGTAACTGGCAACACATGGTTGCTCGGCAGCTGAGACTTTACTGACTGCAATGATTGGTAGACGGCGGTAGGTGGCGCCACATGCCAAAACATGATTTCAAAACATAAACATGATCTGCAGTCTGCAAAAATATTTTTTTCAATGAAATTATTTTGGCTGTACTGTTGTTGTTGGTGAGTTCAGTTTGTTATATGAACATTATTCTTGAGTCTCTGTGACATATTAGGAGGATTTTATGACCAGTTGTTTTAGATTTATTACATAATGCACCTTTAAATTTCCAAAATATTAGCAAGAAAATTTCTAAAATCTCAGTATTTAACAGGAGTTGAGGGGTATTTAGCCACAGCACTGTCAAAAGCCGGCGATTGTGAGTCGACTCACAACCCATTCCTGTGACTGTGTCAGACGGAGTCAGTGCTCTAGTCGTGCAGGATATTTAACCGATTCTAATGATGCAGTACACTGAAAACAACTTTACTTGTCACTAGTTTGTGTGTTTGTGTTGTGTATAAAACAACCTCAAGGCAGTTTTGTGTAGCCGTGCTATGACAACCCCGCCCACATCGAGGTATTATGGAGTAATTGAAAAAGGAACGTGCCTGGTACCCAAACTGTGTAGAGTCAAGCCGTGCCGAGCTGAGTCGGGGCATCAGTGAGATATGGTATGTGTGTGTAAGTGAGAGTGAGCATGCATGTGTGTGTGTGTGTGTGTATTTGAAGAATGTGGAAAGCTATTTAGGGAGCCCTCTGTGTAGTATGTGGTAATCCAGTTATTGCACTCCTCAATGTGATGTTCACAGTGCTCTGCTCAGCACAAGGCCTCTGGCACAGATTATGCCCATTACACACACACACACGCGTGCACAAAACACCAACAATGCACAGCCGCACACACTGCATTTCTGACATATGAGAAAGACACTGTGACGTGCTATCTTTCTCTGTCTCACACACACATCCAAACATTAAGCAGCACATTAAGGCCCCCGAGAACCAAAATGCTGTCAAAGTTTAAGTCGTTGGCTAACGATTCATTACACACTAGGCACATCCAACAGAGAGCGGGAATGGCGGGGCACAAAAAAAGGGATTACCCCCCATCGTGACCATTGGAATGGTAGACCAGTGTGTGGATGTGAACATGGCAATGGATTACACGCCTATGATGGTAAAATGAAACAGATTAGAATTATAAAAAAAATTGTAAGGTATCAGGTTACACTAAAGAGACTCACGAGGGGGGGAATGCCTGTTGGGATATCAAACTGGAAATTTAAACAGTTACAGAAGTTGTGTCTGATAATTCCAAGCTCTAGATGGCAATTTCTGGTGACAGTATCGATGACATGGATTGAGGTAATGTATGCTGTGTGCCTTGAGCAACCACAGTTGCGAGATGGGATTGGGTATAGTGTGTTTGCATCTCACTCACCGTGTCAGTGGCTGATTCCCATGCAAAACTTGACTTCTGCTGTTAACAGCACCAGGTGATGGAGCCTGTGTCCCTGTTTCTGAGATGAACACACAGGGAGGCTGATATTCATGACCTTATTTTAAAACCACAATTACCTTAATAGCAAACAGTTCATCTGACACCAGCATGACTGACATGAAAACACCTTTGTTTGTGAGTCATTATCAAATGCAACATAAGAAGTTGATCATCTGTGGCGATGATGGTGTGTTTTTAACTTGTGTATTCCTGTGCTGGCTGTGTTTTACTGTACCGTTGGTCATAATCTTAAGTTCTTGCTCAAGACTATGGAGATGGTTTGCAGCTGTGTCAGTGTCCAGGTCAGGGTCCTCACAGCCTGTCTGGTCCACACTACAGATCTCCATGATTTCTTGGGCTGCCCGGGACACATGAAAGGCTGGACCCAAGTCTGAGCCCAATGTGGGGCGAGACGAGCAGGCAGAGAGGAGGGGAAACACAGTTTCAGGAAGAGGACTTGGGTTTGTCGTCGCGGGGTGTGACACAGTTGGAGTGGACCTGCCGGACCACTTTGATCCTGAATACAAAAATGAAAGAGAGACATAGATGAATGGAGGAGGTCATGGGGAGGATATGGATGAATGTTTACAATGGATACAAGGACAGATACTGAAGTGTACCTGAAGAGCACAGCTACAGAAACAGATAAGAGGCAATGTAGACAAGAGAAGCTACGAGAGGGAGGGGTGTAGCTCAGGGTTCAGAGAAGGTTAGTCGGGAGACGGCGATGATCACAACAGTTAATGGAATAGGTGGTGTCTCATCCCACTCTACTGTGAGCTACATCAAATTGAATCAGATTGAACATCCATCCCCACCTGCTCACTGTAAATTACATCGAGGAGGCCCCCATTGAGAATCTGTGATGCTGTGGGTGTATATATGTGTGCATGTGTAGCCCACTGATTCCTCATGCTGTGTGCTGTCTAACCAGTTTCAGCTTCAGTATTAAGTGTTTCATTCTTTTAATCTTCCATTGTCTCCTAACCTACTCCCCCCCCCCCCCCCCCCCATCGCTGCTCCTTGCCAGGCCCACTTAATGCTTCACAACCACCTGCACTGTCACACGAAGCAGCATGAGCAAGGATAAATGCTGCTAACACACGAATACACACATGCACAAACTTGTCAATTCGATCCTGCATCCCATTCTGAGGCAAATAAAAGAGATTTCCTTAATACATGTAAAATATATTCAGTGTAAAAAAGAGAGAAAGATTAAAAGTTCCAGAGGAAGGTCAAATTGCAATCTTTCTTGATTTGCATGCACAGGGTGTGCAATATAGGTCGTATTAAGATGCAACTGATTACATTAGAAAGTTTTTCAAGTGAAAAATTGCTGTATAATCTCTGGTAAACCTCTGGTCTATGCGTGCACACAGGCTGCTGTAGCTAAATGGAAGTTTTGATGTAAGAAATTCAAATGTTGTTAACTTGAAAATGAGTTTCCCATGATCGGGAGTAAAGAGCCACTTCAAGATATTCATTAATTGCACAAGGGAGTCAAGGCACATATGTTTTGGTGAGAATCCTTCTTCAGAATGCTGTCAAACAGAACAGTGGAGCTGCACGATGATGCACACAACTTAACAAAAAATGTCTGTGCTTCTTGTTCCCTTGTGAAATAAAAAAAAAACTGCTGAGCACTCATCTGTCCTTCTGATACTTTTATTAAAGGGGACCCACACGTTTATTAAAGGACTCATATTATACCCTATTTCTCCAAGTTAATCTAGTTCCCTGGTATGTATGTGACATGCTTTGGTGAAAATACCATAAAGATGAAGCACCATAGCAGTTCAATCACCCTGCCAAAACAGCCCTGTTCAGAACGCTCTGTTTAGTAGTCTCTTTAAAAAAAAAAAAAAAAAAGGAAAACAAAACTAAAGGAACAGGAAATGACATCAGCCACAGAGGCGACTGGGAGCTAAAAGCAGTTAGCATTTGGAATAGTGATAATTTGCAGGCTCTCGCAGGCACATTGCCGTCATGTATAACATTGAAAAAGTTGATTTTGCATAATATGGGACCTTTAAAGGAGTCCCAGAGTTTTAGGCTTCTCCGTATTATTATTCATACATCTATAAAAATGTATGGCGACTTGTACATCATTTAACTCCCCTCTCCTTCCTTGTTAGCTGCAAAAGCTCCCACTGCAACCCTCATAGGATAAGCAGAAGAGAGAATGGATGATGAAAGGAAATATACAGTATAATGATACAATGTCTGCAATCCACATAATCTACTCCAAGAACAACTCGTTCTACCGAAAAAAGTTTTTAAGCAGTATAGCAGCATTGAAGCATATAAATAAGTGTAAAGTCATTTGGCAACAGCAGACTAGTATTTGCCGATGTTTCCAAATTCAGCTGACGGTTTAGCACATTTTCAACATTAACAGGGGCATATTGTGGTTAAGTGACTTAATTCAACTTTATATCATGTAATGAGTATGTTTATAGAGACATGTCCTGCTTTAATTTGTTGCTGCTACAGATGTTAGTGCTCTCATATTCAGTTTCAGATTTGGGATTCAACATCAACCCATTAATTTATTTGAGACGTCTACAGTCATTTATGTTCGTTTTTCATATTGCTTACTAATTTTGTACTTGACAGTTTGCTATTAGAGCATGCCCAGCACTGGTAAGATGATGAGCCAGTGCTTATAAGTGATGCCCCTTGACAGATGTTTGGCCAATCAGAAAAAAGTGGGTTTTTAGGGAGGCCTCTTAAAAAGCTTAACTGAGGGCTCATGAATTAGCTATTTAAAATAAACATAGACCTTTTAAAGATAATTTTAATAAAAAAAATTGACCTGGAAAAGACTGTCTATTTTGCCAGGAACTACACTACATGGACAAACGTATTCAGACACCTGACCATTACAGGCTCTTTAATATAGAGTTGGTCCCCAGTTTTCAGCTATAACAGCTTCCACACTTCATGGAAGACTTTCCTAAAGTTTGTGAAGTGTTTCTACAGGGATTTGAGTCCAGTAGAGCATTTATGAAGCCAGGCACTGATTATGGACGAGAAGGCCTGGCTCGCAATCTCTGTTCCAGTTCATCCCAAAGGTGCTCGATGGGGTTGAGGTCAGGGCTCTGTGCGGACCAGTCAAGTTCTTCCACACCAAACTCATCAAACCATGTCGTTATAGTAGTCTGTGGATATAGTGGAAGTCCAAAATGTCTATGCATGCTGTAGCATTAAGATTGCCCTTCACTGGAGATAAGGGGCCAAATACTTTTGTCCATATAGTGTATGTGCAGCTCACAGAAAACAAGGTGAAAACTGTGTCCGGAAGAAGAGCAGCACAGCTCATGCGAGCAGTGTGGCTGCTCTAATCAGGTAACGTGTGGGCCTACATGAAAAAAACAAAATGTTCCCTGATGCTTCTCAAGCATCACATTGGCTAAGAACGAACAAGCTAAGGAGAAGAAAATTTGGAAAAATTAAGAACATGCAAACAGAGATGGGAAGATTTATAAAGTAAACAGCAGAGTAAAATAATTTTACAGTACGAAATGAGCAAGTAGGGGAAATAAATTGTTATTTTTAGAGATAAAAAAAGTAAGCAGGGAAAGAGGAAGGGGGCTGATTGGCAGTAGTGTGAGTGTGTGGCATTAATGTCTGTGCATAAACACATAACAGTGTTTTCTGGAAATGTATAGGAGGTAATGAGGACGCATTATTCCTGGACTGACTCCCAATGCTGCTCCCAATGTGCGAGTGTGTTTGTGTTAAAGAGGATCAAAGTAAAAATCTCTTTGAGAAACCTGCATAATCTACGCCTAAGTGTGGCTATGTGCAGAAATGATGCGTATTAATTCTGTGGTGTGAATGTGAGCGTCAGTCAGTGAGAGGTAGAGCTCAGTGTGCCTGATAATGTTTACACAGTCCCACAGACAAAGTAACACACACGCAGATACACACACACTTACCAGATGTTCCTAGTTCATTTGCTGATATTTCTCCTCTGCTGGAGGTTGTGGCTGAGCGCATTTGAATTTCGCTTGGCTGCATGTGGTTGTCCATCATTTTGAAAACCAGGTGTCTCTCAGTGTAGGCTCCAAGGCGGCTGTGCTGTCCACGAGAGTCTGGCCCAAAAACAGGGAGAGTCACACAAGATACAAAGAGCAGCCATAAATACACCATCAGTCATGTCATACCTCAGTATATTCCAGTTCTTTCTGACATTTACAGTTAAAAACAGAGACAACCATGCTAAAGGGAATGCTTTTACATTTACTTTATTTTGGAATAAGGAAAATAAAGGGAGAAGTTGAAAGTTTTGTAAGTTCTACTATTTTTTTCCATTTCAATGTAAATCCCAAATCAGTAAGATAGGTTTTGGTCTGTAGACAGTGCTACTCCTCAACATGAGCCACCAAAATGTTAGTTTCTTTTTATCTACTGTTTGGAGACATCATCTTACAGTAGTATCAACCAGCATGTCATATTTAGTTATGGTTTTTTTTTGGTTTACCATTCTGATTTTCATAGTATTCACTGCTACCTACCACAGTGTTGTCCTAAGTGTCATTCACTTCCAGTGCAACAGGACACTTCATTGTTTTCAACTTAAAAAATAAATATTTTGGAGACCTGAGCCTGTTTCTTCTTGGGCAGCATTTATCTATTTGACCACTGACTGTTGCAAATGCTAGAAACATAAAAGCTTTTATTTATTTATTTATTTATTTTTTGTGATTTTGAATAATAAACTGAATGATCGATTGTCCAATTAACACCTCCACTAATTACTGGCCCTGCTTTGAAAGCCTCCCATTACTCCATACACCTGCTTTTGTGTCCCTTTACAGAAAAGATAAAGAGAACCCAAAGATACAGATCATGCGCCGTGATGCTGCTGTCAGGTGTTTAAATGTATGATGTATAGCGAGTTAATTAAAATAGGAATATATTCAAGGTGTGATTTTGCAAAAACTCAACATATTATAGAGTGATTTTCAGGCTACGCACATGCATCAAGGCTTTATTATAAAGTTTTGTCAGTATACAGTGACATTATTTATTTTCATGCTTGTTTACCAACTAAGAATGTATGAATATTAAACGATTATACTCAGTAAAGTAATTTATTTGTCCATCCTCGAGCAGCGTCTATACCAAAGCAATATTGCTAACAAGCATGTTCAGCCGGTCCTGACAGCTACAATGCAATTACTGCTGTTTTCTTCTTTCTCTCCAGTGGTTAGCCAATCAATTAATAATATTGACTGGAGGGAAAGTCTACTAACTAGTCTAAATCATCAGCAAATGAAAGGTGGACAGGATGAGAGGAGTCAGACAGCCGGGTTCTCAACACAAGAAATGAAACATTTTGGGTAAATACAAATAAGTCAAAAGTGCACATTAAGATACCCCCCCCCACACACACACACAGTTTCTTTTGTCTGTCCGGGTGCCTTTTCTGCTTCTCAGCATCTTTCTGCCTCTGTCCTCATAACGTTGCCAAAATGCCTTCTCTCTGCTGCCCATGTCTCCCTCTCTCTCTGTTTCTGACTGGATGCACACACGTCTGAAACTGCACACTAACAACCTCATTTTCTGACTGACCAGGTGACAGGGAGTGAGAGCAAAAAGGGAGGGGGAGAGCGTGGTGGAGAGGTAGAGCAGGAGACATTTTACACCTTTTGGACCTCAGCCCTGCCTGGGAAAAAAAAAGAGAAAAATAGTGGAGACAGATGGAGGGATGGAGAGACATAAATGGATGTGGAGTGTTGTCAAGGTGATATTCATCCTCTCTAACCTTTCTCTCTCATTAACTTTGGAGCTTTAACGACGGTGGCACAGACAGTACGGGGGTTTGACGAGCGGCTGGCTGCATGGTGCATGGATAGTAAGTTGTGCCCTTGTGGGAGTCTCACCTAACACAGGCTTCACAATGAAACGGAGAAAGAATTGGCTTTAACACCAGAGGAGGGGGAAATGATGATGGGATGTTTTTTTTGTTTTTTTTGCCAGAACAAATTTACTTAAGCAAAATATGAATTAGTAATGTGAATTTGGAAATTGCTGTGTCAAAAAAATAGCCTTTGTTTGAAATATATGTTATCAATAAGCCTTGGATCAGAGCAACAAGTGTTTCAAGATAAATGAGGGCATCTGACTGGTCTACTGCTTTAACGCTGATGCAATTTGGAGGCGCATGCATCCATCAGGCTTATTAAACAAACCTCACACAACCGGCTGATTTACATTATCATTACATTATTGAGTGCACATGCTGCGATCGCAAATAGGAATATCCATCACGTTTCCTCAAGGGCTTCACCGCGGTCTGTGAGATACTATTAGAACCAGAACACTTTAGAACCATCTTGTAAAACAACATTTCTTGGATGTAGATCAAGGTGAACTGTGACAATGACAAGACTGAGGAGGAGTGCAAAGAAATCCGTGGAGCTACAACTCATTGGGATAGAATTAGCATGCGGTATGGGTAATGAAATAGTAAAAACAACATAAATAACTACATGACAAAAAGTGGCCCGTTCATTTTGCCCAGCTCATGCTGCACACAAGGTTTTCAGAGCTGAATTTCTATCTTCACTGAACAGCTACAGTGTAACACAATGGAATCATTGACAATAAATTCACACATCTTTGAAAAAGATGCACACAGACATGTGCACAAAGACACACAGATAAAAAAAAGAGAGGAATCTTAAGAAAGCTCCCCTTGGACCTACTGGTGGTAAATTATCAGTGCTGTCCCCCGTATTCCTCTATTTCCAGCAAGCAGGCAACACTCCTCTGGGTTTAAAACTCATTTTCATCTCTCTTGTAAGCTCTCCTTTTCTACATATTTGTTCTAAATCCTATTACGAGGCCTTTGTGATATGAACAACGCTTGCAAATTGGAAAGTATCTCCAAGCAAAAGTTGGACACAGAGGTAATCTTTGTAATCTAATCTCTCGAAGCACAAAACCTGCTAAGGCATCGTCTGTTGTAATTTACAGAAAAAAAGAAGAAAAAAACTAATAATAATAATAAAAAGGTGCATGAAAATGTACACATATACCCTACATTAACCTACCTGGTGGCTCTGACTCGTGGGTTGAAGGTTGGTGTGTTTGCAGTGGGTCACATTGTGTGTTTTCTGTTGTGTCACAGTGACCAGGACTCAAATCCAGACTCACATCACAGGATTCCTCTGATTCAGACCCAGCACTCCAGTAGGACATCACCTATGAGGAAAAAATGGAAACAGATGGAGGGATGGAAGGAAGTAGAGAAGGAGAGAGTGGTATTAATATGGGAAAAAGAAGTGGAAGAAGAAAGACAGAAAGACAATGTGAGAGTGTGAGAAGGGGGAAATAAATAATGGAGGAGGTTGAAAAGGGGGATGGAATGGATGGTGTGTTGTGGGGTAAAGAGAAGGGGAGGACATAGAGTGAAGAAAGTACAGGGGTAAAGGGAATTACTACTTTAGTCTCATGGTTGGAGTTTTATTTCTATCCTCACAAAATCAGTTTTAAAGGACAAACTGAAAGGAAATATCACTTGAACACTTGTTAATTCAGGTAATGTTAAAATGTACGTCTTTCCATTTTTGTAAATGCATATTAATTAGCCAGTTTCTTTGGTTTGGGATAATTCTGCGCTCTCTCCCCGTTTCCTTTGTTTCCACTTGATGAATTGATTTTTAATTAACCCCTGGAGCTGGCGAGAGCATCTCACAACGCCCTGGTGGGCTCGCCGTTCTTCCCACACAAGTGTCCTCCTGTGAGACGGGTGTAAAATGAGGAAGCTCTGTTTAGTCAAGATTAGATCTGATGTATTTGCATGCTAGCCACAGCAATAAGCATCAATGCAGATAGGCCAGGAAATAATAGGAAGGAAGGCATGTGGGGAATAGTGTTGCTCAGAGAGAGAGAGAAGTAGGAGCAAGAATGGAGAATGTCAAGAAGGAGACAGGACAAGGGAAGGAAGGGTAGATCCACAACAACACAGCAAGAGACACAATGAGACTGGGTATCAGGAAAAAAATGTGATTGTCTTTGTTTGGACCAGTGTCAGCACATAACAATATGCCAAAACTCTGTGGTAAAGAAAGGCAGAAGTAAAGGAAGAAATATATGGAGAAATACAATGCCAAGAGGATTAGATGGGAAAAATATCACACCCAAAGACAGACAGAGAAAGAGAGAGGGAGGGAGGGAGACCTTATCATTATCTAATCATATTAGAAGCAGTTTGATTTAGGTGGATAGGCCACAGATAACCACCATCTTCACAATCATGGACCTCATTTTGCTCCAGCTTTTTAATAAAGCTCTAGCCCACTACCTATTTTTTTTCTTCATTCCTCTGTCGCAGTATAAAGGATTCATGCCATTAAAGAGCCAATGCATCATTGGGGAGTATTCAGGAGGTTGTCCGTTTAATCCATCCTGTGTCTCTTTTCTTCCAGCAATGTGAGCACCAACTGAAACACCACAGACTTAGGTGTCTCAGAGCTATGGATGAATAATGCAAAGTAATTAGTGTGATACAAATGTTATCTAATGAGCAGGTCAGCTACAATAAGAGACCAACTGTATGCTGCTAAATCTTCTCGTTCTATGGAGGTATTATGTTCAGTTCAGTATAATGATGTGGATCTACAACCTATTCCTTTTATTACCTGTCCTTGAAATATTTGAAAGTTTGAGCAAGTTAGAAATATATGAATATGTTTCATAACTGCAATAGTATTAGTTATAATCCAACAAAACTTACATTGGTTTTAATCAGGTTGCTGTATCATGTCAACACTGGGACATTATATCATGCTTTGTTGTTTTATTATTCATATTCTACATTATTATCAGATGCAAACCTGCCGTCTCCACCACATGAGATCAAACACAGAACCTGTGACAACAGAGCGTTCCATGGCCCCATTCCACCAGAACTCTTTCTCCAAACACATTTGAGGCTGTTCACACCTGTTACTTTCAAATCACTGATCAAAGCTCACTCATTTATGACTGCAGTCATAAATGTGTGATTAACGCCGTGTTTTATGAGTAATGTGTTTCATATTTTCTAAATGTGATGTTTTATGATTTTAACCTCATAGTGTCTTTGATTATCCCGAAAAGTGTTCTACATTATTACTAACGGAGAACTAATGTTCACAGTTAAATCTTTTATATTGTTGGCTTACTGTTAGCTTGACAACCCTTCAAAAAACGTATTTACTGTTAAACTGAATAAAGTTGTTTTTTTTGCTAAAACGTATTAATACAGACGCTACATCTCTCTAACCCAGGGTTCCGTCACAAAAAATCAACAACTACATGGGAGTGTGAAAATATGTTACCATGGATGTTTCTGACGGCAGTTCCGGCTCATCAGTCGGCAGACCTTTTACTATTTCATCATCTGTATGAACAAAGGAATCTCCGCAATGAGATGTGGCAGAATGTTGTTGCTTTTCTTCTCTGGATCTCCCTCTGGTTAAACGTCCATGTGTCTCTGCTTCTTCATCGAGGGAGTCTTCCACGCGTGGAGCCAGAACCAGACTATCACTTGACATTTCATCTCCACTGTCTTCATAAAAAAACACAGAGATACATCACTTTAGATAATAAAAGACAAACAGTGTTTTGAATTATAATTTAAGCTGTAAATGTCTTCAACAAATTCTACTGTGATTTAAAGACGCACAATTTTATTTATATGGCTCAAAGTTGTCTCAACTTTGGAGGAGAACCCGGAGGAGCACAGCAGTTGTCCTTGATTTATTATGCTTTGAACCTCTGAAGCAACATTTTCTTTCCCCATCTAAAATATGATGTAAGTGTCCTTGACATTTTCACACATGCATCAGGCTCCAACAAGCTGATAAAGCAGACGTTTACATTGGTCAAAGAGCTGTAGGAAGGGAAGGAAGTTAAGGACGGAATAGATAAGGGAAAGCAAAAAATATGATTAATGATTAGAGAGGCCAGCAATGAGGACTGCCAGAAAAGACCAATAGGACATTGAACAGTCCATACTGTAAAACTTCAATATTTCTCATTTCAATGTCATTTTAAAGCTCGGATTTTGTCACAGTTTTTACTTCTTAAGCGACAACAATACAATGCCTAATGTTTAAAGGGGACATATTATACCCTATTTCTCCAAATTAACCTAGTTCCCTGGTGTCCTAATGAACATGTCTGTGACATGCTTTGGTCAAAATACCATAAGAATGAAGCACCACAGCAGTTCAATCACCCTGCCAAAACAGCCCTGTTCAGAACACTCTGTTTAGTAGTATCTCTTTAGGTCCACCTTAAAAAAAGTAAAACGAAACATAAGGGACAGAAAATGACATGAGCCACAGAGGCTACTGGGAGCTAACAGCAGTTAGCATTTGGAAAAGTGATCATTTGCAGGCTCTAGCAGGCACATTGCTGTCATATATAACATGTATCCACTGGACAGATAAATCCTCTCAGGCTGGAAGTTTGTGTAGGACTCTGTGCTGCACTGTGGAGCCAAGAATAGAACTTTTCACGGACTTCCGGTTTTCAGATGCCGTTGCCCTCGCCAGCACTCTCACATGTTTTAAGGACAAAGCGGAGCACCGCGAGACAACAATTCCAGGAATTTAGCATCTTATGTCCCCTTTAAAACAAATAAACATAGAAAACAATGCACAGCTGTCTGCAAAAGAAAAACATTACACGTGCATCTTAAGTGCCCTTGCAAAAATGATGTGTGTGTCATAGTTTACGTTTGGGGACAAACTTTGGACTGAAGATGAGTCAACTGGGACTGCATCAGTACAACTGGGAGCAATTTGGGACAAAGGTGACATGTGCGGCTGGTAGTTGAAAATGGGGTTTTTGGGAGTAATGGTTAGCATAAATCACCATGCAGGAAGTGAATGCAGATCATGTAATGCTCCTGAAAAAGGGACCTATGACAACATTTTATGGTTTGGTCTAAATTGGCTTGAACAGCTCTGTGAAATAAAAGGGAACCGTCGCTCTTGAGATACATTGTGTTTGTATAAACTCCCTGGGCAATGACTATTGTGTTCAGGCAAAATGAGGTCTGAAATATGTGTTGTTGGAAATCTCTCTTGTCCTTTGGATATTATTGTTTGGTCTCTGGAAAATTCAGTGAAATTAAATCAAAAAATAGACTAGAAGCACAGTGATAGACTGCAGGTGTTAGGAATGGAATGGAAAGTAAGTAAGTGTAGGTGGACACATATATTCGCCTTCAGGTGAGCTTAAAATCACACTTGGAAATTAATGCATGCTACTTTTGAGACTTTGACATTCACAACTCTCTCCTTTTTTCCCCACCTTCTTAGTCAGTGCAATTATATCAGAATTTCAATCTCTGACTTGAGAACTTTCTATTAAATGCTAAGAAGAGGTGGGAAGTTGTTAATTACATGGAGTGTAAATTGCCAAATGCATTTTGGATTGTGAGAAATCTTTAATGGGGAGAAAAGAAACTCAAAGAGGGACAAACACAACATGAAACTCCATAATGTCGAAGGACTCCTAAATGCAAATTGTGCTGTTATTTATGTACATGTTAAGGAGCTTTGTCTTATACTCTTGGTGATGGGAGGAGACATCGCATCTCGTGTTCCAATTGCAGACACTGCCAACATTAAAATTATAATTTTGAGATGTGAAGTTTAAGACCAAACCACAACACCAATTAAAACGCTTAAAGGGGAAATAAGTAGTTTATAGTGCCATCTAGAGGAGAGGCTGAAATTTACAACAAAGACCTGCTGCTCTGCTCACCCCCTCCCTTCCCTGAGCGCTACGGTATCCACAGCTGGTCAAATGTCGTCCTCGTCGTCTTTCTCCGTGTCAGCAGATGAGGTTCGTGAGGTGAGGGAGAGGGCGAGCTACCGCGGCCGTAGCAGACGAAGCGGAGAGAGAGGAGGCGGGACTTCCGCTACAAGTAAAGAGACGCTTGTTTTGTTCTCTCGCGTTTGTCCTTACAGGCTCCGGTAGAAACATGGCGTCTCGCTGCTAACAGTGGCTATGCAACCGCGGTCCGCGGTAATGTTATTTAACATGACTTTTTGAAACACTACGAAAATGAAATAAAAACTATTATACAGCGACTAGACAATGCAGGAGCACATAATATGTATAAAAAAGTGGATTTTGGGTTATATAAACCCATAAATACTACATATTGTACCTTTAAATGTAGTACATTACATGCCAAAATAATGTGCAGTTCAACACCATCAGTGAACACACAGGTTTGCATAGCTATTCTTGTTACTTCCATTCATTTGGACAGCCAAACTAAAGCCTTGTCCCTAACCTCAACTATAACCAGGCAATACTAGACCCTAACCATAACCTAACCACCATTTGCATCTTCATGCAAACTTTAAACAGGGCCTTAAAAGTTGAGTTCTGTCTCATTAGGACCTAGCTTTGACTACTAGTCTGGGGGAAAAGTCAGTGTTTATACCAGAAAAGGTCCTGAAGAGATCACAAAAATGAGTACACACAGACACACACAGAGAGAGCTCATTATCACAATTCACTTACCCACTGATGGTGCCTCTTCCTTCTCCATTTCCACAGCTAAAGAAAGATTCTGGTTTACATTTAAAGGATGTGATGAAAGCGATGAGAAGCACTCTGTGACCTGATGAGAACGAGTTGATTTGTGGCTACCAGAGATGAAGGATGCAGACATTAAAACTGGAGCATCCCCATATGGTGGAATTGACTTATATCTCAAGTTTGCATCTGGAAGGGACTCATTAAACAGAGATAAACTTGATGGAGTCTTTACAGTTGCACTGAATGGCACAGGGTTTGACTGTGAATGATTTAGTTCCAGGGATTTTGGTTGTGGGTCTGGGCTGTTGGACTGAAGCAACTGAAGTTGATCATCAGATAGGAGGGACTCTGGCTCACACAAGGAATGCTGGGATTGCTTTTGGGAATCTAGATTGCTTGGTGGTGATTGAGAAAGCTTTAGGGATGAGATTGGTTTGGGGAATATATTGGAAGACAGATATGAGTCTGAACTTTGGTGTAATGGTGTTGAACTGTTAACTCTGGGCAACAAAGGTGACTCAGCAGAGCTTGATGGTGAGACTGTGAATGTAGACCTAAGAGGTGGAGGAGGAGTGAGACGCAGGTGAAGAGACCCATCAGGTGTAAATGAAAAGGGGGAGCTAGAGGTTTTAAGGACCTCATCCAGGGGATTTGGTGATGAGGACAAGGATTGTGATGACCCATGGTCAGCACTTGATTTGTGGACAGTGGCGTAATACATGGGCTTTTGTGAATTTAAAGCTGGTGTCCTGATGGATGTGTGTGACGTCCTTGGAGTCTCAGCAGTGGGGCATGGTGGTGGCATAGTTTGAGAAGGTGAAGCTGCACAAAAGATAATAATGTATTAGATTTTGCAGCCATGAGGGAACATATTTTCAATGACAATAATGATGTCACACTCATTTCTCACTCTCATCAAATCACTAAATCTGATCATGTGCCAACTCTTGGTTTTTAAGGTTAGAGTAGTGGGTTTTCCCTCTAAATGCAAACTTATGAAGTACTTTAAAGGTCCCATATTACATCCTATTTCTCCAAGTTAAACTAGTTCCCTGGTGTCCTGATGAACATGTCTGTGACATGCTTTGGTCAAAATACCATAAAGATGAAGCACCACAGCAGTTCAATCACCCTGCCAAAACGGCCCTGTTCAGAACGCTCTGTTTAGTAGTATATATTTGAAAAAAAGTAATACGAAACTTAAGGGACAGGAAATGACATCAGCCACAGAGACCACTGGGAGCTAACAGCAGTTAGCATTTGGAAAAGTGATCATTTGCAGGCTCTAGCAGGTACATTGCCATCATGTTAAATCCTCTGAGGCTGGAAGTCTGTGTAGGACTCTGTGTTGCACTGTGGAGCCAAGAGTACTTCCGGTTTCCGGATGCCGTTGCCCTCACCAGCACTCTCGCATGTTTTAAGGACAAAGCGGAGCACCGCGAGACAACAATTCCAGGAATTTAGCGCATTGTTACGTCCCAAGGAGCGCAATAGTCAATATCGATATCGATAGATTGTGGAGGACCACAAAAACATGAGTGAGTCATCTTCTTTTTTTTTTTGGTAGGGCCTCCAGAGTCCCAAATATAAGGATTTAAATGATTAAAAAGTTGATTTTGCATAATACAGGACCTTTCAAATTCATGCAAACATATACTTTGTAGTGGTTCTACTGTACTGCCTTGAGATGCAAAAGCTAACTATGCAAGGTGAAATTAGCCTTGTGAAGAAATAGTAGTCAGGTTGTAAAGGTTTGACTGTCACTGCAAAGATGATAATCAGGAAAGTCTCCTGCCGGGCCCAACAAATACATAACGTGTGTGAGTCAGGAGGAGATGTGGTGTTATAAATGCTACTATGTAAGGTTAGATGATCCAGCAGCTTAGTGAAGTATGATGTGAGCCGTTTTTTTTAATTCAAATCACTCTTTACCCTCTCCTGTGGTGATGCAGTGGTCATCCTGCTTCCTGACTGTGCAGCAGCTCCATGCAGAGCCTCTAATCTCCACACGACAGCCGTGATTTATGGTTGTCTTTCAAAAAAAAAAAAAAAAGAAATGTCGCTCCAAGTCTGTCCTCCATTCAGCAAGTAACCAGTGCAGTGCAGTTGCACAAAGCTGCAAAGGTGACCCATCTTTTTTTACTGTGTACTGCAGGTACCGAGTTCTGCAGCCACTTCAATTACAAATCTTAGAGTTTTCTTGCTTTCTCAAGGGAAACTACAGTGTTTGGCAGACTCAGCCTTTTGATGCTGTGCAGGATTTAATTAAAAACAAAAACTGAAAGATGCCTCTCACACTGTCTTTCATGTCTCTCTCCACTATCTCTATCGAAGAAAAACACATAATATATGTATACAAGAAAAGCTATTTTCCTGCTGTTAATGCTGTCTTTTGTTCACCACAAGAGGTGAAATTACAAATACTAAAATGTGTTCAAAAGCACTGCTAGATGGTAAATTCTAAACAATACGAGGCACAAATCCACTCAACATCAACTTAAACAATATACTCAACCAGTCTTTGTAATGGCATATTGAAGTCATTCACAGCAGGTGACTTTATTAATGTACTCAGACACATTAACTCTCTCTAATGATTTTATTTTATGATATTACGATCTTCACTTCAACACTTCTGAAACGTCACTAAAAATAATCAGTGTAATCATGTATAGAGGACAAATACAACTACATTTATTCCTCAGTTCATCTCCATGTGTCCGGTAACAGAAAATGATGGACAGACTTGGTCTGGCATATTGTTTTGAAAGGCAGTTGTAAACACAAACAAACAAGCGACTGCGGTCATGTCATATGGAGATGAGAGAGGTGCTGCGTGAAGCAGCTGCACAGTCAGGGAGCAGGATGACCCCTGCATCACCACAGGGGAAGATGAGGAGGTATTTAAATGAAAATAAAAAATGTTCACATCATACATCACTAAGCTGCTGGAGCATCTCACCTTAAACAGGAGCATCTAGAACGCCACACTTCCTCCTGACTCACACACAGCATGCATTTTCATTCACCTTTACAAAGACTACTCTACAATATATCAAAAATGGACACACTGCAAACCAAGGCTATCATTTCATTCAGTGACTGACATACAGTAAAATGCCAACAATAAATACACTATAATGTTATTATAACTATAAGTTATTTTATGGTGTGTTGATATTTGTGCTCATAAACATCATCAACAGAGCATTAAAAATAAAGTGATCTTATAATGTCAGTTTGATTTTACTCTCAATAGAAAAAGCAAAAAAAAAACTCCCCATCAGCTCATCTTTATAAAAAGAAATTCACAGCTTACATTTAATTAAGCGCTTTGCTTTTGACGTCTGAGCCTTAGATGCTCGGGGCCTCTGAGTGGGTTTAGGTTGCGTTGGTGATCCACACTGTCTGGATAGCTGTGGTGGACTCGGAGAAGACGGGCTGACTCTTGAGGGCCCCCCACTGGTCAAGGTCATTTGGGGCACCAGTGTTTTTCCTTTGCTCGATACCTGCTCAGACAAGGCAACCCTGTGTGTGGAATGGTGGAGTCCATGTCCACTTGTTAATGGCTGTACATAACGTTCCGAACACGTGTCATTGTTATACTTTATGGCCGTTTTGTGCACTCATTTTTTCACAAACTATTGCAACCTAAACCGCGACAAAAGCTAAATATTGCATTGTATGTTAATTTGAATAGATAAACCAGGCATTTCCAAGGGAGTTTTGATAAGTGAATCACAGCTTCATTAAAAAACATTTTTTTTAACACACATAAATATAAATATTAAGTAAAAGGATAGAAAATGTTGTCGGTCCCAACCTAGTCTCTGGAAATTGCTTTAAAGTATGTAGTATAAACGTTTATTAATCAATCAATTCCCTAATATATATATACTGCCTGACTGTTATTGCATGCTTGGAGGGTTAACAATTTAGATCATGAATTGACACTATATAAATTGAGCAACTTGTATTAATGTGTGACCAGTAAATTAGCCCTTCTTTCTTTTTCTTTTTTTTCACAGAGCCGGTGGGTGTTGTTCACAGTTCACCAAATCTTCACAGCACTACTTTTTTTTTTATTAAGCTCAAGATGAAGATTTTCACACCAAGATGCATCACATAATACAATTTTCTCCTCCCTTACGGTTAAAAAAAAACACTGTATATGATAAATATATTATCGTAAGACGTGCTGGATGAGCAATGCATTTAAGAGTTTCTTTAAGTATTCATGATATAATTTTGCTATTGGACAAGACCTGTGGACACTGTAGTTTGCACATCTGCTTTTTGGTGCTTTTTTTACTCAAATTAATTAAAAACAAAGATGCTGTTATTCCTCTTTCTTTGAGTGAACATGCTTTTTGTCATGACCCCTGGATTAACCCGGGTTCTCTTGGTTTGGACAGTTGTCTCTGGACTTGTTTGTTGCTCTTTCTGTTTTCCTTACCCTTTTGCTTCTCTTTGTTCTTTGTGTCTGGTTTTCTGTTCCTTGTTTCCTGTTTTATTCTGTACTTTGTTAAGTTAGACTTCCCTGTGGATCATCTGCCCCACCCTAATGTGATTCACCTGTGTCTGATAATGCCAGCCTCTCTAGTGTATATAGGGCTTGTTTAGACAGCAGCCCAAATAGGATTTATAAGAATTTCTGATCAGAATCTGAGCTCCCTGACAGTTTTATACATGATAAATTGCAAATGATCCGATCCGATCTGTCCATATTGACATGCCTTCCACATGAATTGTTTAAATGGACAAAATGGATGAAAATGTGCCTGATTCTGTATCTTCTGATTGCAAGGAAGCGACAGAAAAGGAGTTGGAATGGCAGTGGAACAGGGAGTGTGGTGCAGGCAGACCAGGGATGCTTGGTGGAATCATGTGGTGGGGACGTTTGCTGGTGCAATATAGCACTCAATTTTCCAAATGCGAGAGAAGACATTCAGCATCATCCCGTTTTGTCTTCCACTGTGTTGATCGTTTAATGCGCCTCCAATTAACTTCCGTCTCTCCGGATCAACGTCAACATCCAAGAGACGCTGCAAGTGACAAAGAAGACGCTTTGAAGTCCAATCCAATCAGAGTCGCATTTGAAAACCATCTCCGTTTGAACGAGATCGCATGTTTTTTTTTGCTGTCCAGACTAAAAATGAAGCTAGATATAATCTAACAATTTGAGCTGCAGTCTAAACAAGGCCTTGGTCTTTTTACTCCCCGGTGCCTTTTTTGGTTCATTTTTTTTTTTCAGGTCACTTTATTCTGTAGTTTTTCCATGCATTTCCCAGTCTTGTTAGTTGTTTGCCTACTCCCTGTATTTTAAGGTTTTTCTGTTTGTGTTTTACTTTTTGCCTTTTTGTTAATTTAGTTTATTTAGCTTTATTGAAGACTAATTTGTTAATGTTTTACCTCCACGACACACAACACTTTTGTCACACAGAACAACACCACTGTTTTTCTTGGTAGGTATCGGTTAAGGTCACAGAAGAAACTTTTTGAAACTGAGGCTTACTCTCTGTTGCTGTTCATCCTCTGCTCTGCACAGCCTCCATTTATATCAGTGTCCGTCTATAGAAAAATAAAAAGAATGGTGAATGAGACAGCAAGATAAAGACGGTAACAAAGGACGTGCTGTTGCCTGTGAGGTCTTGTGTGACTTTACTCCCTGCTTGCTCCGTCTAGATTCGATATGCAAGTTCATGCAGGTAAAACATTTCTGTTAAAATAAAATGCAGCAGTTTGTCTCACCTCATCCTGGACATCTATGACAAGGCACGATTCAGGTGTGGTAATCGCAGCCTGAGCCTTGCCCCCGCTGACAGGGACAGCAAACAATGATGCATAGTAGAGACGAAAATCTTCCTCCTGAGCTATAAACACAGACACACATCAAGATGGGGAAAGAGGGAGAGAGTCCTGTTGAGTGTTTCAATATGAGTAAAGCACTTGCACAGTAATGCCACAGTGAGAAGAACAATTTGATAATTCATTCCACCAAGGAGATTATGTTTATGCCCATTTACGTCTGGTCGTCTGTCTGTGGGTTATGGCCCAGGAAAAAGATAAAAATTTCAGTAATGTGCAGTTATGTGCAAAAGTCTTAAGGCCACCATTAGATGTGTTGTTTTAGCCACGCTTAAATGACCGTACGCTATAATTACTTCTCAATCACTTAATTGGAACACATCCAGAAAACACAGGAGACATGTATGGAGTTTTAATCGGACATAATTCTGAAACAAAAACAAGCTTCTACGAGTTCAAGTGTCAAGTATTTAGTGTGACCTACGCTTACACTAATTAATATTATTGATTAAACGTGTGTTTGGCGAAAAACACCTGCTGTGAAAAGGGTCTATTACAACAGGTTCATTAAAGACATGCTTGAGCATTAAATACACATGTGGTATGATTTAAACTCGTTGAAAGTTTGCTAATATATGTAAGACCAACTTTAGGTCGATTAAATTAAATCCAAATACCAATGATTGCAGAATTTGACAGACATAAAAACAACAACACTTTCATTCCAATAGCAGCACAGTGCATTAAAACCAGTGGAAGCTCAGCTTCAATTGATCTCTATTCTCTCAGACTTAATGTATAAATAACTTGGCCTGAAATGAGCTTCCCCCGTTTCAAAGACCAGCAAACAAAGCACTGTGTATGCCTTGATAGCAGCAAGGAAATGTGCGCTCTTATCCTTTCTTATTCCTGGGATCATAGGCCATGGAATCACAGAAAGATCTACACTTGGGTCTTTAGTAATTTATAATCTCGTTTCAGTTGAAAGATGCTGTCTGCTCATCAGGGGGATGAAAGCAGAGGATCACACTGCACTGTGAGGACACTACACTGCTGCTCAAAAGACACTAGATGCGTGCCGTTGTCTACAGTACATGTATGACTAAGTGATTATCTATGTGCATTTCAGTTCACATGGTTATTTAGGTACAAACTTAGAATATTAAAAATGTGGTCAATATTTGCTTTTTCTTTTCTGTCATGGAATTATTTCAGGTCTGTCTTATACCACTTCAAATTGTCTGTGTATGACTTCCTCTCTATCTTTCTCTTGCAAACAATCCTCCTATCACATCACCAAATGGGTCTGACAGATCAGGAACATTAGAATTTAAAACAAGGGAGTGTTCCTGACGTGACGCCAGAAAGCGGCTTCTCATCATTCATCATTCATGGACACACACATCGGCTGCTTTCATATTTAAAGGCAGGGGAGGAGAAGAAATGCTGCAACCTGTTGTAATTGGCATGTGGTGGGAAAGTTTGGAACAGGTGGCAGGAATATTTTATCAGCCACCGAACAGCTCTGCATTTCCCAAAGACACAGCTGTCTTCCTCTCATTTACATATCACTAAAACAATTAAATATCAATTATTAAATCGTGAGCAGCCTCACAGCAAGAAGCTTGCTGGTCCTCTTCCAAGCCCGGGCCTTGCTGTGTGGAGTTTGCATGCTCTCCCTGTGTGTGTGTGTGGGGGTTTTCACCAGGTTCTCAGGTTTCCTCCCACAGTCCAAAAACATGCAGAGGTTAATTGGACGCTCTAAATTGACCGTAAGTGTGAATGTGAGAGTGAAATGTTGTTATCTCTATATGTCGGCCCTGCAATGAACTGGCGGCCTGTATGGGGTATACCCTGCCTTTCACCCTATGTCAGCTAGTAATGACAGGAGCAGCCCCCACGATTCTCATGTGGAGGATAAAGCAGTAGACAATGGATAGATGGATGAAACTGTGAGAAAAGGTTTTAAAGGGACACTGTGTAGTATTTATGGGTTTATATGACCCAAAATCCACTTTTTTTATACATATTATGTGCTCCTGCATTGTCTGGTCGCTGTATAATAGTTTTTGTTTTGTAGTGTTTCAAAAAGTCTTGTAAGATAACATGGTCACGGGCCGCTGTTGCATAGCCACTGTTAGCAGTGAGACGCCATGTTTCTACCGGAGCCTGTATGGACAAACCCGAGAGAACAAATCAAGCGTTGTTTTACATGTAGCGGAAGTCCCGCCTTCACTCTCTCCGCTTCGTCTGCTACGGCCGCGGTAGCTCGCCCTCTCCCTCGCCTCACGAACCTCATCTGCTGACATGGAGAAAGACGACGAGGACGACATTTGACCGGCCGAGTATACCGTAGCGCTCAGGGAATGGAGGGGGTGAGCAGAGGAGCAGTTCTTTGTTGTAAATTTCAGCCTCTCCTCTAGATGTCACTATAAACTACTTATTAATATTAAGTAAATGATAATTTTGCATGAGAAAGAAGGACTAAGAATAAAACCACAGCAAATGGTCCAGTTCACTGAAGTAAGTGTCGATGGAGGAAGATTATCTGCTGTGGCGAACAATCAAGGGAAGAGCCAAAAGAGGAAGAGGAAGAGGAAACTCGCAGGTTGTACATTGTGTACTAGGTCTTGCTCAATTAATTGGGAAAATAATCAAACTCCCAAAACGACAATGTAGTTGCAAGATCCAAATTGAAAGACGCTGAAAGATAAAACATAGGACACAACAGAATTTTGATGAAACTCCACAGTGCTGTAGGAAATCCCTGGGCCCAAAATCTGGCTCTTCAGATGAGAAACAATTTTAATTTCCTCAATAATGTCGAATCATCATGATTTGTACAGCTCTCTACTGTATAATCTATTGTATGATGAGGGAATTTCAACAGGGAGAAAACAGGGTGAATGTAATGTATGGAACTGAATAAATTTAAGGTATTTTTCAAAGACACAAAAGAGAAGATAAAAGTGCAAAGTGCAAAGTTGAGACACTTAGCTCTTTCAAATGTTCTTTCACATATCAATCAGCTGCTAACAGTTTGAAACTGATTCTGGGTTTTTATTTCAGAATTAACACTAGCCTTTCCTTTCAATCTAAAAAGAGGCTTTTTGCTTCCACTTTTATGAGGTTTATCATCAACATACAATCACTCACTCATCACTCACCGTTTGCTATATGAGCATGTTGGTTAGAATTCTTTGTCTATACATAGACTAAAACATGCATATATTAATTCAATAAGAGGAGCTCTGGATTCTATCAGCTTCCTCCCAGGATTTTCTCTCCCTGTCTGTCCCTAAGGGTCAGAACTGAATTGGGGGAAAGGCTTTTATGTTTGTTGCTCCCTTTGCCTGGAATGAACTGCAGAAAGATTTGAAACTTGTTTGGTCTGATTGGATGTTTTTAGGAGAATGTTGGATGACTTGCAGGCGGACACATCTGTTTGTAGATGTTCTTGCTAATTGATGGGGTTTTTATGATTCTGTGGGGGTTTTGTGATTGTGATTGTGATTGTGATCCTGAAAATTGCATATTTGATTATTTTATGTTTTTGTATGGTGGGTATGGCTGCTGAGTGTCTGTAACCTCGTTGGACTTTGTTTGGAACTGTGCTGTTGCCTGTGTCGGCCATGAAAAATAAATTTTTAATCTCTCTTTTTGTTAACCACATCCGATTTATTAGAGCACACAACATGCACCTGCGACTTCTAAGCCACAAGGACTCTCTAGTGACAAAGAAATATTATTCCAAATTCCCAAATATGTGAGGTTTCTTTTTATGAAACATTTTTCTTTAGGCAGCACAGGGAACCAATTTTGACCTTAAAGAAAATATTTAAGAGGTTTGAGGGAAAGGGGGGGACAAAGACGTGCAGCTCTTAACAAGACTGGAATTGCTGTGGCTGATTGAAGTGATGAGAGGCAGTTGACAGAGTCTGATTGTTTGGATAGGGACAGATAAAGCTGCTCTACCTGACTCCTGACGGCCAGGACAGTCCCCTGACTGATGAGCTCCCTGCCCTGAGTTCAAGACTAGAGGTCGGCCCATAGCCCATAACATCGCCCACACCCCCACCCCCTCAAGCTTCTTTTCTTACCCAAGCAGAGTGTAACCTGTCAGGCATGAGCTGCCTCCAACAACCCTCTACCCACACAATCACAGCCAGTGATTACACATCACACCACCACGGATGGATGGCCAAGCACTGATTCCTCAAACCCACTGAGAGGGAGAAGATTTTTTTAAACTTTTGCTATCGTGTGTGTGTGCGTGTGTCTATACAGTATGTGAGTGCATGCAGTTCTTTCTATTCTGCTCTTGTTTCATCTGAGAGTCTGTTTGTGTTAGGCATCATAAAGGTGGAGTGCACAGCAAGATACCAATGCTAACAACCTGATTTAGCACGACATGGTGTTCATGCACATACAGACACGTGTATACATAATGCTACTGTGTGCATGCATGTGTATTACCTGTTAGGCCGACCTCCTCCTCAGTGTCAAGTTCAGGTCGTGACTTTGAATCTGCAGCCACAGCCGATGAAGGCACGTATGTTTCAATTGGTGTTCTGTAAACAAAATAAATACATAAATAAATAAATAAATACCGCATTCAATAAAAATGAAACGTAAACCCACAGATCCTTGGCCACTGTCCAGACAAAAAAATCACTTAGACGGAGTAAAAATTGCCTTATTTGTCTTAGAGATGAGCCGATATTATACTCACTATCAGCATGAGTCCGACACTGGTCAAGATCACTGGGTTGATATCAAAAATTAAATATGATATGAACAAGAATGCTTCACTAAGCAGATAATGTAAAAATAATAACTAAAAGGAAGCAATAACAGTTCACCTGAGTCATGTTGTGGGCTGTAGAATATTTTTAAGACGTGAATCGCAATCAGAGATGGCAGACTTCACCGCATTCATGCAACAAGCCTCTGGCGGCCTCTGCTGGCCATATTGGCAAGTGCAAATGTGGAAGCACAGACACACAGAGCCACGAAAAACAATACTTCACTCCCACTCTGTGGAGTGTATTGTTTGTACAGTTTGTCAGTGTGAGTGCAAAAATCTGTGAACCCTTGGACCATACATGTCAAAATATTCAAATGGAAATGTGGGATCAGGAAGGCATACATCAAACTGGATCCTTATTTAGTATGAATGAAACTGGGCATGTATGCATGAGCAGAATGGGGACTCAGCTCCTGACAAAAAGGGTAAAAAAAGGAGACCTTAATTCTGCTGTAGCTCCACTGAAACAGTAAACCTACGACCTCAACGCTCTCCACCTCCTCCTCTCATCTAATCTTAGCAAACTCCATGAGACCTCAAAACTCGACTCTCATGATGTTTGGATTTTCTGTAATATATCCCCAAGAGTACATTCTTTTTGACGCTTACACCCCGTCTTCTCTTCGCACAATCCATCCACCTTTTTCCTCCTCACACACAGTACTTGTGATGCAGAAGCCTCACTAGCCTTGGGCTGTTTGCATTTAGGCTATTTCCAGTGCACAGCAAGAAGAAACATGTTGGTTTTTGTCCTGCTCTCATCCTACGTGTTTACCTTTCTTCAGGAATACATGTTTGAATTCACCCTAATACAGAATAATACATGATGCATAGTTACTTAAATGTATGAAAAAGGTGCACTATGCTGACAGCAGAGAAAAATCCGCCAGACATTTATAAATACACTGTGATGAAGAGAGTAAGGTAAAAGTATCTCTAAAAGTGAAATACAGATTTACTACTTAGATGCTAATTAGCGACTAATACTTTTTAATATTGAAAGGATGGTACATTGTTATATTATGTAAAAGTACAGTACATGATCTCTATGTTACACTTCCAGGAACGATACATTACTTTTTAAAGAAAGCATTTCTTAGACGGATGGGAATACGTTTGACACCCCATGCAATAAAGCAAAATAAAAGCAAGAGAAAGGGTTTTGACAGAGATGGGTCTTCCAATGGGACCACTGTTGCTGCTAAATTTGCTATATATATGTGGACAAAGGTTAACTCAATCAAATCTGACATTTGTGCCAAAAGTGCTTCATGGAAGCCATCACATATATAATAGATATTTTGACCTTATTTCAACCACAGCCTTTGTACTCAAAGTTGAAACTTTGAGAACAGGTCAAATCAGTCGCTTTTGATCAGTCGGAGCAGATTTTTCACCACGGAGTCCAAAACAATTAACAACTTGACAACCTGCAATATCTCTGGAGAGACTACGGACAAATATTGGTCAAGACACAAAGAGAAAGACATCTTGTTATGTATACCTCCAACCTTTTAGCAACTAGCACCAGATCTCTGACTTGTTTCCTTTTGAATGTCCTCCAAGTGGAATCAGGGCTTGGTAAAAAAAAATAAGCAGCAAAATGTCATCACCTCAAAAGCCCATTCGTCTTTGAATTATTTTTTTAAGGTTTTACCTGCTGCCCAAAACAAACATGTTGCTTTCCTTGCATGCTTCTTTTATTATGTTATTTTCATGTATTGCATGATTCAGTGTGAACCGTCTTATATTATTTAGCAGTTACCTCCTGGCAACTCAGGTATGAATACTCACTTATAACCTTTTCTGCGGATGCTTAAAATTTGGAGACTTTATTTTTCTTAACTAATGGCTCTGCCCTTATTTGCCCTTTTCTTTTACAACCATGAAGCCAACATTATTATTCATTGGAATTGCATTCATTAAAACAATAAAGGCTCAATGGCCTTCATAAGACCATATATATATATATATATATATGTGGTTGGTGCATGCAGACAACAGTGACTCACTTTACCTTTTCTTTGCCTTTATGTCTAAAGTCAGCATAGTGTCTTGTTGGAAATCTGTAAGTTGAAGTTCTTTTTAGGGGGCCAGTTCAGATCTCGGTTCTATTCCTGTACAGCCTAACAGGGTTCATTGCCTCAGTTACAAAAAAGCAAACTTCACTTACCCCACCCACACTGTTAAACCACCTGGTTAGTCTGATGCCCCTCGCCCCCCAAAGGTCTGTGGCTTGCTTTCTGCAACCTCCAGGCCACCCACATATCTAACATGGTAATCGAGTTTATGACTCTGATAAAGCTACGCACTTCGAGCTGGTTCTTTCCTCCTCCACAGTCCACACCACCTCCCTCCACTTTCTTTCCTATAATTATAGATCCTTGTTAAAATTCAAACTCTCACTCTTTCTCCCTGCCATCCATCCGGCCAGCCAGTCTCTCTGTCTCTCCATTAAGCTCTGCCACCATCACTGCTGCAGGCTTATTGCACTCTAGATTGGGTCTCTGGTCTATTCCACAGTTAAAGGCTGCTACAGCTGGGGACTTCCATTCCAGCTCAGGCAGTCAGCAGGCCTAAAACTGCACTCTGCTCCACTCTCCTCCAGCCTGCTCTCCAGTGGGCTACTCAGACCAAAAGGAGCTGCTTAAATAAAGGACTGTAATAATGGGACCTGCTGAAGCCAGGCCCTCAGGCAGTCAACTGCACAATAAGTGCTGAGAAACTGCTTTGTACACTGGTGGGTTATGTAGGATGACCACAGGTGGGAAAGTATGGTGGCAATAGATGTGTGTGTGTGATGTGAAAACAGTGTGCGTGCACATTGGCCTATTCTATTTCTGTCTCCAGCAATTGAAGTAGCATGATTAGATGTGTGAAATGTGAGGAGACAAGCCTGATGTTCCCAGCAGTACAAGAAGTAACCTCACTTTGTCACTAAGTGACTTCTATATGTGCGAGGTCAATAGTTAGAATGTTCACTCCAACTGTCTTGTGCTCATGGGCACAGAGAGATGATCGTACGTGACAACTTAAGTGACATAGTTTTGCAAAGACTAAAACCACTGAAAATAAAAATAATTATAAGCTGAAATAGTTTCCCAGTGGTTGTTTCGTTTTGGTTAACTTCACTTACATCATTTTCCTCCTGGAAACAAACTGTCAAGTTCACACAGAGCTTCACATTAGCACTGTGGCTAGTTTATCCATCTGACAAAAGTATACTTTTGGCACTTTTGCTAATTAGGGACATTGTTCGAAAAGGAAGTTCAACTGTTTTACTGTTTACAATCAATAAACTCTACGCCCTCTAGTGAGCGAACCTAAATTACTCAGATTCCTATGATAAGAGTGGATTTGCCATATTATAAGAGAAAATGCTTCTCTATGGAGGAAATTAATCTTCTTCTGTGTTTGTTTAAATGACAGCACATGACAAATGTGTTAGTCAAAAAGGCTCAAAGATCCAACAGTCCAAGGGATATTGTTATTCTGATATATTGTTCAGGCAAAAAAGGAACCTTTCAGATATTCTACATGTAATCAGTCGAAGTCCCACCAGCCAGGCAAGACCAGTTGTCAGCCAAGGAGCTGGGCTGAAAGCAGAGATGATCAATGACTAGTCAATGTGAACCAGTCAGAACAAGGGCCTTTCTGCATGGAGTTTGCATGTTCTCCCCATGTGTGTGGGTTTTCTCCAGCTTCTCCTGTTTCCCCCCACAGTCCAAAATGCAGATTTGGGTATTTGGGTATTAGGTCAATAGGACACTCTAAATTAACCGTAGGTGTGAGTGTGAGAGTTGATGGTTGTTTGTCTCTTTGTGTGGCCCTGTGATTGACTGGCAACCTGTCCAGGGTGTAACCCGCCTTCCTGAGATTGGCACCAGCGAACCCCATGACCCGCATGTGTAGGATGAAGCGGTAAAAGATGAGTAAGTGACTTGAAATATTATATTTGTTGTTCCATGTTTGTCTGAGAAGATAAAGCCAAATAAAATGTTGGACAGTTTAACAACACTGCTACCTCTGAGAACTTTGGGGCTCAATTTTGTTGAAGTGAAATCTGCAGTCAAAGCTGAGCAGCTAATATTAGCAAGAATGCTAATCCAATTGGAAATGGTCGTCCTGTCCTCAGGAATCTGGACCACTGGGCTGAGTTTGACAAGTTTGGCCTGGAGCCTAAACTTGGCAAACTCTGTGAAAACACTAAAAGGTGCTGAATGCTGAATTATATGCACAAAGAATTCTTACTTAACAATGGCAAAAATCAACATTTCACCATAAGAGTAAAAATGGAATTATCACCCTGTAGTTATTAAGGAATACAGAGCCCTGAGTTTGATGCATTGTGTAATAAACGAAAAAACATTTACAGCAGCAATAAGAGCACGAAAATATGACTACACAATTGTGAGTTACATAAAAGTAACCTTACAAAGGAAAGAACAATTTGTTGTCCGGCATACTGAGGAGGGATGAAGCACAATTCTCAAACGATCTATTGCTTGAACCCCATGACAGAAGCCTCTACATGCTTTACAATATTTATGAGTGGTGCTTGCACATTGTTGTCTGTCTGTCTGTCTGTCTGTGTGTGTGTGTACCTGCGGTGCTTCTTGAGAAGCAATCTGTCTGTATAGGTAAGGCTGTTTGGTGTGAACTCCACCCTGACAGGTATCCTCCCTTGTCCTTCTCCGCATCCTCGTCGTTCAACTTCTCTGTCTGCAGTGAGGTCAGCCTGGGTTGCTATAGCTGACACTAAAACTGGAGAAATGCAAGTGGAGGGGGGGGGGGGCATCACAGAAAGTAACATTCATGTAAGAGGATGAAAATATAGCCAAAAGGAAAGAGAATGTCAGACGATGTAGACAGGGGAGCACAAAAACATCATCTGCCAGATTCTCAACAGCTTCCTCAAAACACCTCCCCTAAAGAAGTGAGAAAACACCTTGTCACCACGTCAAGAGTGCCAAAACACAAACAGACAGGAGAGAGCCCCCTGGGAATAAGAAAGAGACGTATGCAATACTAAGGGAACATAGTAAGAGCATGAGAGAAGAGGAAAAGATAGAGGTGAGAAAGAGAAATGTTATGATTGTGCTCCAGACACTTTGGCAGTCCACAGTGGCAGCATCAAATTGGGCAAGGTTGCCTTTGGCTTGACAGAAATAATTAGGGCTGGAGGGGTTAGCAGCAATTTGCAGAGCAGAGCAAAAGGAGAGAAGAGCAGAGTCTGCCCAAGCAGTAGAGCAGAGAAAATAGCAGGTCTAATAAAAAGCACAAACACCTAGACACATACACACAGACAGCAGAATAATAATGCTCATAACACACGCACACATAACCCTGCACGTACAAACATAAACACACAGGATATGTGTGAAAAGGCATTTAAAAAATTGCCTGACGCATCGGAGCTTGCACACATGCGCATACACTCAGCTGAAGCGATTATTGCTGTGGTGTGGCGTTGGGCCACCCCGAATACTCTCTCATTATCTCAATATGCAACAGCCATGGATTAGTCTCCTACTGCAGTGGTAAGCACTTTCTGAACGACCTGAACAGTTCAGATCAGAGCAGAGACAATGATAGGGGACGTGTGAAAGTGGAGGAGTGGGTGAAAATTGGATGAAAAGGGGAGAGAGGGAGACCCATAAAGAGAAAGACATAACGGATGAAAAATTGGGAGAAAATAATTACTCAAGAATAAGTGTGTGCAAAGGTTTGCGTGTGTGTGAGAGAGAGAAGATGCTGCAGTGTTAGTTTTATTGATAGCCATATTTAGTTTGGAAAATTATTTTGTTCCACATGAAGAAATAAACAGCTAGGCAATCAAATCTGATTCTGGCTTTCTGTGACAAATCACACAGCATGGGCACAACACAATTCAATGGAGGGCAAGGCTTTTATATTGAATGGGTGATGGAACAACCATACCACCAGTAAATAGTAAAAAAAAATATTTTGAATTATTGAGGTTGAATTTAAATGTAGTGGAACGGTGGATGATTTATTGGCCCACCCTTCAACAATGGTTTAATCCTGTGTGTCAGTTTACCTGGGCGAACAGGTATCCACATAGCAACCTTGTTTTCCTCCATGCGGTCTCCCGCTTCATCATTTGTCTCTCCCCTCCACTGCCTGAGAGCCTCCTGGAAAGACCTTGCAGACTCTTCTTCATCATATTCTCCTGTTAGAAGGCAAGTGGGAAATCCCTTCTCAGCCTTGCTTTTCGGCTCAAATCCAAAGTTGCTCTCCTCTGAATGATTCACAACCAACACCTGCAATGAAATTCACAAACATTTTCTCACGTTACATAAAGATTAATTAAATTAAGTCCTACTGCAATGAATTTGATGACCTGAAGAAGTATGAAGCAGGCGTGAACAACCACTATTTCATGCAGACTACTTTATTGCTTTAATCCCATTATATTTTATGCTGATTAAACACGTCAGGAGTATTTGATTAAATATAGACTACTTACTTACATTTTAAGATGAATTTCATTAGGCTCTTTTATTTTCTGAAATCACTGAAGTGCCTGTGGACCGAAGTTGCTTCGGAAGCAGATGTGGTTTCTGTAGCACATGATCGTGATGTGCAGGTCAATAACTCACAGAAATATTGTGTGCAACAGGCTGTGATTATCGACCACCTTCCACCCTCCAAAGTGGTGTGGAAGGAGCTGAGGTGTGGACCAACACTAACACGTCAGGATAGAACAGGTATTAAAAAACACCTGAACCCTACATCACTACAGCTTGTTAACTTTTACATTCCAATAACAAAACACATGCCAAGTAATTCATTTTACTGCTGGGTGTCAGCAAAGTATTTCCATGATGACTTTAGGAAAGCTTAGCCCCCAACCCTTTTATTAGTGTTTATATTAAAATGAATCCCATTCCAAAGCAAGGGATTACATTTAGCTATGTCACACTGTGTGTGAACTGTAGATGTTTTGACATATGAACTATGGACGATGTACAGAAATTACATTTTAAATAGTATGCTGGAATAATTTGATTAAAAAATACAGGTATTATACAGGTTTTTATAAATCACTAAAAAGCTTTTCATTGTAAAATAAAAGTAAAAAATGTCATGTTTGTTTCAAAACTGCCAAGCCAGTGCAACCGTATAAGCAAAGATGGTGGAGTGGATCACAGCAGGCTTTTAATGCCATTTTTATTTTACCCTCTACCGTACGTTATTCATTTATATCTTGATAAATGAGTCCATTGCATGACATTTGAAATGCTGCAGGGACACTTCTGTGTGCCAATACAAGAACAAGGACAAACATGTCTTTACAATTTGCACTCAAGCAAGTTGGTCTGTGACCTTTGCTTGACCTTTTTTGACACATCATTACAAAGTCAGGCAGGAGAAAATGGATGGATGGATGGATGGATGGATGGGGAAAATGTATCCCAGTTGCTAAATTATTAATATAACTTTCAGATGGTGTTCATCAGAAGTAACATTTCTGAAGTGATTTAAAACATTGCATACTGTTACCAGCTGTGGTTCACTGGTTCGAGGAGATTGTCCTCTAGTCAGAGAGTAAGTGGTTCATTCCTCCAGTGTCCTTGGGGGAGACACTTAAACCAAGACAGCCTCTAACACTTTGGATTGAATTGGATGATAGAGAAGCACTTTTTGTGTGTGAATAGGTAAATATGATTCAATGTGAAAAAGACATTAAATTTTCAGAGTGAATAATGAAGATGTCAGCGTTTTTTTTTTTTTTTCTTCAGCTCAAGCTTCTGAAAGGCAGCATTGAATGGTAAGTTAATCAACCAAACTGTATGCATTACAAAAATCTCAAGAATCTGGTATGTACAACACACTGCATTCATTTTTATTTGCACAGTGGTGTGCCACCAGGACAGGCAAGGTAAGCAGTGCTTGACCAGTTACAGCTATAAATACGGTAAAGGTCACTGCATGCAGCCTATACATCATATAAGGTAGACATAGTAGTAATTTCCCCAGTAACTATTATGAGCCCAGCTGTTTGAAATGTGCGCTGTGTGAATGAGGTCAACTGAGCTCTGTGGTGTCGGAAATGTCTGCGTGAATGTCAGACTCAGACTTTTGGGGGCCCATTTTTTAGTCCAAAGGTACATACAGATCTAAAGCCTAACTGTAGATACAGCCTGTGGATTCGGAATCAATTAGGGTTTGTTCGAGTACTTTCCAGTTGACTCGCAGGGTTCAGGCACACAATTCATATTGTGTAAAAAGGCTTTTTTTCCCCAACATAATATTTTCAGCATTGTCACAGCAAGTGAAGCATAAATACAGCGTTTAATAACAATGGATCAGTAGGCGTTTTTTTGTGGGGGATGCATTTTTTCTGCACATTTTTAAGGACTCCTTTTGCAAATGTATGTACAGTAAAATATGCTGAGGTGTTAAAGGGTTAAAATTAGTGACAGTGTGTTTGATTAAGTAATAACAACAGTAAGTGAAACAAGTATATCAGCAGAGGTTGCCACCTACCTGGTTAGGATCAGGGTGCAGTTGCATAGGTGTTGCCATGGCAGCGCCACCTTTTTCTGGACTCCGTTCTCCTTGTGTGGTATTTGCATTGAACATGGAGGTGTGACTGGGACTGGTTTTGCTGTTGATATTAAGACTTGCAAAGGTATTGGGGTCGATACCGAGAACATCTTGAGTGCTCACAAGGGTTTGTAATTCTGTCTGTAAAAGAAATCCACAGTACAAGAGATAAGATCAACATTGCGTTGAATGAATACATTGGCAAGTGTCTTGAAATTAAGCATCACCATCATCACACAAACCAGGTCATTACTGAACTAAACAGTGTTGAGGTGAATATTAACATCACTAAAAGAAGTCTAGCTGTAAAAATGTGTTGCACCATTTTTCATTCTTAGAAAGCCAAAGTTCTGTTTGAACTCCTGAAGACACTGTGACCTGCATGAATGAGAATCTTCACACACATTTTGAGAAACAAACACATTTGTCAATCCATGTACAGAAGGGCCCCATGAACCTGAACTACATTTTGAAGATAAAACAATGGTGCCATAATTCTAGAAGGCTGTTCATCAATTTTAGTTTTGGAGGTGTAATTAAAATTAGTAATGTGGTTTACCTGTGTAGATGAAAAGATGTGTTTTTTTTGCTCAATATTTGTTCTATATTTTCAGAGATATTCAAGTCATTTGTAAGAATTCCAGTCTGCAGGCTGCTTTTAAATGTATAATTGTGGTATTCCTATAAATTGCTGGAAATGTTTGTACCATTTTGGCTCGGCTGACTGACATGAATTTATGCTAGCCCACTGCAGTATAACGTAAAAGTAAAAACCATTTTTTAACGCATCATATTATTTAATTACTACAAAATAATGTTATATAAGTTAAGTAACACCCCCAAGTTACCCCCAACACCCAAATGTGTATTTATATATGCTTTTGTAGAATACTTTTAATTTTTAAAAGATACACTGTATTCTTGTATTATCCCACCCCTTATATATTTTTGTACATGTACAGCAATATAGTAAGATGCAAAACTGATACAGTCACATTGATAAACTACATTTTACAGTTAATGTCTATTTTTCTCTACTTGCAGGCTATTCACTAACTTCAAGATTGCTCCACTAACACGGGAGGTGGTCACACTCCACTCCAGTTTGGAACATTCTTGAATTATTTCCTGCGCTTACTCGTGCCTCCTGAGCATTTCTACATTCAAGATCATCTTCTACTCACAGTACATTTTCTGCCTGAGCCTCCCACTTAAACCACTACCCTGTTCCCCCACCAACTTGTTATGTGTGTCCACATTAGGTCTGGAAGCAAATGAGCCCTAGCAAAACAATCTGGTCAGTGTACCAGTGTATACCTGCAAGACATCCTGATCTTTTACCACAATGTGCACATTTAAAATGCCAAACTGGTGCTCCATCACTTATTGGAAAAAAAGCCATTTATTTAAGATTGATAGCTTTGCTATTTCCATTTGTCGCCAAGAACAACTCTTACAAACAGTGAAACAAACAGAAAACACATATCACTGTACACAGCAGGTAACCCTGTACTTTGCCATTTGAGACACGACTGAGAGCTGTGCATCCTTATTGTGCTCTATCTAATATTTTCCAGTTCCTTTTTTAGCTATTTTAATGTCACCACTAAAATCTGAAGCTGTTTTCTTATTAATGACAGCATTGAAGCCTTATAATTAGGAAAATCATGCTATTCATTCACCAGGAAAGACAAGGATCGACACAAAAGTTAATGTAACAAATGACTTTGACAGAGATGTTGTCAAAGACAGCTGTCATCGAAAAACACAGTCCAGTCTGTGCCACAAAAACACTGTGGCACAGACTTTTAACAGGCATCCTCTGGAGACCTTTGCAGCAAAGCCCTCCTTAGTGTCTGTGCAAAACAAATCAATAGTTGCATAGTGGTGTATTCATAGACCTCATGGAACTATGAATATCATAGTATTCATTTTAAAGTTGGAATGGATGAAACGTGATTAAAGGCCCCATTAATGATAACCACGGCATCTGGAAAAGAGTCCTGTGTGTGATTTTCAACATTGTCCCAGTGGCCATCTTATCTCTGTCATCAGGATGCCTCCAACTCCACCTCGTTAGAGTTTCAGTGGACCAAAAGCTGTGTCATTCTCTTTTACCAGCACCTCTCCTTGGTTGTTCACAACTGTATATGGATAACCATGAGTTCCTGGTAGGCCTTCGTTTTGAGGAGTGATGGTTCCCCAAATGGAGAAACAAATAATACCTCCACCTTAACAAATAGCCCAACTCAAAATGGCACACTCCTCACCCGCCACCTTGATTCACACAATCATAAGCTGTCCACTCACGGACCCTCTATTGAGCACTCGACCACCCTTCTTCCATCTTGTGCAGTGGAATCAGTAGCATGGGAAGTCACCCCAAGATCCCTTCAGCGACTGAAACTGTGGACCACCTGGTGCTACATTTGCTCTGGCTTCACTGCATTTACATAAGCCATAACGATAAGCCTCTATTCCAGCTACCACCAGACTAAAAACAAGATGGAGAGGACAAACTAACTCCACTGGGTCACTGTTCCACCTGTCCTCATGAAGATGCCTTGGATAGAACACAGCCACAACTCCCTCACCACTGCCACATGTACTATATCCCCCATCTTATTCAACCTGGGCGACCAACCCATGTTTTTTTCTGAGAACAGGAGGAAGACATGCAGTGCCATCTGTATAGGTTAATCTGGTTTGGTGTCACTGGAACTGGAAGCCTGCTTGGTCAGCTCTCCTCCATAGTGTTGGCAATGACTAATGTTTGGCTGACCACCGAAACCACTTACCAACCTGGGCAGATGGTATGGCTCTTTACCTAATTATTACCAGATTGCTCTGCCAAGCGCCTCCTCTGCACAAGCCACTCTAGCTCCACTCGCCAGATCTCTGATCCATTTGCTTGCCTGTCCTCTGCGTCATCCTGCCTTCCATCTCCACCATTGTACCAATCCCTTTCACTCTAAAATATATATTTTTTTTCCTACCACCTGCATCTAAGGACACAAACAAAAAAGACCTCTAACTACAGCAGAAAGACCCTGGTGTGATATCAAATAACGATGTGGACAAAATAATTTACAATTTCTTTTTAACCCGCAAGTAATAACAAACTACCAAACTCCAATAAATAACTTGTCACACATTCACCAACCCCACTTTTTAAATGTGATCAGCTGTATATCCATATTTATGAACAATAAAAAAATGGGGAGCACAAGCATGAGTGGTGGTTGAGTTTCTCTGTACCATAGAATGAATTCATTATTCTGTTCCATTAATAACCACCAACCATGAAGAGGTTAACTAAGTCTGTTGACTGTTAACCCATCCTTGAAGGTGTGCAACAGACTCACACAAACAATGAATATTTGGAAAAACAGAGACAAAGAGCTTGAAAATGACAGAAGCAGAATTATGGCTGGGGTTACAAAGCTGTATTATAATTTTAGTGATTTTATGGTGCATTTTATCATACATTTGTACCTGCTTTTCAGGTTTTACTGATTGTAATGTCAGAGTAGTGATTTCGAGTTCATTGAGGAAGGTATACTTACAGACATACAATTACGGACGACAATTGTGGTCATATACTGTATATAATTTATGTGGAGTGTGAGCTGCAGTTTTGCTGTGTTTTGACATGCTGCCGTGCAGAAAGAGTGGTAGACAGCTGACAATGCCTATGGCAAATAAATCAAATCATTGTTTTTGTCGGTGGGTAACAAAAGCAACAGCGGGGAGCTGTCAGTGGGAAGAATACAAAGCTTATTTTCCTTATGTACTTCAACGATCAGACTACAATGTCACAACTATGGTATGTGACATTGTGAGTCATATGTGATTCATAAACTACAGAGTAAGACAATAGGACATCCTCCAAAACATAGTTAGCCAAGGCCTTGCTTGTCGATACATAATAAAGTGAATTGTTGTCTTTTACGTGATGCATGTCTCTGTAGAGCTAAAACCTTTCTTTGTCACATCACCACTCTACATAGCAAGCAGGGACACCACACAGGGATGCTACAACTAGGTTGATGGCAACACGATGTACACAATCAATAGCTCTTGAAAAGCTCACAACTGGCTGGTCGCACCATCAGTTTAGTTCAAGCCCAATATGATCTACCACTTAAAATAACTACATCCATCTGGTTCTCAATTTTCCCATTAATCTGGCACTTGAGTGTCAGTATGACCTGTTTTAACTGATAGTTGTAATATGCTATGCAAGTGTATAATGATTTCTCTGTTGTGAGCCCCTGAAATGGATCCTGTAGCACCTAAAGTGAGATGCACACTGTCTGACATGTTGCTACAGGATTAAGGATGGAGAAACAGACACTTTTGTGTCATTTGTGTCAATACATGTCATTTTACTTCTTTAACCCTATTTGAGATTTTCCTCATCATCATATGTACGATGGCTCCTGGTCAGGAGTTACAGTATTTGCCAGTTTCTGCCCGTGATGGATTCTGCGTTGGGGCTTTGTCAATACACATGTACAATGCCACAATAAAATAAAAGGACCTGTATATGCTCAGTCTGGCAATAGTTTTTTTTTTTTTTTTTAACCGGGGGAAATAATATGAGGTGGCATCAGTGGAGAAAGCAAAAGAGTTGCTCAATCATTTCTGCAAGCACCTAACACATGGTAATTCCCTTCAGAATCACAAATACAGGGCAACTGCCCATGATAATAAAAAAATTTTAAATCACTTTCCAAACCATGACAAATCATTGCATCTCAAGAAGTTTCAAACATTGCAGTTTAAGCCATCCATCTTGGTCTGTTGTTTTTGCTCCTTCTCTTCTTGCCTACAGGACAATGCAAACAGATGCACATGGACACTAGTTTGCATGCTTGTCAGTTCAGCCATGCATCTGATATCTAAAGACTGATATTGGAGAAAGGCTGAGTGTTCCCATACACACAGTTCACCAACCACACCAACTATGGCTCGCAGTGAGTGTTACGGTCAAAAAGTATAAACTTCTCTCTCCAGCTCTATGTTTTCTGTTCTTTAAAACAACTTCTGTCATTTTATGAGCACAAGCAACTACAGCTAAGTGAGTGCCTCTCAGAAGACACTATTCAAATGGGACATAACTGGTTTACAAGCTGTGAAAAATTCACTGTGTCAACTGCTTTGTGTTCAAACAGTGCTTTGGTTACCCTTTTAAGACACTACCAATAATGTCCTGCATATCTGACCACTAGTTCTTGTCCATGGGGAGAAGAAGGAGCTGAGGATCATGTTTGAATGGCCAGAGGGTATTTTTTTTTGCTGTACTGATTCAAATTTGGCATACGTTTTTAAAAGGAACACTATTCGATGTAATTTTAAGCAAGAATACCCTACAATGCTTGGAGGCAAAGATATTTCTGCATGTGCATCGTACAGAGAAAGCCTAAATCTAAGTGGGGCAGCCCCTACTATGTCAGCAGTTGAACCAGCACTTTCCACTTGCCTGCTTTAAAGGAGACAGGGAAATCAAAATGTCCCTTTGGGACTCTACAGCATGGATACGATTTAGGGCAGACCTTCTGCTTCTCATGTGACCAAGATTTTGTGTCTCAGCACTTCAAACTAAATGCTTGCAGTCTCTGTATTATTTAACTATGCTACATCTCCTGTAGTTTTAAGTACTAGAATCAGTTGAGTACACAAAGATACTGTAAAAAAGTTTTTATAGTACCATTCAGCAGCTTGTCTGAGCTCCAGTCACTGATATGTGTGTGTGTGTGTGTGTGTGTGTGTGTGTGTGTGTGTGTGTGTGTGTGTGTGTGTGTGTGTGTGTGTGTGTGTGTGTGTGTGTGTGTGTGTGTGTGTGTGAGAGAGCAAAAGATTAGTGGGGACAATGAGATCGTATGACATTAAAATTGTTTGATTATGTATGCACTGATGTCTGTTTTTTGTTGGCTCTTATTGTTTCCATGGAAAATGAAACAGGATTAGCAGAAAACAGAGAGAGAAAGAAAGGGAGCGAGGTGCCTGCATCAGTAGCATTTGAATAACAGCATGAATGTGTTGAATTCATGCATCACCGCATAATGTAGCGAGAAGAGAGAGACAGGAAAAGTGTTCTGTTTTTGCCGTGCTGTTTCCATAGGTGCACTTTTAGTGTACGTCAGTCTGTATAGCTTTGTTGACCCACCTAGTCTGGTACCACATGGACAGAAGTTTGACTGCACAAAAGGCTGTGAATAATCTGACCTACACTGAAGAGGGTCCTCTTATGCATAGACACACAAAAAAGCGACTGAAGCAACACAAACAAATGGATTCGCACAGGAAAATACAAAGACCATTTTGACAGGTAAAGCATACCGAGTACTAGATGAAAATAATAGCACCCAAGAAAACAATACTGCGAAAATTAGCTGGCAAAATCACATACATCCTACGAGGAGAAAAACAACAGAGCTAGCAGAAAACAAAAGATGCACACAAGCCAAAAGTAACTGCATAAATCATAGATACCAACAAAGTCACAGAAACACAAGTCAGCAGCCATGAAGAAACAATGTGGCAGAAAAAACATCTCTTTTGAATGAGAACTAACAAAGTAAGAATAGAATCAAAGGAGTGAAACCTTAATTCAAAAGGGGCTCCAACAGTGCATGAGCTAATAAAGAACTGTAGCTAAAAATAAAAGATTTACGTATCACATGTGTTAATGTAGAGGTCATTGACCACTTGCTACCACATATTAGTACCATAATATGATGGATCACCATAGTTGTATTTATGCATGGTGCCAAATAGAAAAAGGATATTATTAGTCAACAACTTTAAGTCACATTATATAGCTCTATAACACTGAAGGCAATTATATATATTATATTATATTATATATACAAACACCCACTACTGTGTTTTACGATTCTCATGGTTTGGTTTAATTTGATATTTAAATTAGGTAATTTTTGAAACTAAATACACTTAAAAGGTGTTTTAACACGATAGCTTATTCTATTCCATTAATAGAATTAATATTTGGTTTGGGTTTGAATACATTTGTTTCCTTGGATTAAAACAAAAAAAAAATGTATGATGATATAAGTTTGTGTGTGTGCCAACAGTATGTGTGGATAGAGCTGCTTATATCCTCGTAGACAATTATCTGATGTATATGAACAAACAAGTGAACTTCTTTTCAGAATACTGCAGAACCTTCTCTCCATTTTGCAGATCCAACACAATTGTGCTGGCTAACTCTGTGCCATTGACCTGCTGTCTTGTCCCTCTGTCTTATCTATGACTGAAAACTGCTTCTGCTGGTCTTGGGTTGACTGCTGCCTCAGGCCTGTTCTCTGTCTCAATGTGAATGTGTCATTGACTGTTTGTGTATGTGAGGTCCAGGTATAACTCATGTTTTGGTGACCTACTACTGCAAAAAAGCAAATCCCAACAATCTAAATAGTTACATTTTTAAGGGAAGGGTTGGGGGTAAGGTTAGATATAGGTTAAGGTTAGGTTTATGGTTGCCCGGGATGCAGGGGAAACGGAAAAATAAGAATGAGTGAAGCAGAAAGAGATCAAAGGAGAGATAATTGGAAGAATCTCTTAAAAAGAAAGAGACAGAGAGAGACAAAGGGACATAGACAGGAGAGGAGATAAACTTTACGCACATACGGACCATGCTTACCTTAATGGGGATCATTCTGTGGAGCTTCAGTGCCCCCTTCTGGTGAAACCTCACAAAACAGGCAATGCAGTAGTTCTCTGTGCATTCAGCACACCTCTACAAAAAAGACACATGGTGCAGTCAGTGAGTGTATGAATGTGTGTAAATATGCAGAATACACGGAGGCATTGATTATTTAATGTGCACTCACAGACTGTGCATGTGCGTATGTACGTAATGGAAAATATTTAGACCTATGTTATCCTTTCCTTTCACCTCAATCTTCTCAAACTTTGACAGGAGGGATGAATATTCTCTAGCAGGATGCTGCAAGGTGTGTGGGTGTGTGTGTCTGTTTTTGTGAGTTTGTGTGTCAGAGAGTGGGAGAGAGCAATGGAGGGAGTGCCTGAGGGTGTACTTGTGTGTAAACGCATGCATTTGTGTTAGGTGTGTGCTGTGTGGTGAATGCATCTTTAGGGAGGTCATTATCATTTCTATCTGTGAGAATCGAGTCTTATTAGTGGGGAAAAGTCCTTGCATCAGCAGGTTGGGGAGATAGGCCTAGACCAGGTGGATGGAGAACACACACAAGGCCAGGAGGAGTGAAGACAGGATACAAGGAAAGGGATGGTGACGATGAGAAAGGAATCAAGGCTCTATACATTTCAAGAAACAACTTACAGTAAAATAAGCACACAACATTCATTTGCAACATTCAAGTGGCAACCAGTAGTGACGTCACACTCTAAAAAATTAGAACTCATGGTTTGAAACCTTGAAAATTGCGATATGGCCGTGTTGAGGTTTTGCATCGGGAAGTTCGAAGACATTACCCATGGACAATACCAGCTGTCAATCACACTGGTGCCCACACATACTGTATCTATCCTACTTTATTTTCCTCTAAATGGGAACAGCATTTACAAAATTAACATATTATATTGAAGAGGACCTGGAACTAGAGATTGGTAAATATTTTCTGATGTTCTATATCAAGTGAGAATTTGACTAATTTCCCCACAGACTTTTATTCAAAAAGACTTATTTTAGCAACAAGCGGAGACGCCCCCTGGTGGCTTTTCAATATATTCTTACTTCCAGGTTGTCCTCAGCCAGCAAACTGGAAGACTACATCCACTTTTCATATATACGGTCTGTGGTTTGGACTGGCTTGCAGGTTTAACTGTCAATACTATGTCAAATTCATAATGCAATGTCCAGTTTAGTCCAATTTCCTATGCAGGAACAGCATGATTTTCTTTTGATGGGAGAATAAAACAGTATTTTTTCTAATTTCAGTTACTTTGAACCTTTAAGTCTTGTTGTTACTCACTTACTACTTCACCATTTTATAGACTGGCGTTATAATCATCAGGTACTAAAAACACTCATTGTACCATATTGTTTTTAAATTATCTTTTTTTTGCTGGACTCTTATCACCTCCCCCTTTAAGATTTTGCTAAGTTTTAAGTAATACTAATACATTTATTTGGTGTGTGGGTGTGGGTGTGTGCAGGCGTGTACGCATGTGTATTTCTGTAAGTGTACAGCTGCAGCATTGCCCTGTAATGGTCTCATAAAGTAGGGCCTCATTTCCTATCTCAGGCCTGAGGATAAGTTACAGCAGATCCACAGGGACTAGGCATCCCTACCAGGCTGCAAGCAGCATATCGCTGAGCTTTCCTGTGCTACGCAGAAGGAAATTCAATCCTTTTTTTTTTTTTGCTTGGATAACTCTGGACTACAGCACAAAGCTAGGATTGCAGTGCATGTGTAGATGTGATCTTGGTCGAGCCATAGTTAAAAACAAGCCTAAATGTGTATGTGATTGTGTTTGTGGTGTGTGGTTAAGTGCACATCCAGACACAGAGACAAAGTCATAATCCTCTCCAGTATTGCCATCATTATAGGGCAAAAGGGGCCATCCACAATGTGTGTGTGCATGACAGGATTGTATATATACACAGTATAGCATTTAGCCTACGTGCTTCCTATTATAGACTATTATAAACATTGCCATTAAACCCTTCACTAAGGGGTACAGGGGGCAGTGTGGCGTTCACAGGACAATTCAGCACCAGCATCATCAAAAGCACTATCAAGCAAATGACTGCACTGCACTTAAAATAACTAATTTCACAACAAAGTGGCAGAAAAATGATGGCTGTCAGCGGAATCCGTTCAGTCTCTCCCTCCCTCCCTCCCCCCCCCCATCTCCTCTGTCAATCTCTCATTCTCTGTCTCAATGTCTCTCACAAGCTTTGTTTATTCAGTACAAAACTCTGCTGGCTTTGGAGTCAGACATAAGAATTACACATGAGTTGCAGGGATTGAGAAGGCAGGGATGTGGGAGTGACCAGTCATCAAGCAAGCATCATTCAGCTCAGCCTACCGCGGTCCGTTATGCACACTATACACCCTCAAACACACAGAGGAAGAGAGAGAGACTTTTAATTTCTCTCTCTCTCCCTGGCTCTTGTTCACATAGACAGTTTGAGGCCACAGTTCTTCCTCCTGAGCAGTAGTGGATGAAGTGTGAGAAAGAATAAACAATGGTGCCCTCCAAGGTCTCGATTATCGATTAATGGATCTCGTTAAACTGTTATCAGTGCAAACACGCAGATAGACCCAACAGACTGGGCAGCAGGTGCACAGTGAAACAGAGGCCCAGGAGAGGACAGAAAAGGACAAATATGATGGGGAGGATTAAAAAGGAAGACAAAATCAGACATGGTACAGAAAAGGGGAGAACGAGGAAGAATCATAAAAGGAGATGATGTGTTCAAGGGAGAAAAAGAAAGTAGCTGAGTGTATCTGATGATAGAGGGAGTTATCAACTGATGCAGAAGAAAGTTAAGAAAAAAAAAGAGTCACAGGGCAGGCGAGGGTCAAAAGGGAACTGAAACAGGCACACAAAAAGAGAAAGTGGGAGGGGGAAAAAACAAAGATGTGAGCAATTCACACTTTCTTGGCAAAATAACTGGTTGATTTGGGATACTCCTAAAGAGCATGTCCCCTGTCGGGTGATGTTTTTAATTTTGTCAGGAGGAAAAGCACCATCATTACGAGAATTTCAGCCATACAGTGTCATCTTTATGTGTATGTGTCTGTGTACATACTAGTCCAGCTGTCTTGACTTCGCACTGTCCACAGACTGTTCCCCTCAGCCTGTTTCTCCTTGTCCTCTGAAGAACAGTGGCAGAAGGTAGAGGTGGGGGCTGAGGTGGGGCTAAAAGGAGCACATATACTTTTAGACTTGAAAAATGGATTTACTATAATAAAACTGACATTTAAAAAAAAAATATTTGTATGAGTTACTGCCTGGATTTTCTAAAAATAATGTACTCACAGGGACAAATGGAAAAATAAAGTTTAATACAGTTCATAACAGCAGCATTTAACAGACAGAAATGTATGCGATGTTTGTTTTTTATGCAAAAAACAGTAAAGAAATGCTTGAAAGGATAGTTATAATCTTTAGTCATTGTCTGTGACAAAACAAAGTAGATATTTCATGCATGCAGATATTGTTTCTGTGATTACTGAGTACACATCCATGTGAAGTCTACCTGGTGCAGAAAACATAGTCCATAGTCCCAAGTTATCGCAACAATTACAATTACTTACCCGTTAGTGGTTCATCCTTCAGCATTCGAACCTTCATCTTGCCTGCTGACAGCTTATAAGAAGACAGAGAGGCTGTGAGTAACCTGAATTTGTGTATATATACTGTATATATTTATATATCTATATATATAGATATATAGATTTATATATAGGCATGGCAACTGCTCCTGTGGTGTGTGTTTTCCATTGCATCATGTCTTAAATATGCAAATGGAGAAAAAACTCTGGAGGTTCAGTCTGGGTCTCTTTTGTACTGAACTGGTAACAAGTTAATAACAACATACAAATCAAATTAAAAAACAAACAAAAAAGTACTGCGTTCAGAAATCAAGCATTTTCATGATTGGGGGACGGTAGCTCAGTAGAAGAGGGAGTCCCCTTTCAACGTGAAGGTTGTGGCTCTGCTAGTCTACATGTCGATGTGTAGTTGTTCCTGTCGGCGTGTGAATGGGTATGAAAGATAGAAAATGCACTGCACATAGATGTATGAAAGTGAGTGAATGAGTGTCAATAGGTGAACGGCAAAACTGTAGTGCAAAGTAGCTTTGAGTGGTCATCAAGACGAGAAACTTGCTATACAGTATAATTACAAACCACTTACCATATTTAGATTTTATACTATGACACATTATCTCTATATGTGTATTGCAAAGGTTGATCCCACTAGTAGACTAGCAACTGACGTGTGTATTTTTGTTGTATTGTGAACTCAAAGGCATTAGGGTTCCTCCCCTGAGAGCAATGTCAAATTTTTCCGGAAAATTAAGAGCTGTAGTTCAAAATGCAATCACATTTCAAGCTATGCACAGTGACCTTGGTATTTTCACAGATGGCACATCAACAACCTCAGTGGAAATAGGAATTTGGAGAGATCTATCACAGGGCAGGCAACCCTGAGAAAACTCCTCTCAAAGAGTTTTTTTTTTTTTTTAAATCATATTTGAGGTCAAATAGAGAATGATGTGAGCATGTATGTGTCGGGAAAGATAGTGAGTGGCATAAATATAACATTTATGATATTTAAAGGTCATACTAAATATGCAGCATCAAAATCAAGAATACAACATAAGCACAAATGTAGGCTTTTATAGATACACATTTTTGGTACCTTTTGGAGTCTGTTCTCCTTGTCCTTCTTGGTGTTGTTTGTTCGAGCATTGTTGTTTGAAGAGCCACTTTGTCCAGACTTCCACCTAAACCCTGCTGAATGCCTGAAGACAGGAAAAAAAAGATTGTGTGATTTAATTATTTTGACCCGAGCGAATGTACAATATCATAGGTTCCCAAAAACAACATCCAAGATTTTATTAGTTGGTTTAGTCCATGTCCAAGATAGTTTATAGTTTGTACTATAAAGTGTAAGGATACACAACATTCTACATCAGAAGATCTACATAAAAATTAAGGGAAAATCAATCCAAGGAAAGTGGAGAAAGAGGATGGAAATGTCTTCCTCTTTAGGGCAGATGGACTTGTAACCATATTAATATATAATATGGGTTGTAAGCATATTATATATTAATATGGTTAATAAATGGGATCAATGTCAATGTGCACTGTCACTTTTCTGGTGGCACAAGCTGACCAAACATCACACAAGTAAAATACTTGACATACAAAAATTTACACAGACACAGAGACACTGAACAGCAGTCATTTTTTAAGAAAAATATTTGTTCATACCTCAGAGTTTATAGTGCAGAGGGCACAGTGAATTTGGGACATAGGTAAATATATTTACTTGTCCACATCAACTGTGAAATTCAGCAAATCTATTCTCAATAAAACTCTCAATTGAATAAGATTTGGAATATTTAGCAATGCAAGCGGCTTACTCCTACATTGACCATTGGTGAAAGTGAAGAAACAAAATATTAGCATGAAAAACATCCAACAGCACAACACAACTAAATCCTAAATAACTTAATAAAGTACACAAGAGAGTAGGACAATTTATAGGAAATATACCTTCAAGATACCCACAGAGGCTCATGCAAGACGATCTTACCCTGTCAGTTGCAGAAAGTGAGGAAGTGGAGCGGACACCTCATTTAAACATGTGTTATTCATGCTCATGTTGTTGAATTATTTAAGCTTTTCATTCTATTGTGATGTCTGGCTGTCTGTGAAAGAAGTTTATTTTGGAATCGAGTTGGCACTCTGTCAGGGTGCAGGAAGTCAGACTGTGTGTGTGTGTGTGTGTCATGGCAAGAGTTGCCAACAGCCGAGACACTGTTGCTGTGCTGTGCTGACACTGAGGGTGGGCGTCAGCTAATCACCCTAGCGATATCACCTTGGAAACTGGACTGTCGCTAGGGGAGACAGTTGAGGCAAACTCCTGTCGGTGCAGGATGACAGGGTGTCCCCTCGGGACAGGCAACCTGGAGAGATAAAGTGTGAGTGTCTGGTTGGATGTATCTCTGTGAGACTTTGCGTCTCATTATCTAATCCACGCAGACATAATGTTAAGTTACATCGACACACACACACACACACACACACACACACACACGCATTTAAAAACATATACAGAAAATAACACACATTCCAACAGTTGTTTTGTGCACACACACACACAGATCTCTCTGAGTGTTTGTGCGCGTGTGCCCGTTTTGTTGAATTCAGACTGACGCAGTGGTGCAGTGAGAATGACATGCAGTGACCTGACAACACCTGTTACAGTACACGCACGCATGCACGCGCACACACACACACCACTGTCAAACATTGCTGAAGACAACTTCTGCATCACTGTTTGGAGACAAATATCACCACACCAGAAACCACCCCGTCAAAAAACGTCAAAAGTCAAAGGAGGAGAAAAATAGCGAATGTACTTAGAGCAAGCTCATGTTTCTAAATAGCAAATGAACATCTGCCGTAGCCGGACGCATCTAGACTGGGAAACCACAAAGACCTACCCACAAACACGGAGTGATCACCTTTAACTGACCTGTCTCACCCAAAGGGAGGAATGAGAACATCTGCGTTTCACACACACAAACACACACACACACACACAAAACCCCCCCACGGAGACAGACACACTTGCAAATGCTTCACACATTTTAAAGTCCAATGCCAAAGTAATTGTGTCGTCTCTCAATTCCTTCTCTCCCACTGTGCGACAAGGGGTGAGCCAAAACCAGGAGGGCTGAGACGGAGCGAAAAACTCAAGCTGAAGCTGACATTAGAAAATAACTCCTATGAAGGAATATACTCGTACAGACCTGAAAGAGGTGGTAAAAAAGTAAAAAAAATGAAGAAAAATGCACACATGAAAATGTGAATAAAGAAGGGCCCCAAAGAACAAGAGAAATGGGAACCTTAACTGTACTTTCAGATAAGAGCAAGTGCTAGTGTCTGTGACCCATCTTGGCCTAAAGACAAAGCTACATTAAACCTGCGACTGGGCAAGCCAAAACAGAGAATGATGAACTGTGTTTACCTCAAGCTGCTGGTCTGGCTTTATTATCGCCTATGCACTGTTCACAAAGTGATTATAAAGCTCCTCCTCTCAGTAAACTGAAATTGTTTGCATACTCTTTGGGGCACGTACATCAAGGTTTGTGTGTGAATGTATCCCAACTCTAATACAAAGATGAGCTTTTCATCTGCTCCGGGAAGCTCTGCGATTTAATAGACAAGGAGAGACGAGGGGGAAAAACACATGGTGCACAACACCCAGGGTACTCAATTGGCTGAGCATAAATTATTACAAATGGGAGTATCTAGTGTGAAGGCTATTCAAAGGTGCACTCACATGTTCGAAGAGGGGAAAAGCAAGTAACCTTCATTTTATACACCTGACCACATGCAAATTCAGCTGAGAACTGTCTCCTCTGTTTCATTACAGGCATACTAATCAATTGATTCAAACGGTTAAGCTTAATTTTACATGTAAAGGACCATTGCATCACGACAGCCTTGGGATAGAAGACAGGCGAGAAGTGAGGCTAAATGAATGTAAGAAAAGCTTCAGTGTAAAGCCTTACAGGACACGTGTATCCTTGTTTTCAGCTTCATCACATGTCCTACAAACCTTTCTTTCTTTTCTACTTATCCTTGTCTTTCAGCAAACAGCAGATAAACAAACTGGTTTTCAGAAAAATGGTTTTAAAATACGGCAGCAAAAGACGAGGCAGAAGAACAACTCATCATCCGAACCGTGTCAACTGTATCCAAAGACTTGCTGTGAATGACAGAGCCCCTGCTTTCGCTTTTTCACTTGCGCCCAGCAGTTGGACGAGAAATGGAGTAGCTGTCAAAATGTTCTATTACATTGTGCACACTTTGACAACAGCTCAGCACAGTCCAGACTGATTAGTGACACCGCTGCCCATGAAAACAAATCGCCAGATCATTGCTCATCAACAGTGGCCTTTCTTTATCCTATTTTTCTTTCGACTTATCATCAGCGTGCAATATTTCATCTACTTACACTTTGCAACCGTGTCCGCCGTGTATTTCTCCTTCACCTTCACACACTTGCTCTCAACTTTTACACAAATTCCCACTGTATATTTTCATCTCCTTCAAAGTGGCACACACAAATGTAGACTCTCTCTCAAGCTGGTCAAAGACTATGCTGCAATATTTCAAAGACATGGGGCTCAGACAGCATTCCTGTCCTGATGGGATGAAAGTGTCTTTATTAATTAAACAGACACATCCAAAAAAAAAAAGTGTAGTCGCTTCCTGTGTCGCCTGCTAAATGTTAAAAACACACACATAAGCCATTATTTATTAAGGACAAGTATCAAAAATACAAAAATACACACAGGCAGCCACACACAAATAAACGAGCGCGTCGCCGTATCTCGGAGCCAGTGGAGTGCTAAATGTTGCAGTATTTCAGCGTGACAGGAAACACTGTGTTTATGTGCTTATCGTTTGCGCTGCCTCGACGAGATGGCCCTATCACCACGCTGATGAACGGCTTTTTAATTACTGAGAAACAAAGTGGTGTTCATATCCTAGGACATAAACGCCCAAAATATATCTCCTCAAGCATTCATTCGCTAACATATAGCAAATGTGTTTGGCAATAATGACTTTGAAGCAAAAGAAGTGCATAATGTGGAAAGAATCACTCTAATCATACCACAGCTCCAAAGTACTCTTATTAGCTATGCTGCATGTAAATGTTTGCTCCTCTGTGTGTGTGTGTGTGTGTGTGTGTGTGTGTGTGTGTGTGTGTGTGTGTGTGTGCGTGCGTGCGTGCGTGCGTGCGTGCGTGCGTGCGTGTGTGTGTGTGCGTGCGTGCACACACTGCTGTTTGATGGAGTCTCTGTGTCCATTCAAACTTACACGAAAGCTGTCTCTGAGTTATGTGCTCATATATTGTGATATACGCCCCTATTACGCTGTTCTCCATAATTTCACATTGGGTAACACATCTCTGAGTCATTTGTGAAATGAGATGAAACAAGGTGAACTTGGAATGGGGAATAAAACAATCACATTAATAAGCAGTGTTTGTTTTCATTCTGCAAATTAATTTCCTGCTCATACAGACTGAATTTGTTGGATAATGGACATAGTAATGGACCAGGTACATACTCTGGAACGAAATGGGGAGAGAAAATAAATGCTATAGTGTGTGTGCCTGTGTGAGCTGTCCAATCCATTTAAAATTAATGGGAAGATATGCATGTTAAGATTTTTAAATTTACAATATTCTAATGCACGCCGACGCTAACAAACAAAGCAGTAATGGCCTAAGATAAATCTGTAGCAGCACATGCTTTTGTGTATGTGTGTGAATGTGCCTGTGCTCTGCACAGCAGCAGTGACTGAGTGATGGGGTTACACCGCTGCTCACCTGCTTAACTGACTTTTATTACACGTTCAAAATGAATTGGCATAAACAGCTTTTGAAGTCACAAGAAGGACAGTTACAGACAGAGTTGTAAACTTGTCACATTTGACGCCAGATCACCAAGTATATGCTCAAAAATAAGGACATTTCTAAGTGACCCCAAACTTTTGAACGGTAGTGTACATGTTATTACAACGTAAAATGTGGGGAACTTGTAAACATTTGTGAAACAAGTGAAAGTAATTCTGGTTTTACTGTAATATTATTGCCTTATCACCACATTGTTCGCATTAATATTATCAAGCTGGAAACTAAATTACAAATATAATGGTATTAAAATAATGTTACTTCCCTATAACAAAAATGCTACCGTACTATTATCATGTTGTTACTCGTACTGTTATGATAAATTCTGACAAAAAAAAAAGAAGTGAGTAATGGTTCTGCTGCTCAGCATATGTGCCATCATTTCCCCAACTACGGTGCCCCCAGTAGATGTTCCTTCCATGCATTCACCTTAACATCACTGCTTCACTATTGTCTGCAATCTGAATCAATCTAATTTACAACTGTATATAGTCCAGCAGCAGTGGAAATAATAATAATAAAGTGAAGACTTCTGGTTTTGCTGGTAAGAAACTTGACATATTCCACTCTCAGAGTTGCCCACCCCTGATGCCACAAAAGTCTCAGACTATATGTCCAAGCATGGTCCCGCTGGCTGGCCTCAATGCACATTGGTAATGTCCTTCTCTGCCTGAAGGAGCTGAGGATTGAGCTGGAGGCAGAGTTAAAATAGAGGACTCTACAACTCCACCAAAGAACTTGGATACTGCATCACCTTGGACAGGCACACTAACACTGGTTTATTATAAATGAGGATCCATAACAGTGAAAAACATTAAAAACAGTGTATCTAATCCCAACCCTACACAGTTAAAAGTTGTTGGGATTTATTTCAATACAGCTCTATTGCTCAAGAAGGACAGGGTCTTGTGATGTGAATGCTCACTGAACTGTATCATGGGAGTACAGATGAACATACAGTTCATTTATTTGGAAGAGTCACTTTTACAAGCCTCTGGAACAGCCCACATACAGTAACTGTGCTGAACTGGAACTTTTCAAAGATACAAAAAGTTACTTCTTACCTTTATCACTGGCTTCTGTAATCCCCACCTTTCCTCACTGCCTCAGCCTCTCAAAATAAACTACTGTATATATTTTAGTGGTGAAGGAAATACAAGCATTATCGGACAGATGAACTTTATACTTTACTTTATATCTATACTTTATATCACATGCTGTGCACAGACTGTAAAAAATGTAATTAAAAATCAGCAAAAGCATTTTAGCTAAGTCATGTTTGGGCTGTTTATTTGTTCTTTTTAGGAGAACAATATGTGTTACACAATTGGAAAAGTATGTATTTGAAATGACTCAGCTCAATGTATTGTTAACAGCTTCATAGTTCATAAATGGTCTAAAATTACTTTATCAGTATAGGTAGATACTTGAGTTTGTGATATTGGTATCGGTATCGGACACAAAAAAGTGGTATTGTACCATCCCTAACTATGTCTGGGTGAAAATAACAAAAGAAAAAAATATATGATAACTAAAGCAACATTTTTCTTTTTTTTATTGGCTATTTTATTGCTTATTCAACACCAAAAACGATCCCTCTGTAGTTCCTTCTTAATGTCTTCAACTTATGGGTAGCACTGCTGTCCATCAAATTCCGTGAAGGGAAAATATGAGTTGGGAGGATGAAGTGTCTATAGGGTTCTTCTGACCTTTACAATAATCCACTACATGGACAAGAGCCTATTTTATCTATAAGTGGTGTTTTAAAATGTCTGACTTCTCCATTTTCTTTCCTTCCATGGCAACCTTTCCCTGACCTTTGTCAGTAGAGAAGACATTCTATCACTTAGTCTCTCCTCCATGTCTGTAGCTGTGCTTTCTTTTCTCTTCACAGTTGTTGACATCTGTTCTCACCATGTATGCTTCTCTCATGTCTCTTCATTAGTCACCAGCTGTCTCTCCTATATGTTTGGGTATCTGTTCAGACACCTTCTATGAGCTGTCTCTGTCTTCCCACTACAGCATCCATGAACTTCCTACCTTATGATAGCTATTTCTGTCATGAATGAAAGTGGGTAGAAAAGTAGTATTTTGGTGGCAAAGACTCAAACAGAAATATTAGATTATGTTAACGTTTATGGAAAAAACTACTTTTAATTAATTTCTTCCAAACTTTGCTGTGCAACTGTCACAACTGGATGTATTGTGTTATTTTTTAAGATCTGGAAAATGTATTAAATGATGCTGTATAAAAATGTTGACATTATTATAGTTATTTTTGAGCACCGCCTGACAGGCGCCACACGCTAAAACAATACACATGCATATTCAATCACTCACTTGGAATTAATCATTTAATTGTTGAGGTTGTTGCTCTTGATTAATGCCTGTAGCCATGTTGTCCATAATGAGACTTATAAACAATCCCGTGCACAACAAACCATGAATTTAAAAAGGCCAATAAAAGAGGCCGTGGGAATATTGGTGCATATTGATCAGAATTGTGAATCTTCCCCTTTTGTGTTTTTTTAATACACAAAAGTATAGATGCTGCAGCTCCACCTGCACACTTGGATACACTATCCTCTCCTTTCTTTCCTTTTCACTCACAACTCCTTCCTCAGCTTGCTGCTTTCCACTATCTAACTTCCATTTTCACCTTCCCACTTAAGTCTGCCCTCTCTCCTACTCCCCCTACCTTTTCCAGTACACTAACTGTGATACTTGTACTCACCCCCTCTCCTCCTTCTCTTTGCTCATGCTCTCTTTCAGCTGCCGCAGTTTCTCCTCCATGTCATTGTTCTGCCTGGTCAAAGTCACAGTCTCCATCTGCAGCTCTTTCAGGTCCCTATAGTAATGTATACACACACACACAGTCACATATGTGCAATCAATCAAATACAAATGACCTCCTCCGTCGGTTGGGACAGCCAAGTTTTTTATCAATACGTTCAATTCATCTGCTGCACCACTAGATCCCTGTTGCCATGACTGATCTATACTTTATTCAATTACTCACTAGTGTAGGACATCAATTCAGTCAATTACCTGTTGGCAAATGAGAAGGTACAGTAGGTAGTAGTTGAGGTCAGATTTGCATTGTGCATGATTAAGATAACAAATACAGTGCCTTAAAAAGGATCTAAATCCAATTTTTTGTCTTTCATTGAACTCCATTTTGTGTAATAACCATTCTGGGTGGAATTTAAAATGAAACAGAAAGGGGAAACTTTTGTAACAAAGTAACTCTAATGGGCTTTTATCAAATGCCTTAAATCACATCATTGATCCCATTTCATCTTACCTGCCATTGAGTTTGACGGATGTGGCCTTGTTGTTAGGAAGCACCACAAAGTCATTTAAATTCATGTCTCCTCTTTCCGGGGGCTCAGGTATTCCTCTCGCGTATTTTGCCGTGCCTTTTACAAAGAGTCTCTTCTGCAATAAAAACAACAGTAATGACATAAAACTGGCTATCATGCTGGGCCCATGCTAAATCAAACACTGCCATAAATGAATACGGCTGCAATGAAATGAACAAAATAATGGGGACACGTTTGCTCAAATGTGTAAGAGGCAATTAAAAAAGCAATCCTGTGTGTTTAAATTGTATCAGGCAGACGTATGTGCTTGACAAATTACTATTTAAAGCAGTAAAAGCCAATTACAGATATTAATAGACAGCAATGCACATTAGGTCAAAGTGATAAGCTACTGTATGATTCACTCCAGGTGGGTAAGAAAGTAACTAACATTTCTTCTTAATAACCTGATATGAAACTTGAGCCCACCAACAGAAATGGTGCAGAATAATGTTGTCAGAAACTTAATGAAAAGTGAGATTGTGTAGATTAATAGATGTCCAACACACCATTTTTACAGATTATTTTCTTGTAGCAACTGGAAAACCACAGGTGTAAAAGTAGTAAAGTTTCATTGTCATTTGCAGCTTTAATATTTGAGAATAAGATAGAAAATAGAAAACAGAGCAGATTGGACTATTATGTGATGGCGCTCGAAGCCTTGTCCTTTTATGTGATGCTGCCCTTTGATATTCATGTAGTGTTATCAAAATGGCGAAGAGCTACAGGATTTTATGGAATAATATTAATAATAAGAAGGGGGCTTCGAGGCCTCCGAATATAGAGTCTAGTTTAATATTATTGGGGCTCCGAGGTTGCTGTCGGGGCCAACTGTTTTGATTCCTATTATTATTGTTGTTGTCAGTAACATTGGCCATCCGTACTTCTATTTTCTTTTTTTATGTTTCTAATTGGAGCAGTTTAAAATCTATGTCCTAAATAACATATGTTAGCATATGTTAGTTTACTTGTCCATGATTTAACAGATGTGACAGCTCAGGTTGAGTGGTTTGGAAATAAAGGAAGACAGGCAAGACTGAGATGGTTCGTAAACATACAGATAAATATAATAATAATATTATATATATATATATATATATATATATATATATATATAATAAGTATGCTGTCCTGCAGAATGAAAAGAGTTTACTCAATTGAAGATATTTACAATGTACTTTTTAGATATCTTGAATTAAGCTTCAGATAGTCAGAATGAAGTCGTAGATAACCCAAACTTGAATTGTGACTGGTCATAACGGATGTTGTCGATTATCTGGAACTGGAATTAGCGATATCCACAATTGAATTGTAGACATCTATAATGACAAACCCAATACACACGAATGGCAAAAGTTGCGTCAGTTTGGCTAGTAAAAACTGAATGGCAGATAACTAAAACTGTAGTGTTGACTGATAAGAATGAAGTCATCTACACATACAATTCATACCAGTCACAACTCATATATGGAATGGTCAAACTTAGCAAGTAAATGTTTAAAAGGCTTAATTGCCATAGTTTCATGGATGTTAAGTAAGAGGACAATGAAGACAGTAGGTGTAACTGAAGAGGACACTAGGGACAGGGTAAAGATGGAGGCAAGAAGAAGAAGAGTTACAGATATGACTGGACAATGTGAAAAATGTTTGAAAAACTGAGCTAATGTTTGAAAAACTAAGCTAACGTTAGCCAAAACCACATGCTATTTTCCCGTTATTTTACCTGGTAGCTCTCTGCTCAGAGGTTCCGGCAACTGCACAGTCACGGTGACACAGACAGGAAGTAAAAGCTAACGTACCTTGCTGGTTTAATGTAACGTTACAGCACATTAACTTTAACCGCTGCTAAGTGTGTTTAGCTCACCTCAATCTCCGTGACTCTTCACCTGCTCGTGACAGCGCGGACAGCCTTTCACTTCGGCACCACTTACTGTTCCGTTTCCAACACGAACGTTTCAACAACACGCTTGACTTCCTGAGCCCCTGAGCGTTTGTGTTCCTCGTTACTATGACAACACGTCTCTCGTCACATCCCTACAGCTGTTCACAATAATGGCCTGAGCTGCTAACGTAGCCTGCAACCTGTGCTCTTCTACTCACAGGGACATTTCCCTGCCCGAATTTGTTTACTAATCTTGAACTTTTAAAGAAAAGTTATTATATTATGCCTTTATTTGTTCCGGGAATACATTTTAGCTTCAAAGACATAAAGTCCCCTGTTGCCTCAGTAATCATGGGCAGCGGGACTTTCCCTCTAATTAAAACCCTCACAGCATCAAGATCTTTTTTTTTTTTTTTGCTTTTTTTTTTGATTAGAGCTTTCATCCCTTGTTACCCCCCCCCCCCCCCCCCCCCCCAAACACGCTCTAGAGTTGTCTTTCGTTATCCAAGATGATGTTGTTTAGATCTTTCATGTTGGCAAACTTCAGAGATCAGACGAAGAAAATCATTTCCCTTTAGCCCCATAAGATAAATTTGCTATACGAGTTTGATGAGGGGGATATACAGTGTATGTGTTTCCCCCACAAGAGTGCTTATGTTTGTAGCTGCAGCTTATAGTGATTGTTTTTTGTCTTTTTCTCTCTTCTGTGTTCTCTCTGCAGTACTCTGTAGTGTGTGGCTATACTTGGTATACTTTTCTGGCATAAACGCTGACCTTGTCAGCACTATCTGTCCTCATGGAGACCAAAACCTGGTCCTTACATGGCAGAATCTGATGTCAAGGGAACTGGTTGAGTTTAGGGCTAAGATTTGAAGTGTGGTTGGGTTGAAGTTGGGGTTAGAGATTAACTGGTTATGGGTTAGGGGTGTCACTTTGTTATGGCTGTTTAATGCAGTGTCAAGAAAAATATATGTGCTCTCTTTATCTAACTGTGTGGGTGCCTGGTATTCCTTATGTTGTGGGGACCTAATTCTGTCACATTATGGGGGACTTGCCTTCCTTTTGGGGACAAAAATGGAGTCCCCCTATAACGTAAATTACTACATTTTAAGGTGAAAACACCTTAGACTGAGGTTAGTCAAGGATTCTGCCATTAGAAATTATGGGTAATGTTAGAGTAAGTCTCCAGAAAAAGCATGCAAGTCAATGCAATGTCCTCTGAAGTCATTGAAACCAGTGTCTGTGTGGACTACAGGTGCAGTGCCCCTCCGTCGCTCCTCTCCTGACTGATTGTTGCCAAGACACTTGTCATCAATCACAAGAATCGAGCAGCGAGCAACTCAAACCCAGTTCCTTAGTCACATTGTTGTTGGCAACATTAGTGATTAAGTTCATCTCTTTCCTTCAACTAACCTGTGTTTCTCTGTAATCCAGGTCACTCTTACGTCCTGCTTGTCTACCAGCTGAGTCTCACCCTGCTACTCTCCTCCCTGGTCATCTGCAGCCTCCAGCCTCCCTCAGTCCCTTTACCTGCCAGCTCCATTATTTGCCCACATTTTCCACTCAGCACAGCTGCGACATCCACCATTTCCCCCTGCTTAGTTTGCCCTCTACCTTCGTCAGCTGGAGCCCTCACTCCCTCTCTCATCATTCATCCCAAATCCCGTAAAGTCCTTGCTTGATGATTTAACTTTGAAGTTGTCTTCTCCATATGGTTTCACTCACTAATCCAATCTGCTTATTAGCCCTAAATGCAAAAATAAGAGTGGCTGTGAGAAAACTAATCAAGATAATACTGCTTTACAATTTAAATAGTTCAATAATGAAATAATAAATACATTAAATACATGGAAAACATAATGGGAGATGGTTAAATTAACAGTAATGCATACATGTTATTCATCAGATCAAGATTCTGTGTAGTAGTTTACAATTCAAATCACACAATAATCATTGTTTAGGCTGATGCAGTTTTAAAGAATTCCACCAGTGTGGACTTATGGACTTACGTTTCAGTGATTAAAAAAAAGAAACAGACCATACTTGGATAACTGAGAAATAAAGTGTATAGTCAATTGATTCCCACTAAGAATGGGCTTTAAATGCTCTTTCTTTTGTAAATATGTGGAAAAAACAGTGTATTTATGTAAATACTGTATATAACACTTCCCTTACAAGTGTGCTGTAGTCTCAACTCTGTAATATTTTCAATACTGGTTCTTTGTGTGTCTTGCAATAACTGTTGGCAAGAGGCAGCCATCTACTCAGTCCTCATTTGTATTCCCAGGGCAAAGTGAAGGAAACTTTCTGTCATCATTACAAAAACACTCGTCTTCTGCAGACCATGCCCCTAAAGTCACTACTTGTTCCAGTGTCTCTATCCTTGCCTTCCATCCTCCCTACCAAACCACAGTATAATTACGGCTCAGCGAGTACCGAACACACCTCCACCTCATTCTAAAACCCAGCTTTCTGTCGGCATTATGACCTACTGCTCCTGCCATCAGGGAAGTGAGGGCGTATATGACTTATTGAGCATGCCTGCATGTGTGTGAGTCTGAATGGTCATTTCGGGTCATGACCCTCCAGCTGGATTCCGTCTCCGGTGCTAAACACTGTCTCTTGCTCTTTCTGCCTCCCTCCCTCCCTCCCTCAGCGCTGACTGGAAAGACAGCAGGGTGTGCGGCAGCATACCGATGAGTGGACAAGTGAAGAAGACAGAGAAGAGAGGAATGAAGGGGGAGAGAGCGATGGAGAAATGAAGGCTGGAGGGTCTGGGAGTGGAACATAGCAGGAGGCACGTAGAAAAGCAATGCAAGAGGAAGAACAAGAGGGCGACACAATGCATGAAAGGAGGGCTACGACAGCAGAGCAGTGGCAGGGAAAGGACAAGCATTGCACTGTGAAATGTCAAGGCTATTTAATTCATTAGGAGGCAATGATTATGGTGCTGCACTGAATGTCATCTGCTGGGTTAAAACATTCCTCAGTGGCCTCATGGTGGATATACATATTGACTGTTTGGCAATGGTTAGCGATGACACAGTGGCGGTAACAATCACAAGCCACAATCATTTTTTTGTGACTCTATGTGCAGGGGTTGCTGCAGATTATAGCTTATTGACAAAGTAATGAAAAAAATTGGTTAATAACCTTGAAAAGGTTGGTTGAGAGCATTCATCCTGTAATCGCTTACACCTACTTATTCCTATTCAGATTCACAGGGGGCTGGAGACTTAGCCTGCATGCACAAATGGCAGGAAAGCATTTCACCTGCCCATTATAGGATTAACACCACGCAAATGCATTTATATGGGCACATTTAATCTCCCACGTCACCTGATATGCAGCTCTTCCTGTTTGGGGGAAAGCAGGGCAATCAAGGAAGGGACATTAATAAGGAAACAGCTGGTCCACGATCCCGGACTCTCTTGCAGCAAAGTTAACCAATGAATGAATAATGAATGAATATCTTTATTTTGGTTACGTTCATATAAAAAGTAACACAAATGTGCCAATAACTGAAAAAGAAAGAGGTTGAAGCACATGGCTTATTTTTTATTTTCAGGAAAACCCAAGAAAATCAGAAATTTAATGTATTTTTTTTTTTACTTTAAATTATACTGGGATTTCAGTTTGCAGCTGTAATTATTTTACATTTCAAACTGTCAAAGAGCTTTACACAATTTCAATTTATCATTGAGTTCATTCTGTGACTTTACCCCCACAACTGACACACATCTGTTCTCAATTGTTTCAAACATAAATAATCCTCGTAAATCATAATTTCCTTCTCTTAGTTTAAAGAATGTCTGAATGCAAACCACTGAGACTGTCCAGTTTCAGATGCAGTCTATGGCTGAGAGGACAGTCATCCTGGCGTCCTCTGTTGCCCCTTTGTAATTCCTTTACAGTGTGAAATGTCATTTTGAAACTGGTGATCAACGTTTGACACGATTTAGCCAATCAAAAATGGTAACTTTTGCAATAAAATGGTGTTTACTGACTGATTGTTTTGGCCTGCACTAAATACTCATCATTAGAATCCAAGATATTCCTAATTTCTGGCAATGGCTGTTTCAAGGGCTTCAACCCCAATTTAATGGTGGAACCATCTAAAAAAAAAAAAGAGAGAGAGAGATTTCTTCTCGTTCTCATCACTGAAAGAAAAGGGAATAACCCCCTTCAACCCGTGACTGTGAAAAGAGGAACTCGATGGACATGCCCGTCTAAAAGATGTCAGCTGGATGATGAGGAGGCCGACAGGGCAGAGAATAAGGGTCAGTGCTTCTGCTTTCTGCTGGCCACCATTTGACAAGAACATGGACAAGAATACTTGCCCAGGTCCATGACATCATGGAGACAGTTCATTGGATTTTCACTCTTAATGGCTCTCTTCTGACTTCCTGCTGACACGGCTTGTGTGCGATATATACAGTATGTGTCTGGGGTGTGCAGGTGGGAGCAACTGTATGCTTTAAATCCACTGGCATAATGGACAGAAGGAAAGAAAATGTCTTGTCACGGAGAGATCTTGTCAAAACGGCTGTTGACTAATGTGCTGCGTATAGCCATAGATAGATTTTAGATATATGAAAGTCAGATAAATGGAATAAGACACAGACAAAGCACTATCCAGTGACTTTATGGGAGGTGGCAGCAGAGATGAAAAGGAAAAACAAAGAGCAACATTGTTTGACAGCTGGACCGCACAAAAGAGTGAGGAGGTGACGGTATGGATCGAGAGGAAGATGGGGAAATAGAAAGAAAAGAGCAACAGAATGAGTGGATATCCAGTAACTGATGGACAGACAGTCACTGCGTGTCACTGAGAAAGAGGTAAAGAGAGCTACGGTGATGGGGACGGAGGGAGAGAGGGAGAGAGGCCAGAGGGTTGCACGCCAAGACGAGTGAGAATTGAGAGGTTGAATCAGGGAGAGAGAGAGAAAGAGAGAGAGAGAGATGGATGACTGTAAGAGATGAAGGTGGAAGAGAGGGGAGGAGCACTGAGGAACGCACGTGAGTGGTTCTTCATCATGTGCATTAGCTTTAGTAGATGACTCTGTGTTACACCCCTTGACACACACACACACACACACACACACACACACACACACACACACACACACACACACACACACACACACACACACACACACACACACACACACACACACACACACACACACACACACACACACACACACACACACACACACACACACACACACACAGGTTCGGTTTACATGACTTCAGGGGACATTGCATTGACTTGCATTCATTTCCTGGAGGCTTAGGGTGAATTCCAATTCCTTGCTTAACCCTCAATCTTAGCCCTCAATCTCAAAAATGCACGCTCCTGCTAGTGCAGTGCTGTCCCGATTCTCAGAAAAATTAAGTTGAGGGGCGTGTTTAAGGGCTGTATCGCCCTCAATATTGAGATTTTCCGAGACCACCCTTGGGAGCAAGGGCTACCCAGAATGCATTGCGTGTTTTGACAAAACAAAGATGGCGTCGAATGCAGCGAAACGAATACGCTACAAATAAGATATATAAGTGATGAAAACCATTGTATTATCTTAGTTTAGGCCCATATTATTGATTACTTAATTCATTGTTGCATAACATTTATTATTATTTCACGATCTTTTGTCAATAGCCGGCCGGTGCGGACAAGCGATCGTTTGCTATCGTTTACTCTTCAATAAGCCGTAGTGTGTGGTAACTGTCAGCTGAATATGTCCATGGTTGTGGTATTTGTATGAGTATCATCTTATAACTAACTGACAACCTAATAACTTGACTGACAAACGGATCGTAATAAATAATTGTGACGTAAATGTGATCTTCTTCTTTGGAGTTGACAGACTGGACGCAACTTTCGCGTTATCCTGCCCCCCGCAGTCTGAAGACGTATCTGCATTTAAGGGGTGTCCCATTTCTAAGTGACAAAATAACCCTCAACACTTGGTTTTGAGGGCCAGTTAAGATTAAGGGTTAAACTTGAGGGTTAAGATAGGAATTGGAATTGGGCCTTACTCTAACCTTAACCATAATCACTACTGGCCTAATCCTAACTTTGACCTAACCCTAACCTCAACCTAACCTTAAAACATATCTTTTCGTCCCCATAAGGAAGACAAGTCCCCACAATGTGACTGTGTAAACAGATTTAGGTCCCCACAACAATAGTAACACCTGGACACACACACACAAAGTTAATACAGTATAATCAAAATGACTCAAAGCTCAGATATAGGACTGGTTGATGGGAGGAGACAGTGATGCAGTGATAATACTTTATATGAGATGAATATGAGAGAGGAGGACAATGAAAGCCACGTTCAATCACTATGATAACTCAAATTTTACAAACATGAATTCACTCGATGACATAAAAAATAAATAAAAGCCAAAGATATGCACTAAACCAACCAAGTACAAGCTGCCTGTTAATCACAGAACACATCTCTGAATGTTTCCACATCATTCATTGCCCTTCGGAAAATAAAGTCAGTGTTCAACTTTGCCAGCACCATTCTTTTCATTATATTGTCCACGATACAATCTGATGACGTTGCAGTCTTGCTTTTTATACAGTACACTTACGTATACAGCTATCTTTGCCTGACCCAGAAGGAAGTTTAAAATACCCCACGGTTTTTTTTCTGCGTTTAAAACCAGTGATATACACACAAAAAAAATCTCAGTTTGTTTAGGAAAGAAAGGGAGTGTAGTGTTGGGCATGAAGACACAGCAAACCACCATTGTACAGTGATGAATTGCTAATTTTGGGCTAAGGGGAAGGTTTGACATCAACATTGGCTGCCTTGTTAACCCTGTGATGAAATACAATTATTTCACCCTATTCTATAAGTGTAGGGACGGTAGTGATTGTGACAGTAACTGCTGCACAGGAATCTGGGTCATACATGACGTTTAATAACCGGGGGAACAAGATGATGCTGTTTGATCACATCAGCCTATTGTTCTGCCAGGGATTATAGAGACAAATGGTGGCGTGAACAAGATTTAGAGTCGACAATTCTCTCTCCAATGTCTGTATAACAATGTGCGTGGGAGCACGGGTAAAACAAAACTTCAATACCTTTCACTTGTGGAATATATTTTTTTGTAACGCTCGATCTCTCTCTCACACACACACACACACACACACACACACACACACACACACACACACACACACACACACACACACACACACACACACACACACACACACACACACACACACAAACTGATTTTCACAGGTACATGCACACACGTGCATACAAGTGCACCCACACTCACAGCATCACTGGTGAGCTGTGTCTCTACTGCCATCTGGAGACCACATGTGGAACACGGCCCCCGGATTGATTGAGAGCTCTGGTCTGAGGAATGACGGCTGCAACAGCTATTATTGTGATTTTCTGCACCATGTTGGGAAGAGGTGTGGTCATCATGTTCAGGAAGTGCTCAGACTGGCTGGAATGTGATCCGCACAATCAATCACAAATTGACGTGTCATTTGTTTCCTGCTCCATTGTCACAAACAGATTTATAAATTGCAAATTTACAAAAGTGCAGCAAATAGATGTCATGGAATCTCATCGTATCGCGCCAATCAATCATGATTTATGAGTGCGCAAGTGTGCGTTCGTGGCGCGTGTGAGATCATTGTCAGTAGCCTGTGACCAATGCCTGTGTTTGTATCTGACGTCACTGTTGGTATCTGACAGTTTGTGTTTCTGTGTGTGTGAATAGAATTAGAAATAGAATTGAGTTTGCTCAGTTCACTGCAGTGTTTATACTGCGTGTTTATGGAGCAGAGAAGCCTCAAAATGTCTGGACTTTTTTTTGTGTGCTTATTTTAACCATAAAAGGGCCAGAAAATGTCCTGTCACTAAGTGCTTCTGCTTGTTTTCCCACAATAAATTAGTTTTTGTCTCAATGTCCAAAAACAGGCCAAAAAAATGGAAACTATGTGCGGGTGTTTTTCCCTGATTCGGCGGCTTCCTGCAACAGATAAATGACCGTACTACCCACATATTGGCTTTGACGTGCAACTTCTCCGCATTCAGAAAGTGAAACTGCACAAGTTAGCCTAGTCTAAATTCTCTGTTCATTTATCTGGATTACGAGCCTGGCACGCACAATCGGCAGGGATCAATCCGATGGGGTGTCTTTCAAATTTCACAGTTGTCTTTCAAATTCCCTCTGCACACAATAGGATCGCATTACAACCAATCAGATCAACAAAGAAGGTGACGTAGTCAGAGCGGCGGAAAAGGAGTCTATAGGCAAAGTGTTCCTTGTATGGTGTGTTGTGGAAAAGTTTGATGGAGAGATTCCTGTAAGCCGACAAACTGAGCCCAACAACTGTTGCCGTTTTTGCGCAAAGAATATGAGAATTGTGGCCATGCTTGTTCATTCAGCAAGCATATTTGAAAAACAGAAGAAACCCCAAAGCCTGAGAGATTGGATGTTGGATTGGCGGTCGAGTAAAACACCGGCAACGTCGAACAGAATTTGTCCACGGTGTCTCACGCTTTTATCGAGACTTGAACGTGACTTGCCGGTGTACTGGAGATGGGTGGAGGATAAAAAGAACTGAGGAAGCCTCCGCAGTAGAAACCACAACAGGTCGTTTAGATCAACGAGACCGTGAGAGTGTATCATCCGGTCAGCAAAACTCCTCGAATACATCGTTCATGAGAAGGAATGACTTATTTGCCATTATTTGTTTGTTTTCAAAGAAAAGCTCAACCTCAAATCATTCAAAGTCGAGGCCAAAGCCGATCGGAAAGACTGCTGTTCCCCGGCAGCAACCATCTTCTTTATTTAGCCGAGATTGGCAGGGACTACACACGGAATGGTCTTCATTATGTCAAGCCCGCCCACTATACACATGTGATTGTCTAAACCAGAGTTTGGATTTTACAGCTCCCGAGCTAACGAGGAGATTCTAGACGGACTCTGGCTGCAAATTAAATTTGCTTCCGCTAGGGTGCGTATAGATTTCTAGGCTACTGGATTACAGCTCCTGCCTTGTTTGGCATATGTTGTTTGGAAATGTGTTTCTTTGCCTGCAAGATTTCAGATGTATTAGTGGGTGTTAAACAGTTTCTGGGATTATTATTATTTGCTGTTTGAATCATGGATTTGTTTTTCTTTCTCTCAGTTGAAAAGAACATCCAATAGTGGATCAAGCAAAGAGAGGGAGAGAGAGTTGATTAACTTAGTATTAAGACAACAAAAATGAGGGAAAACATCAAGCTTAGCTTTTCCTCCACTGCCTTTTCCACCAAGAAAGTGTCTGCTCCAACTCAACTCAGGTTTTATTTATAGAGCACATTTAAAAACAACCGAGGTTGACCAAAGTGCTGTACAGAACGGCGTCAATAAAAATCAGTAAAATAGAAACATAAAAAAACATAAAAACAACATAAAAAATTTAAAAACGCTACAGCGCATAATAAAAGCACATAAAAAAGCAGACAAACGGGAGTCCGGCTCAACATGAATTAAATGCCAAGGAGAAAGAAGAAGAAGAAGATTTAAAGAGTCTGGGCACATCAGACGTGCCAGGGCAGGGCGTTGCCACTGCTGCGCCACATAACTTTATAGTTAACCTGCAAATTGGATTTTTCACAGTTTTAATTTTGTATCTCATTGCATCAATCTTATAACCCAACAAACTTTTACTCATATCACAAACATATCACATCCAATCCAGTCAGCTCTCAACTTTTGCCTTGTCAAACCGCTGAGACATTACCTCCACGTTCGCTGTGGAGAACAGCATTTAATTAGTTTGTTGATCAGTGTCCATTTATTCTATCCCCAACAGTAAATTCCTCATCTTTAGTTAATCGTTGCTGTATGAGGCGACACCACCTGCTAATAGCCTGCTGATTGTTTATGGATTAATAGCCATATGAATATGTCTTTCACCAGACGTGGGCAAAACACACAAGTGGAAGAATTCGGGGATGTGCATCTTAATGCTTTAAATTTAGTCTCTCTCTCACACACACACACATGCACGCACACACACACATGCATATACATCACATACATATGTACACAGACCCATAGGATGGGCAGTTTCTGTCATTGCAGCACTTTCCCAAACAGGCTCTGATTAAACAGCAGCTTAGAGCGCTTTAATTTCATGGAAGAACAGACAGTGAGAGAGGGAGCAATGGAGAGAGAAAGAAAAAGTGTGTGTGTGAGAGAGAGAGAGAAAGAGAGATAGTGCTGCAGATGCATGGACAGAGGGCAGTGGGGGTGGTCGAGGTGAGAGGTGCGGGAGAATTAAACAAGCCGCGGCCAGAGAGTCAATTGAAAGGATGGACAGAAGGTGAGAGAAAGAAAAAAAGAGAGGTGGTTTGAGCTGAGGGAAGACAGTGCTATGATAGACAGGATATGGAAAAAAAGAGTGAAGAGAAGTTGGTGAGGATGCATGCTGCAGGCATGCAGAGTGCTTAGAGCAATATTTCAGTCACATGACAAATTTAAATCCAGGCTAAAATCTGAACGATTTGTCACACAACACATTCTTTTTTTCCTGTTACAACTCACACTGCACACACATGCACACACACACACACACACTCACACTGACTGTTTATAATAGCTTCACGACACACCCATGCTTCCAGTTAGCACTTGAATAAAAGGTGGAGGGAGATTATTAGGGGAGATCAGTGACCACAGGGCCAAACTGTCACTGCACGCTCTGAGCCAACACTCCAATGTGTGTGTGTGTGTGTGTGAGAGAGGAGAATCTACTAAATGAAAGGAGTTAAGTCTGCAGCCTGCAGCATTTTAAGCGTCTGCATATGTGTGTGTGTGCATTTGTCATTTCTCCAGGTTTAGATGTGCCATTGTCTAGATTTGCGCTCTAAAGTGGTTCAGTCAAAGGTGCGTTTGCGTTCAAGGAAGGCATCATGAACTATCGTAGTGCATGCATATGTATGTATACATAACAGGCTTTTTAACATGCAAGGGCTTTACATAACATGTTGAAGTGCTCGCAAATCCATTCGCTTTGAAGAGCCCACTGTGGCCTTAAGGAGAACTGTGCAATTGCTGACTATGGTACAAGAATAGTAATATAATATGAATATTAATGCCACATTCTCCATTCTGAACCACCTATAGATGGCACGGGACCTTTACTGCTCAGTGTCTGGGTTTGGACTCGGTTGTGTGCAGAGAATATAGATACCAGAGCTTCTCGACACTCGTTACCTTTTTTGCCAGGAATAAAGTGGATATTTCAGTGAAGTCGGGATATACATTAATATTAAACGCTATAAGGCCTCCAGGCGACTAACTATTAATGTTTAAGTGATTGTGAATATGTTTTTGATCATCTCAAATTGTTTGGGGTGGAAGCAACAACTGTAACAAAGTGTAGCTAAGGATGAAATGGAGATGAAATTGGTAGCACACGGTAGCATGGCAGTCTTTAGCTCACATCACTCCTTTTCTTGCATCTATGATTTCTAGTCTGTCGCACTACACGCGTACATTTCCTTTACCCCAGTTTCCTTCACTTCTATCTGCCAGTCACTTCATGTCCTCTTCCTCCCCACATCCACTGATTCTGCCCTTCTTTTCATCGTTCTGTTCCTCTCATCTTTGCCCTCTTGTCTACTCCCCAACCATTGGCTATTCCTTCACTTGTTTTTCCCCAGTCCTCTTTCTCAGTATGTGCCCGTCTCCTCCGCATTTTCCTTCATCTTCTCCTTACCGCTCCTTGGCCCGCCCCCTTCTAAAGTTGGACAGACTCGGGTGCATAACGTGGAGAAGAAACCTGTGAGGGCATCAGCATTTGCAAACCTAAATATGTGTGTACCTGCTGATCGGCAGCAGCTGTAGCCCAGAGAAGCGGCACATGGTGTCAAAGACAATTTATTGCCCTGCATCTTATCGATATTAAGACTGCTAAAAAAAACACTGCTTAGCATTCTGATTGCATGCATCTTCCTGCTCCTGAGTTAAACGGTCCTCCTGCACAGATTCAACCCAGATGCGCACGCATATGCAGATATGGAAATGTGCACAGTAAAAACAAAAACATGTCCCCTGGACATACTTTTACAGGGTCCTGAAAGATTGGTTTCATCGAAAATCTTTAATGCTTAACGCTTTAATTTATGACGTTAAATATAGAGAAGGAAGGGACACGCTTCCCCACACACACACAGCCCTCGTCTCAGTGGGACTATAATACAACACATAAGACCGATTAATGATGATCATCCATCAGGACTCTAATCCCTTTACATAACATGCCAGAACAGGTTGGATAACTTGTAACCTGTGACTTCACTCCCTGTTGCTCGCTCCCTCTGTCATAAAAAAAATAATATAATCTGTGGCCATTTCCCGCTTTACAAGTGCGGCAGTGATCATCAAGCATTTAAAAACTCATTTAGAAAACGTCCTCCTGTTGAATCCTCTGTTATGAGAAACATAAAAAATGGAGCAGATGGCAAAACAGGTAGGAACTACAGAATTAAAGGTACTTGTACACACCAGCCACTTTATTAGGTACACAGGACGTCTCATTAAGCGGCAGGAGTGGTCTCCTGCTGCTGTCGCCCGTCTGCTTCAAGGTTCGACATGTTTTAGGGCCTCAGAAACGGTGCGCGCCTGCACACCATGGTTTGCGATTAGCGGTTATTAACTGTTGCGGTGGCAAGTTTGACCTCTGGCATCAACAACACATTTTTGGCCCAGAGAAGTGGTGCTCACTGGATAATTTTTCTTTTTTTTCAGACCATTCTAGAGAAAATCCCAGCAGATCAACAGTGTGAGAAATTGTCAGACTCAGACCATCTGGCACCAACAACTACTGCCACACTGAAACTAATGCACTGAGTTGCTGCCATGACATAGAGTATAACAGGTGTACCTCACACAGTTGCTGCTGAGTGAATGTAAAGTACTAACAAACCCCAAATTTTTATCTGACGCCATATGGTGTATTTACGGTTAAATATGTAATAATAATTATAATTTTAATTATAACGCACTTTACGTGATCAAAATCTAAAAAGTCTGGTACAGAGAGGCGGAGGAGCACTGCACGTGATCTCAAGGCCTCTCAAGATCATTCCCCAGCAGGGCTGAAAATGACGCCAACATGTTCCTCTTCACACTTACACCTTTACATCAGAGAATGCTGCATTGCAGCACACACTGAAGCTATTTCGGTGAATTATTCTCACCTCTGTGACAGTATGGGTGAGTGGTATCTTTGTGGTTAGGCATTAACTGGTTATGGGAAAGGTGAGGGATAAGGCTTTGGCATGGCTGTGAAAGAGAATGGAAGTGAATGCAGTGAGTTTCTATGAGTATCACGTGTCATTAAGTATTAATAACTCAGAGGATCAAACATAACGCATGGGATGTGTGATTGCAGCAGGTGTCATCCGATAGCAATTAAAAAAGTTGTGGCCTTGGGCAAATACATTTATGTTGTGAATGTCAGCAATATCTCTTGGTATCCTGACTAATCTAATATGGAGTGATTTGCTGATACTTGCCAACACCTCTACGCTGAATTCATATTCATAGTGTAGCAGACTGAGGCTTGGGAATATAGCTACTTTGTGCTACTGGCCGGTCCCCAACAGATGTCTTCAAATGCGCTCTGTCTTGATGCATAATTTCACAGCTGAGTGGCTGTCAGTTTGCATCTGTAACCAAACTTTTCCCATCAATACTTGTGATTAAATTGTCTTATATTGCCTGCTTTGTTTGTGTGACTCGTGCAGCTAATTGTGGCCACAAGTTCTGCAGGCAATTAAAAACATTAGAGTCATCACAAATGACAGTTCTCAAATGAGGGCTTAATATACTGCAAACACAAAACACAAAGCTATTTATTATTACTTAGTATTTTTCAATACTTGCGACTTTGAATAAACGGGTCTTGGTGTAAGAGTTTGAACTGGGCACTCAATTACCCCATAAAGGAACTAAAGGCTATATGACACAATGTTATCTTTCAATTATTCTTTCAATTCAAAATCTTAATGCCTAGTGTTCACCTTATTTGTACAGAGTGGTTGTTTTAGGTTAAAGACATTGTCATATCATATTCCTGAACAAGAACCCAGACATCAATCTGTAACTGAAATGTATCTCCCTTCAAAAATGTGAGTTGCGCAAACGTGACTTACTTGTTAATATAACTTTGGTAGAGCTCATTTTAGCTATGATAGATGAATCATTTATTTTTTCTTACTACAAAAACAATGAGCTTGTTTTGTATCACTGGCAGCAGGCTACACTGCCCACAGAACCTGCCGTCTGTGCTCTTCAGATACCCAGAATAACTCCAACAAGGCGAACACTGAGAAAGAAATGATCATTATTTTATGTATTTATGTTCTTGTCATATTCGTTTGTCAGGGGATTCTGTTATGTAAGTATTATGTTTATTCATATCCTGTATGATTTGGCTCCAGGTCTAATGTGACTTTAGCGCCATGCGCATCAGCCCGGAGAGTCTGGACTCCAGGAGTTTCATGGCAAGCACAGGAAGATTTAGATGCATCCAAGTCTATTTGCATGCTAAATGTACAGAATGCAAAGCATTAAAACAAGCTGGAGTCTTCAGATTCAAGGTTTAACCCTTCTTAAACTGCACAGTAAACAACCAAACAGTCTTTAGAGCTATGTCATATCATCTGTCCTGCATCAATTATTTCTTCCACTTCATCTAAACCATTGACTGTATGTAAAATGTCAACATGATGCCACTAAAATTGTGAACCCCAAGGTTTCGCGACAGTAGTTCATATTTTTATGGGGGATGTCACTGCCAGATGCCACTTGATCCCAAACTTCTACATAATAACTGAACTTGAAAACCCCCTTTCAGTAAATAAGTTAATAATCACAAGTAAAAAAATGCAACAAGTAAAGGGGTGCGTGGCTTTGAGACAGGAATGAAACACTGCACAGTTGCAGTATTGTGACAGGTCCCTAGAGACATGCATGGGAGACACTGCGCATGCATGCGGGTATACGCAGTGCGTTCCAGTTATTAATCTGTATGACAATAAATCTTACTTGAGGTGGACGCTAAAATTAACCAGGCAATACCACGATGAGAGCTAAATTACATGACAAATGTAAATTTGATTTATGGTAATTACACTGCAATCAGGCACCCGGTGCCGCAATGTGCATGCAGACTCGGACTAATTCACCTGTCACCAAACTCATACATACAAATGAAGCCATCTTAAAAATAGAGCACATGAACAGAGATTTATGTGCCATGTGCAACAGATAAAGCAATATTACAAGCCTGAGCACTTCAGGCCAATTAAAGTGTGGAACACGCATTGCAAATACTGTGCATGCAAATGCAGATATATACAGTATAACAGTATATGCAATAACTGGAACCTCATTTATGAGCTAAAATCACCAATAAGTGAACCTAAAGGCAATACAGTTTGTGCTGTGGAAATGCAATTTAATGGCCTTGCAAATTATATGAACTTGTTTAACATATTGTATATGAACACAGAAGAGGAATTCATGCTGATTCTGTACCAATGCAGAAACACAGACTGTGTGCCTGTGTGTCACTGACTGTATTCATGACTAAAGTGCCGCCTTAATGACTAGTCACACGACCAAGGTTATTAAAGTGAAATAAACTCACGCAGACACAGACACAGTCACACACACACATAGGTTTGCACTTCATTCATAGTGAGGACCCTCATAGACATAATGTATTACCTAGCCTCTTACCCTCACAACTAAACGCCTAACCCTAAAGGCCCTTCTATAATTCTGCTAACATGCCTCGTGTCGCATATCGCGGACCCTGGTATACTCGTGCGTCAGGTTACTGTAGTACCCCACTTCACTATCGGGTGGCGGTACACGTCTGGACGCAGGGAATAGGACAAATTCCTACCAAAGAAGAAGAGTACAATGCTTCAGCTCCCTCGGACACATCTGGTTCGAAAGGCCCATCAGTTAGCTGGTTCGAGGGTCGGATGACTACCCTTGGCAACAACTTCTTCAGCTTCTTACTGTTGGAATGTTTTTTTCTGCTTGGTGAGCACGGCTTATACTCCACCTACCGGCAGGGCAGTAGTTTAGGGCTCTTTAACCTTTTACAGCAACCATAACCCTAAAACCAGGTTCGAACCCCCAAAAAGCCATTTAAACATGTGAGGACCAGCCAAAATGTACTCACTCTCTGTGTTTTATATGACTATTGGTCCTCACAAAGCCGAAAATCGAAATTATGAGATAAAAAGTCCTAATTATGAGATAAAATTCCTAATTATTATAATTATTATGAGATAAAATTCAGAATTCTGAGATACAAAGTCGAAATTCTGAGATAAAAAGTCGAAATTCTGAGATACTATCTCACAATTATGATAAAAAAGTGGAAATTATGAGATAGTGTCTCACAATTTCGACTTTCTATTTCATAATTATGACTTATGACTCATAAGTATGAATTTATATCTCATAACTATGACTTTTTTTATCTCATAGCTATGCGATAGTATCTTATAGTTATGAGATAGTATGTCATAATTTTGACTTGGTATCTGGCTATTTTTTCCCCCCAATTGGCGGAAACTGGCTTCCATATTTATCACTGGGTCGATCCTTATTCATCTTCATTAGAAAGCAGAAGAAGAGGAGCCAGCTCCTGATAGTTCACTGATTTACATGATGAGTGTTTAGCTCCATATGCAAAATCACCAGAAAAAAACCAACAAAAAAAAACCAGATACCTTCTCTCACTCACAAACACAAACACACACACACAGAGTGATGTAATTATTGCCATATTTGCAAGAAGAAAACAAATCAGAAGCAGATACTTATACACAAGTCTATACCCAAAACACACACACATAAGGAGAACAAACAAGGGCCGCGCAATAAACAGATGAGTTAGCACTCGTTCGCTGCTTTGCTTGCTTAGTGTGTAGCTCAATTTGAATTGCTAACACTGCTATAGGCTCAGGGGCATGCAGCAGCGGCCGGGCATCATCAGCCCACTTCCTCGCAATTTAACTCCACTCCTTTGACGCAGAACAGCTGTGCAGTGGCCCCATATTTTACACATGGTGAATAAAATTAATTGGAAAATATTTTGGCCACATTTGCATGCCGGACCACGGAGGTTGTCATGCACCGCAGCATATTTAAGCATGCGGTCATTTTCCATGTGTTTTAATTTGACTGTATGTGTGCACGCACGTTTGTTACAGCTTACATTAATGATAATCGTCTGTGGCTGCATCATTACAGTCCATCATCTGCAGGAGATGTGTAGAGTTAGGAGGGAGGTGGGGGATAATGACAAGGATGAGGGAGAACGAGTGGATTGATGATGTATGTAAAATGCACATAACATATAAAGTGAAGCAGGTCGACCTCTCTAATTGTGGCAACACTTATATGTAATGATACGTTAATAAATTGAACGCAAGGGCTACTCGGTTACTGACAAAGAATTGCTGACAAAAAAAGTCAACGAAAATATTCCTCGGTGCAGAGTGTTAGTCAATATTAACTGTGAAGTTGGAAATGTTGGGTGAACATGTCTATTGATTTTCTTAGCAAGAGTTAGACGAGATCAGTGCTGCTGTCATATCTTTAAAAATAAGGGCCAGGTTATGCTTGAAAAGAACTACTTCATAAAACGCCCTGTCAACGCTGGAAGTGTCGTAGTTTATAGTCTCTGCTGTAAGGCGCCGGTGTCACACGCAAGAGTGTAAATAAAAAAAAAAGTGACCAAAGTAAGTGCACAACACAACAAATGAAAAAAGGAAAATAAAAAAAAAGGGAGAGCATGGAAGAGAAGTTCACAGCAAATCTACTCTGTTCCCTCCACACAGTTGGCTGATCACTGCACAAAGTGGGTGTTAATGTTACAGGCTACAGCCTGACAAGCAGTTCATTTAGCTAACTGCAATAACAGAGAAACAGTGTAAAAGTCACATAGTCCACCTACGAGTGACTGCAAGGCTTATAATTAATGTTACACTTTATTTGTGTCATCATAATGGAAGTGTTAAACACTGAACATTACATGCACGCAGTATGTAATTCCTGCCTCGATGAGTCTCTCAATTAAAGCCCGTCCCACACTAGAGGATAATCGGCCAGATTTTGGTCCCGATCTGGCCCTGTCGACAATCGTGGGTGGCTTTTGGTTTTAGGCTGATATGAACAGATTGTCTGGCCAAATTATCCTGTAGTGTGAGGGATTAACAGAGTGATTTTAATGTCATCGGACATGTCAGTGTCTTCCCGATTTCATTAAACATGTCCGATGTTCGATGTAAGTTCATTATTCAGAAAAATATAGGTTTTCAGATATTTTAAAGCTCAATTATTTTACATACTGTATCTTTATATACATCACATTGATTACTGAGCTGTAGTAAGTTATTAGATGCTAACTAACTTTAACTGACATAAAGTAAAGTGAAAACTACTGAACACAACACATCAGACCTTACAATTCCAGTGTCCGGTTTGTTTGTTTGTTTGTTTGTTTGGTATGGCCGCCCCCATTAAGCAAGGTCCTTGTCTTATCAGTAGTATTTTCAATTGCTGCCAGTAACCCTCCAATAATGGACCTTTTTCTGAGGTTTTCAGGGAATAAAACTATCCAAACAATATTTCTGGAGTTCATGAAAACTCAAATACAGTAAAATAATGATAGAAGTGTCAGAGACTGGGGAATGTGAGAGAAGAAAGAGGCAGATGCTGTAAGACACTGTACTGAAACCAAAAGTGAAAATCTTGCTGGTGCTGAGAGAAAAAAATATATATATACATTTCTTTAAAGCATCAGGAGTTACTTCTGCAGAAATCATATCCATAACAAATTGCATTTTTACTAAATACTGCCAATCAACACTTGGCAATAAAACTGTTCAACCATTTTATGAAGAGAACACGAAGAAGGAGGAACTGATGATTAGGTCTCGGGAATTTCGATTAAACGGAGAGTAGGAGTTTCGCAGGACTGACAACTCCGCGATTGTGTTTGTTGGCTGTCGACGATAACAGGTGGAGCTCACAGCAAGGGCTCCAATTAAAATCAAAATCAACCTGTCTGCTTGTAATTGTTTTTCCGCCTTCATATGGGGTGTGTGTGTATGTGTGTGTGTGTGTGTGTGTGAGAGAGAGAAGTTAGTACTGAATTTAATGATGTAAATTTCACAGATTAGTTTGGTTATTAGATGTGTTCCCAATATAATCATTTCAATGATTTTTATGGCTGCATGAAAACACAAAAGATTAAATCTGGAACTTTCCACTGTGTGTGTGTGTGTGTACAGTGTGTGTGGAAGAAGATTGTGTGTTTTATTTCTCCTGTGGATACCGGAGTACTTTGTGTTGCAGCAGAGATTAGACTGAGCACCCGGACCCATCAATATCTATGACTCATGTATTGCTTGCAATAAACACACACACACACACACAAACACACAGAGAGAGAGAGAGAGAGAGAGAGAGAGTGATGGAGTGAGCGGAACAGACCTGACGCTCTCAGTCACTGGTGAATAGCTGCTCTGATGGACTGAGGCTATTTACACACACACACACACATGCACGCACACATGCACGCACGCACGCACGCACGCATGCACGCACGCACGCACGCACGCACGCACACACAGCTGGTGATGGAGTGAGGCCATTCCTTCTCCTCACCTCAAGCCCAGTAGCTGGCTGCGAGCCCAGTGTGGACTTGCCAATTGGCCCTTCCACCAAATCAACCACACAAACTTTTCTGATGAGCTCAGTACAGTACACACTCTGTCTCTCACACACACACACACACACACACACACACACACACACACACACACACACACACACACACACACACACACACACACACACACACACACACACACACACACACACACACACACACACACACACACACACACACACACACACTCACACAGTCACTATTGATTACTCCTGTGGACTTCTGGTGGGCTATTTCCCTCCACTACACTTTCTCAGGTGTTTCCAAAGTTGGGATATATCTCATAAATGTGACTTGCCCACAGGCTTTCAGAGACAGTAAAAATCTCAACTTTTCTTCACCTGCACCATTTTCATTATCCCTTTAAAACCACCGTGCAGTAGATTAATATTAAATGATGCTTCTGACTTGAATTTATATAGAACATTTTTTCCCCTTGCCACTTAACTCCATCACCTAAAAATTCGGAGTTAAATATTACAACATCTTTTAAGGCAAAGCGGTTTGATTTACTTTTATTAACTCAATAACTTAAAAATCCTTCATTGTCTCACATTAGAGTCTAACTTATGAAGTCATAAATGCACTAATGTGAAAGAGCAGGCTTTTTAATAAAGCAAAACCATGAGCAGCTTATGTCTCATACCTGTGCAGGAAAAAGAAAATGACTATGACACACTTATAACTAGGTACATGTTTTTGTATAAATGTGAATTAGATTTTTAAAAGGAACTCAATTAATTTGTATATTATCAGTTTACCCATTTATTGCTATGCGTGTATTTAAGGAAAGTGCCCGAGGCAGCAAACAGACCTGGCATCTCTTTGCTCTGTAACTTCATTCAAATTGTATTTTGTTATACTAACTACATATTTTTGAAGAAAAGTGCTTTCTTTAAAAGTCAAAAATGACCATTTAAGACAACTGTAATGGTAACTGTAATAAAAAAAATATTCCCTGGCTTTTACATTGCTCACAAATACAAACTACTAGACTGTAGAGAGTATATAGTGAGTCGGGTATTGATCTGAGAAATAGGATTAATAATTCCCAGCATCCTCAAGCTGCATTATTGTCCTTGAACTTTCCAATGACTTAAATCCCAGATGGAATATTAATGCTATTAAATAAAATATATCACTTTTTCAAAGTGACTGAAAAAGGCCATGACTCCTTTGTGCCACAAACAGACACTGACGAAAACCAAAAACTGTTCTTTTCTGTGTTTTTTTTCTGGGTTTACAGATGCATGAACTTCAAGAAAGCTCCAACCAGAGAATCAAACTCTGTAATTCCTGGTGTCAGATCAGTGAAGAGCCTGAAGCTACTCCACTGGCAATGAAAGAGAAGGTGACTTTGAGAACTCCTCCGTTTTTCCCTGACTGTGGTTAGTTTGTAACCACGAGGCACACACACTAACTCCCCAGAAAATAGCATTGAATCTCTTTCTGTTTTCTACGGATCTGAGTGAAAATCATACAGCTGGAAGCACAAATGACGACTCGCCGCACTATCCTGAGGCGCATTTTGTGAGAAAGCTGCAATTTCTTTCTTTCTTTTTTTTGCTGTATTGTGATCGCCTGAGAGATGATGGCCTGCTTATGTTTTATAGAATTTAGCTTAAATAACAAAAAAAGCAGTTGGTGAATACTTTATTTTACTCATGAAAAGTTTAGCAGACTCATCTTTAAATATAGATAAAGGTTAGTTTCTGTTCAGCGCTGCCATCTCATCTTTTATTACCACCTTTCTCCTCCCCTCTGCTGAGGTGTTGAGTCTTGGGTCCTGGCAAAGTCTCACAGGGAGGTGGAGGTTGACCCCTGTCCGCTCCCTCTGGTGTCTCTCTCATCCTGCTGTGGGTGCAGACGTCCAGGTCTGTCCAAGCACCACGGCTCCTCCTACACATGATGGACAGCGGTGGAGACGAGACAGCGAGAATTTTAGTGTGAAGGAGAGCAGCAAAAATGACCTTGAGATCACTTGTATTTTTCTTTTTTAACTTTCTTTGAATCGACAGATTAGCATGCAGCCTATGGCCCGCCAGTGGGAAGCTCTTTAATGTGAATGACGGTCTGTATTTGTCCTCATGCTCATAATTAACGGCGTATCCTTTGATAAGCGAGTGTGCTGAATATCAATGTTAGATTTTGTTTGACCTTTGCAATCTTTACACTTGTGTACGAACTCAGCAGCATGAAATAGAAATGTGGCATGAATTACTTAATATTCCAAGCAACACAAACTAGATTTAGACGTATGAGCAGTTTTCTTTAATTTAAACCACATTTGGTGAAAGAAAATGCATCCGTGGTTCCATGAAGCGCTGAAAAGTGATTATTGAGAGTTTCATCACCATGGAAAGCATACAAGAGTGCAAATGTCACCACAGAAGGATAATAAGGCACAACTTGACTTGAGGACTACTGTGTGCATTTCATTGTTATTTCAGTTAGGAAGGAAGGAAGGAAAGAAATCATATGTATTGTCATTATACAACTGAAATTTTGAGCTCAAAGCTGCTGCGACTGAACACGCCGCCACCAGTGTTGGTTCGGCTGCTTCTGTCCACATTTGGCACGCTTTTGTAGTCCTCATACAGGTCATTTGTGATGTAAATAATGACACTTATTAGGCCTACACAGCTTAAAAGTGCACCGTTTTATGTGCAGCTGGCATTATTTCTAATCAGACTAGCACTGGGATGCCAAAGGTTCATTTTCCAATTTGTGTAGCCTGTGATTGATTTACTGCGGTCTTGTTTTGCAATTTGAAAAAAAAAAAAAAAACTATTTGTCTATCATGTGTGGTTATTTGATGCAAATATGAAGCTCTGGATGTGATTTTTCTATTGCGTGTGTTGGGTGTCTGGCAACTTCGTGCTTTGGGCTGGTTTTTATTGGATTGGGCGGGTTCTAAGATGTAGAAACTGTCAATCTAAACTGTGTCTAAACTGAATGTTAGACACTTGTGGCAACACTGGCAGCCACAAGTACCTAACATTCTAGCATCATGTTTTTCATGGTGGGAAACCACGTCTCGCATACTCAATTCAGAAAGGTCCCAGACCCGGAATCGAACTTAGCACCACTACTAACCACTGTGCCACCATGCCACAGTTATTTACTTCTTTATATTTTTTTTTTGCACTAAGTGGAGGAATGTTGTGGTTTCCTCATCGGTCCACACTCCTCCTCTCACCCACTGTATCCACTGATTAGGCCAAGTTTCTAGAGTTTCACGTGATCGCAGAAACAGTTTCCACTGCACTCGTTTGCATGTATTTTTCATGCAAACAGAGAAACACTCATGTTTAATGTATTTATACAGAAAGTAGACATTGTGCTTCTGCTTTGATTAATGCATGTCCTTGTTAGGGTTAGGTTAGGTTAGGATAGGTTAGGTTAGTTGGGTTGTGGTGCATTTGTGCATTTGTGCATGTGTGTGGGCCCAAGGCAAAGTGAAATGATTAAAAGTCAGTAGACACTGCCGCAGGCAAACTTAATAAGGACCTCCTTTGACAAATACACACATACACAAACCTAACCATGGCTTGATGCTGCATTTCACACCCATTTCATCAACTGAATCTTACCTCCCACCAGCCCACTGCAGAGTGGGAGGATCAACTTCATCAGAACCCGCCTGCAGAAAGGATCTACGGGCTGTTACCTTGACCCTGAGTGCCGCTGAGCAATATCTCTGCCATGCAAAGCAATTTATTTTAAACATGCAGGTTATGTTGTGTGTATCTTAAGCTACACTACGGTGCTCTCGGGTGACCCGAGTATGTGTGCGCGGTTTTTACGTACCTGTCCAAACAGACCAACGGTGTCTCCAGGCAGGCGGCTTAGAGCCACACTGCAGTCTGCTGACGCTGAGAGAAGGAGGAGCCTGTTGCCATGGACACACGTCTCCAGGTGAGTTACGCGATCAAGGTGTGGACGGAAGCGACACAGGAGATGAGGAGGTTCTTTGGTTGTTGCATGATTCAGCTCAAGTAGATAATGCTAAAGGACAGAGAAGTGCGTTACTTACAGTATATTATTCTGGGATGTTCACACCAAAAAAACTAATGCAGTCAGTCAATATTATTCATTTTCTTCAAACGTGGAAACAGATTAGATTTTTCAAGCTTGTTTCTTCAAAGTAATATTTAAAAAAATATATTTAAAACAATGGGCCACACGGTTGGCGTAGTGGTTAGCGCTCTTGCCTTTGCAGCAAGAAGACCCTGGTTGGAAGAAGGTTCTCCCTGTGTGTGCGTGGGTTTTCGCTTCCTCCCACAGTCCAAAAACATGCAATATGGGGATTAGGTAAATTGGTCACTCTAAATTGACCATAGGTATGACAGTGTACCCCGCCTATCACCCTATGTCAGCTGAGATAGGCACAGCACCCCCTGCGGCCCTCATATGGGGGAAAAGCGGTAGATGATGGATGGATTTAAAACAATAAAATAAAAAAAAAACACCAAGAAACACAAAATAGAGAAAAAACAAACAGTCTTTTTAAAACATAAGCAAATTTAGCACTTTACTATATCTCCTTCTGATAACTACTACTTCAAATCCCTTTGTTGCTACTCAACTGTTCCCCATGCTCGGCTAAAGCACCAAGGCAACATAGTATTATGAACACAAACATTGCATTTGTTTACATGTTGACCAATATAATGGTTCGTGACAGGATCACTTTCATGCGAGACGTGGCACCGAATTGTAAAATCCAGTGATGGAGAACAACGGTGCACACGCTACAAAGCAATTATGTTCGTCATCATGTGGCAACTTGCTGAAGGATTTCTAGCAGAACACTGAGCTTGTCCAACTTCTTCTTCAACGGTGCTATGAACGCATACATCTCCATATATTAAACTGAAAGCCAAATGAGTCGCACCCTTCTGAATACATCCCTTCTTATAAACTGTGACACGGCTGAGCTCTGAATACTGCTGCGGTAATACCCAAGAGGGTGTTCTTTCACCGCAATTATGAGCATGACAGTGATGCGGCTACGCCTCGCACCAAGTGACACGATCCAGTCTCCATTATCAGAGTCAAAAAGTCAAAAGGTCTCCTCTGAGTTGTCAGAAACTTGTTTGTTATTAAACACATGTGAGATACATTAAGTGCGGATGTGAATCTGTGATCAGCTGGAAATATTGGCAATTATCTTCTTGTAGTGGAGGTGATTTGTCAAGAGTGTGACAAGAGTGATTAGATGTTTTTGTTTTTATCATTTCCAACACATTTCAAAGTGCATTATTGTTTAAAAAGGAGAAGGCAAAAACAAATCCACTCATTCATTCTCACTGCCTTTGAAAACGAAATAAAACAGACAAAAACAAAGAAGGAGCAGGGGACAAAAAATCCTTCTTCTTGTTTCTTAACATGACACAGTAGTCTGGATGTTGTCCAACAGGCTGCCGAGGCCTCACAATGACAGCGCTATCGTTTCCAGAGTGAACAAAACGCCTGATCTAATGGAAATATTGCGGTTCACCATTTCTTCTCTGTCTATTACAGTTTGCCTCTTGATTTTTGTCCCTCCCTCTGGCTCCGAGATGAGGCCCACTGTCTGGGACAGTCCTGGTGGGGTCCACCCTTTCTGAGTGGTCTACAGACTTGGTTTTAACTGCTAATTGTTTAAAACTGTTCTGTGAGGATGAAAATGACTGATTAAAACATCAAACACTCTCACAATAATTGTAATCCTGAATTTTGCTTCCAAACCCCAGTGAGTGTTAAAAAGGTTCACATTAACGTTAAGTGTCATGTTATTTGACAAAAGACAGGCTTTTTCAAGTCAATCTTAAATGATTTATAAACTTATAGGTTATAAACTTAAACTAAACATGTTCAATATCATAAAGAGCTGGAATTTAGCAAGTCACTGAAAACAAGTCAGAAAAGTAGTGTTTTTGTTTCTATTCAGTGATTTATTTTTGCTTTTCTTTGACCTTTTTTTTGGTCACACTTTAGTTCCCAGACACTATTTTGTTGACATTTTTACACTTGAACACTTTTCCTTTAGCATTTTGACAAAGGACGACTTGATCTTGGAGAGACTATTATGTTTCAATGTTGTTTTACGCACACGTATGGAATAGAATTGTTCAACGCTTTGATGTGTAGCTAAAAACAAAATGGTTCCTTATCATTATTTTTTTTATTATTATTATTATTATGATTATTTATCCAATGATTTCTTTGAACTCTGGGACCTCTGACACGGTCAGAAGAATATGGAATCACCGTGACGACAGGTTTACTGTTCACATTTTTACTCAGATATGGAACACAAGAATTTAGATACAAGCGGCTGAAATGAGTTTTCTCCGCAGGGTGGTGGAGCGCTCCCTTAGAGATAGGGTGAGCAGCTCTGTCACCCGGGAGGAGCTCGGAGTAGAGCTGCTGCTCCTCCACATCGAGAGGAGCCAGCTGAGGTGGCTCGGGCATCTGTATCGGATGCCCCCTGGACGCCTGTTCCAGGCATGTCCCACCGGGAGGAGACCCAGAGGAAGACCCAGGACACGCTGGAGTGACTACGTTGCTCGGCTGGCCTGGGAACGCCTTGGGTTCCCCCCGGAAGAGTCGGAGGAAGTCTCCTGCGAGAGGGAGGTCTGGGCGTCCCTTCTCAGACTGCTGCCCCCGCGACCCGGCCCCAGATAAGCGGTAGAAGATGGATGGATGGATGTTGTTTTGATAAAGTAATATTTTACTATGGAAAACAAGAGACTGCTGGACTACACATTTCAGTTTGGATTAGAGTAAAACACCTTACCTGTATGTCCCACGTCTTGACTGTTCCCTCTCTATCAGCAGTGACTAAATACTTTCCACAGGGACTGACAGTCATGACAATAGATCCCAGGTCTCTGCTGTGAGCCGTGAACTGTCCCATGAGACGACTGTGGACGGTGTTCCAGAGCCTGACCACACCTGAACCTCCACATGACACCAAGTCAGCTCCACCTGATGGATTTCCACAAATAATGCCTGCTCAGGCTGACTGTGGCAACAATAATGTGTCCGTGTCTGTGAATGTGAGTGGCATCCGCGACTCAGAGAAACACAGCTCTGGTGACAAGCAGCTCTGAACCATTGGACAACATTGTCATTGTTGCTGCAGCCATCATAACCTGAGTGTTTGTTATCTGATCAGTCTCAGCAGAAGCAGCAGCTACTGTAGAAATAACACTTGGGATGAATCAGAATGAATTAAATCATAATAATAAACTAGAAAATTCTGCCGGCGTAATTTCGATGGTGCCTGCAGCTTCCGGTGTCGTCGCGTGCAGGACCTTTGCTGGTAGAGTTGTACAGCAAATATGTGGGCACTTGCTGTTTAAAATGGCCCACTTCCTGTTGGGTAGGGGCGTGTCCCTTAACATGTCCATGGAAGGTCCCTTGTCTCACATATGTTGTTTCGTGCAGATCTGTCAATGTATGGCACAGTTGCATTTAACTTCCTGTTTCGGGTGTTCCACTTCCTGTAGTGAGGTCACCTTTTGCAGACATGTTCAGGACGGGTCTCTGGTCTCACATATAAAGTTTGAGGTCTCTAGGTTAAGGTATGACAGCACTGCGAGGTTCTAAAGTGGACTGGGTTCTGATCATGTTTTCGACAGTTTCCCATTCATGTGTGTGTATAAAATATTCTCTGTTTTTTGGGATTTCTATTGCCAGGGTTACTCGAAACGCTTAGAAAAGACATAGCCGGCTATTTCCGATCAAACCACACGTTTTGTTATAGGATGTGTGTGGGGGTTTTCTCAAAACTGTGGGAGGAGTTCAGCGTCAAAGTTTTTGGTGGAGAAGTACAATTAGATATAGAGAGAGACTGATTTTTGAAAGACAGGAAGAATAGCAAATATTACAGTTTAAGAGCTTGAGTGGGTGCTAAGTGGGAAAAACACATCACTTCAAACAATCACTGATGTGGAGATAGTGTGCAGTACTGCAATGCTATACTGTCTTTGTGATGTGTAAACACAAAGCAAGAACCTGTGCTCCATTTGTATTTAAAAAGCCTGTTGATTGTTGAACTGTGTCTCCGTCTCTAAAGCGACTTCTTCAAAGTGTAACTCAAGTTATAACGCACCACAAAGGCAAAATAAGGTTTAAGGGTTTGTTGTTTTGCTATCACTGTTAAGGCCACATTTCACAAACAGCACACAGTATAGCATTTATTTATTTAAGGATGCCTCAGCTAATATTTTGAGCACTTCACCTGTAGCTGCAGACGTACGTCCCGGTATGAAGAACAACCTAGTGACGGCAGTGAAGGCGTCGGAGTCTGTTCCGCTATTAAAACTTGGATGAGAGTCTGGAGAGTCGCCTAGAAAATCACAGCGGAGCAAAGTATTAAAGGGAAAAAAGGCAACGTGAAGAGGTTGTGATAAAAATGCTGGAAATGACTTGTGACACCTTGTTGCTTCCTGTCAGCACGTGGCTGCAGCTTCCTCAGAGCTTTTTCTGTGTCATTGTTCCACACTGTGATCTCCCCGTCGTAGCTTCCTGCAGGAGTGACACAAAATAAAAAACATTTTTTTCTTTAAATCTGTTTGCTTTACAGTGGTTATGAACTGACAAATCTCCTTCTGGTCTTGAAACACTTAAGAGTCTCAGCATTTCCTAAAGAAATAAAAGAAAACATCTACACACAGGATCATTTTGGCCAAAACACACACACACACTTTGAGTTGCTTTGTGCTGCCGAATGATGCAAGCCACTAAAACCACTTTAAAGATGATACAAGCTCAACATCGGCCCCCAGCTACTGTCTGGCTACCACCACTCAAGACTCTGTTTACCTCAAGGAAAAAGTGCTTCTTAAATAACCCTTATTATAAGGAGAGTGTGTGTATGAGAGTGTGTGAATTGTGCCGTATAAGGTGGACGTCTCATCATGTAGTTTGACAGTTGAACCACAGGAGTTAATGAGATGTCTGAGGAGTGTGTTATGGCGAGTGTGTGTGAGCAATAGGAGGCATAAAGTTTATGAGAGTGTGGGTCGCCTGCATTATTCATGCAGCCCAGGGCCAGCTTTTGTAATTCAAGAGACTTATAAAATGTGTGTGCGTGTGTGTGTGTGTGTATGCTATGATACACAAAAAGCTTACTTTCTGACCACATTAGTACATATCACAGCACACCACACCCGTGAACCTGCAGTACATAACTTTTCCACGATTTTTGTTGTTGATGATGCTCTTATTCTGCCCTGGTTTGGTCTTTGTGAACAGAAACGATGGTGAAATATTTGTATGCCGCGTATCTGCATCTTCAAAAGCAAAACTATCAGACCTGCAGCGAGGCCTGTGCGAGTGTGGACAAGAGAAGACGTGTTTATCCTGTCAAACTGCTGAATGAGTGTGAGTTTTTTTCTTTGAGCAGTAGAATTTATTTCAGGAACTTCTTGTGGGACTCTTCTTTGTGTTTTCAGTCACACTCCAACCTGTTCGCAGTCGTTTCACTTTACTAGCACAATCTGCCTCAGCATTTACATTTAAGCATTTTATACAAAGCGAACAGTGGACTGCCAGAGGGTGAGAGTGCAGAGGCGGATCCGAGTGCGGAAGGAGATCGTGCTAGGACAGAAGATGTTCTTGGAAGAGCTGGGTCTTCAAGAGTCTGGATTGTCTTGTGCAGGGTGTTGGCACCGCCAGACGACAATACTTTGACGAACGGAGTAGTCGAAGGGTAACATAAGTCTTTATGAGACCTATAAAGCACTTTGTAGGCTAGCATCACTGACTTGAATTTGATGAATCATCTGTCTATAAAGCAAGTTGTGCCTATGTCTGTGTGTCTGTGACGGGCATATCTCGCTGACCATAAGTCAGATTGCCCTAAGACTTTGGATATGGGTTGAGCATGGCCCGATGGTGTGCATCCTTGATTTCCACACCAGGCAGGGGCGCCGTCAGGATTGTCGGAGTGTCAACAACGGGTAGGCAGGAGCAGGGAGATGGGAGTGAAGAAGCGGTCCTCACAGTGAGTGAAGACATTTTCACACGGTTCACCGCAAAACATAGTGTTATACTGAAACGACGAAGTCGGTGTCCATTCACCAATACGCGAGCACATATTTATTTAGCATTAGCACGCTACTATTTTGCGTCTACCTTGGAGAACCTGTTTCCAAAGGTAAGCTAGCGAGGCTACGATTAGCATTAGCGTAGCTAGCTGCTTTGTGACCGTCAGCCACGCTAGAATCTCTTTACAAGGCGTATTTGATTTGCGGTGTGCACATACTTCCTATACGGGCACTGCACTAGCGAACATAAAACACATCACTTCCTGACCGTGGAGTTATTGCTGAAGTCTCTAACTTGACAAAGGCGTCTGAACTGTGTACAGTGCGTGTTGTAAATCACAGCATCTTTCTGCCAATCAAACACTGTCTGTATGTCACCGCTGTCACTCGGCCTTTCTGATTTCCATTTCTGAAATGTTCAGAGGAGTTGTTTGTTGGCCGCTTGGAACGTGCTCAGCCGTGGAGGATTAAGAGATCAGAGGAAAGAAGGATGAGCGAGGAGGGGAGGGTGCGAGTGACGAAGGTACACGGGACCCCATGTGTACCCTGTGCTGTCTGTGTGTATGTGAGTGTGTGTGAGTGTGTGTGAGAGGGAGAAGTCAAGCAGAACCTAGAAAAGGCTCTGAATATGGATGAGGAGGCTCCAGTCCCACATCAGCCAAATGTTCCTTTAGCAACTTGATTCAACTTGAGACCCAAATAACACACACACACACACACAAACACACACACAGACAGAACTTTAAAATGACTTTTGTCACTGGTGGTCATGATAACGTTCTCTTGGCAACATTAAGATATAATTTGGCAGCGTTCATGCTCTGTTCATGCAAAACAGCCAAACTCAGTGCAACCCTGAAGAAAAACGCTGCCAACCGAATCGAGTGCATTATCGCGCCGAGAAATCGTCTTTGTTGCTCAATGAATTTGGGGAAGACAAACATCCTGTAATTGTCTATGAAGAGAATACTGCTGTACATAGTTCACATCCACCTTTTGCGATAGAGTGAGTGGAGAAGTTGTGAGAGTGCACATGGGTGCGTAAACACAGGAGGAGGAAGTTGCAAATGAATTACATCATTTTGTGATTTTTATTTTTTTTTTGGGAAAACAGCAATATTAATCTGGATTTACTAACAGCCCTTAAAAAGAAATAAAAAAAATACAGCAAAATGTAAAAAGTCACATGTGTGACCCACATACAGCCTTCACAGATGAAGACACTCATTTCACATTTAATCTTTCTGCAGGAAATCAGCTCAGCTCCACAGATATGATCAGACAGAGCACTGCACTTTTTTCTATTTATGAGGTGAATCGTTTGCATTCATCAGACAGCTTGTCAAGTCCTATCCTATAGAATGAGCGTTAGCTGAGTGACAGCGGGCTATGAACGGAAAATGAATCACAAATGATAGGGATATTCTTTTTTGCCTGGAGCTTTAAAATATCTATATTTTTCTTTTGCTGTTGTTTTGTCAATTTCTTGCATCAGCCGCTAACTAAAGGAGTCAGTGATGAGGTTGAAGTCGGAAAATGGCACCGAGCTGTCACATTTCACTTCCAAAAAACTTCAAACATCAACATATATTGTATGAGACTATACTCTCTTTTTTGCCTGCAGCATTAAAACACAAACACACACACACACACACACACACACACACACACACACACACACACACACACACACACACACACACACACACACACACACACACACACACACACACAGAGGGAAAGTACTCCATCTCATTTCCTCTCACTCCCACTGAGAGAATTCTAATAAACATAATTTAAATTCAAGCATTTGGATTAAATTGGAGGTGGAGGGAGCAGCATTGAGCAGTGTGTGTGTGTGTGTGTGTGTGTGTGTGTGTGTGTGTGTGTGTGCATGTGGGTGGGGAAGAAATGAAACAGGATATAACTAGAAAGACAAGGTAAAAATAAACATAAGTGAAGAGGGAGAGTCGGTTAGAAAAAATGAAAAGAAGCTAAAGGAAGCAGACAGAAAGGAGCTGAACACAATTAGAGAGGGAACTCTGAAGAAGTTTCACACTTTACAAAGTAACTCCTGAATTGTGTTTTTGTTCCACCTCTGACTATTCATTATCCTCCACACACCGTTTCTCCTTCCAGCGCTGTAGAACACACACACACTCGTATCTACCTTTCCATCTAACATCCCTCACTTTATCTCCCTCTGTACTTATCTCTGCAGCCGATGCGTCTCCAAAGGCCAGGGAAGGTCTGCAGTTTATGTCTGCACTCTGCTCCCCTGCTAACCGCCCAACTGAAACTGAACTTTTGATACGTGACCCAAAGTGATTCTCCACTTCACAGACTTAGGAGCAAACTGGGCCGCGTTGCGTTCAAAGAGTTTGTAGCTTGATGCTTATAGAAGTGGACCAGTGACTGGAGGGCTGCCAGTGCAATCCCTTAGGCAGAAAATAAATTAAAAAAGTGATGAGCTCAGAAGGGCTTTACTGCCGTCTTCACATACTGAAGACCTTAACAGCCATTTTGTAGAAGTGTGAACGGAGTGTTGGGGGCCAAACTTAAGATTACGAGAAAAAAGCCGTAATCTTTCAAAAATAAAGTCGTAATATTAAGAGAATAAAATGATGCAGCTGCAGCCTGCGTCAAGATGAGGAACACGGAGAATTCTGTGGTTACATTTTGATTTGGGCTTCACAAATAAAGAAATGCATCTTTTTGGCATCAGCGCCACATTATCTTTAGCATCGGGACTTTGAAAAGATTGTGAAAGAAACAGAGTTTGTTTGGAAGAAAGAATCACACAGACCTGGAGGATTTTCATCTATTTTGTGGGGGAGGAAAATGGCCACGAGAGGTCAACTGTAAGGATAACGCTGGTTTACATCTGTGTGCTGCTGCTATTTATATATTAGATAATGATAAAAAAAAGACTTTAAGAGACTCTGACTTTATTATCATAATATTGTGACTTTATTTATAAATGTCATAGGTTTGGCCCTAATACACCTTGCTAATTTTCCTTCTTCTTTATTGAAAATGTTTTGTTTTTCTTTATTCAAAAGCTGGTTGTTCGTCTGAAGGAGCTCAAATTGGGTGAATATTAAGATCAAAAGCTCCACAGGGTTGAAGAAAATGTGTTAAAAATCATACAAAAATTGACTAACAGAGAAACTAATCTGCTCCTACATTAATAGGCACAGGTGAGATGTTGTTTAAGGCCTCTACTAAGACTCATATCATACCACTGAATCCACAACTGCCTGATCATTTACCCTGTAAAGATCTCAGTCAATGAAAGGTGCCAAAAACGTTTTTGACATTCAAATTCATAATACAGAGGTCTTTTAGGTTTCGTTTTCTGACGTAACTGGCAACCCGTAGTTGCTCGGCAGCTGAGACTCTACTGAATGCAATGATTGGTAGAAGGCGGTAGGTGGCGCCACATGCCAAAACATGATTTGCAGTCTGCAAAATATTTTTTTTAATGCAAATATTTTGGCTGTACTGTTGTTGATGGTGAGTTCAGTTTGCTATATGAACATTATTCCTGAGTCTCTGTGACATATTAGGAGGATTTTATGACCAGCTTTAGATAAATGCACCTTTAAATCAATCAATCCAATGAACAAACCAAATCAATCAAGCAGTGTGTCTGTGTGATTATTCTATACAAAAAACTACACTGAACTCATTAAATGTAGACATTCCGGTTCTCTAACATTTGAAAAACAGGGTATTTTCAACATCCACATGCTTTTCTCAAGAAATGAAGGAGATTTCATCGAGTTAACAATGAGGCCAATGTAGAGCGTGGAAATCTTTGAACTAGTGGTGTCGATTCACAGTGATTTTTGGTCAGAGGTAATGTGTTCTCAGAGTCTTTTCTACTTCCGTTTGCCTTGTTTTTTCAGTTTGCTGCTGCACATCTAAGTGTAAACAAACTAAAATAAAATACATTTAAACCAATAAACAGGGGAAATAGGTTGATCTACTAATAATTGTTGTGCTAATTATTAAAAAAAAAAAAAAACAGAAAGAGAGAACACGAGATTAGAAACTAAATTGAGAATATAAGCAAGTGAATGAGCAAGAACAGTAATAGCATTAATGAGAAGTGCTTTTAGATTCTTATTGGACATGTATATCTTGCTTGAGCTCTCTCACAGGGACAGGGTTAGGCATTAACTGGTTATGGTTAAGGTTTGGGATAATGCTTTGTTTAGGCTGTTCAAATGAATGGAAGTGCAGTGTCCTAAGAAAACCTGTGTTTTCCATCACATAATCTTCCATAATCTCACATACTTCTTGACATTTCTGATTAATCTATCCCTAAAACAGCTAAATTACTATGTCTCTTGGTTGGCCTGGGAACGCCTCGGGATTCCCCCAGAAGAGCTGGACGAAGTGGCCGGGGTAAGGGAAGTCTGGGATTCTCTGCTTAAGCTACTACCCGACCTTGGATAAGCGGTAGAAGATGGATGGATGAAACGGCTAAATTAAAAAAATATAAATTAGAAAGGAATATGTCCTTTAAAAGGCTTTAAGGCTTTATCTTTGAGTCTGTGGTGAAGGTGAACGACAAATCACGACAGAGAAAGAATACGTCGTTGTTGCTCAGAAAAATACAATACTGACTCATCGGAGAAATCACAAGTATATTTAGCAGAGTGGTTTATACGAGGGACATAATCTCACATCTCACACCTCACAACCACAAAGGGAAATTATATCATTTTCAAATATTATTTCTCTGCATTTATGATATGAATAGTTTGACATATGAGTCATTTGATAACAACAACACTTACTTTAAACAGCAGATAAGTGCCCCACAGTTATTTTCATTCAACTCAGTTTTTTTTTCTCCCAAGATTAATTTTCTCTTTTGTGATGCCTCATTCTTAATTCAAGTCAAGAAGTGAAGTGAACACACGGTTACACAAGTGTGCGAGTGCAACACACCGTTTGGAACAAAAAAAAAAACATAAATATATGAAAAGAAGTGCCTAAAATACGAAAACACACACACACACCTGTGACCAGAGTCTGTGGAGGCTGGAAAGCAGCACAAAGCACATCACTGCGATGTTGAACTCCTCCCTTCCAAACTGAGGGCTCAACAAATGACTGCGAGAAGGAGTGCAGACGGAAAATGTTCAGCATCCTAAAGAGAGCGAGAGAGAGACAGAGACGGGGAGGTTTAGGACACCTGCTAATGCTTTGTTCTGTGTCGTTACAGAATGAGAAGAGTGTTGTGATATGACATGAAATGAACAAAATGATGGCTTTTAAAGTGGGTAATGTACTCATCAATGTGACGTGATGAGCAGCAACAAGAAGGAAGCCTGACTTTGAAAACACACGACAAGTACAATACGGATTCAACTGTGATTTCGGTGCATGTGATGAAACATGAGACTGCATGTGTGTGTGTGTGTGTGTGTGTGTGTGTTTATTTCTGGGTGAGAAATGATGATGTAGATAAGGATGAAGAGCAGACGTGATGTTAGAAAAATGATACATATACAGAACCAGGAATACAAGATCAGTGTTTATGCCAGAACAGGTCCTAAAGAGCTAAAAAATACAAGCACACACACACACGCACATGTGCAGGGGTAGTGATTGGGAGGATCCCAAAGCATTCAGACTCGTTAGACACCAGATGTCAGGTTGGCAGTGAGTCATTGGCACACAGACACACAGACACACACACTGGTTTCAATCCTTCAGAGGACATTGCATTGACTTACATTCATTACCTGAAAACTTATTCTAACCTTAACCATAATTTCTACTGGCCTAATCCTAACTCTCACCTTAACATACTGTATGTCTTCACCTTAAAATGTAGTCATTTACATTATGGGGACTTGATTTTTAGTCCCCATAATGTGACTGTGTGAACAGATTTAGGTCCCCCCCCCCCTCCAGGGTGGTGCTGCATCAACACATCTTGTATTCGCCTGGCTCTAAAATTTGAATTAGCACACATCTTTAGTACCTCTCCCAGCCCATCACCAGGATGCTCCTCTTCAGCAGCAGCACCTGTGAGATCTCCACAGCCCGACCCAGTCCAGCATTCATTCTGTGGAAGCAGCGCCCATTAAAGTCCCACACCTGCAGAAGACGGCACAGATGACAATTTCTCAACCAAAATGTCAACAACAAAACAGCTATGTTTGCAAGAGGCTTAGTACGAGGCTCATTTGTCAGTTTTGCTTAAGTTCTATTTCATTTTCTGGTCAGAAAAATCACAGAACAAGTAATAGAGCTAGTATTTAACGGGCACATGCTTCAGTCATGGAGGGCTCAGGTCTGTTGATGTGCATGATGACGCACTTTGGATTTGTGATTTGGCATTTCACAAGGAAAACAGTGGCTTATGCCTAATGGGAACAGTGTAAGTGAGAGGTGTGAAATGACATGTCCTGCTGCTACACTGCACATTGGACGTTGATGAAAATTGGAGCGATAATAAATGTTGTGATTAATTGGCACAAAGGGTGTTAGTTTCCTCTGTTCTGTGAAATGGCACTGCTGATAGTCGTTGCACAGGATGCACATGGCTGCAAGTTTGCAAGGGGCTGCAAGGTTAACGAGTGGGCGAACTATTATGTGGTGCTTCATTCGTCCGCGTTGTTCGGCCACTGAAGAGTTTTAAGGCGAATTGACATTCATTCCTTCATTGTCTAAAGCTTTATCGTCCACATGAGGGTTGCAAGGTCACTGGAGACAATCCCAGGTGACATTGGGCAAAAGGTAGGGTTTACCTTGAAGAGCCGTCATTAAGAGACTCTCATATTCACACCTACGGTCACTTAAGAGTGTACAATTAACCTCTGTAGTGGGGACTGTGGGAGGAAACTGGAGTAATCAGAGAAAACCCACACACAAACATGGGTAGAACATGCAAACCCAAGAGTTAAAAGCATTAGAGTTAAAAGCTGAATACACACTATAAGATTTGTTACCCAATTTTACCCCATGACTCACAGTTGGGGAGAGTCTGCACCAGTCAGCACTAGTTGGGGAGAGTCAGTATGGCTCGTTGAAATCTGTCAGTCTGCAGGTGTGTGAGGGTAACAAACCCAACCCAACCTTAGTTGCAGTCAATCAAACATGTTTTGAATCTGGATGGAATTGGGTAGTGTGTGCTGATTACAGACCCAACTGCAAACGCATGCTGCCAATAGACGAGTAGGTGGGACAGGGGAAATAGTGACCAGAAGACAAACACGACAGGAAGTACCGGGAATATCTTAACGGTGGCTCTCGTAGACGTGGTCGCTCTTGCGAGAGTTTGATGCATTCAGATGGCGTCACTTGGTTTGACAAATCATGTCGTCTGTGACATAAATCTTCAGGCGCAGTGGTTAAATGTGTCATCCCCAGTCTTTTAGTCATCGTAAATATGCTGAAACCAGTCAGTTAGTGTGTACATCAAGTCGTTTCAAAATCGTTTAACCAGTTGTGAAAGTTGTGTAGTGCATCTTTAAAGTGGGTTCAGAAAGACCACATGCAATGAGTTATATTTAAAGTTAGGGATATTACTTTGCTGTCCAAATGCAGTGTCTTAAGAAGAATAACATGTGAGTGTTGTGCGTGTGTGTGTGTGTGGCTGTCCACCCACTTTGACCTCTCCGTCAGTGCCTGCAGTAAACAGCCGGGTCTGCGTAGCATCCAGGGCCATGGTGGATATCTCAACATTGCCATGGCAACGAAGGAACTGCTTGACCTTTTGGCCTGTGTCAGCCTGCCAGCAGATCACAGAAGAGGCAGAGTCACTGCTGACTACCTACATACACACACGCACGCACGCACGCACACACACACGCACACACACACACACACACAGGATATCAATCACGATGGTGGCATTTGATACGTTTTTTATCGTTTCTTTTTCAACAATTCTGCCGGCTTCGTTTCACTTTATTTGAGTGCTGAGCCACTGCCCATAAAATAAATAAAATATGCCACTAATGCTTCTTTCAAGTGGAAATAAAAACAAGAATGCCACGCATGGACGCACTTAATAAAAATCAAAGGAATTCATAATGGCTGCGTTAGATATTTTCTATTTGGGAAATGTTGCTCTGTGTAGAAGAATAATATTAGCTGTGCAAGTGTGTCAGGGAGCTGAGGAGAGGATAAAGCATTCCCCTAAATGATAATTAAACATTACAGGGACAAACGGAAAGGAACAGAAACTGTTCAAAATTAGATAATTTGAAGTTCCAGTGTGGAGGGCTTATTGGCAGAAATTAAATATATAACCCATATTTAATTGTTAGTATATAATCCCTTGGTTTTAAAATAATAATAATATATATTTGAAATGGAAGATTACAGTGCAAATAAAGAAAAATGGATCAGGCTGCATATTAATAAGGAAGAGGAAAAAATGAAGAGAATTGTGAAATCCGCAATCTCCCCATTCGATGCCACAAACTCTTGCAAAGTACATCAGTTATATCAAACTTTTACGAGCCAAACCAAAACAAACAGACAATTTATAGTTAACGAAACACTGGCTATCTATCCACAGTGTACCCCGCCTTTTGCCCTATGTCAGCTGGGATTGGCACCAGTGGCCTACCTTCCTTTGACAGAAAATTTAGATTATTTTGACTTAACTGCTGTCAAACCTCAATTTAAAGTAGCCCATATCATAGCACATTATAGTTCAGCTACAGCGTATTAAAATATGTCTGGGCAAAGATAAAAAAAAAAAAATTGGAGAGTAAACACTGAGGAAGCTAGAGTCCCTGCATACCTGTCTGAAGAGACTGTTGTAGAGCACACAAGTAACAGGCTGCTCATGGCTGCTGGTCCTCCTCTCCTCATTCACGGTCTCCAGCAGAAGAAGCAGACTGTTAAAGGTGAGCAGAAGGCGATGGCGCTCCTCGTGGAGGAACAGGAGAGTGTGTGTGTCCTCCTGTGTCTTTGGGAAGACGCCAGCCAGACGGTGGACACACTGCTGACTGAACACATCCCATAGACACAAGACCTGGAAAGGACAATAATGGGAGTGCATGACTGAAAACCTAATACTGTGATCAAATACGATGGTCACTGTCACAGCCCCACGTTACACAATATCACTGAGGCAGAACTTGCAGGAACTCAGCCATTTTACTTAACGACACAAAGAACATGACTGTTGCTGTTCCAGAAACTCTTCCGGAGGAAACTAGAAGTAGAGCTTTCCTCTCTTTTCTTACGATGGCAGATGGTGTTTGAGGAGAAGGCAGATGGAACATAAATCACTCCTAAAATATTCATTCTCCTCAGAAAACCAAAGAGAATGCAAACATGCACAGAGCTGCAACAGGGAGGAGGGAAGGGGGGAAAAAAAGCATCACAAGCACCAACATCCTCTTTGCATCAGAAAGAGGAAAGGTTTAAAGGTGGAGCAGCCTTCATTTTGCTCAGTTTTTACACTCTTACAACTGTGTGATACGGGGAAACAATCATGTGCACAGCAGCCTCCTTTCCTGTGCAGTAGTTAAAGCAAGGTATCACAATTAATATTACAATGAGAGGCCTCTTGATCGTTACATTATCTTTTGCGAGCAGAGCGCCGCACAGCCCCTACCTTATCTTTGGAGTAGCTGAGCAATTGTTGCTTGGTCTGCATGAAGCAAACAGCGAGGACGGGGCTCGTGTGTCCACTGAGCGCACATACCGGCTCGGAGGTCACATACGGGTTCCACAGCAAGACCTGATGATCCATGCCTGCTGTGGCTACAACCAATTAACAGCAGTTAAAAAACAGTCACGTACGACAGTGGGACAGTGTTAATGTATAAGTGATAGAGCCTCAGTCCTGAGAGAACAACTGTTAAACCACTCACAACCAGACTATTTACTAGGTACGGTTTTGTTTTTAGACCATTTTTCCTAAGTCATATGAAGAGCTTAACTTGCTGATTTGGGTTTGCATAAATAAAATAAGTGTGATAAAATGATATTCATGCATTCAATCACACATCCTAAGTGTTTTGTGAAATGGGTCCTCCAGCCATTTCATGTTGCACTTCAATACAGTTCAGGGACACACGAGAGACAAACTTCAAAGAGAAAGATTCTTTAATTAGTAATATTCACACTTTTAACCATCATCATTTACTTGTCTCCATTTTTAAAGAGCTTTTCCTTGAACTTCAGAGGATTTACACAGAGGAAGCACAGCATTTCATGTCAAAAAGAAATGATCTTTTAATGTACTTTGTGAACACTCATTGTCCCTCACCTGTCAGATTGAGTCCACAGTGATGGTCCATGTCCCACACTCCTCGCTTTGTAAAGAAAGTAGTAACGCGGAGACTCCTGCTTTCTTTTTCTCTCCAGCCAATCACCATGCTGCTCTGGGGTCTGGTGCTGCACGAGACAAAGGCTCCCAGCGAACCCAGGTAACGCACTGCAGGAGGCAGAACAGAGTCACCGTATTTAGATTATTCAACCGCTGTGGCCTGACATACAAAAACATCACAAATCAAAGACAACAATGGGCTGTTGTTGTAAAGCCTACATCTCTTTCATATGATTCGCTGTCTTGGCCAAAGTTACGGAAGTGCATTGCATTCATTTGAATAAAGAATGAATGCGTTTCGAGGAGTAATTTACCAAGTCATTTTTTCTAAATTATTTAGATATATATTTAGATAGAACTCTCTTGAGAACCTCCAACCTATAAGTGATTCCCATACCTGAAGTTCCCATACCTAAAGTCAACAAACTAATGGTAATACCATCTATGTGACTTAAAGATGGGACTATCTCCCAGTGTCATAAACCCAGATCAAAGTAACTTCATTAAACCAAACAAGCCGTTTGGTTTGTGTTGTTACCATTAAATCGAGCGCTCAATAAAGGAATTAATGCGTTTCAAATGCTCTCTAAACTCAGAAAAAAAATAAAAAAATCAGCAAATCAGAAATAAATTACTCCAGAAAACAGAAATAATTAGTCCGAAAAACAAACCAAAAATATTTCTGTGAATGCAATGCGCTTCCCTACAAAGGTGATATTGACAAGTCAATCAATGAGTTTTTATGCTCATTGATAAAACGCCACAAAAAATGCATTGTGGTAAGACAAGGGAAATTGCTTTGTATAGCACTATTCATACACAAGGCAACTTAATGAATTGAAATACATTAAGAAAATCACAGAAACAAAGCAAGACATTAAAATTACATTAAAATTAAAATCATAAGAGACAAAAGTGTGATTTGCTAACAAAAAGCGTATTTAGAAGACAATAATGAATTGATAACTAAGATTACCATTTAAGAATTTAAGAAAAAAGCTGCAGTAAATAACACTGTTTTGAGGCCTGATTGAAATGAGTTGACAGTCTGAGCAGACCTCAGGTGTTCAGGAAGTTTGTTCCACAGGTGAGGAGCAGAATAACTGAACGCTGCTTCACCTTGTCTGGTTCTGCATCTGGGAAACACACGGTGAACCTGTTCCTGATGATCTTAGAGCTCTGAATGCCTCACAGGGAACTAATAGGTCACGTCTTTTGTGGTTCACTGAACTGTAGGAAAACAACAGTTGCTGGTGATGCATTTCTAGTGATGTGGCCGCTTAGAGGTGAGGACGAGACAAAGGGTATTCATGTGGTTGCAAAATGCAACTTCCCTTGTATGCTAGTGAATCATATTCACCGAAACTTCAACTCTAATTTTTTTTCTGTACAAACTTGCTTTAAAAAAAAGAGGAAAAGTCAGTGGCCTTCAGGCAACAATTATAAACAAGACAGAAGTTACTCACGGATGGAATACAGTTTTAAATTCAATGCAAATTCAAAACATATTTTGATGATGAAAGTTGAGGACAACATCATTTCCTTTCTTCAAATTTTGGGAGTTCTCGTTGCCGATGTTTCCTCAACTAGACCTCTGAAGGGCATCCACTTTCTGAAACGGCGGCGATAAACATGCAATGACCGCCGCTGTGCTAAGCCAAGCCATCCACAGGCGCTCACAAGCACAGCACACAATGATAACGCTGGTTTGATTTGCTCACTGGTATTACAGAAAACGTAATGGATCTTGCATCACCATCTATCTCAATTAACACTCGGACTGAGAACAGCTAAATTGGATGTCACATGCCTCGATTAGAAGCTGCTTAGCTTTCAGAAAGTGCACAGATAGCTGCCGGCTGTGAGATGGCATGTGACAGTCGCAGGTCAAAGATTGGCCGCATAGCTGGGGCAAATAATTAAGCCTGATTACATTTCATACATAACGTCTTTTCTCCACCAAGTGAATAATAAAAAAAAAAGATCTGTGGGTTTTCAGACGGTGTCACGTGACTCGTCGTTGATTAATGAGGCCTGCTCCCTTTCACTGACACACACTAATCATAAAATCTAACTATCGGCGATGCAGATCCCAGAAACATAACATTGCGCAAGTCGGTGTTGCTCTGCTCCATCATCCCCCATCTCCCCCAATTCTCTTCTCCACTCTCTGCTCTATCTAGTGGCCCGTGCAGCCTGAAGGTGTAGAGGTCTGGATAACCAGCCATGTCTAATAATACACATCCCACACATACACATACTGCGGGGCGGGAAACTCAGAAGAACATCACCAACACCCCAGAGACATGCAAACACACACAATCTTTCCTTTACTTTCTAAAAAATAACAAAAAAAACCTAGTCTATGCAGCTACACAAACAGAATGTGCACTTTCAATTAAACACGTTCATTGTTTGTGACATTGTCTCCTTTTTGTCCCATCCTTTTCCCATTTGTGGTGCTTATTTATACGCATTTTTATTTTTTTTGATTTGTTTACCCCTTTATCTGGATCGCTCCATGTTAATCTCAGAGCGCTGCCGCAACTGAATCATTATCAAACAGCCCAGCGAGTCTTCAGAGACCAGCCGATGATGCAAACATGATACAACTAAAAGCGACTTCTTTGTTACCCACACTGAGCTGACGTGGGGGGGGAGTCTCAGGAGGCAGGACCTCGTGCTCATGACTTTCTGCCAATAGGCAAAAAAAACTTGGATATGAAAAACTATAAAGTGGATGAGTCAGGACTCCCAGCGTGTGTGAAAGCCCAGGCATTGCCATGGTGTTGCGTAAGCTGTCACTGGAGTGACACTCGGGGAAAAAAAAAAAGACACATGATCAAGCACAGGCAGTGGCTCCCATCCCAGGTGTCAAGGTGACTGTGTGTGTGTGTGTGTGTGTGTGTGTGCATCGAGTATCCCTGACACCCATTGTGTGTGCCTTCTGTTTTCCTTCCCTCTCTCATCTCACCTACTGTGTTTTGTATCCTTGAATTCAATGTGCAACTAAAACTAGAGGTGACCAATTGATTTTAGTTATTAGCTTAGTTTTTGAAATCGCCGTAAAAATGGATCTTAAAGGAGACATATTATACCCTACAATCACACAGTTCAGAATGCTCAATTTTGTGTGCCTGTCTCTTAAAATGCAAATGAGACACGGGAAACTGTCAGCGTCACTTAGTGCGGAAGTCAACATGGTGTGTTTTATCTCCTGTAGACTGAGGCGACCACAAAAACATGAATGAGTCATCTTTTTTTCACACTTTGCCTACTCATAGGACCTCCACAGTCCCAAATATAAGTATTAAAATTATTTAAAAATGTCCATAATATGTCTCCTTTAATTAAATTAACTAAATCAAATGACCCTGGGCAGATAATGTACTCAGGCAAAAGTAAACTGAATGTCCATGCTGGGTTATTGAGGTCTTGATGGTTTATTTAGTCCAATAAAGCAAACAAACAAATATATTGTTTCTTTGGCTCTGGTAAATAAATATATATATAGATATATATATATATCTATATATATATAGATATATATATATGGAGTTTCCCACCAGCTTCCTGCCTTTATACAGAAAGTTGGTGCGTTTTGGTACATTGCAATAACTACTAAAGAAAAAATAAAGAAAAACATATTATAAACAAACATAACTCTCATGTAAACAAATAAGCTATAATAAACAAACTATTATATTTACCAAAATAACGAAAAACAGTTTTTCATGCATCTAATATGGACTTTAAACATTGTTTTTATTTAAAATACGTATACGTGCAGATAGACTACCCACAAGTGTAGTTCAATAAATGTTTTATAATGTTGTGTGTAACTTCTTATTAAAATGTTGTATTTTATCAATGTTCTCCCCGTGTGTGCGCGGGTTTTCTCCACGTTTCCTCCCACAATACAAAAACATGCAGATTTGGAGATTAGGTCAATCGGACACTAAATTGACGGTAGGTGCGAGTGTGAGGGGATAAAGAATAAAGAAAACTGGCTAGACAAACCGGCCAAAAGCAGCTACATCACACTGTATATCCCATCGTCCACACTGCTTTCTAAAGATCTCCATTAGGCAACCTCTAACTAAAACTATTTTTGACATTAGGTGCCAAGATGGGTTCTTACTAGACCATAGTGCCAGACTGTAGTGACAGGAATGTGGACATTTAGTATAAGTCAACAAACTGTGATGCCAAACATCACCAAACACAGCTGTGGTTACTTACTACAGCTAAAATATCATAATGCTCAGTGTGTGTGTGTGTCTGTGTGTGTGTGTGTTACCTACCTTTTCTAACCCAGGCAGGTGCGTGTACTCGGTGCGTCACAGCGTAACAGGAGCGATGTTTTCCTTTGACCAGCTCGTCCCACAGGATGATGTCTGCTGCATCAGAGTCCGTCCTCGCGCCGAGTCTCTCAAACAGAGAGATCTGAGTGGAGGTGAAGTGCAAAGCACTGACCTGTGAAAGGTTACACGTACAAACAGCAAAGGACTGATGATCCAGTAATGCAGAAGAATTATGGCTCCTGACAATGTCCTTCCTCCCACTTCCTCCTTTCCTTTCCTTTCACTGTGCATTACCTGTCCTCCTATGTCTCCGATGGTGAGAACGGCCTGGCCGGGCTGAGAGGGATCGGCCCAGTAGTCGAGACACCAGGGAGTAAACTTCAAGCCCTGGAGAAGAGAAGTGGTGGAAGTGGTTTGTGATGTTATATGTGGCATCCACCAATACTCAGGTTAATGATGACGTAGCAGATAGAAAATGCGTCAAACTGAATCATCACAGTGTGAGGAGTATTACCTGGAGTTTATATCTGCAGCTGAAGTCCTGATTAGAAAGTATGTCATAGAAACAAACCTCCTTACTCGTAAATGACACCGCTATCTAAGAAAGAGAGGACAAATTGAAGGAACAGATCATGTATGATCTATATAGGGATACACTAATACTGATGCCAGTATTAGGGACTGGCACTGCCCTTGTATACTCATATTTGTATTCATAAAACTCCTCTGATACTGTTGCACCCAAAACCACTTTATGTATCTTCAAGTGAGCCGAGCAGGTGTGCTGCAATAGGTGGATGTGTTGCAATGTCAGCGGTTTGGAAAAAACTTTAAGATAAGCAATAACGACAAAAATAGAGCAGACTGCAACCTGTGCGCTCCTCGACTGTCAAGAGGAGGAGGTGAAGAGTAGCTCCTTGAACTCGAGCCATTTGATAAAACGTCGAAAGAACCAACGCAACACATAGCAAAGGATTTGCGACTAAATATTACGCATTCATATAAAGCAAATTCAAGTCAATCTGTTCCTGTTTATTTTTGATCACCTAAAAATGTGGTGTTCCATTACAAACATACAGCATCTTGACGTAAATACCTGGAAATTAAAGCTGAAATACTTGTTAATGAAAAGCTTGTTTATCTGTGTACATTACAACACACTTCCCAACAACTGAGACTACTTATGAGTTACCAATTTGTACATTTCTATAAGTATATTATATAAATAACGTTATTTTTAATATTACTATCCCTATAACCAGACACTGTGCCAATGAATACCCGACTCATTAATTCACTTTTTAGTTCAAACATTAAAAGAATCACCTTGTGAATATTTGGCAGCAGCACCACATCTGTGATCCACAGGTCTTTGGGCGCCACTGTGCTGTTTTGCAGTCGACGTGAGCGCACGAGGGACATGTCCTCGCTGTCCCTCAGGCCTACGCTTCCCCTTTTACTCAGGGTCAAATACTGGCCTGAACTCTGCAGGTACAACACCTGGGGGAGAACAGAGGACGTTACAGAAACAACAACATATTTTTGCACTGCTGTGAAAATGGCCGACGCAACAAAAGCTGCAGCTTTTGAAATGACAGATTTCATTCTCTGTTTATTTCCTTCACCATTACCATAAAATAACTCCATTAATACACACATAGCCCTCCCTAAGTCTTTCTAAACATTTGAGTTAATGTTTATCCGCCAAAGCAAGCGCAAGAGATTTGCAGAAATAAGAATGAAACTGACCATGTCTGATGAGAACATGATTTTATCTTTAAAGAAACTGAAGAGTCGCTGCATTACCAGTGGAATCATTGCAGTCATTTTCTCCTCGTCAGGCTTTGTAAAGCTTTGGGATTTATCTTCAAATATTTAAATTAGCCAGAGTCAGTCAGTCACTGATATCATCACATCATGTTTGTCTGTTTTACTGGAGCTTAAAATGTTGAGATGCTCACATTTTACCCTGGAAGCAGTGGAGTATTATTTAATTTAACTATTCCGGAAGAGCAATAAACAAACAACTCACTAGGGGAAAATAGAACACAGTTTTAAGATAATTTGGTGTCTGGCCAGCTGATTCTTAATCTCCTTTTAGCTCAGCTTTGGTCTCTTTTGCTACTACATACTCCACTAAGGTCAAAAGATGATCTTATGCAGTTTGGTGTTGCAACGATAGCATACAGTTAATCAGTTTTCGACTGAATGAAAACATATTATCTCCTGAATCATAAAAGCAAAACCAACATGTGATACAGACAGAAATTAGTCTTCTAAGCTATTTAAGTCTGTTTGGGATGGATCCAAGCTAGAAATCATCCTGTCGTCCGAGAAAAGAAAAAAAAAATTGACATAACATTCTGACATTTTGACATTCTTAGGATTAAAAGATTAAAGTGGTGGGCCATCATTTTATCCACGGCACTAGGCACTTTATACCCACAACATAATTTCCATATTAATTGATAGATATTAAACCTAAAGGAGACCGGAGCCATTTATCTCAGAAGAGTTATGCCATTTTGATGAGCGAGAACCTAATGCTTTTGAACGGTTCTGTACTAACAAAGATGAATTCCTCCAAGTCAGCAAAGTTATGGATCCTCCAGAAATGTTTTTTTTTTTTTTTTTAGATAGCATGCAGTAAATAATATGTTCTCAACTGAGTTGTGCAACTTGTTTTTTTTTTTTTTTACCTTTTGAACCTGGTCTCGATGAGGACAGGTCAGAGTGCGCGGGGTCTTCCAGCAAGGCACACTACTGCTCCTGATGTTTGTCACTTTATCAGAAAGCTCCCGCAGCAGAAAGGAGCACAGGCCTGCCCAGTCCACGCGTCCTTCCTCCTTCACAGCTTCACAGTCCAGAAGGAGGCCGCGGTGCTCCTGAGTCACGACCACGCTGTCAAACAGGAGGCCATATTCCTCCTCGGAGCCACGACCCACTGAGGACCAAGCCAAATTGATGAATTCAGTTCTGGACAAGGAGCGCGGTGCGCCCAAGTGGTCCTGCGTCAAGATCAATGGAGATTATGAGACATTTAAACACAATGTGCTGCAGACTGTAAACCACTGAGACCTATAAAGGTGTGATGTTATGTGACACAGGCAGGTAAGAGTTTATTATAACCCGCTTTTTTAAAAGGGTTTCCCATGTGAATTAAAGGGTTTTAATATGAGATATTTCATAAAGTGACTTACCAAGAAAAGGCTCTGGAGCTTTCTGTAGTCATCAGTGTTCATACCGCTCTCAAGCTGTGCCACCTCCATCCTCGTCCCCATGGTTACAGCTCACCTGTCCATCAATCACTGAAGTGTCAGTCAAGGTGAGAGGGGTTAAGTATGTGTATGCAGGTCTATGCTGAAGACTCAAATAATACATTTTTGACTTTATACAGTAATCCTTTCGTAACCTTGCATAACTCTTGCAAAACATCACATCGATCACTATAATCATGCAGTAGAGTCACAGCAGAAGCAGCAAACTGCTTTTGTTGGTTCCTTCGCGCTCTCCAATCATCCCTCTGTGGAGTGGCATGCACAGGTCTTTCATTTTCATCATTTTCCCAACACCTCAAAAGTGGATAAATTGGCCTCCAAATTACGTCTTAGAAAAGGTTCAACTTAGCAGCATGTCTGTTATATCAGGTAATGTGAAATAAAGCACCACAGTGAGATAGGCTGAGCACCATGAATATCATAAAAGGATGGATTCTTTAAAGAAAAAATACTAAAATGAGTCTGTGGTGTGACTAAGTGTGTTTAGGGTCCAGCACAGAACAACACTGATGATTAAAGGTTTCATTTTAACCTTCTTCAAGAGACTGCACAGGGCAGCAGAGGACAGCGTACAACCTCGCTTTAATTTTTCAGCTTGACACAATCATTTATGAGACAATTTCATTAGAGGTGGCGTCACAGTGAGCTGAGATTTAGATGACAAGTTGTGTAATGGAAGCAAAAATAAATGCATTCCTGAAACCGTCAACTTTTTTTTTTTTTTCTCTAACAGCGATTAACTGCTGTATGATTTTGATACGATAGTTTATCCACCTCTTATTTATGCCGCTGACAACGAGTGGTGGACTGCAACAGATTTGTTTATGCTGCTGTAATAAATGAGAGGAATGGTGGGAAGCATGGAACAGGTATTTCGTGTATTGTTTATGAGCGTGATAGCTTTAATCCTGATTTGTTTAGTAGCAAGCAGCTGGGAGAAGTCTTGGTGCAATTACACAGGCACAGTTGCATAATATTAACACTAAAAGTTGACCATACTGTATTTGTAGTTGTTGTTGAAGCATAATAAATTTTAGGTAAATAAAGGTAAAAGATATCCGAAGAAATTACTTTTAATGCTGCTGTCATCTATCTATAAAGCAAGTTGTATCTGTCTGTCTGTGACAGGCATATCTCACTGACCCGTAGTCAGATCGCAATAAGATTTTGGATATGAGTTGAGCATGGTCCTATGGAGTGCATCCTTGATTTTCACGTTTTTTGGAGAAATTTTAAATTTTGCTGATTTATCACGCTACACCAGGCAGGGGCGCCATCAGAACACACTAGCGCTATAAGTCCGAAAACCGGAATTCTGCAAAGTCCGCGAAAAGTTCTATTCTTGGCTCCACAGTGCAGCACAGAGTCCTACACAAACTTCCAGCGGATTTGAGAGGATTTATCTGTCCAGTGAATACATGTTATATATGACGGCAATGTGCCTGCTAGAGCCTACAAATGATCACTTTTCCAAATGCTAACTGCTGTTAGCTCGGGCACTAGCGCCAACACCGGGCACCTACGGACACTGCACTAGTTATTTTCTATATAAATTGGCCTTCTAGCACTTTTTGGATGCACTTAGTTACCTAATCTCCCACACTTTGTCCAGTTGAACTGATACCTTTACTAGTCCACATTAGCTAAAGTGTTTGGGGTCAGCCCTATGTTGCCACATTTCTAAGATTTGTCTCAAAATTAAACCCTATGGCACCCCCGTGACCCCCCGGTGGAATTTAGAGCAGTAGATAATGGATGGATGGATGGAAACCCTATGGTCCCACATTTCTTAAATTGAGTGTCAGCTCAGTCTTGGAGCGAAGTCAGGAGTACATTTCACTACTTGTTGTAAATGTATTTCAATTTATACGACAAAGAAAGAATCTTGAATTTAATCTAGGACATTTTCAATATTAGGTCTTGTGTTCATTTTATTTACCTTCAATTTATGGCCTATCCTTAACCACACAATTTTTTTGGAAGCACTTTAAATTGTAAATGAATGAGTCATTTTTTTCCACAATATTTGGTGAAAAGCATAGCAGACAGGACCGACCTCCTTGTCCACAGTGTTTGCTCAAATGGCTGTTCTTCATGGTAGATTGATCCCTGGAAACCGAGGAACGGTGTTAGTTGTTCAGAACTTCCGTTTCCACCGACATGAAACAAGAGCAAGTAGAAATGTTGGAACTGTGGGAACATAGGGCCTAATTTTGAAAAAAACTCTTAGAAATGTGGGAACATATGGCTGTGGGAGGCACACTCCGAAGTGTTTTACACATCACCTATTGTACTTTTTTTTTTTTACAAAAAAAAGGCTATAATTGCATAACGACACCCTCTGAGCCTGGTAATTTTTCTTGTTGAGCAACATTTCAAATCAGTCTATGATTAAAAAAAAAAAAAGATTCCAGTTAATAGGAAATTCAAACTTACCAAAACATCCAAGTTCATCACCTTTTAGTCCATGACGGGTGTCCACAGAACAATGTGCCAGAGTCTCTTTTTCCTCTGTGGTCCTGAAAATTCGAACAAATCCTCAGACTCTGGATTAGTCTGCCTTGGCCTTGGCTGCGTCTCGCTGTAGAAGGTTCAGCAGATTCCTGCTTTGTCTTCAAAACTGCCCCCAGTAGCCCAGACAGTGGCCACGCACGCACACACATTCAATTGTTTTCTTTTATTATACCTCACTCTGAAAAGACTCTGGCTGAGTTTCCAGGCAACCAAGTCGTCAAAAAGAGTGTTTGTGAGACCGTCTAATGTAACACTGTGTGTGTGTATGTGTGTGTTCTATTCACACATTAAACACAGATGATGATCTGTGTGAGGCACACACACGCAGACACACACCATGGCTACAGCAACACAATTCACAAGAACATTAGTATTCTATTGCCACTCATAAAGGGGTTCAGGCATTGACTCAACTAAAAATACTGAACAAAAATAAAACACACACACATTCAGAGCTTTATAGTGCTATTTAAATGTCGCCATGGGTCACTGTACACACACACACACAAAGAAACAAAGCAACTGCTTCTTTGACTGCAAGCCCACAGCTTTACGTCCTACATACACTGTATAGATGTTTCCGTCGCTCTTCCTAACTGCTGCTCCAGTGACCACGTCAAATCCCTGCGTGTGACTTAATGGTCTGGAATAACTTGAATTAGCTGATTATTGTGGTCGTCAGCGGTGACAGGATCAGAAAATTAGGTCTCAGCAATTTCAATAATAAAGCTTTAAAAATTAACACTATCACAATTGGATTACAGCGGTGCATGTAGGAGCCAGCACTGAGCCTAAAATAGCGCACTGCAAATCCACCACGGAAAATCCACTTTTATTCAGGGGGAATAATGAAGTTGGGGAAATTGGTGTGGATCTTAGTACAGGGAGCAAAGAGGCGCCGTCAGAGGAAAAGAATGGAAAAGCAACTGAGCGGAAATGAAGCACTTTCCTTCAACAATGGAAAATCTGAAGAGACACACTTTTGGAAATCTTTCTCAAATATTGAAACTCTTTTATTTGTTGTAATAATAATAATAATAATAATAATAATAATAAAAAATCTACTTTTCATCACACTTTATGGGTCTTCGAGAATCTTTTTTCCAGGTTTCTTATGGGTTTGTTGCATCAGAACGAGATCTGCTATTTCTATTATAAGACATAATTATTCAAGCAAATGTTAAATTGTGTCTTATTTCAGTTGTTTTAATTCAAATTGATGATGTATAGTTGAGCCAACTTTTTGAGATGACATTTTTTTGTGCTGTATCATTTTTCCCCAAAGTCAAACCTGCCTGCTTTTTCTGTTTATACTTTCCCTCATTGTCAAAGTGACCTTTAATCGTTCTCAAAAACACATTTTTAAGGTCACAGACTCCTTGGTGAGTGCTGAGGTGTCTAGAGTTGCACCTTCCTGTGTGAAACAGTGGTGCAAAATGAAGTTCATAATAAAACAGCTTAAATTTTACTGCCGACATTGAGATTTGTGATATCCTGAAATCAAGCATTGTGACAGATTTGTGCAAAAAAATCAACAATTTGGTTTCCACTGTATATTTATCAACAGTTTTAACCTATGCAACAGAAAAATAAAAACTGATTTTGTCACTGTGTTTCCATTTGGATTTGCCTCAGATGTTAGTTTACACATATTCTGAAAATGACCTGAACATGTGATTAAAAGAATAGAAATCTTACACTTATTTGCAGCTCCTAAAAGGCACAGAGACAAAGACACTGATTCTTGAAAAGATCTGATTATATTAAAATCATGCTGATATTGTAAAGGGATGTAACTGTTACGTTAAAGACACCCCTGTCTATTTTTAACAAACAGAAATGACAAAAGAAAGCCTGAAAATGTGGGATTTTTTTTGGAAACCTGACGTCATTCATTTTTATTGCAACTTCGTATGACATTTGCAGTTGCAGAACATTCAAGGACATGGAAAATGTTCACATTTTCCCACATTTTTTAGAACAGAACAGAGACGGTAAATATTGAAAGGACCAAAGAAATATTGACTTAAGATCTGATAAAAGGAGGACATAAAAGAGAGTAAAAATCCCAGTCAATTACTGTCAATCTGATTTGCTTTGAACCTAAATCTACCTGATCTTCCCTCAAAGCCATGGAATAATAAATTATATCCTCAAAAATCATACAGTGTCTTCATCACCTCTCCTCAAACAACAACATCCGTCCATCCACGCGTGTCGGTCTGTCTGTCTGTCTGTCTTCTCAGCGTTGCTACACCACGGTCTTGAAGGCCTGCAGTATCATGTTGGTTTGGTGGATGAGTTGGTTGGCGCTGTCAAACACGTTTATCACTCTGGAAACAACCGTGACAGAGACACAAGGACGCACGTGTCAGTCATACAGCAATGGCAAAAGATATCAGCTCTGATCCAGGAAACATTTTTGATCACATCAGGCTTCAGAGGAAGCAAGCAAAGCACAAAGCCATGGGAAATGGGTCGAGGGAGATATTCAGCAATGGTGGATTTGATGGAAGCAGGGTCTGTGGCAGGCAGCCATGTAAATGATAGTGACAGTAAGCATGTCTTTATGCATGCGTTTGTATATTTTCTTTTTGCATAAACATTGCCCTCGTCAGGACCAGCAAACCTGGTCCTAATAAGGCACAATGTCATTCTGAGGAACTGGTTAAGTTTAGGAAAAAAGCGGTGAATTGTAGTTAGGTTACGGTTGTTGTTAGGGCAACGAGGGGGGCCAATGATTATCTAGTATGGCCAGTAGGGGGCCGGCCAAGTGAAAACATTTTTTTTTTTTTGAGGAATAAGAAAGTGTTTTCACAGAATTTCAAAATAAAAGTATCCTTGTCAAGACATACTAATATATAAGGTTTTTATGATTATAAAAAATACAGAAATAACTCTTTCTTACTTAATATTAAGCAGTGGACCACATGAAATTAATTGGAGGGCCATCACCACAAGTTTGGGACCGTAAAGTTAGGGATAACACTTCCAAATGAATGGAAGTTAATGTGGTGTCTTGCAAAGAATGTGTGTGAGAGAAGAGAAAAAAGAAAGCAAAAACAGAGAAGACGACAATTGCAAAACAGAGAATAAACTAGAGGCACTGTCATACTTTCCATCTTTGAAGAATGTTTTGAGTGTGTCGCTGAATCTCTTGGAGTATTTCACAAACTCTTTCTTCTGCTGTTCCAGAACCTTAACAATAAATACAGACATCCTTTCAGCTCAGCTCATTTCATTTGTGTGTTTGCACTTGTTTACACTCCTCCATGCTGCTTCTTACCCGTCTGTTCTGATACTGGTATTTCTTGAAGACACTATTAACTGTGTCCAACAGCTCCTTTATGGCACTGGCAATATCTCTGTGGAAGACACGCGTAAAAGTAGTACATAAAAAACACAGTATATCAAAATCTGTCTGTTTATTTGAGGAAGTGATAACCCTGAAACTACAGTTCCTTGATCCGCCTCCTCTGTTTGTCTCCCCTCTTGAAGTCTGCCATTCCATAACTTCACGTTTTCAGCATTCCCTTTCAATTGATTTTATTTCTCGGCTGTCCACTGGGTGAGTAACTTAAGTGGATACTTATAAAGAGTATTGAATTCCATCAAAGTAATGTCAAAGTGAGCCGAGGAAATGAAACATCTGTGGCTTTCTCTACATACTGTGTCTGCGGTGCAGTTTTAGCTTTAAAAAGTGCATGCACAAAGCTTTGTCATCACTATGCCATAACATAACATACAACGAAAATGTGTAACACTGAGATCCCTATATTTGTGCTGAATGTTCCAACAATTTCATTTCTAAACTTTTCTCCAAAGGCTGATGAAAACTGAAACATAGTTGAAGGCTCGAGCGTGGACCTTTGAGTTGAGATTACATACTTCCATAAAGTTCCAAGGTTGCAAATAAAACCTCTGGCTCCAGATTTCAAACCTGATTTGATTTCACTCCATCTTGTTGCAAATTAAAAAACATACTGCAGGTATAACATTATTTTTTTAAATCCCTCCTTGAAATACAGTGTATATATATATATACATATACAAGTGTGTATATATATATATACACACACAAATATGTATATATATATATATATATATATATATATATATATATATATTATACATACATTCATATATATATATATATATATACACACACACACACACACATATATATATAGACATATATACACATACACACATATATACATGCATATACAGGTACTGTATATATATATATATACATATAAACATACACACACACGTGAATGTGCTTCACTTCAACCTAAGTATGGCGTGAGGAATGTGTTTAAGTGTTTGTGATACCTCAGATTGACCTCAATCTACTGAAAGATTTTCATCATGTGCTCACTCACCTTTGTTCCTTAAAGCGTCACAAAACTGATTTACATGGACTTGTTGCCACATGGGTCTTTTCTTTGATTTCTATTAAATTGCAATGTGTAGAAAATTGGACCAGAGTTAATGTTTCTGTTTTGGTTTGAAGAAATTTGGGTCCTCATCATAGAGACACAAATACAATCCTAATCAATTATTCTAATTTTTCATCAAGCCCTGCAATTATTGCCACAAGTCCTTTTTTTGTGTTTACAAACACATTTTGTTCAGCATTCTAAGTGGGGACAAATAAATGCCTAATCCACCACTAACCTAAAACCAATTCTAGCACTAAAACAAAAACCCTTTAAAGTTGTGAAGACAGGCCTCATTGTCCTCACAGTTGTCAAAATATCCCAACAAAGACGGGATTCAATTAAAATGTGTCCTCACAGTCAACTACAGACGTGTATATATACTGTATATACACCCACACACATACCAAGCTGCCTTACTTGATGGTCTGTAGGAAGCCCACTCTGTCACTGATCTCATCTGGTATGGTGCTGAGGATGTGTTTCAGAGCGCGGGCCCTCTCGTTCAGCTCCTGGAACTCTGGCTCTTGCCTGTCAATCATGAACTCTGAAAAACAGAGAGGAAGAGGGAAAAATACAAAGCTCAGCGAGAGACGCATCAACACGCATTAAAATAGCTGCAGGAGGCACCAAAACTGAGCAGCTAATAACAGTGACACATCTATATCGCAGCAGTCCTCATGGAGGCCTGGTTCTACTGAGACAGTGCCTTATTTCAAAGGCTCTGGTTAAGTTTAGGGATAAGATGCGTGTGACTGGTTAATTTAAGTTTGCGTGTTTGTGTGTATGCACACGTACACATTCTTTAATGTGGGGTTTAGTTTGTTGGGCAGTGTTAAGGTAAAACTTGGAATGTGCTATGCAGGAGGTAGATTTAAAATTCATTCAAAGTGTGTGTGTGTGTGTGTGTGTGTGTGTGTGTGTGTGTGTGTGTGTGTGTGTGTGTGTGTGTGTGTGTGTGTGTGTGTGTGTGGTGGTCTGAATTCATTACTACCATCAATCACTGTACACAGCACAAGGAATTCAATTACAGACAGAAAGGAAGGGACATCGGAGAACAGGGAGAGGAGTGGATTTGTGGAGAAACAGCTACCCCCAGTGGACAAAAGAGTCCGTGCAATATGACAAAATGCAGCAGCAGGATCGTTAAGATGGAAATAATCTAGTTTAGGAAGAAATATGAGCTTATTCCTCTGGAGTTAATGCAAGAAACATAATGGGCTGTGTATAGTTAATGTTTGTCAGTTTGTTTCTTTCATAACAACACACCTTTATTCAAACACAGCAGCCTACCTTCTGCACCGTCTCCAGCCATGCGAAGCAGAGACTCACTATAGTTGATTCTTAACCTCTTCTTCTCTAGTATTTTGATAACAATGTTCTGGGTCAGACCAGGGTTCTCCTTCTCTGCCTTAAAAACACACAAACATACAGTTAACAATGATCATGTGAGGAACTGAAAGTGACCAAGTATACAAATAAACAAAAAAAATAGATTTTGCTGACATGATTTACAATGTTAACGGCGTAGGCACAAGGAGAAAGATGGCAGTCGAGTCCATTAAAAGGTAAAAGAAACTAACCTTGATAAAAGCTGCTCTCAAGGTCTGTGCTGCTGATAAGTTGACTTGCTCCAGCTGCAAGTAACAATACAAAGACACACGAAGAGTAAGTCCACATACACAAACCACAACACAAACACACACATATACAGCTTAGCTCTTATCGGTGTCCCTGAAATGTAATTCTGCAGAAAGTACATACAAACCAGACAACATGGAATATCAAAGAAGGACACTGTGTTATTGTACTGACTGAGTCACTGCACCTGTATTCTCCTGTTTAAAAAAGTGATGGGATTAGTTTCTCTGAGCTTATTTTGTAATATCAAGGATCCAGTTTCAATTTTCATTTGTGAAAATTGCAGTTTGAATTTTAATGTTTTTTATTATTATTATTATTATTATTATTATTATTATTATTATTATTATTATTATTATTAATAAATTCAAGAAAAGAAGGAAGGGAAAGTTCCATCCATTCATCTACTACCGCTTTATCCTCCACATGAGGGTCGCAGGGGGAGCTGTACCAATCTCAGCTGACATAGAGCGATAGGCGGAGTACATCCTGGACAGTTTGCCAGTCCATCGCCGTTCACACTTAATGTATGGTCAAGGTAGAGTGTCCAATTTGCCTAATGCCCAGATTACATGTTTTTGGACTATGGGAGGAAACTGGAGAAAACCCCCTGCCACACACACTCAATGGGATAACATGCAAACTCCATGCAAACTCCATGCAGAAAGGCAATTGTTGCGACCGGGTATCAAACCACATTCACACATACCGTCAATTTAGAGTGTCCAATTAACCTCTGCATGTTTTCGGAGTGTGGGAGGAAACGGAACAACGTGGAGAAAACGCACGCACCCACGTGGAAAACATGCGAATTCCACACAGAAAGGCCTTCAGTCAGAACAAGTCTTGAACCCAGGTATTTTTACTGTAAGCCACACGCCCATTATGTGGCCCTATAAAATTAATTAATTTGACAAATGTATTGTCTGGATTAATTTTGTCATTCAAACACAATAATCCTGTTTTATGTGGCACAATATAAAGTAGCTCTGCTCTTTTAAGTATCTCTGTGTGTGTGTGTGTGTGTGTGTGTGTGTGTGGCGCCATTGATTAGAACATAAAGAGTGTAGATGTCAGTTTAAATTGTTTTCAGTTCAAACTGCAGTGTAATTTGTTTGATAAATGAGGCCCATTGTTCTGCTTTCGAGTGTGCGATGACATATACTGTACAGTTCCCCCTCGAGTTTCTCTGTCTTGTCTTTTTTGATTTAACAACACCTTTCGACTCTTAATAGTCAGCCGTGTTTGAATGAGGTTTGAGGGGTTTTTTTGCACTTAAAACTTTAGTTAATAGATTAAGATGTAGATATTTTAACACACATACACTGTCATTAAAAAATGACAAACAGAATATTGTGTTTCAGAGCTGCTTCATGTACCGTTCATATAGTGACAACACAGTATCAACTATACTCTGCATGTTTGTATTATTTTTATAATGTGTCCTTATCCACTTCTTCATTTTAATGTTACTGTTTATCATAGTTCTATTATTATATTATTGCACATTAACCTTGGAGTTTAGCACAGAACCATTCTCACTGCAAACCTCTGCCAGCAGTTTTAATTTAGTCCACAAGCTGCTGCACCGGAATATATGCAACATGTCACATGCAAATTTGTTTTTTGATTGCCTTGTTTATTCAACTTTAATTATTTATCTAATTTTTTTTTTACCTTAGCTGAAACCCTGGAATCCTCACCTGGTTAAAAACAGGATACATCACAGAGTAGAGAGCCATGGAGACGACTGAGGCGGTTTCAGCTTCATTCTTCATGTCGTCCATGGTCATCCTCGACCAATCGATGGCCCTTCAAGTGCGTGCCCGTTCACGGATGCCAGTCTCGCCGCATTCAATCACTCACAGGGGCTGACAGAACAGGAGCGGACAAGAACCTGAAGGAGGAGGTAGAAGGCAGAAATACAGGTGAACAAGCAGGGAGAAATAAATCGTGGTCGACGAAAATGACAAGCCAACAGCATTAAAAGAGGTCATACTTTTTCCACATAAATTGTGGACATGTTTCCAACACTGCACCAGCTATATAATCCTACATGTACTAATTCCCAAAAAGCATTTTTTTTTCTTTACAGCCATCATCACATAATCACAGAAGAGCCACAGTGCAAAAAGTGTACTTCACTGTTCCACTGGATGAAATGGTGACAAAAAATGCAATGAGTCATACCTGACAAGAAACACCCTCTCCAGTATTACTGCTGCAATAAAAGTGTCACCATGATAAATATAGAAACTTGGCTTAAACATTCGATGATTTTTCCCCCCCTCAGCCTTGTCATAAGGAAGGAGTGAATCCTGGTGGTAGATAAGTCGTCCGTCAATGCCCTGTGCTGTGTCTCTTTCACTTCATTCACATACACAAGCACACATGTCTGACATCTCCAGGACCAGTTCTTCCACAGCCACTATTTACTGTGTGACACGTTGCCAAAATGACATCATTATCCCGTGCATTCATTACTCAACAGATGATTTAAAACAGGGCAGGGAGACTCACTAACAAACCAAGACTGTTCATGGCTACAGTGTGTCATCGCCAGCTGATCCGACAACAACTTCAGGCCAAAACCCCCTACCTTCGCACTCGCAGAGGGCTAATCTGTTTTTACTAGAGGAGTCAGTTTGCCCTTTGATACTCTACAGCACAAACATGAAGGTTAGAACGACATCCAGTGTAGCAGCATTTCTTGAAGATAATTAAAAGGAAATGATCAATCAGTGTGGCCACACGTTTAGCGTAGTGGGTAGCGCCTTTCTGCATGGAGTTTGCCTGTTCTCCCCGTGTGTGTGCGTGGGATTTCTCCGGGTTCTCCGGCTTTCTCACACAGTCCAAAAACATGCAGATTTGGGGAATAGGTGAACACTCTAAATTGACCATAGGTGTTAGACTGCGAGAGTGAATGGTTGTTTGTCTGTATATGTGGTCCTGCGATGGACTTGCGAACTGTCCAGGGTGTACCCCGCCTGTCGCCTTATGTCAGCTGAGATAGGCACAGTAACCCCCGCGACCCTCATGTGGAGGATAAAGTGGTAGATGATGGATGGATGGATTGATCAGTGTATTTAACAACTGCAAATGGGCAACAACGATCACACATTGTTACAAAGGCAGAAAACTGAATTGCAATTTTTAAACAATGTAATTAGCAAATTAATTTCATCATTTGATTGCAATATGCTCTCTCCAAATTCAAAAAGAAAACTATTTATATATTTAATTTCTCTACCTTGCATTAGAACATAAAGTTGTTAAAGGACCAGAGTGTGGAATTTTAGTGGATCAATCAACAGAAATTGGATATGTCATTTTAGAGCTGAAACAATGAATTGATTATTAATCGATTACTAAATTAATCGTCAACTATTTTGATAATCGAATAATCGGTTTAAAGCTTTTTTTTTATCAAAACAAGATTTCTGATTGTTTTAGCTTTTTAAATGTGAATATTTCCATAGTTTCTTTGCTCCACATAACAAAGAAATCATTATCATCATCATCATATTCGACAAGATCATCATTTCCAGGTTTGACAAACACTGATCAATTTTTTTTTTTTTTAAGTTTTCTTACATTTTATGGACAAAGCGATTAATTGAGAAAATAATCGACAGATTAATCAATTACAAAAATTGCAGCTCTACAACATTTAAAATGATGATTATCACATTAAAAATGTTTTTGAAATGATGTGTTTTCATTATCTTCCTCGTCCATGGAGTCTGTCATTGTGTTTTAAATCAATTAGACAATGAATACTGATCTGAAACTGACTTCATCAAATTGTGTTCTAAATCAAACTGAAATTGCAATACTGGGTAGACCAACTGCAATTAGGAGGTTTTCCCCAAATCATTCCACCCTTATAGTGCAATGAGTACAATCATTGGTAACTCTCAAAATGAGATGAATTCAAGCAGCATTGTGTCAACCACTAATCGATCAATGAAAGTAGAGACTGTAAAGTGGAAAGGTAAACTTTCTTTGGAGCCAGTGGAGAAGAATGTATGTGGACATTATGTGGATCCAATCGAGATCCTTGCTGGGTAAATCAGACAGGACTCCAGTGTAGGAGCTGAGGCCGGAAGTGATGAAAATTCTATATAAACTTGGTTTAACATAGTCAGCCCAGCAGCATTCATGCATATGTGTGAGTCTATGTACTTATTTTGTTACCTTTATAGGACCTTTTCTGTTACAGAAACTGTTTTGTTTTGTTTTACACATGAACTGTGATTAGGGATTAGGCTTTCCCAGAAGCTATTGCAGTGTCCTAATAAGAATATCTATACAAACCTGAGTGAGAGTGTATAATGGATATATAACAGGATAGATAAGCTACGCTATTTACTCCATTTGCCCCTACTTTTTTGAGAGACAGTTTTAAACTACATAAGTGCACACATTAATGTGATCGATAAACTATTCTTTAAAAAAAACCAAAAAGAAGTGTTTGAGATGGTTGAAACATCACATACTCAGTCATTCCCAGAGACTGGGTTGAGACTCACAGATTTTCTATAAAATGTGCAAAAAATAAGCACTGTAGTCAATTTGTCAAACATACTGTATCTCTTGGAAAGGTCTGGTTTGCCTATTCACTGGATATATTAAGTGTCAGAGAAAAGGCAGTAAAACAAATTGTAAAAATATAAGGGCTATAGTGTACTGCACACAAATGTATAATTATAATGACAATAATAATACGACTGCTGTTGTTATGGCTCGATTTTCACGACAGGAGTCAACTTGTTTTTATACACCAGCCTTTGTTGCCACAGTAACTGTACAGCACCTCCTGTTCTCCCTCTAAGTTTATCGCATAGCATGACTGTGTGAATTCACAATGGTGTCGCTGATAGAAAGCCTTTAATTTTTGTTTTACCTGCGGTGAAACAGCTGTCAGAGAAGCGCTGCGGTCCTGCTGATGACACGGAGCAGCAGCAGCGTGCTAACGTGATATTAGCTGCTCATCAGAGCAGGTGATCAACTTCGTCCCAAATATCGCAGTCGAGAGCGGTGCCGCTGTGAAGCTACGTACTGTATGTGTGTGCCTTAAGAGACAGCGGTAACAACAACACGACAACCGGTTCCACTGTTTGCTCCGATAAACAACAGCCTCCTGACGTGTTTAGTGTCTCATTCAGGAAGTTTTCCGTCTGATTAAGTGCAGCTGAGAACCGGGTGGGTCAGTAATGTGAGCGGAGACGTTGCTTGTAGTTCTTTCGGTACGTCCCATCTATGCAATAGAGCTATGATGGCCACCTGGTTGGACTTCAAATCCCACACAGGTGCAAGTGGTGTTTTTAACCCTCGCGACATTTTGAAACAGAGCCGAGTTCTCACGTTTTAGGCATGACATTAGAATGGCTAATGTTGTAAACTTTTTTAGATAGATAGATAGATAGATAGATAGATAGATAGATAGATAGATAGATAGATAGATAGATAGATAGATAGATAGATAGATAGATAGATAGATAGATAGATAGATAGATAGATAGATAGATAGATAGATAGATAGATAGATAGATAACACATTACATTAAAAACAACAATAGTTTACTTTTTAAAATAACAGTAGAGTGGATGGAGAATTTTCACGGGAGGCAGATTTATTCCCAATAAGATAATTTGTTGTAATTATGATTATTCTATTTATTTATTTGTTTTTTATTTGTTCCATTGTCTATGCACTTCAGTCAAAAAATGTTGTTTGTCATTTTATGTGGCCCGCGAGTGATTAATTGGTCTTAAAAATCTGTGTTAAAATAGGTCTATGCTGCTTTAAGTGGTGCGTTGACCATGAACTACATTTCCCATAATGCATGGTGATTGCGTTACCCGCAAAGCGACGGCATCCCGCCACTAGATCACAGTGTATCATTGTATATGTATCACGAGTGAAATTGAGATGTGATCCACCAAAAACAATGAGGCAGTGAAAGCTAGCTTTATTGTGGCTGAAGGAGTCTTTTTCAAGTCTTTTTCTGAGGGTGCGTTTTTGAAGCAGTACATGCTGAAGGTGTGTGAGCAGGTCTGCCACGACCAGAAACAGACTTTTAAAACTGTTAGTTTGTCAAGAAACACCATCGCAGACCAGGTTACTTTTCATTTGTTACTTGAATAAGTAATAAATACAGAAAGTTATTTAGCAATATGTTACGGAGTAGTTACCTTTAGTATACATTATATTTGGTTACATTTAGTCACATTTATTCTGTATGACAGTTGCATCTGGCTCTTTGAGGGTTATGCTGATGTGTCCCTCAATGAACATGAGTTTGACACCCCTGCTTTAGATGATCCACGAAGATGGCACAATATATTACACTTCATGAGAAAAAAAAGGCTACATGTCAAGGTAACCTCTCATATTAAAATTAAACTTCTTAAATTGAGCCACACAAGCAGGTTACACTCAAATAAAATGATAATTCATCCAGCATTATTCCTCTATGCGTCAGTAAATAAAACAGATAGTGCAACATTTTGAAATCAAGTTCTCACAGCAACACAAATTCTCACAACTAAAAACAATGACAAATAAATAGCCTAAGATCAACAGAAAATAAAATACACTTTTACAATGAGCCGCAGGCAATCAATAAAAACTGAACAACTTGCAACTTATTTTATTATTTCACTTTGCCTCAGATGAGGCTGAAAAGCTTTGGGGCCCCCTGGTGGCTTGGGGGAGCTCTAAGCATCCGCATAGTCCGCATAGCAAGAAGCGACAATGTGCCACAGTCTAACACAGCTTTTGCATCTTTGCACTTATACACATAATAATTATGTCTTGAAAATGTGGCGTCTAAGAAAAGGGCTGTCTGAATAGTCACAATATAGCAAACTATAGCAAAATAGGGATTATTTTGGATGTTTTTTCACTTGTGCTTTCTCTGCTGTCCCTGTGTCCACATCAAAACAGACATACATCATGTTTTGCTTCTCCTAACAGTATGTAACAAGTGTATGTAACACAGGAGTTAAAACACCCCCCAAACTATCGCTTTAACGCCTCTCCTATAACCAAACACGGAAGACAGTGGCAGCTCTTAATCTCGTTCCACGTCGACTCTCTTTGGTCGACGTTCATTGGGCCAATCAGCGCGAAGAGGGCGGGGTCTGCGACAGACGAACAGGCAATGAGCTGCGGAGCCGGAGGAGAGCAGCAGCAAAGAGAGAGAGAGAGAGGGAGAGAGAGAGAGAGACTGCACACATAAGCTGAATTCATCTACCCATCCATCCATCCATCCTTTACCTACCTATCTACCTACCACCTACCGTGCGCGGTTTATCGGTAAGATGCGTTTTATGCAATAATCTACAGCGGGTTCACTCACAGACACTGTGCTGACTGCTGTCAATAAACTGTCAGCTTTTGCAATAGCTTATAAAAAATGTTCACTTCTTGAGTGTTTTTTTTATTGAGCCCTGTTCTGTGAATATGTATGAAATGTGTAGGTGTGATAGGTCATGTTGTGAATTCATCATATTTATAGGTTTTGGTGTTTTTTTGGTGTCTTTTTTTTATGCTGTAATCAACATGTGTGGGCTTTTAGCAAAGGGGGGCGGGTGGAGACGCACCTTGAGCCTGATTGCTTATATTAAATATTCCCTTTTTGTTGATGATGTTTTTGTGTGTGTGTGTGTGTGTGTGTGTGTTTTTGTTTTGCTCTCTGTCACTGGAACCAGCTTGGGCATTTGGTGGCGTGGTCCTTGTCCTTGAAATCCAGGCAAAGACGCAGTGAGTGAACGTGTGTGAATTAACGAGAGATTGTACTGTAGTAGCCTGGTCCTACCCTATCCCCACCCCCTCACACACGCACACACACACATTCACCACTTGTTATTCCGTTATGTGTGTTTCTGTGAAAATCATGAAGAAATAGGTAGCTTGTCTTCATCTCATGACATAAAATAGAATATTAATTACTATGTGTGTAAAAATAACATTGCACCTCATCTTAAAAATATAAAGCACACATAAGGGGGGAAAAACTAGTTAAATACCAGGAAAATATTAAATTAAATACATAAAAAAGCCCATTGTCATATAGCTTTTGTGTTACGTTGTTGACAGTTTAACACCAAACATATACAACAGTAAACAGATCACTATTCCTTGTGTCTAATTCTCTCAATCCACACATGATCTCTTCATCTCTGCAGCTAAGATAATGACCTCGTAAATCCAAACGCAGGCCAACTGCTTGACGCACCTCCACATACATAATAGGAACAGTATCCATATCAGTCATAATCTGAATGTATTAATCCCATATGCGTGGAAATTACTGGTCAATCTCTGCTGATTTATAGCCTGCTGTTCCCTCCCTGCGTCCTTTCCACGGTGTGTGTGTGAGAATGTGTGTGCTCTGCCTATTCCCAGGGGAGCGCTGCATTAATTGCGTTTCAATAATTAAATGTCCTTCAAATCAGCCTAGCGAAACAGAACAGAGTGGGGAAAGGGAAGAGAAGCGACTGACTGACGGTGCGGTGTGTGTGTGTGTGCTCTGTGCAGTGGCTGCAGCACGTCTCTCACCAAATCTATGTTTTTTTATATGCACACAAGTGTTTGATGTGTGTCTGTCAGGTACATCCTCTGCTGTGAAAAGAAGGGAGGGAAACTGTATGTTTTCTCAAGCGAGATCCAAGACCCTGGAGTTGCTGAGGGAAACTGGTGGAAAGAAGAGTCTGTCTTTGTCTTGAAATATTGTCCATTTTATGTCCATCTATGGTTAGTGCGTATACAGTCGATTGATAAATGTGTGGCAGTGATCAGATCATTTGTCTTTTTCTGGTAGACGTGGAATGAAGACGATAATTAAAAATAGAGAGACTGTGTTTAAATTATAGAATGAATAATTTCACATATAAAGAAAATGTGTAAAGCTAATTTCTCTCCCGGTTTCTTGATAATCTCACTTACAGCGTGACACCATCTGCACATGCACAGCCAAGCAGCAGTCGCAGGTTTTGTCCACTGTACCTCGGTCCCTTCTGCTGCTGCAGAGACACCAGGGGGATTTATTTAAACCTGGACAGAAATAAGGACAAGAGAGCACAGAGAAAGGGGTCAGGAGTTACAGGGAGGGATAGAGCAAGAAGATTCAGTAAATAAAACGTGTCAATGTTGAGATACAATGAGTTGAATTAGTTAAAAAAACACCTTTCTGAAGACGGTACAACACAGAGAAACACTTCAATCAAATCAACTTAATTCTGTATTTGTCGTAGTAGTTTGTCGACCGTTTTCTTTCTTTTTTTTGACAAAACGTAAGAAAGACGTGCAACAACTGAACTGCAACATTTCGACCCTTTTACGCTCTCACACCAACTCTGAGGTTCACAAACATCCTGGAATCAATCCGTCAATTGATTGGTGGCATTGAGGCATGGGCCGAGTGAAGAGCAGAGCAGAGCTGATGAGAGGGCACTACACATCCTCTGTGAGGAAGGGCAGCAAAAACGCTCAGAGCAATTTGGTACTAGCCATATTTGTTTTTATCTTGTTCAGAAACCACAGTCAGTGCCCATAGACCTTTGAAGAGCCTAGCCTGAGTCCATTTCCATCCATCCATTATCTACCGCTTTATCCTCCACCGGAGGGTCGCAGGGGGGTACCTATCTCAGCTGACATAGGGTGTTAGGCCCTGGACAGTTCGCCAGTCCATCAGTCCTTGCCACATATAGAGACAAACAAACATTCACTCACACTCTCACGTCTATGGTCAATTTAGAGTGACCAATTTACCTAATCCCTATATTACATCCCTATATTTTTGGACTGTGGGAGGAAGAGAACCTGGAGGAAACCCACGCACACACAGGGAGAACATGCAAACTTCTTGCAGAAAGTCAACCGGGGCTCGAACCCAGGAACCTAGGTCTTCTTGCTGCAAAGACGAGATCACTAACCACTACACCAACCATGGGCCCGAGTCCATTTCCAATTCTATTTCATTTCTTAAGGAACATTTTTGTTAGAAGATATCGTTAAAAGCTATCACTGGGTCTTCCTCCACCCACTGAAGCAAGTATGTAATCAGCTCCATGCGTGCGCATTTTCATCACCCTCTCTCCATCTCTGCCTCTTCATCTGCCTGTCATCCCCTATTCCGCCTCATCTTCCTCGACTCCATGTGAACACACACACACATGCACACCTACACATGCGCGCCCTCCCCCCCCCCAGGATTGGTTGATGGTGACCTTTCCTGTTCTCCGGTGTCTCCCTGCTCTTGAGTCCATTTGAAAAAGCCTCCTATCTTTTCATTTTTACCGGTGACCCCGAATAGAGGCCAATCCAATTACAGCTCAAACCTGCTATAGCTGCACTCCCACGGCGCCGAAGCTGTAAGTGTCTGCGCAGGTTGTCTGACATGCAGACAAGAGAGAGAGCCTTGAGTCGTGAGCGTGAGGAACAGTCGACCATCTTGCCATGCTAAGCAGAGGGTCGTTAGATATCACAGCCTCAGTCCGTATCTGCATTGAGGCTGATTCTTTTCAGCTCTTTCCTGCCTCTCTCTCTCTCCCGTGTCTTCCTCTGTTTTAGCTGATTTACGACCGACATGTCGTCCTTGTTTTTGTTGGTTCTGCCACTGCTTCCCCTCTTTCTCTCTCTATTTATCTGTCCTTCTACCTCTTTATCTCTGTCTGTGTCTCATTCCCTCTGGGTGACTCTGTTAGCAGGGATTAATCAAGAGTTGTTCACCTTTGTTTGCCCTCTGTGGAGTGTACTGTTGGCATCCTGGGACTTCAGGCGGGGATCCATTGCACATTATGCCATGTTCTAAGAGGAGGATGAATGAGCGGAGAAAAGTGAGCTGAGAGAATGTGCTGCAGACAGGTGACATTCAAATCAAAATCTCATCAAATATAATTTAGTGTACCCACAGGGAATGTGCGCCGTAAATACTGCAGGGGTATGAAGAACAGCGGTCAACCCTTGTCACCGAGGATCTTTTTATGAAAGTGTGCATCGCAGTGACGGTGATGAAAGAATGATCTGTGAACGTCACACATGATCTCTCTCTTTGCTTATAACTGCACTGGGCTGGCAGTGATTCAGCACATAATTATTTGAAATTGCAATATAGCAACGTAATAAAGTAATACGTGTAAATAACGGTGCGTCATAAGAGATCGTTGCGCTGTAAATGAAGCATTGCAATGCTAAATAGATGCCCCCTGTCTTCAAATCATGTTCTACAGATGAAGGTTGCTGTAAGATGCCCTATTTGTTATAGATGGCAGGGAGAAAAAAAAGTCACATCATTTTCATTTTTATTTGAAAATGGGACGCAAAATGACCGCTCCAATTAGAGTAAAGAGTCCTATTGCAAAAAAACGCACTTTTTCAGAATCATCACCCGATATAATTTGAATGCATATGGTTCTTCTCTAGTGTCCTGTATCAGTGCTTTGTTTTGTTTAATGGCTCGTTTCTGAAAGTGCTTTCTCTAACAAGTGCTAATGAGCTATAACCATCGGAGGCCCCAGAAACTCTAAAGTATTGTGTCATTGTGGCGGGTATGACTGAAACTCACAGAGATGGGATCTTATGTTATAAAATGTTCCACCGAACATAGTCATCAATCAAGGTTTCTCAGTTAGAGAGAGAGAGAGAGAAAAAAACAGCTTTACTACATTTCACGCTTGATTTTAATTTTATGTGCATTTCATGTGCAATTGAATTTGTTGAATTGGTCATTTAACAAATTAAATGCTGTAAACGAGCCAATTCTGAAGTTACAGGAGAGACAGACTCTTCTTACTGTATAACATGATATTGAGTGAATCTTCTTGGATTACACAGCCTAGTGTAATCTGATGTCGACCAAAAGTATTAATGACCAGAAAATGCAAAGCTGATTACCTGTAGTTTTCAGGAACTGATCAAAGATCCTTTTTTCACACAAAGCACTGTTAAAATAATCAATAAATAATGGCTGAATTCCATTTAGCTGCTTTAGTTTCAGGATCCCACAGGCTCACCGTCATGGCACTTAAATAGAATGGAGTCATCACTTTCCAGTGAGTGAAAACATTTGAAGAGTTAAAGGTTTAAATGTGATGGGTTAAAGATCATTTCATAATTGCAGCAAGTCTGTAGATACATTGACGTCCTAGTATTCTGTTGTTTTTAGTCTGCAGGCTTATTTGGTGATTGGTGACATCACCTTACCCATATTATGCAAAATCAACTTTTTAAATCATTTAAATCTCTATATTTGGGACTCTGGAGGCCCTATCAGTCACCAAAGTGTGAAAAAAGATGACTCACTCATGTTTTTGTGGTCCTCCTCTAAGTACAGGAGATGAAATGCGCGATGTTGACTTCCGCACTCACTGGGACGTCACAAAACACAAAACACGTGAGAGTGCTGGTGAAGGCAACGGAAGTCCGCGAAAAGTCCTATTCTTGGCTCCACAGTGCAGCACAGAGTCCTACGCAAACTTCCAGCGTCAGACACATGTTATATATGACAGCAATTTGCCTGCTAGAGCCTGCAAATGATCACTTTTCCAAATGCTAACTGCTGTTAGCTCCCAGTAGCCTCTGTGTCTGATGTCATTTCCTGTCGCTTGAGTTTCGTTTTTACTTGGAGAAATAGGATATAATATTGGACATTTAAGGTTTAAGTCCATCCATCCATCTTCAACCACTTTATCCTCCATATGAGGGTAGCTTGGGTTGCTGGTGCCAATCCCAGCTGACGTAGGGAGGCAGGATACACCATGGACAGGTCACCAGTCCATCACAGGGCCACATGTAGAGACAAAACCAATTTGCCAAATCCCCCAAATCTGCATGTTTTTGGACTGTGGGAGGAATCCGGAGAAGTATTTAATTAAAAAGTAATTCACTGGATAATATATGTAACAATGATTATTCTGGAACATTTAATCTCACACAACAAATGTATGTATGCATATGCTTGTAGTTTGCTTTGGGAGAGTGTGTTGTGCACCACTTTTGAATTGAAATGTTTATTTTCTCCGAAATATGAAAAAACACAAGCACAAAAGTTACATACTCGGAAAGGAGTGAGACGAAGTATAACTTAATAGCTCCCACCCCTTCTCCATAAGTTATTACGTGTGAAATAATGGGCTTACTCTCAATTAGTGTCTATTTGTCAAGTGAATGTGTAAGATATTATATAAATGTACATATGTTTTCTTCAAAAGACACAGTAATAGGCCCTATAACACCTGCTAGCATTCATTCATTCCTAAATTTCCCAAGAATTAACATATGTAATTTCCTTATGAATTGAAAGCAAAACAAACATTTTCTCTCATTCTTCTGCATCAGTGAGTCAACCACAAGTTGCTGTGTCCATTACACTTTACTTTTAGACAAAGGTTTATCCACTCCTGACAGCTGATGTTTGCCACCTCCAGTCCTGACACATAATCCAGAAATAATTCAGTTAGCACTTGTTGATTGTTGGGTTTGTGCACTTTTAAAAATTCAATCAAACTGGTAAACTACAGTCACAGCTCCTTACATGCTTAAAACAGTATATGCAGCAGTAGGAGCAAATCAGGAGTGTGAGCAGAGCAGACGTCTTGACTGATGAACTGTATCAACTTTATTGTCCACAGTAATGTGAGTCCCCACCTGCCGTTGCTCATAGACTGCAACTCTGCTCCACCGGTGGTTTTATTACAACCTCACTGAGTAAATCAAGTCTGGCACTCATAGAGTCAGGAGTAAATTGACACCAGCGATTGTTCAGGTTTGATCTTTTTTCTTTTTTTTTTTACTGTTTTTTTATGTGCATTTTACTCAGTTTGCGGTCAGAGCGACGCCACAAAATCTGCTGCTATGGCTCTGAGGGAAAATCCCTTCATAGATTAGACATAGTCATGCTGAGATTATCCAGATAATCCTGCCGTTATTAATAAAACATCCACCACAGGAAGTGCTGGTCATAGCAATAATGACAGACATTACTCTTTGCAGTTTATACCTACAGAGAAAATGGGATGTTAGCACTTTCATAGAATTTATCAAAGCATCTGGTATTTTACTTAAATTTTCTTGGAACATTAGTTGACATGAGTTTATTTGAGCATGTGCATTATTTTTGCATTATGTGCTAGACCTTTACCCTACAGGGCACTCCTTGAAACCCCAGAGCAGAGGATATAACAAGACTTTTTTTTTTGTCTTTTGATACATTTTCCTGAAGAAAATCAAGATCCATTAAGGTACCATATGGTTCCTTGTTTACCATCCTGGTACTGCATGTTTCAGATGTTTCCCTGCTCCAGCACACCTGATTGATTGAACTGACCATTATTAGTTTTTGAGATATTACCAAAAACTGTACTTTTTGCCTTCCAGAACTGCGCTGGCCTTTTGAGCGTCACAGGCCTCTGCTGATTGGTCATATTTCACATTGACTCAGCTGGATTTTTGCTGATTGGCTGGGTGAAATCCAGGTGTTTCTAAGATCTCAGGGTAATGCACGGTAACACGCTTTCAGATTTATGCGAAAGTTACCAAATTTCACGTAAAGAGGGGGTTGTAACATGCACAGCAGAAAATGCTGAGTGCTGTTTGAGAGTTTATCTTCGTATGTGGAAGAAAGAAGGTATCAATACAATCTTTCTGTCAGGTTAGCAACATGAAATATGCCTATCACTCGCAGTTGGCTTGTGATCAAAGCGTGTGTGTGCGCACCATGAATGAGGATGTTCATTTTTAATAAATTCCCTATGTCCTCTGAAGCATGCCGTCTCAAGGTGTTGGGTTTAAATGGCACCAAGGATTATCGCATGTGCCTTGGATTTGGGTGACGTCAAATTTTAATAGTTGGAAATGTCAACTGCTGATCTGCTCAGTCTGAGACTTGGGATTACACAAAGAGATTTAAGGCATCCTTTAAAGGCCAGTGAGTTTAATTGTACAGAATTAATCAAGTTGTCAGGATTAAACCATGAGAGATTTTCCTGACATGTTCCATTCTTTCGTTCACGAGTGACTATTTTATTGCCAGGTGTTTTGTTTCACTGCTTACCTGGGAAGCTTGCTGGGAAAACCCATTTGAAGAGACTGGAGCCAAAGTTGGGCTCGCAGTCATCAAAGGCGAACCTGGTTAAGCGTGGGATCCCCTTGCAGACAGTGTGCCGCAACTCAAAAGGTCAGAATGGTGTCACTGTTACAAGTAAAAGCCAGCCACCCATGGTGTTATTGTCCACTCACTCATGCATACTTGCACACAAACACACACAATGATGCATGGCTGGGTCTTTCCTTACCAAAAGCAGGACTGCTGGTCTCAGAAAGGTTCGGCTCCCACAGCTCAGAAGGTCAGGAACATTACCTGCACTTAGATCTTTGCCAGCCTCCCCCTCTTTTCCCTCAGCCTCTCACACTCCCCGTGGAACGTCTGACTTACAGGACGACAAGTGAGAGCAGGTGAACACACGTGACTAATGTTTATTAGCTGCTGGTCGTCAAAATGGCTGTTTCAGAGACCTTAAAGCTGCACTGCTTTGGTCATTTTTGTTGTTGTTTTGTTTGTTGCCTCTTTGGTGCCTGATTGATCAGAAATGATGTGATCTGTGTTTATCTGAAAATGGGCTCTAGTGTCAAGCAATACTATTAGCGTTTTTCCACTACACAGTTCGAGCACGCCACATCATAACACGGCTGCATGAAACTGCCGTGACATTGTTTTATATGCGACACACACACAAACTATTGACTTGTAAAGCAGTAATTGTTCGGATTTGTTCACAGAATCGTTCAGTACTTCCTGCATGACCGGAGCACGGATTCTGTCTGTCTACCACAGAAGGTGTTGTGGCTGCTCACGATCTCCGCTTTTGGCAGTTCTGCCGCTAAATGTTAAATGTTGAGATTTTAGACATTTCCTTGCTAAATGTTGGAGATTGGTGGAAGTTTTCAGGATTTTTAAGTCTTTTTAACCAATATACAGCTCAGAAATCTTGTGTCGGATGTCGTGCAGTGACGACACTCTGACCAATCAGTGGCCGGCTATCTGAGGACGTCATGTATAGTATCAGCTCAGCTCACTTGGAACCTCGCAAGGGCAGGTAGAGCAAAAAGTACCAGGTTCTATCACTAATGGAAAAGCAATAAAATCTGCTGAATCGTGCTGTGCAAAGTCGAGTCGTGCCGGTACTGTGCAGTGGAAAAGTGCCAGATCAGACCTGACTGAGGGAGCGTTTCTGTGTATACACCAGCAGTGCAGAGACAGTCTGGAAAGACGATTGTATTTCCTCAAACTGCTGAATGACCGAGTTTTTTGACCAGTAGAATTATTTTTATTTTTTTGCTGGTTTTGCTGTTGCCCCTGTCTCGTGTGGAGCTGATAGGCTGAATCAGCATTTTGTGAACTCATTTACCAATGGTTGTTTATATTTATATCCTATTCTTCTTCTACATCTTGTCACAAGTAATAACACAAAGTAATAAGTCACATTTTAAGGTACATAGAAAATACAGAGTGACTCCAGTCAATGTGAACTAACATGTTAAAGCAGATGCAAATTCAGCAGGGGGCTACATCACTTCAGTGCTTGTCGAAAAGCAATTTGTCAGAGTATTTCTGGATGGAGAATGAACATGATGAGATCTTGACTGACTTGAGTGTAGAGGCACTTACAGTGGATGTGACATGCACTGTGTGTGATTTACAAGAGACCACTGCATTTAAAAGCTTATAAAGTAAATGAAGTTTGATGTAAAATGTTATGGGGAAGGTCCACCACACTTCCCCAGTCTGGAGATATAGCTTTATGGATAAGGTATGTAACTTGTTTTTCTGCACTATATTTTTGCAAATATCATTCAAACAAGATTAGCCCGTGTATCTGGAGATAGTTTACTGCTGTAGATTTGTTGCAGGACAGAAGTGTTAACAATAGCTGAAGAGTGCATGTGAGAGTGAGTCGACGTTGACAGTAATGAAGGAACAAGTCACACAGCAGCACGGTTCATCGCTGTGGTGTTTGTAGTTTTGTGACAACAATGGAAGCACAGATGAATAAGCCAGGTCAGGCTTTGGATTCACTTGTTAGTAGGATCACTCAACATGGTGGCCATTGTCTTCCCAAAGGATTGGTTGACAATAATAAAAACAGAACATATTTTTTTTCACACAGGTTTTTGGTCGGTTAATTGTGTGTTGCTCACCAGAGCAGGGGCAGAGGAGAGGTCTGGTCACAACAGGATGGGGCACTACATTTTCTGGCTGCTGCCCATTGTTAACATTGTTGACACCACAGTCACCTGCACTAACACACACACAAACACATACCAGCCCTGTATGGGACTAATAATTGAATAAAACAAAACAAACATGATCTCACATAGGGATGGGAATTGATATCGGTCTGAAAAGTCCTAAAAATCGCATGCTTCACTGTGCACATACTGTAAAAATGTAAATAAAAATCAGCAAAGGCATTTTAGCCGAGTCACGTTTGTTTATTTCAAATTTATCTGGAGAACAATATTTGTTCCACAGTGGGAGAATTGTAACTTTGAAATGACTCTTGGCTTCATAGTTCATGAATGTTCTAAAATGATTGGACTCGGTATCGGGAGTTTATGATGATCACAAAAAAAGTGGTATTATCCTATTCCTAATCTCACACTCCATCACCATTTCTTTGTATGTTTCTCTCTTGATATCACTTAATCTCCTCTTGTGTGTGGGCCATAGACCTTATAGTGCAGAAGAAATTGACCAATTTCATTTAATTGGAAAACAATCTCTCGCTCATGTTGTATTTAATTTGATTCAGCGCCAAATCGGTTTTTGAAACAGGAAGTTCACAGACGTCATTGTACAACCTGGCTCCTATTGGTGTGCACTGCTCTGTTGTCTATTTTCCTTTAAATGGAAACATAAAAACACTGGCATCATGCTATACTGCAGGAGACTTGAAACATGTGATTGAGACCATTAAATCATCAGGAAAATAATGTTTTGATGGCATAGTGGTGTCTGTGTGAGCGTTCATTATGGGCTGGGTGCTGTCCAATACAGAGATACAATATTCCCATGGTATATTATTTGTTGCGACCATGCCTAGGGGAAAACTTGAGCGCAACATGAATAATGAGACTCCCTCTTCCCAACTCCCAAGAAACCACCGGCAACAAGTAAAACAAACCATTTTAAGAGGTTTTGTTAAAACCAAGCACAAAAATGTCTGCTGGCAGTCTGGCTGTGAGTGGTTCAAGGAAGCTGGGATGATCAGTTCTCTTGTACTGGACCAATCAGCTCCCAGGATCCACCAAGCCTCACACACGTCATTCACTCAAAACATGCACACCTACAACCCATCTCACACTTGCATGCAGACACATGTACACAAGGAAAACGCTGTCATGACCCTGGGGTCGGAAAATATTCTAATTAAAAAAATACATCATGGAGCTCAGAGGTGGTGCCAACACATACACGTATAAACAAGTAACACTAACATAGGCAGCAATGACACAACTGTGTAAGTTTTCAACATATCCACATGTGAGAACTTTTATTTTTATATATGTACTGACAGATCACCCTCTCTGCTCTTACTTGCTCCTCATGGTGCCAACTGAACCTGCCACTGCACAGGTTTTTCTGTCTGACAGATGAACAGAGCAGCCTGCAGTCAGCCTTTTTTTTTGGGAGGCGTGTGTGCTCCTTCTAAACTCTGCACTGAAATCAAACTTGGATTTGTAGAACTAGTGCAGTGCCTGTAGGAAGTATGTATTCCTATAGTGGGAGCTGAAGAAGATTTTTCAGTTATGGTAATGCATGATAAGGAACGTAAAGGCTAACATAATACAAACACTGTGCAGCCTCATTAGGCACAACGCAAATGTTTTCATTTTCAATTAGCAATAGCCCAGCTAGCTGTTGTGACTATCAGCCACATTAGCCCTATGCTAATGCTAACCGTAGCCTCGTTAGCTTACCTTCGGAAACAGGTTCGCCATGTTAGCCTAGCATGCTAATGCAAAATAAATGTGCTCTCGTAAATTTGACACCTCATTGTTTCAGTATAACACCATGTTCTGTGGTGAACTGTGTGAAAATGTCTCACCCACCGTGAGGATAGCCTCTTCACTCCCACCTCCCCGCCCCAGACAGCACAGCTGCTGCTGATGAGCCGCTGCCTGCCTGGTGTAGCGTGATAAATCAGTGAAAATTCTAATTCCTCCAAAAAATGTGAAAATCAAGGATGCACACCAAAGGGCCATGCTCAACCCATATCCATAGTCTTAGGGCGATCTGACTAACGGTCAGCGAGATATGCCCGTCACAGACAGACAGACACACAGACGCAACTTGCTTTATAGATAGATTTATGTGGATGATGAGAGATATAACATACTTGTTCTATATTAAGAACACACTGTTGTGTGTGTTGTGTACCTTGTTGTACCTTGTGCGATTACACCTGCCTTCAGCCTGGCCACGTGTCACATGCAGACCTTCAAATTACCTTTAGAAAAAGAGACTGTCTGAATGTATAAGCTAAAAAAGAAAAATGGTGTGTTGTTATCAGATGATTCTGTTTTGGCAGAATGATTGACTGACATATGTTTTCTGTTTCTCTTTTATCACCATCCCACATCCCTGCTCTACTTTAAATTCTGCTTACCTTCCTCTCCAAAAATCCTCTCGTCCTTCATCTCTTTTTCTCCCTTACGCAATAATCTCTCTCCCTCTCTCTCTCTCTCCCTTTCTTCCTTGTCCTCCACAATTCTCCTCTCCCTACCTTTTGCTCCCTCTCTCCCCAAATCATTTTTTTCCCTCTGTCACCTCATCTTTCCTCCATCGTCATGTTTTTCCTCCCACATCCATCTGCCTTCCTATCCCCCTTTCATCTCTCCAATCACTCATTTCCTGTTCCTTAACCCTTTTTCTTCCTTCCATCAATCATTTTCTATTCCTTCCACACACATTTTGCTCCTTCTTTCCCTCATTCACAACCCATCCGCTCTCCCCCCTTTTTTTCTCCATTACCTCCTTCCATTTCTATATTGTTTTTTTTTTTATTTAATTTCCATCTAACACCTTCCTCCATACATCCCTCCTTTGCTCAGCTATCTGTGGCTTGTGCTGCAATGTTGGTACTGGACGTTTTGGCCCCGCTCCTCCTCCTCTCCATCCTGTTGCCGGGCTACGGTTGCCGGGCGGCGGACATTCCGGAGGACACTACATCAGAGTTTTCAGTCAGACTGTACCACCAGCTGCAGGCGGCGGGGGGGCAGGAAAACATCATATTTTCCCCGCTGAGTGTGGCCGTGGCCCTCGGCATGGTGGAGCTGGGGGCCAGAGGGGCTTCACTGGAGGAAATACGACAAGCTGTAGGATTCAGCCACCTGCTGCCAGGTGAGACAATTCATTACAAACACATGCAGCTTTTAATGAAATGGTTGTGTTCAGGGTTGAGATGACATGTGGATCCAAATGCCTTCACAAAAATAAAAGACCCACATTTATACAGTGGAAACATGTCTTCACTACATGGGTGTGTTGATTTCCTAATTCCTGATTTAATTCATAGTAATGTGAAGTTTATATTAAGACTTTGATTTATGATGCATTTTGTCATCGTATAAGTTAATCACATTTGTCATACATTTAAAACTTAATATACTTTTGAAATTACAAAAAGTTTCCCTGACAACTGAAAAATTGTCCTTAAAACAGAAATCTGAATGACACATGATCGGTGGTTTGTAAAGAGTGAATACGGACTATACAATAGTAAGAGGATACTGGGGAAAATATGCTAAATACAAACATAGACTCATGTATATGTACTAATGTAGTATTATATAAAGTAGTGTATTTTTTATCCCTACTGTATACATATATTATACTGTGTGTCTCTCTTTGTTCTCCAGGTGTGGAGTTCTCGTTGCTCCAGAACCTCACATCGGCTCTGTCGGACGACGACGCCCACTACGTGATCAGATTTGCCAACAGCCTTTTCCTACAGGAAGGCGTCACTTTTAACCCCGAGTTCCTGCATATGATGAAAAAGTATTTCCAAGCCGACGTGGAAACGGTGGATTTCAGCGAATCGGCAGCCGTGGCCGAGCAGATCAACAGCTGGGTGGAAAATCATACAGAGAGTGAGTAAGACCTACTTTAGACCGTGTTATTATCGTCCGCCCTCAGTGATCCCTTTACTGTATATCCAGGTTGTGCTCTGTACAGGCCTGATCCCTCACGGTCCACAACCCTGAGCACGTATGAATGCAATCCATGCTCATTACAAACTAGAGACTGCTTCTTCAGTTTAATTTGATGTTTTATTGACACAATTTAAACACTGACCATCATATAATTGATTTTTCTAATGGCTAAAAGCGTATTTCATGTTACAGCAGCACGAGTAGGGCTTTGTTTTGCTGAGCTTCACTCCTCTCTTTCTGCAGACACACAGACTCACACAAATGCACACACATCAGATACTCAGATACACAATCAGACTTAAGTTTTGGTCTTGTGGACAGAGATGACATTAGTGTGTGTTTTGAATAAAGGGGACGGACGCCAGATCCAACCTCATGTACTCACAAGAGAACCTTCTTTAATTACCTCCGCCAAGGATGTTATGTTTTCCCAAGAGTCTGTTAGTTAGCAACGTAACTCGAAAAGTCATGGACAGATTTGGATGAAAATGATTCATGATTAAATTTCGGGCTGTCTGACCCAGGCAGACCCAGTTTTGCTTGTGTTTGGGATGGAGTAAACATCTTTTGGGTAATTTAACATAACATTTTTGATTGTGTTGAATTAAAAACCCGAAAATAGGGTTCCACCAGGTCCATCAGACCCACAAAAAAAACAAAAAAAAAACACCACACAATGGTTAAAGGTGCCATATGTAAGAATGTGGCCAAAAACAGTAACTACAATCAAATTCAAAATAACGAGGTCTTTTAGGTTTCGTTTTCTGACACAACTGGCAACCCGTGGTTGCTCGGCAGCTGAGACTCTACTGACTACAATGATTGGTAGATGGCGGTAGGTGGCGCCACATGCTAAAACATGATTTCAAAATAAAAACATGCCTGCAGTCTGCAAAAGATTTTTTTTAATGCAAATATTTTGGCTGTACTGTTGTTGTTGGTGAGTTCAGTTTGTTATATGAACATTATTCCTGAGTCTCTGTCACATATTAGGAGGATTTTATGGCCAGTTGCTTTAGATTTATTACATAATGCACCTTTAATGCAAGATGTGGACAGTTGTATTTAGTGCTATCCAGTGGAAACAGATGTTATTATTAGATCTGAACAAGGCCTAAAAGAAAGAGGGAAAAGAGAAGAAAGGGGGAAAAATAGTGTATACACTTAAACAGCAAAGGAAAGGAGGGAGACACAAGCTATGTTTACATGTGCAACTTTTGCATCCAAATCATCCAGGTTAGAAATTATACACTACGTGGACTTTGCATTTAATCTGAATGAATCATTTTAACGTGCACAGTTGTCGAACCGTCTGTAAATAGTAGTTTTCACCATCAATTTATATTCCCTTCTCTCTCACATCTGTGACTTTCATTCCTGTTTATCACTACATCATATTCATGAAACAATACTTTTGTCTGTTTTGCCGTAATGAAGCGAAAGAGGTGCAGAGGGCAGAAGATCATTTACATCAAACCAAGCACATTTCATTTAGCGCTCTAAGATCTGGGGTTCTTTTGATGTGTCTCATACCAAAACTGCGTTGGCTGCAGACCAGTTTTTTTTACTCCCACTCCTGCCACATATTTCTATCCATTTCCAGCGATATCAAAAGCAGAAATAGGTCGTGTTTATGTAGAGCAGACATGTGATTATCCAAACCAGGAGTCATGATTGGAACAACTGTTTTTACATAAACTATACTAGGAATAACCACTGGCATAAACCACATTTGGACTGGCATGTTGGATCAGTCTTGTATTCCAATTATTTGTGTCCATGTAAACATAGCCACTGTTCATATACTACAGCTTCTATAATGTGATGCGACTTGCTCTTGTTGTTCACATTTTGTACATTAATAAATAACACTGACAGCATTTCAAACCTCAGTTGTACTCATCTCCTTTTTCATCCTCGTGTACAACCTCAGAAGCTGCATCATCACAGCGAGCGCTGTCACTTTTCTCATAAAAACTAACAAAGCTTGTAACACGCACTTATCTGACTCCCTTTTTCCAGGCAAGATCCGTGAGCTGCTCTCAGCGGAAGACTTCAGCAGCTTGACCCGTTTGACTCTCGTCAACGCCGTCTACTTCAGAGGCTCCTGGAAAAACCAGTTCAGGCCGGAAAACACCAGAACCTTCTCCTTCAGCAAAGACGACGGCTCTGAGGTCCAGACACTCATGATGTACCAGCAGGGAGACTTCTACTACGGTAAGAATGGATGTGTAAGAAATGTACTGGTGGCTCTTCTTCCAAGCGTGTCCTTGAATTTCAGCTCATATTTCCTGAGGTTATTTAAAATGTTAATCTTAAATCTAAAATATTCATATTTTTCTCGCCGCACTGGGATCTGCTGCTAAAATCATCCTCTCTTGCTCAAACTCCTTTATTTTTAGACACTCATTTTGAAAGACCATTTTGTTAGTGCCATGCAATAATGGTCAATAAAGGATGTCTTCTTTAACTGTATTGTTTAAAAAAAAAATTGCTGAATAACTTTGGACTTGGACAATAACTCTATCATCATAATTATAATATAATAGATTACATCAATCAGTTTTGACACTAAAGTGCAGTATTTAACCCTTTAACTCCTGAGCCTCAAAATGTCCATCTGGACTTCTTTTTTAAATTGCTTAATTTAACCGTAACTGTAAAAGTCTGGCAATTATTTACACTTAACTGCATGTTAAAATAGTGTTTTAGCAATTTAAAATGCATAAAACCACTGTAGTTGTACACAGTACACCAGATTTGTTAGTTTTTGTCTCAGTTTTCCAACTCTCTCCTCTCTGCTGACAAAGACACCGATTTGCCGGCTTCCTGCAAATGTGAGAAATTACCATAAAAACCGCATTGGAACTGTTGGAATTTGTCCGATAGCACTAATTGTCGTGTAACTACACTCTTAGAAATAAAGGGTTCCACAAGGGTTGTTCTACAAGGGCTGAGGTTCTACCTGGAACCATTTGCTTCTGAAAAACCCTTTACAGAAGAAAGGGTTTTTCAAGGGTTCTTGGTAACACTAATGGTTCCAGAAAGAACCATTTTGATCCAGAGAACCCTTTAAACCCTGAATAAAGGGTTTTAAAAGGGTTCTTGGTAACACTAAGGGTTCCGAAGAACCTTATATGGTTCTACTTAGCACTTTAACTTCTAAGAGTGTATGGTGCAAAGTGCGCTTGCGCAAATGTGTTGTCTGCGATACACTCAGTGTTAAAGGGTCAAAATCCTACTATTGTCATCTCTAAGTTTACATTCAGGAGACAGTAGCTATATGGAAGGGAAATGGCGTTCTTTAAATCAGAACATAAATAAACAATGTTTGCTTCAAACCTGCCGGGCCAACGAGAGCATCTGTGCAGAGTTTTCATGTTCTCCAAGTCTCTGCAAGGGTTTGTTGGCCTTGTGGTTAAATTGGCTGTACTGTGTGTGTGTGTGTCGGACATTGGTGCATTGGGTGTTTTGCCAGAACTGCAATGTGCGGCACAGTTTGTACAGACAAGTCTTACAGGTCGGTTGGCAGTAACACTGTTCCGTCTGAATGATTCCAGGCTGTCATATTTTTTTTGCGTCTTTACAGACAGCTGCATAGTGATGTCGCCGCACTGCAAAGTTGGTGCAAATTTTGTTTCTGTATGTGTGTAGTGAGAGTTCACACTTTACACACAGGCTGAACACGAATTCATACTCTCACACGGGATTAAAGAAAATGTGTGTGTGCATGTGCGTGTGTGTGTGTGTGTGAGCTGCAGAGCTGCATAACAGGGACAGGTCCCTGAGGAAGAGGAGGCTGCGTTTGCATTTTAATCTCTAAAACACAATCATATATTGTTCAAGTAAAAATAATGTGAGATTTCACACACTTTTTTTTTTTTCTTTTGCTGCAACAACATCTCACTCTGCATCATCAAACCATACACGGAATGCGTGGGACGACGTGTCTTTTTGTTGCAGTTGTTAAGCAGTGTCAAAAGAAAAAGCATGTGCAAAGCCTGAGGATAAAACCCTGGCAAACTTAATTGCTCTGTAATCTCCATCTCACAGTGTTAAAATCTGTGTAAGTGGGATAATCTTATTTTTAGATTTAAAATCTAGCCGGACCTGTTTTGATGATAAAAGGATTATCTCGTGCTGAGAAGAAATACTGTCTCACTTAATGCAAATAAGTGTTTCCTGCCTTGTCTTGATTAGAATAGGGGTTTTGTGTTTTTTTTTTTTTACACAAGAGGACAAATCTGTACAAGATCCATCTCGAGGCGATGAAGATGTGAACGTGTGATGCATGTGGCCGTGTGTTTGCGCATCTCTCCACCAGGTGAGTTCAGCGATGGCTCCCAGGAGGCGGGTGGTGTGTACCAGGTGCTGGAGATGCCCTATGAAGGCGAGGACATGTCCATGATGATCATTCTGCCGCGGCAGGAGGTGCCGCTGGCTTCTCTGGAGCCCATCATCAAAGCGTCGCTGCTGGAGGAGTGGGCTAACAATGTCAAACGGCAGAAAGTGGAAGTCTACCTCCCGAGGTGAGAGATGAAAAAACACCTACTTTATACACACACACACACACACATTATTCATAGGTAACACATGCCAATCAACCCCAACTTATGGGAGGAATGGGTTGCTGCTGTAACACCTCCTCACTCATTTTCTCAGCAGTGATCTTGTTTTCCACCATTAATTTGCATTATTGGAACTTTGAATTATTTCTTCATCTAAAAGGGGGCTTAAGTTCTCAGAACTTTAAATATTTTGGGCAGCTGCATCACTTGTACCTGCAAAATTGAATATTTGTATTTTAATTGTGTGTAGTGCCTACATACATCGTGTTGGTATACTGACATTGTGTTTTGTTTATATAAAGAAATACTGTTCTTTTCTTTTTTTTTTAAATATTAATCTTCCAATGTTGGTGAAAGTTGGACACACATGTAAAAATGTACATCTTTCTTTTTGGTATGTGGGCGTATACATCTGAATATACGTATGTAGTATTTTATAGGAAGTTAACTGATGATTGTTAATTACTGAGTAGTGAAGAAGGGTTAGGATTAAATACACTTATATTTCTTCCTACCCCCTTTTGGAGATTTTCTTGGTTTTATTTATATTTCTATATTTTTTTATATGAAATAAAGCCTCCATTCATACATTCATGCACAAACGCGTGAACATGAACATGACCGTAAATTGGGACTTCGCGTTTCAGGTTCAAAGTGGAGCAGAAGATTGACTTGAGGAGCATGTTGCAGGAGCTGGGAGTAAAGAACATCTTTACCAATAATGCTGATCTCTCTGCCATGACAGGTAACACTCACCTTTTATGCAAAACCACATTATTACACAACACACATACAGTAGATACTAATGGTGAGGATAAAAAAAAAATACCTGGAGAGTATATATGAAAAGTGTTGGAGGTTTTTCTGTACTGCAGAGAAGTAGACCTCTGATACTGTACTTGTTTGGTTATTGTATTACTCTGTTTTTGCTTATGTCTGAGACTATGGATGGAAATAAGCATTGTGCTAAATCCGACATATTTATTGCATGTTCATTAATATGCACTGTTCCATCCAAATACATTTACGTAAACTATATCATATTCATCTCGATAAAAATGTTGCTGATGATAGATAGTTCACAGAACTTCAAAATAAAAGTGTCTTCCTTGATATAGGTAATGATATATAATTCACAATAAAAATTAATTTATGATGAAAAATGTATCTCTATCACTCAAAAAAAAAAAAAACCATACAGAAATATTTGACATGAAGTGGTGACATGAAATCAAGTGATGGGCCGCATGTGGACCGCGGGCCGCTGGTCTCAGGTAACCAAGGTAACTGGCACCAAGCTGCCAGGTCACAGTTGTCACGTCGTCCAGTAAAAATAGAAGCAGAGAAAGAGGGAGAGGTGCAACTGTAAAGAGCCAGAGAAATAAGAATCCTGTTGTATAAAATATACAATTATTTCTTCTTTTAGACTCTGCGTCTTCATTTAATACTTAGATTGACTGACATCCAGTATGTTTTAAAAACAAAGTGTTGATCTCTGTGCTTTTCTCTGTGTGTGTTGTCCAGACGGTAAAGACTTGTACATTGGAAAGGCAGTGCAGAAGGCCTACCTGGAGGTGACTGAGGAGGGGTCAGAGGGAGCTGTCGGCTCAGGTAGGCTGGATCTTAAATCATCTATCTTAATCTCCCTCATGTTGAACATGATTGACTCATAATAATAACGTTTAATGCTCATGCTCCCTCTTTCTGTTGGTCAGGAATGATCGCTCTGACCAGGACTCTGGTGTTGTACCCCCAGGTCATGGCTGACCACCCTTTCCTCTTTGTCATCAGGAATAGAAGGACAGGTGTGTGTCAAACAGCTAATATAACTATACTGGTTTCCAGGTTTATTTATGCACAGGGTTCCCACGGGTCCTTGACATCTTTGAAAGTTTGGGAATTTTGTGCAAGAAAGAAGTGAATTTGATGTTTTTTTACGTAAATGTAGACTAGGCCTATGCAGGGCAAATGTCAAATTGTAATTACTGTGGACACTAGTCATTGACGTGAGATTCCATTCAGAATGAGTGAGTAAAGTTAATCAAGAGACCGTAAATTACTTGATGTCTGGGAAATGCAAATTAAAGAAAATTACAAAGCCTGACTTGAACGATGATCCCAAGGACAATGCAGATGCAGAGCCCTCCAATCTTAAGCTGCGTCAGTACATTTGGTCCTTGAAATTGAGGGAATTGGTCCTAGAAAGTCCTTGAAGCATCCTTGAATATGATCTAATAACCAAGGTGTGGGGACTTTGTATATATACTGTAGCACTTTTTATAAAACAGCAGAGTTTAACAAAGTGCAGTACACAGGAAATATAAAACCAGATAATAATGAAATATGATAATTAAATAGAAAAGCTAAAAAAAGCGATATACAATAAAAAAATAAATAAAACGACAATTACAAACACATACACACACACACACACACACACACACACATTTTAAAACAAGTGAAACATTTATGGTCTGTGGACATGTTTATTTGTAATAAAAATAATGTATAAACAAACATTAAATACATCAAACAGGTCATCAAAAACCAAAACCTTTTCAAATAAAATATTACAATTTGAAAAATTTTGGAAGTTTGGAAAGATTACCTATGTTTATATATTAAATTGGTGCAATAATAAAGTTTTAGGGCACTAAAAGAGTAATAATTGGTCCTATTAAATCATAATCAGCCGTTGCAGATAAAAGTGCCAAAAATAGGCCAAACCTGTAGATATAGATCTACCTCTTTTATGTGTTGCTTATAGATGTGGAGTAACTTGACTTTTTCTTCTCTTCTCAGGCTCCATCCTCTTCATGGGCAGAGTCATGACTCCAGAAGTCATCGAGCCCAACGACCATGACTTTTACTCCATGTAAACGTGGTTCACTCAATCTCAGCCAATCAGAGCCTGGCATCATCAAAGCTACCTATTCTCTATCACCATCTTCAGCTGTGTTTTATACTCTTTATGGAAAAAAAAAAAAGAAATCTATATATAAACTGGATTATCACAGGATATATTATATATTGAAATATGACTTATGACATCTATAATGTGATTGTGTTTTGATACCGGAAGCTTTAAACTCTTGGATACAGACGTGCAGAAAGGGAAAGTTGTAAATATTCTCTCGTAAGTGAAGGTTTGTATGTATATGAGCCAGAAGAACATATGATATGTAATCCACGCACAACCCCTTCAAGTTCAGCAGCTTTGTACTCACCTGTGCCCACACAGACGATGCACAAATACACTTTTTTCTCTCCTTTATGAATTCAATTCGCCCATTCTTATACTTTAAATACATCCTGTACATTTGACAGTGTTCTACACATACACACACACTCTCGCAGTATATGTATACGCTCAGTATTTATTGCAGAATAAACATTTCATCTTTTTACGATGAATCTTAGTAATGTATCTGACCCAGACAGTATTCTAGTCCTTTTTACACTGTAGACACGCGGCTAAACTGCTGACAAACTAACATGCCTTATTGCATCGGAGTGGCTGATTAAATCAGTGCCATTAATCAGCCGGGCATCTCACAGGTGAGCGAAAGAGACTGTGTAACTAACTTGGGTTGCTATGGAGACAGACTGGAGCATGCAGGCACACTGAAAACAGATCTGCTGCATCTCTTTTTGGATGTACATACAGGGCAAAACAGTAACACCAGCTGTATTCAGACTTTTACTCAATAAACAAATGAATGTGTTCCCATTAACGTGAGTGTACTTCTCTATGTATGACGACTCTTTATTTTCATTTATCTGAGATGGTCCTGAGCAACCACAAGCTTTACCTTGTGAGAACATGCTCATTTTACATACAGTCTAATAGGATTATGATGAAATGGCAGACATTGAGCTGTTGAACCATATCTCAGCTTCCCAGGGCAGAAAATGTGCTACCAAGGCTTTTTGGAGTTGTGGCACCTACAGTAGCTGCTACCACCTGCATTGCACATTGCACTGACTGATTCATTTTGTGGATACTTTGACCGATATATACACATATACTTATATAGATACATACATAGGCCATTGCTCCGACAGGTCTTCTTGCTGCAAAGTGCTAACCACTACTTTACAATAACAAAAAAACATAAATATTAAAAGAGACATAACATTACAAGTGATGAAAACCAGACAAAAACACAAACTCAAAGCCATAAAAAACCCTTGTCGAACTAAAAGCCTCCTTCAATAACTGGTTTTTAAAAGAATCCACACAATTAAGTAAAGACAGAGTTTGGGAGCCACTGCCTGAAAGGCTCGATCCCCTCTGGTCCTAAAGGTTGTTTTTGGAACAACTAAGAGTCTGACTGGAAGACCTCAGGGAGTAGGATCAGGTAAGAATGAGCTTCTCAATGTGAAGCTTAAATGTAAGGACCAGGGATTTTAAAATGAACAAGCGGAGTGATGCTAAAACATAATTACTTCTGGCCCAATCTGAGCCTAAACTCATTCTAACCTTAAAACATGTCCTCACTTTAAAATGCAGTCATTTATGTTACGCGGACTGGATTTTTGTCCCCATGTAATTAAACACAGCCAGGTCCCCACTAGAATACCTAAAACACACACATGGATGAATGAGACTTGATTGCTGAATCTATGTCACCGTCCACAAACAATAAAAAAAAAATGGTGCGGTCTTGAAACCAGTGAAAGTGATTTACACTTCATTTTTCATCCATTCACACTGTGCCAGGAGCGATCTGAGTTTAACTGTTGTTCCCATGGACACCATTGGCAGATAGAGAGGAGCCAGGGAACGAACCACCCCCAGTTGGAAGATGACCTGCTGCACCCACTGTGCCACATGGGTAGCCACCATGCCAGAAATTGTGTACCCACTGGGATCCACTAAAAAGGTTCAGGGGGCCAATTGTCCATTTATTTCATTGCTCCATTTTGTGGAGGCAAACACTGAAAAACACGAGTTCAACCTCACTCATTTAAGATCTAGTTAACAATCAGATTTCCATCACAGTCGTGTTGTGACGCTTTTATATACTGTGTATGTGTGAAGGCTGGTTGAGAAACCACAAATCAGACTGGAGGCAGGACAGATTTTTTTTAGCAAAGTGTCAAAAATGCTGAAGAGAAGCCTGATTAGAGGGATCTGACGATCCAGTGAGTTTCAGAGCAGAGCCAACGCATGTGACAGGAAGCACTGGTGTAAAGAATCACTATAGAACAAATAAAAAAACTGGTGGCAGAGGGGAACAAGCACTACATGAGGCAACATAAAGTAATCAACAATCCCAAGGTACAAAACGTGGCTCGATACAAGACTGACAGTCAACAGTTTGGCAGTGAAGCAGAGAAGCAGGAAGCACCAGGTATTTGTAGCTGAGCATTTGATGAAGACGGTTTGCAGCTGGTGACCTGACTCCTGCACACCTGACTCCACTGCCGCAATTAAGCGCACACACACACACACACACACACACACACACACACACACACACACACACACACACACACACACACACACACACACACACACACACACACACACACACACACACACACTGAGAGACTGGGGTAGATAGATTGAAATAGTAACAACTATACCAGTTACATATAATAATAAACTCTATTTGTATAGCACCTTTCATAGAAGGATTGCAGCTCAAAGTGCTTCACAATAAAAGGAGAATAAAATACAACAGTAAAATACAGGACAGGGTGGAATGAAAAGGAAAAAGTGTGAAGGGTAAAAACCTTGTTTTAACTTTGAAATACAACAAAAGATGCAAATAAAACAGGAAAATACAACATGGAATAAAATAGGAAAAAGGCTTGAGTCAAGAGGTAAAAAAAACCCTGTTTTAATTTTAAAATAAACTTAAAAAAAAATGCAAATAAAACACACCACAGGGTGGAATAAAAAGGAGCTAGTTGAAGGCTTGGGTAAAAAAGACAAGTTTTAAGTCTTTTAAAAATATCTAGTGGTAAGTAAATGTACTTAATTACTTCCTCCCTTGTTTGTAATCCTGTGTCAGTTTGGTTTGAAAACAACAGTCACATTAAAACTAATTCCATAACCATACCACAACTGTAATTGGAAAAAAAAAAACTCTGACAATGACCTCCCTAACATATGGATGATTAGCATTTAATCATGCAACATAATAATGATTTTTATAAAAAGGCACCATGAACACCAATTACATTTTACAGGATTCACAAATTACATTTTACAGGATTCACACGTAGATCATCAGTCAGCAAAACAGAACAAGTCACACAGTGTACTTCTGTTCTGCATTATCTTAATAACACGGCTAAAGAACGACAGGCAGTTGGTGTATGATGTTATTCATAATCTAAATGACTCTCACCAGCTGCTGGTGTAATAGCTGTGCCCTGTGTCATGCCACTGCAAATATGAGTCAGCCATTTCTCTCCTCCCTCCTCCCGAGGATTTAACAGGAGCCAACCGACGAGAGAGCACAGCGTGTCCCAGTGTGACCTAATGACACGCAGATGGGACCAAATTTAAAAAGATTTATACTGAAAACATGCAAGAACATAAAGGGCATTAAGCAACCCTTTAGTATTTGAGCCAGCAAAACATTTAAATACAGCCGATGCAGTCATGTATTTATACTGTAGACAGCACTTTCACAGTTGAATCAGTTTTCCAGCTCTGTACTTGAATAACAATTTCAAGAGTTTCAGTCTGATTTCCGCTCTTTTTTTGTCTTGTATTCATCGTCTCCGTCCTCTGCTCCTGTGTCATTTTCTGTAAATATCCATTTGAACAATATATTTATTCATGTTTGCTTTCCTGGCTTCATTGTTTATTTACCGCACAAAGTCTAATGGAGTTTTTCCTTCAATATATTCCAACACAGCAGTCAGTGTCTTATTGAAATAACTAAAATAAACAAGGGAGGGGAGAGAGAGCCTGTGTGTGACAGGTATAATGAATAAACTGATAAAATAAGAGCACGTTGTGTTTTATTGAGCACCACTGTGAATTTTATACCGGCGACAGAAAAGCTCCCCCAGTCTCTTTTTGTTTAATATAATTACAGTATCACGGTTTATTTATTTGCTGGATTTTAACTCTGTGTACGGCGCCTGAGTGCAGATCTTTCTTCCTCTCTTGTATGATACACCTGAACGCTGTTACCAGGCAACCGTGAGCTGAGCAGCTTCCAGTGAGTAGCAGCAGCAGCAGCAGCAGCAGCAGCAGCAGCAGCAGCTCGGGCCCACACTCTGTCAGTCTGCCCGAGCCAGTGAACAGCGCGGTTAACTTTCTCTCACTTCAGTACTTACAAACCCACCGGGCTCCATGGGTAACAGCTACAGCTCTGCAGGGCCAAACCGAGGCATTGACATCCATGTGTTACTGAAGAAGGCCAGGAGACTTTATCACTCCAAGATTGGGACATGTCAGAAAGGTGAGCTAAAACCTGCGTGAATAAGTTAGATGTGGTGTTCAGCCTGAAATTATTCTATTATTCTTCTCAACTGTCAGCTCAGCTCTATTTGGTGTATTTTTAAAAAAATAGGTTACATAAGATAACCTTTTAAAAGTATTAATTCACTTTCCGTATATAGTATATATAATATATACAGAAAGTGAATTAATACTTTATATAGTATAGTTATAGTATAGTATATAAATATCCAGCTCTCCTCCGCACAGAGACCATTATGAGCAAATAGCACCTGCTCAGGTGTCCTGTGCTGCCATGGCAACGGGTCCTAATCTACATTGTCAGGCCCAGTTCACTGTAACTCTAACCACTCGACCGGTGGTCAGAGTTTCAGCGCAGAGCAAGGGCTTACGTTACGACGAGTCAACTCGTCTTCTTCCACCGTGTCCAAAGATGAGGGAATGCGCCGGAGGAGCCTGTGTCGCCCCCCCCTCTTTTCGTCTCCACCTCCCATTTGTCTGACTTTTCTTTCGTTTCCACGATTTCGTCCGCTTCAGCTCCTCAGGTGTGAACACTCTCAGTGGCAGCCTCCCCAAATCCCACTCGTCTCAGAACTCTGAACTCCGTGTGACATGTACACCTCTCTCTGTGGACCACAGTCCTGACTCTGGACTTGTATCTACACCTGTGAGTACAAACACACATACAACACATTGTTATTGTCCTCTAAACACAGACACCTTCATCTCCATACTTCCTGTGTCTTCCCCTTTTTTTGACCCTCTTTCCCTCTCTGAACTGACCAAATATCCTCATATTCTCCCACCCTGACTATTTGAATAAAGACAGATGAAAAGTGGCTTCTAAACTAATCTACATTATGTAACTTATCTATATTATTACTATCCATGCAGAGTTCCCCACATGTGGTTCTTATAGTTAGACTTATAATTGTGTAACATATACTGATTAAGATGTGGATGCAAAATGGCGTTTCTTGTTGTAAATGGCTGTAGAATTTGGTATTTTTTGTTGCTTGTCAATTATAGATGTTTCTGTTTAGGTTCTGCACCCATGCGTGCTTCTCGTGTTAAATAAATAAGGTGGTTTGTCATTGCAATAGTTCTTTTCCATTATATTTCCTCTAGTAGTTTGTTAATTGTCTCTTATTCTTGAAGTAGACAGACTCACGATTGATGTATGGATTTTTAATGTGTTGTCTGTTTATTTTTAATTTGAGCTATGGCATTGTTTCTAAATCCTGGTCCTCGTGAATCTCTGACCTGCATGTTTTAGATGTTTTATGCATTATATTTACAGTAACTACATTGACACTAAAGCAGGGGTCTCACACTGGCGGCCCCCCAATCGATTACATACATTTTTCCCACTTTTTGTTCTCTAGGTCGGCCCCCATTTGACCACAATAGATGCGCATTGGCCCCCAGGTCATTTGAGTTTGAGACCCCTGCATTAAAGGATTATGGTTTCTTTTAGATTATGTTGGTGTTATAATGGCAAAATAATGAAGAAAAAAATGCCTTCTGTATCTTTAGTCACCCACATGGTTTGATTATTTGCAGCTCATCATCGTGTCACTTTACAGGGCATCATTCTCAGTCAGTTATGTCCTGTAACTTCTCCACAGTGTAGTTCACATTATGTAATCAGGCACCTGTTTTGTGTGTGTTTGTGTGTGTGTGTGTCCTGCCAGTGAGGATCAGTGGTCAGGTGAAGTGTGGGGTCATTCTTGTGTCTAGATTAACAGAGAGAGAAGTGTAGGATTACATAGACAAAGTAAGGGTGAACAGGATGTTTGTAGGGAGGTAACTCCCTCACTACAGAAAGACTCCCAGGTGCACTTTGCATGATATAAAGTTTGATTTATGAGACACAGATATATAACTCAGGTCTTCTACCTAAAAGTCTGCAGTACAAGCCAAGTGAGTGATCTAACTTCACATTATTCATTTTAATTCAATGCCCAGCACACAATCTCTTATATTAAAACCACTGTGGTTGTAACGTGATGCAATACCTGCTGAACTGTTATAAATGATAACACAAAAAATGAATTGCAATGCACATTATAAAGCAGTCTTGTATAAAGTACCTTAAAGGAATATCTGAATAAAAGTACAAGCATCTTATCAGAAAATGGCTTTGGTAGGTTGAACTCACTTTTTTGTGAATTAACTTCAAGGGAACATATGAAAAAAACAACTGTAATTGTTTAAATCCTTATATTCGGGACTGGAGGCCCTATCAGTCGGCAAAGTGTGAAAAAAGATGACTCACTCATGTTTTTGTGGTCCTCCTCAGTCTAGGTACAGGAGATAAAACACGCGATGTTGACTTCTGAGCGTCACAATGCGCTAAATTCCTGGAATTGTTGTCTCGCGGAGCTCCGCTTTGTCTGTGTTTGTGTCTGTCTGTCTGGAAGTCCGTGAAAAGTTCTATTCTTGGCTCCACAGTGCAGCACAGAGTCCTACACAAACACATCATACATGTTATATATGATGGAAATGTGACTGCTAGAGCCTGCAAATGACCACTTTTCTAAATGCTAACTGCTGTTAGCTCCCAGTAGCCTCTGCGGCTGACATCCTGGAAAAACTGTTTGATCAGGCTACATTTTGAATTCAAAGGTCTAAGCCCCTTTCTTCAGACTTCCCTCCAAAGCTACGCCTCCAGAGCACAGGAACACACCGTGAACAGAATCACGAACACTGCAGACCCTCTATAACTTTCTGCACTTTTCAGTTTTTGGATACTTGTTCAATTGACAACGTGATGATGAAAAACATCAAACACTCACAAAGTTAACCTACCAGTCCAGTTGAAACAGAGCCACCATGGCATCACTTTGCAGCCCTTTCTGGACTTTAAGTTGTCTCCACCATTCAAACGCAGCATTGATGTTCACTCTGGTCTTGGATCGCTCTGCATCAGCCTTTTTCTTGGCAGTAGCTTTCTCAAAAAGCTATTTTTTTGTTTGCAACCAACACCTGTCATTGGCAACTTTTTTGCTGTAATGTTACGGCAACTGTCTCGTTGGATTTAGCAAGCTAACATAAGGTCTGGCGGTGTTTTCTGATCATGCACGATTAATGCATGAAGAGGAGTATGCACATGAGGGGAACAGGGCAGATGGTAGTTTGAATGATGCATCACGATTTAATTAATTTGTTCTCTCGGACAGAGGAGTCATACAAATTGAGTTGGAGCGTGCCGCACCCGACAAAGTTAGAAAAATTCAGAGGATCCCAGTATACTTAAAATCCAAACTGCATTTGCCCACCTAGTTTACTGACTGTAATAAATGATTTATTTTATTGATTAGATTTGAATGAGACATGGGCAACACAGCCATGTAATGGCTAGCATTGTTGCCTTGCAGCAAAAAGGCTCAGGTTGACCTGGCCCAACTGAGGGCCTTTCTGTATGGAGTTTGCTTGTGTGTGAGGGTTTTCTTCCTCCCATGCTCCAAAAACATGCAGAGGTTAATGGAGCACTGAGTGTGAATGGTTGCTCATGCGTTTGCCCTGGTGAACTGTCCAGGGTGAAGCCCACCTATCTCCCAATGTCAGCTGGGATTGGCTCCAGCAACCCTGTGACCCTCATGTGGAGGTAGATAATGAATGAATGAATGATGCATCATGGTCAATAGAAGGTATTTGTTACTAGTTGCTCATAATACCACAGCTGGTGGAGCCCCAGTTGGAACAAGGGCCTTTCTGAGTTTGCATGTTCCCCGTGTGTGTGGGGATTTTCTCTGGGTTCTCCAGCTTTCTCCCACATATACAAAAACATGCAATATGCAGATTAGGTGAATTGGTCACTCTAAATTGACCGTAGGCCTGAGAGTGTGAGTGAATGGTTGTTTGTCTCTATATGTAGCCCTGCGATGGACTAGCGAACTGTCCAGGATTTACCCCATTATTACCCTCTGCGTCAGCTGAGATAGGCACAGCACTCCCCTCGACAGCGGAGGATAAAGCGGTAGATAATGGATGGATGGGATGCTCATATATAGACTACACCAAATTCACATACAGAGACATTCAGCCAATCTCACTCACAGCACACATTCACTGTTACCTTAAAACAACATGAACAGCTTGCTGTTGTCTTTTTCTGGATCAGTTTCTTCGTGGACACCACCTTCCCCTGGCTGGCCTTTGCACCCCTCTCAGGGTTAAGACCAGCAAAGTGACTAAAAATGTTAAAACACAGAATTAAATATTAGGTGGGGATTATTAACACTCAATATTGAACCTCAGCAAACCAATTTGGCATGCCAGATCACTCAGGAAAACCACTATGCAAATGTATTCCTCAAATTCCTCAAGTAGATATGTTGCAAGTTATCATCTTTATGTAGCTTCCAGGCCTTCACAGCGAAATAATATGGTTCAACAGACTCTAAAATGTTGTCCCTTTAGCAGCTAATGTGAACGATGCTAACGTTAACTGAAAACATGTGGCTAACAACAGGAAACATTCAATAATACTTTGTACTTTCTTCGGCGTACATAATGTCAGTAAAAACAAAACAAAACAAAAGACTATAACATTAATGACATACTACAAACTGGCATAACAGAGTAAGTTTGATTGAAATTACCTTGTTCGGTAGGTGCCAGATGAATCACTTCATGTGAAAGGAACAAAGCAGCAGGTGGCAATTTTCCAACCACTCAAAATCGCTGTCTTCTTCTTCTTTCTATGTAGACTCAATACATTATTCTGTCGACTTGTAAATGCAGTTGTGTGGCTCGATCGATCAGGATTTTACTCAGATGAGCAGTGGACAGGCCTCAGTCAACAGTATCAGACTGATTCTGATACAGACTTAACGGACAAATTCATAAATACTGCATTATACTATAATATCTTGAATTTCCTTCAGGATCAATAAAGTATCTATCTATCTATCTATCTATCTATCTATCTATCTATCTATCTATCTATCTATCTATCTATCTATCTATCTATCTATCTATCTATCTATCTATCTATCTATCTATCTATCTATCTAATATATTGCAGTAGTTTGCTGTTAAATTTGTATTTCACAACTACATCAACATTTACAGTATTGAACTGCATTCATGAAGAACGGTACATTAGTGTTCAAAAAGTCCTGTATTTTTTACTGCAATTTGTTACAGTGACATCATTATCCTCCTTCTTCCAGCTTCCATCCAGCCAGTTCCGGTTTGTGTCGTGGCACCGCCTGGAGCAGTGTGACATCACAGGTGACCAGCTGACCTGCCCCAGGGTCAGAGAAGGTGTGTGACCAATGAAACGGTGAGCCACAGTAAGACGTCCTACTTAATAACTTATCTATCTACATCTTGTTGAAAAAAGGGCCGTCAAAGGAGGAGTTGCTTCAAAGAGCAGCGGGTGACGTCTATTTGGTGAGAGGGAGAAGAAGGAGAGCAGAAGAGGAAGGACAGAGATGGGAGGAAAGGCTGCAAGAAAATTGGGAAAACTGTCTGGTAAGTTAGCAGGAGATGTGGGTGCAAGTGTGAGTGGGGAGGCAGGATGTCGGAAGAGAAGACACTGAGACAAAAGTCCCTGACAATTCCATTACTGGTTCTTCTCAGGAGCTAAACCTGTCCTACCAGGATTTGGGGGATCCCTTCCAGAAGGACAATTTCCTCCGGATCCTCCGCCGGTTGATCCGTGTGGAGAAACTACAACTGGTTGACAATTCTCTTACTGACCTGAGTTCTGTACGACTGCCAAGGTATGAACCACACTACCGAGACTGCACCATTAACTCTAATGCTAACAGAGAAAACAACCAACCACTTTAACCTCCCATTGAGGGGTTGCGTGAGGCAGCTGGTAAATCTGTCTTGGGATTCCTTCATTCTGAGGGACTGTCTTTCACCAGTGGGGTTTGATGCTCCAAAATATTAAAACAAGCAGCTCACAAACAGCTTTCCTGCAAGCTTTTCAGAACTTAATTTACACCGTTTTGAACTTTGCCGCTGATTTTTGAAGATATTAGTTCAGCATAAAGTTGCAAGTAAGTGGACTTACGTGCAGGACACAACTCGCAGGAGGTTTCAGGCAAAATTGAATAAAGCAAAGACAAATGGTCATAAACACATTGGGGAACACAAGGGACAGCTGAGTGAAGAATATGTAGTGAGCTGATGGGATGCGACTAAGCTTTCACACCTATAGTTCGACTGCTTTGGTCCGCACCAGTCAGAAAAATGTTACAATGTAGCAAACAGACATGGGTACGGTTTGCTTTCACATGGGCAGAGTTCTAAACGAACCAAAATAGACCGCGAAGACATCGGCACCGGAACCGGACTAACCCCCGATTTCCACCGGGCGCGTCACCGCCGTGGAACGTAAGTGCCTCAGTCACTGGAGCTGATCGCTGCCACTCTAAATCAATGTGAACATTGCACGCCGCAGATTTTTGTGTGAATACGGCTGGCTCGTAAGGCCGTAACACTCCCCGCGGGGATTGAAGCTGGGCAGAGATGCTGAGGTTCCCGAGGTGCTGACACGCCTGGTGGAAATCTGGGGTTATCCCGTATCTCATACCCATAATGCATTAAACTAGACCGTTTCGTCCCATTTGGTTTGGTTGCTTTCACACCAGAGGAACCGTACCAAAGTAGAGCGGATAAAGCGGTTGATTTGGTGCACACCAAAGTACCAAGATTACATTCACACCTACACAAACGAACCGAACCAAGGGACCAAACAAGTTTGGTGCGCACCAAATGCTGTCAGTGTGAAAGCACCCTAATACAACACAGGTGAGTATAATAGAAGGAACAACAGGAAGTAAGAATAACTGAAACAAGACACAAGCACGGATACAAAAGAAAACAGGAAGTAAAGACAATCAAAGTAAACTACAAAATAAGACACCAACTCAACAAAAAACAAATAAATACTAAATACAACTAAATCATTTTTGTCACTGCTGCAGTTAGATTTGATCTCTATCCACTTGACATTATTATGTTAAATGTTATATTCCTTTTGTTAAATATTCTTTAAAGCTTGTGCTTTCCTGCATGTTCATGTTCATGTATATTATTTTGTCAGAGAGCAGTGCTGCTTTTTTACTTCCAGAAACTTGGCACCACAACTAACTGGACACTCCCATTATGTCATTTGTTATGTTCAGTTGTTTTTACTTTTTGACCCAATGCATAATGTATGAAAGTAACATGAAAAACCAAGCGTAGCATGATTTATGTTCTATATGTGGGCAGGTGCAGAATGTTAAACCTGCACCGTAACCACCTGGTGTGCCTGCGTCAGCTGCCAAAGCTCCCAGCAGTGGAGCACCTTTGTCTGTCTGATAATGCCATTGACTCCCTGGTGGGACTGGGTGCTCTGAGGAACAGTCCGCTGTGCTCCCTAAACCTGACCCACAACCCAGTGACCTTCACTCAGGACTACCGAGTACGGTGAGGGGAGATTGTCTTTAGCCCCAGGTTTTGGTTAATTTTTTGTGTGTTTTGTAAAGCCTCAAGATTTGCGATGTGACCAATGCATGTCATTTTTTGAAATTAACAAACATCACTTGCAGCCAGACACCTATTGGATGATACCAACATTATCTTATATATTTCTCTTAATGGGAGCATAGCTTACAGAATTGACATCATATACTTTTTAAGAACACCTGAAAAATGTTTACTGATGTTATAAATCAAGTTGGAGTTCTATTTACAAATTTGCCCCCTGGTGGCTAACTGCTACTTATATCCTACCTATTACTTCTTAAAGCGGACCTGGACCGGAAGTCCCAATCAACACATTGTTTTTTTGGAGTGTAACTGCGACATTACCTCGTTTATGAAGCCCTGGAGGTTCGAAACAAGCAGTTCAACCACTAATGAGAACATAGTCGTGATGAAGCCCTTTTTAAACATTGTTAAAACAATGTTTTGATAAAGAGTAGCAGTGCATCCACCGCTCCAGAGGGGGGAGCTGCGTTTCTGAGAGTTGGTGTGCTGATTACGTCACTTCCAGGAATTGGCCAATCACAAGACAGTTGGGAAAGCTGTCATTAGCTGGCCTGGTCAACACAGACTGTCTTCTGGGGGTGAGATTTCAGTCTGAAACGCTGACTAGAGCTTCAGTGAGGAGAGATTTATATCGGCTCGTTTGCGGCAATTAGGAGGTTTTTGACCATAAAAACAAGTTAATGTATGTAAATAGACGTCTATAACTCACATATATGTGTGATAGGACCACTCTAGGTACACTTTAAAGATGCAGTCTAACACAAAACATGCCATTTCTGAGCACACTATGCATTACAACATCGGAGTATGATGTCAAGCTACTTATGTAGCCGACGCCTCAGCCCAGCTGTGGAAACACAAGCCAGATCAGTCTACACTTGACCTTATCAAACTGACCTGCACTGTACTGTACTACTTGGTGGTGCTTTAATTCTTCACCGTCTCATTAATTTCCTCATTCTCTCTCTCTCTCTCTCTGCAGTGTTTTCTCCTGTTTGCCAAAGCTTCAAGTCCTGGATGGACTCCCCAAGTTGCCAGACGATTCTCTGCCTAGGAGACTACACTTCCCAGAAACCACCAGGATGTGCAACATCTTGTGACATTCCTCCACGGATCGATGACTCACACGCCGCACGTGCAGTTTATCACGCTCCATCAAAGCATCACAACATGTTGGCATTGCACTGCACTGAAGGTTCAATGCTCTCGTTGGAGGAAAGCCAACTGGTATTCAGTTGTTGCCCAAAATCACTGTAAAAATAATGTTTTTTTTACATATAAAAAGATCTATCTGCATCCCTGTCTCTTCATACTATGACGTTGGAAGGAAGCAAATCAGATTGAGAGATGACTCAGCAGCTCTGAAGATGCTGCCGCGATGACACAGTCGTCCTCTGCTACAGGCGGCACCACACATACACACATAGATGCTGTTTGTTTAGATTTAGCTGTGCCGCTGAGCAGAAATCCTTCACAATCACAGCCAAATTATTAATTAGTACTTGGATCCTTTATGAGAGGAGAAACAGGACATCCTCTATGGAGGCTTATCAAACATTTAGTGTCCACTCTCCCCAGGATAATGGCCTCTTGTGTCCTCTCACTGACTGAGCGATGACCCGTAAGCCTCATGCAACCAAACAAACACACACAAAACATGTACACGCACACAAAGAGTAACCCCCCCCCCGAGCTCACATTAGAGGGATTTAACTCCCACTTAAAGTCATTTTATTGCAAAGTGATTTGGATTAAAGAATAAAGCCGTAGTACGTACGTATCCTGAAATACACAGAGTCTTGGTGCAGCGGTTACACCGTGACATGGCTCCCTTCTGTGTGTTGACGATGATTTATTCATATACAATCCTTTAATAACGGTATCATTTTCAGCCTACACCTGAAACATAAACACACTTTGTTAGCTGAGACCGCAAACACAGAAGCGAGTATGAACACTCCCACACACGTGTATCAAGTATGACACACACACACACACACACACACACACACACACACACACACACACACATTTTAAGCAGCTTATATCTCTCTAACAAGCACACAGCCAGGCACAAACTACCAGTTACATGCCTCATTGGGGTTTGTTTAAGTGTGGAAGATTGTTTGTGCAACTGTGTGTGCAGATAGAGAAAGTCTCCTGCTGATGAAAAGTGCAGAGACGGTATAATGAGCCCACAGGATCTTTGTGCACTGCACGATCAGGATCCAGGTCAAGAGGAGAAGCCGGTACGCCACTGACTCATGGCTGTTATGAGGTTTCTTCGCAGCTCATTTGATTTGCGACAGTGTCTGCCAGTTTGGAAAGAATCTAAATATCTTTTCGTAGCTCAGAGGTACAGCTTTCGACTTCGTCTCGCGCTGGAGTTGAATTGGAAACTCGGTGGCAGTCAGTCAGTGTGGGCTCGGGTCTCAAGATAGACTCTAGCTGTGGGCAGTTAACATGTTCAAAATATTCATGCCTGGTAATTCACCAATGCAGGGATGACTGAGCGAGCGTGGAAATGTGAGGAGTGCGGAGGAGTTATCAAATCTGCTGCCGGCTGTCACGTGTGTTTGTACGCGTGTTTCTTCCCGCGGCTTGCTATTAGCACAGTAATGAGACACCTGTTCGTCGTCTCACAGTCCTCCAGCATCTCACAGCGGCTCTGGGAAAATCAACCATTTCATAATGACAGGCGAGGTAGAAGGGAAGGTAGAGGGGGGGGGGGAGCAAGCACAGAGATAATAGGATGAGGTATAGAACAAAATGTCTGATTGAGACAGTGAGAAAGAGTGATTTCATTGTGACTAATGTTCAGTAGACGACAAAGAGTTTAGTCATTGCCTGATGACATGAGAACTAAGCACTGCTACACTGCTAAACACACAGAGTCGTACGGAGCTGACGGGCTTAATCAGCATTGTGTGAACTCATCTGACAATGGTTTGAATCTAACTGAAGGTCGGTATGCTGGTAGGCATCCAGCGCCTACAGAAGATATTCAAACACACAGTTCAAGGGAATCATTTTGTCACAAGAGGGAAAGTTTCTGAAAGAGCTGCCATGTTAGTCTGGCTTAAAATCTCACCAGTGAAAGCATTATCATGTTCATGTTATCATGTATCATGTATCAAGCCATTTATATTTAAGCATTTGGCATATGCTTTTCTCCACTAGATATTCATGATAACTGACTTCATAATAATGGCACATGTTTCAAAGGGGATATATCATGCAAAATCAACTTTTCAATCATTTTAACACTTATATTTGGGACTCTGGAGGCCCCATCAGTCGCCAAAGAGTGAAAAAAGATGACTCACTCAGGTTTTTGTGGTCCTCCTCAGTCTAAGTACAGGAGATGAAACACGCGATGTTGACTTACGTACTCATTGGGACGTCACAATGCGCTAAATTCCTGGATTTGTTGTCTTGCGGAAGTCCGCTTAGTCCCTAAAACACACGAGAGTGCTGGTGAGGGCAACAGTATCCGAAAACTGGAAGTCCGTCTATTCTTGGCTCCACAGTGCAGCAATGAGTCCTACACAAACTTCCAGCCTCAGAGGATTTATCTGTCCAGTGGATACATGTTATATATGACGGCAATGTTCCTGCTAGAGCCTGCAAATGATCACTTTTCCAAATGCTAACTGCTGTTAGCTCCCAGTAGCCTCTGTGGCTGATGTCATTTCCTGTCCCTTAAGTTTTTAAGGTGGACCTAAAGAGATACTACTAAACTGAGCATTCTGAACAGGGCTGTTTTGGCAGGGTGATTGAACTGCTGTGGTGCTTCATCCGTACGGTATTTTGACCAAAGCATGTCACAGACATGTTCATTAGGACACCAGGGAACTATGTTAACTAGGAGAAATAGGGTATAATATGACCTCTTTACAGTTAGTGTGAACTGTCTGCAACACTCACATTTGATCAGTGGTCAATTCAGGCCAGCAGAAGAGCATCAGAACGGCGTCCTCTCAAAACTCTGGAGAGAAAATATCCAAATAAGGAATATGTGTAAACTGTAAAGCAAATCAGCCAATCGTATGGCAGCAACTTCATTTGTTTAAAAGTGACGGCCTGTTGAAGTTCAAGCATGAGAAGAAGTTTACAGAGAATGGTCCCAAAAAGAAAGCATTTCATATGAAATCACTGAAAGGTAACAGTTATTGAAGTAACCACACAATCACTGAATGTACATCATGTTGGACCTTAAAGCAGCTAAGCTGAACACCCAAACCAGTGCAGTGATTTTTTGGAAATCTTCAGATTTCTGATTTGCAGGTCAGTTTGTTATTTCAATACTTTCATGCAGCAGATGTTTCTTGTTTCAGTTTCAATGGCTGCCATTCAGCCAATTAAGTTTATAATTTAAAGATAAATAATTTTCCCTTTAGAAGGCTGGAAAATACTTTTCAGAGCAGATGAGATGGAAAGATAAAGCTGAACAACAACCCACTTCTAAACTCTGGGAAATAATTAGCCTGTTATAAGAGCAGCTAAAAATACTCGGGAAGAAAAACTGCTGAATTAGAAGAGAACAAAGTCACACTTACCCCCAAGATCATTCAGCCTCTTTATTCCACTCCCCATTCAGGTAACAAACATGGTTCAGTACAATCAAAATGTTTTGTATCAAATCTTACTGGCAGGAAACATAGAAATGTACTTTACTATACATTGTACAGTAGACTAAAGATGTTGCATTAAATTGCATCAGAGTTTGTGAATTTATTTCACACCAGCAGTTAAAATGTAGCGGACCCCTTTAAGGCAACGCTGAAGCAATGGGTAAGATTCTGGGCACTAAATGTGGAGAGAATGTGAAACGAGTTTAGATCCAGAAAAGTTTCCAACAATGGAAAGGCACTTGTCAGACTGACACTAACGGAGCAACACTGCTTCACCAGAACTATCTCTTTGATTCAATTTGATGAAATGAATGAAATGAAATGAAATCAGCTTCAAGGATTTCAGTCAAAAACAACAGATAAATGTCCCATTTTCATGATTGTCAGAGTTGTTACAATAAGCAATAAATAACAGGAAACTAAGTGATTGAAAAGGAGGACGTAAATTAAACTTTGAGCTTAAAAAAACCCGCAAAACATCCAAGTTTTGCATGAATCATATAGAGTGTAAGAAGGCCTGACCATGAGAACATTACAATAACATTTTTGTTCTGTTTTCTTTACACAAAAACAGTACGCGATAAAAAATACATTCTTTGTAGACGTCAGGCCGACGTGAGGTGGCAAAGGAAGAACATTTTTTTTAAGAAAAATTTACAGTACACATCCTATAAAGTCTGTCCATTTCCACAATAAAAGCTGATCATTTCCAGCCCCACAGTGTTTGGAGTAGCCGTCTGTCTTCCAGACATAACATCCCACTTTTCCTGATTGGAATTTTGAATGAATGGCTGCGTTCATTCCTTTGAGATTCCAGGAGAAAGAAAGGCATGGTAGGCTTCATGTGCATCAGAAAAGGCAGTGCAGCTGGTTCAAGTCTGCGTCTGTCCTACATCTCTGCCCTCCGATTGGTCCCCTTGCCTCGAGCAGCCGCGTCTTCCTCTACCTCCTCTTCCTCCTCATAATTCTCCTCCTCATTATTCTGTGTGTATTTTCTGTGATCCCCTGTGTTTCTTGGTTCCTCCTGGGTTTTTACTTCTTCCTGGAGACAAATCACAAGCACAAAATGGAGACAATTTAAAAAGTGAACATTCAACTTTACAGAGTCCGTACATTTAGAGAAATAAATATGGAAACTAACAAAACTGAGGTTTGTCACTCTGTAACAGGACAATGAGTGTGTCGTCTACAAGACTAACATACAGAACGGCCATTTGTAAATAATTAATTGTAAGTTTTCAGCATCGATACATTTGTGTAATGGTTCACTCAGAAAACGTCTGCCCCGCTTCCTGTCCATGAACACAGCAGGATGAGGTGGAAACTGAGCTCAGATTACAGACACACAAGTATCTTCATTCATTATGTGACGGACAGTGTATGAAACATAAGACCGTTTACCAAGAGGAGGAGGAACTGACCTGAGTGATGCAGATAAACGCATGAAAAGAAGCCACTTGTTTCATCTTCAGTCAATGATTATTCAACTTATTTGAGTTCAAAAATATTCTGTGTAATATTATCCTATTATCACTTTACACATGTGCTACAACCAGCATGAAGGAACACGTTTTACCTTTTTGGAATGGTAAAGTATGTGCATGCTGTTTGTTCTCTGAGCATAAACTACACAATCAAAGTATAATAATACATTTAATTATTATCTTACGAATTTGATACCACAACGTTTCAGTGATTTTACTCACTGTGGTATGATAAGGCATTCATTATTACAACCTAAGCACAAAACAGAAGAACCAGAGAAGCCAACTGCTGAAGAAACTGCAATCTAACACACTGCTATGAATTGGTATTAATGAGACGTTGAAATGATGAATTCACGTTTCTAATTCAATGTCTGAGCGTTTAGAAAGAAGTGAAAAATGAGGGATAGGAAGTAAGAAACAAATCCAAAATCAGAATATGATCTGCTGATCTGAGATAAGCTGTGTGGCACCTGTAGTTAGTGGTTGCCATAGCGATGGGACCATGTACTATACAGAGGAGGTCCATTAAAAATAGACAGAGAGCACTGACGAACTGGCAAAGACTGTAGTTCAAATTGCTGTAATGTCGTCAACGAGAGTGCTACAAATATTAGCCCAAAGACTCGTGGGTGTATGAGTTTTGTGACTATAGAATAAATGAAATTGCAGTCTGTGTGTGTCCTGGTAGAAAACCATGTATGAAGAGTAGAATTTGTCCAGTTTAAGAGATTTTTCTTAAAGAGTCTCTTCATTCAATCCATCTACTATAAAAGTGAACCTTCCAAACAATACACACCAATGTAAAATTTTGGAAGAGGCTGAAAATTCCATTTTATTTTTCACAGTAAAAATATGTGAAGATAAATAATAATAATAATAAGAAAAATTGCTGCCACAGATCGGCATGCAATGGGACCATCTGCAGGAATCTAAGTAGCAGTTCCTCTGATTGCCACTAGATGCTGGATGATCCAGGAAAACTAGAGAGGTGTAAGAAAAAACAACTCATCTTTCAAAATATCAAGTAAATAAGGTGGTCGAGTGCATTTCCCACACACACCACAGCACATGGAGGTAAAAGAACAAAGAAAAGAAGCTTGAGATGTGAGAATACCATGTAGAAATGCCAATGATCGGAGAAAAGGTTAAAAACCCGTCGACTGGTTATACCACAGAAGAACTTACCTGATCTATGTTATCCTCATTATATGGATCCTCTCCTTCCTCCTCCCCCTCAAGCGCTCTCTTTTGCACATCAGATATGTCCTCCTGAGCCTTTAGAACAGCAAAACACATGAGAGGAAGTCAATGATAGACTAATTTTGAGACTAAGTGAACATAATGAACATGTTTGTCAAACTTTAAATTGAAATCTGAATTCCCTGCATGTTGTTTTCTCTCCATCACATCTTTTCCTGTTTCTTTCACTATCAACAGGTGTATTACTGACCTCGTCCTCTACTTCCTCCTGGTACTGGTCATCCAGTGTGTCCTCCTGTTGATCTGGGTTTCCAGCCATCTGAACACAAACAAAAACGGACAAAAGTTCAAAACGTGACACGAAAACTCGCAACCTCTCAGTCTTCCGCTGACTCCGTACTCACCACCAGTTCCTCCTCCACAGCAGGCTGTTTGTGGACAGGGTGTGTGTCTTTGTGCTGTGCTGGTGCTGCTGGCTCCTCTTCCTCCTCGACTACCTCCTCTGCGTCTTCTGCAACTGTGTGCTGCTGCTGATCATCCTCTGCCTCCTCAAACTCATCCTCACCCTGGTTGTTGGGGTCGTCTTCAGGGTCCAGTTCCCCATCTACACCATTCTGTACACGAGGAGGAGCACAGCAAGAGAACAGTGTTAGATATTAGAATAAGAGGAATAGGTAAAACTGCGAGGTAGAGGATTAATAACTTGATAAGATCATTTTTTTACATTATGAGTATTCAAAATAATTAAGTGATTCCTTGGTTTGACTGAAAAGTAAACGGTGCCAGTGTGAGACACACGTGTGAGTGTTGATTTGAGTGAACGAGTTAAAAGCGAGCAGAAAGGCTGGATGATGTGCAGTCACCTGTTGATGTGGTGGCACTCTGTGATCAGTTTCTGGTTTGTCTTCTTCCTCCTCATTAAGCATGTGAGGATCTCTCTCTGAGTACACAGACGAACACACATAGGAGCTGTGATGCTGTGTTTGAAGTATTAGACAATCAACCGTTTATTTATTGGTTATCTTTCCATATCACCTTCATTTTCAGTGTGACCATCCTCTTCTCCTTGAACTATATCATTGTCTATGTTCTCATACTCTGTTTTCTTCCTGGGAACAATGAAGGCAGGCAATCACAGGTTTTAAAATGTGCTGCTTGATACGTTACACTTTCTTTCAATAGTTGGACAGTTCTAAATGTGCAGACCTGTACTCTGTTCTTTTATCTGACCAATATCCTGACGCTATAACAGTTTGTTCTTATTTTAAACCTAAAATTATACATTTCCTTGTTATTACCTGTGTTTGTGTCTAGTCTGTCATTGTATTTGGTTAATATGGTCTGTAAAAAGCAAACTATGTTTTCAAAAACTTTTTAAAACAAATAAAGTATTTATTATTATAATATAGAGTCTATGGCCAGAGCATCATGAAAATCCTATGTGTTCTGGCCAGACATTAGCTACAAGACCAAACACGCAAATAAGACTAATATCAAAAATAAACTTTTATCAGCTCCCTTTACACTGGCATTAAAATATGCAGTACATCCAAAAGCTAAGACGAGTGAAGTTAAAGCCATCTCTACAGTTAATATCTGTGTTTAAGGAAGAGTATATTTTGTAACTACATTTTCTCATGAGCACAATTTTTAGCGATTGCGGCCGATTTAAATTCTGACCTTTGGTGCTCCTCCCTCAGCTGTTGCTCCCGTCTGTCGGCCTCCCTGTGGTGCTGCTGTTCTCTTTCCTGCTCCTCCTTCAGCTTCTGCTCCCTCTCCTTTAACACCCTCTCCCTCTGAGCGTGCAGAGCCTCCTGACGCATGTGAATCTGCTTTCGCTCTTCGGCCCTCTGAGCCTCCAGACGCTGTTGGTCCTGCTGCTGCTCGTAGGCTGACTTCACACGCTCCACCTGGGCGTGTGCCTCATGCTGCAGCTGGGTGTCCTGATGCAGCTCCAAATGGGGATCCTTTGAGTTGATAAAAAAAGAAAAAAAGAAAAAAGAAGACCAAATCAAACACACTGTTGTGCTGCTACTTTTCAGACAGGAATGATGGACATGGATGGAAATTACAGCATGAAATAATCAATATTGCATTAAAAATGCACAAACATGAAGAGCAAGCTACCAATAAGATCACTTCTTGGAATCAGAAATTGCTCACTAAGGTTAATTGTGTTTTAAATCACATGTCTTTCTAATCAAGTGACAGTAAAGTAAGATGCAGGAATGTGGTGTAAAGCCACTTTGACCCGAGTTAGAGAAATTAGTTATTTAATTAATTTCTAACCAGTTGTGGCTGACGTCTCTGTCGATCCACTTCATTCTCATCTGGCTGTTCCTCTTCTGGCTCCTCTCCTCCTTCCTCCTCGTCCTGTGGTTGGTCAGGATCCTCCTCCAGCTTCTGAGGCTGCCCTGCCTGAGCCATCTCCTCCTCTGCCAGCTCTCTCTTTCTCTCCGCCTCTCCCTCTCCATCATCCTCCTCTTTCTGCGACATGGTGTGGTGGGATTCAGTGGGATGGGGTTTTATTTCAGACTGGGGATGCACCACTACCACATGGTTGTTGATCTGAAATAATAATAACAAAAAAGACAAGCATTTAGATTTGACGGTTTTCCTATTTGCTATACATCAGTAAATTATTATTAATTTCCAAAGATGATACCGTGTCTGGGTGATCAACATATGCTGGCTGTTCCTTATGTGGCTGCACCACTATGGTATTCTGGTCTTCTTGAACATGGGATTTGGGAACTACAGCAGCACCTGCTTGCAGTTGCTGTGGAGCAGGGTTTTGGATGGGAGTCCTGTTGAGGGAGTCCTTTAGCCGCTTGTATTCTTCCACCTGCACCTGAAAGGGAACAAAATAAACAACCAAAAGATAATTGAGGGAGAAAATCCAGCTGTTCAAATTAAATTATATAATACAATAACACAATACTCTTCTAACATTGTCATCACCAGGGTTACAAAACAACAGTGGTATGCTTTCAAATAACTTTATTACTGGTTATCAAATTGTTCACTTATGATCTGATCAGTCATAACCTGAGAATAAGAACTCTGCTTTGGACTGTTGGCTTTTGAAAGTGACAAAACACTTGACTTGCAGAGATGTCCTATAGTTGCCTACAGAAATTACCAGAATATTCAGCAAATAATAATTTAGCCAAAGCTGTGCACAGAGGGATGCAGCAGTGCTCAGATTCAAATGCCTTTTTCATTTTAGGCCACTATGAATCCGTCAGGGTCTAACTACTAAAACAACAACTAATAAAAGACAATGTAAGTGTTTCTATCAATATTGGTTGTTATATCATCACTAACTTTACCTTACTAAGTCTACGTTTCCCCTTAGCGACAACTGACCGTAAGTTAAGGAGTTGGCTTATATTTTAGTGGATATTGTAAGTGACACACTGTGCATATCTTCAATTCTCTGCCCCAGCCAGTGTTTGTGTCTAAGGAGAAAGCTACACTAACCAAAGACATTTATATGTAGTGTTGCACATTTCAGCTGTTTAAAAAACACAATACTCTTCTAACATTGTCATCACCTGGGTTACAAAACAACAGTGGTCATCAGGCAAACAAACTATACAGACACACATTCCTACATTTGGAAACACTTTGTATTCCTGAGGCATTTGAGAATTTTCTACATGAGCGCATCTACGCCAACACAATTTTTTTAAGTTACACACACAGAGACTTACTCTGTAACCAGGCTGGGGGCTTGAATTCCAAATTAAATTCTAAATTCCTCCTCGCTCTCTTTGTCTCAGTCCCTCCATTATATCTTTCTGGCTGATTGGCTGCAACATGCTCTCGTTGTACTGCTTTGACTAAACCAAACCCCCTGGAGAGAAGTTAAGTATTTTTGTCCATCTAACCACATGCACTAATGAAAAGCAGCACATGCCTTACAACACATAAGCAAATAGAGAGACATAGAGATAGAAAGTGAGTGGAAACCAAAGGAGAGTGGGTCGCATTCAAACTGGTGTAATTCAAGTCACCTCATCTGATTGATTTAAAGAAGCAAAACACTTTGCATCTTTCATTCCTGTCTGCTGGCGATAATACAGCCCCTTGCAATAAACATTGCTGCTTGTCTTTGGAGGTTAAAATAAAGTCATGCCAAAGAAGGGGGAACAAATGAAGAGGAGAAAGGAGAGGGAAGGATTTTTTTGTTGGTAAAAAACCTATTCTTCTGTTATGAGGAAAACGTACAGTACATTTATACCATCCTGAACTATGTAACGACCCTGCTGACAGACTACTGCTCCATTCAACTAACTGTCTCAGATTGCCTCAGTGAAACAGGCACAAACTCATCATCAATCAGCTGCTGAAATGATCCAGACTGCAGTGAACAATGAGACAGCATCTCTCTGCTGCCACCCTACCTGGGCTGCAGCCAGCGCACTCTTGTGGTCTTGTATCGTCAGTGCCAACTGGTCATGCGTGGCCTTCAGGTCCTGATGCTGAACCTGAAATGGAGCCAAAGAGCAGAAATTAACATTTAATTTCCCAATATATGTGCCTTAGATTAGATTATTATTTAAGTATCATTTAAGCATGCTTTGTCCATATATTGCTGACACTCTTTCATGAATCACTTACAAAACTGTTCAACGTCAGACGGCACATCATTTCTGTTTATATTGTTTGAAATGAAAACAAATCAGAAAGACACATAAAAGCTAAAAGAACATCCGTTTTCACCTGCACATCCTGAAGCTGCACATGAATGTCATGGTGGGCTTTCCTCAGGTGTTTATTTTCCTCTCTCAGATTATAAATATTCTCTGCAGGAACAGAAAAAAACAGCAAACACAAACATTGAGCTTGAGGCTATTGAAATAGAAACAACACTGTACAGCAAAATGTACACACATGAACAGAAATATTTTTTTTTTTTGAAATGTAATTATATGGTGTTTTTTAACTCATGTTACATCCATTTATGATCTTATGGCATTATACTTCTGTTCTACATGACTGAGGTTGGTGCTATTAACCACACACTGACTGGTACAACAAAACATTTTTTAGTCTTGAACTCAGATGCGCAGTACTTATTATAGTCAGAAGATGGAGACAAAATAAGTGTTTAAAGATGACTTTACTACAGAATCGTAAGAGAATATGCACCTTTAAATTGGGAGACTTCCACCTCTTTCATTTGCTGCAGCTTTTCGTAACGGTCTTTGTGCTCATCCAGCAGCCGACCGTGATCCTCGCCCTCTGCATGGTGCTGGTCCTGCAGCTCATAATACTGCTTCTTCAGGTCATCGTGCTGGTTCTGATGGAGTAGAACAATCCACTGTCATCATACGGTCTTTTGTTTTTAATCCCATTACGACAACTCAATAAATAATGAACCTTTATGAAAAACCTGACCCTCCCCCACACGGACATACACTTCCTCACCAAGAAGAGGAAGGATGTGGGGTTGTAAGGTCAGGGAGAGTGTGAAAAAGAAAGACAGTGTGATAACAAGAGGATATCTGTGTCAGTGTTAATGACAGGAATACAGAAAGCTGCACTGTAAGCACCAGTGTGTCATATTTCACTCGTACCTTTAACATCTGGTGTTGCACTTGTAGAGAATTTAATCTGCTGCCGGATTCTTGCTGTTTCAAAATAAAAACAAAATATTACAAAAGTTGTTTTTTTGTGCTCATTACTGAACGGATAATAATGAAATCATTATTTTCTATTTTTGACAATCTGCACCACTGTCCAAAAGAAAACAAAATGAAAAAGGCAAAGCTCAATGTTCTATGATAATTAATAAATAATAATTAAAGATTTTAGTAACTTACCTTCTCCTTGTTCAGTGACTGTTGTGCTTCCAGTTTATAAACCAGATAATCTAGAAATTAAAAGAGATCAATCTTAATCATTAACATGATAACTTTGAGATACACTTTATTCACTGTAGTGCAGTAGAAACTTTATTTGCAAGTGGGACTGTGAAAGAAAATGTGGGTAAAACCTCTGCTTTGTCGAATAGTAGTAGTGACATGTTTATGCTACCACCACATGATAGCAGTCTCAGTGTGTGATATGAATTTTAATTCATGTACCTTAGAATCAAGGCTTGTCAGTGTTTTTTCTCACCTTCTTTGGCTTTTTTGTGCTCTAACCTCTCCTTCTGCAAAGACTTCTCCAACCTGGAGCGATGCTCATATACCACTAAATATGGGGCAAGACAAGAAGAGAGAGAAAACACTGGGTTTTAGTGACTCGTTTGTGCCAGGTTGAAGAAGGTAAACCAAAAACAAAGCAAAGTACAATGCAGGACAGACACATACACTGATACACAGGTATACATTTTATACAGGAAGAGAGTATTATGCATGTAAAGCTTGATATAAGAGCCGGGTGTGATATTTATTCAGCCACAATGTGAACTCGACACAAAGCTGTGGTATTCCTCACATCTCTGCTGTGGAAAAGGTATATACAAATACTTTGTTTTAGGCTGCTTCTGTGTCTGTTTTTTTTGTTGTTTTTTTAAGAGTTTTTTAGGGAGTTCACTTTTAACAATGTAATGTTCTAATGCTGACAAGGGTAATTAAACATAACTGTTCCCCAGTGTCCATCCATAAGCCCTAAACACTTACTCTCCAAACTCTGCACTCTCTGTCTAAACGGACTCCTTTTTTCATTTACTCCATTTTTCACCTTCATCAGATTAGACAGAATTAAAGTGAAACAGTAATAATCCCTGTGAGGAAGAAAGGTCACTATAGCAGCATACTATAGTGACCTTGATGACGGAGTTAATACAGAGAAGTAAGCTTCAAGTTTTCACCAGTTCATAGACCATGAACTGGTCTATGAATCAAATAATCCCATGTGTGCCCTTGTGTGTTCTGGTATTTGTTACCTCTTTAGGGCCTACTCATGAAGACTAAAACATGGTACTAATGAGGTAGAACCTCAATTCTGAAGAAGTGAGTGGTTGAGTTTAGGCTAAAATTTTAATTGTGGTTAGGTTAGTGTTAGGCATTAACTGGTACAACACTTTATTTAGGCTGTTCACATAAGAATAACTGTGCATGTGTTTCAGAAATGTGGCGTCGATTCTGTACTGTTTTCAGTCAAACTAGCCAGTAAGCAGGTGTGTTACTATATATGCTACTACTAAATACTATTCTCACATGAACAAAAAAGAAGGGAAGGCAATTGTGAAATTGTGAAACATATTAGATACACTTATTATCTCATGTACATAGACCAAGTCACACTTACAGTTACACATTTATAAATTGCCATTAATAATATATGTTATCGTTTTACTTTTTAGGTCAGTGATTCCCAGAACCCACAGTTGGGTCGCAGGATATTTGAGTTCAGAAATACGTGTATATTTTAAATAACATGGATACAATGTTTTAATTCATTTACTGATCATCTCTTGAACATTATTCAATTAACTATATCAAAAATGTTTACCAGGTATCAGATGTGGCTGTAAATAAGTTGATGCAATTTGCTCTTGTCAAGATTTATATTGTCATTTGGGTGACAATAGCAAAGCTTTAGGAAGGTTGTCTGGATGACTTAATTTGTTTTAAGCTGGATATTGTGTTCATCTATTTTGTCATTGTTAATCATTTATAATTTTTTAACAGGATGTATTTTTATTGTGAGCTATAAAATTTGCTGTATCACTTACTGGCACGACATGGTATCCACACAGCATTTACCCAGTAGACAGAGAAAGACTTTATGCCCCCATCAAAACCTCGGTAATCATTTTCTAACACGGTCTCTCTCCTTCACTGGGGGTGGGTCAAACAATAACCTGGTAATAATTTCAAGATAATAATAAACCTGAGAAGCAGGTGAAAGGGAGAAAACTTGTACAGGAAAACTAGCCTACGCTGTCGGGGGCCGACAGCAAGGGGTATATCCGCGAACTTGTCCAATGCTCAACTTTCCAATATACCCAAAGTATACGCACTCGCACCTGCCACGAACTGTTTTAATTAATTATTAATAAATTCAACAAAATAACTGTTAAATATTATGATATAATGCTGACTACACTTAATACATGTTCAAAGTATCCATATAAACTCGATATTGAACAAAATTTGAAGCCAATACCTGCAATAATTTGGAAGATACAGGCGAAAATATGTTTTTTATATCATTAATTAATTAATTAATTAATTAACTAACTAACTAATTAATAATAATGGTAGACAGCTCAAAATCAATAGGGATCATATACAGGGGGTATGTGACCCATAAAAAAAATAAGAAAATGTAATCTCAAACGCCTTTCCAGTTATCGCGTTAACGGCTAAAATATGCGGACGCGCGAGACCGATTCCATAATATCCGCGGATATAATATTCAAATGCATTGATTTAGTGTATAATCATCTTGGTGCCTCTCACAAAACATCTGCTACAGTCTCTGCACAGTTACTACTATTAATGTGCATTATGTTACATCAAGTATATATATACAGTATGTGTATAACAGTACCTGTTTTTTTGTATAAAACACAGATGAGTACAACATGAGGAACTGTTATGTCTATGTTTTTATTGTCTAATTTGTGTTGGTATACACCATTTTGCCATATACAATGTTTTTTCGTCAAATTCAAGCAAAATTGTCATGGCTTTGTGATAATATTATAATATTAAAATGATAAATATACAATTTATAATGAGCTTCAGGTCTATAAAACGTCAAAAAAAGGTCTATTATGCAAAGTTTATTCAAGACATGCGCAAGCAGTCCACCACAGGGCCACATATAGAGAAAAACAACCATCCACTCTCACTCTCACACTCACACCTACAGCCAATTTAGAGTGTCCAATTTACCTAACCCCTGATCACAGAATTTGACAGATTTAAAAATACCAAGTCCTTAGACATTTTCCACAGACCTGCACATCAGATTAGAAAGGTTTTATTTTGCAGCTTGAGACAATATAGCCTGTCAGATCATGAGGGCATGTAGCTCTAAGCTCAGCTCAGGCCACAACACTCACACTCACACACGTGTACGCACACAACACACAAAAACCATCTCTAAGGGACAAAAGGATAAGCTTGGCTAGTCTGTAAGAGGATGTAATTTGATAATGTGGTTTTATTAAAGAAGACGACTAATTTATTATCAGATGCATATTCCTCTATTACTATCCTTTAGGTAAACTGAAAGCAAAAACACTCAAATACAAAGCTCTGTACGATCATTAGCTAATGTTTCAGTATCTACCATACACACAAATGAAAACATTCCATACACAGTTGCTGAATCACTTTAGGCCTGCCCTTATGTCAATCAAACTTGAGCATGGGAAATGTTTGAGGTGCACTTTGAGACCAATAACATATTTTTGTTATAGTGTGGTTAAAGTGCATCAGCAGAGCTCGAACAAGAGAGTTCTCTATGTGTTGACCTTTAAAGGCCTTCTGTTTTAGATTGGAAGTAGATGGGTTTGGTTAGAATTTGCCATGGGTGTGTGCACCACAAATACTATCAATCACACAGAGAAATGAGCCACAGGATTTAGTTTGTGGAGAATACTTATTCACACTATCAAATGGCTTTCTTATTTACTTGAATGGAAAAACGAGACTTGTGGACCTCTCTGTATACATTTTCAATTCAACTAGCTTCAACTGAAAGGCACTAGTGGTTTCAAATGTCCTCCTTGTATGGCAGCATTCTTTGTATCTCCTACTGGTAAATGCAGCCTTCATAGGGATTAGGAATACGTTAACAAGACAAAAAAATATGGTTTTGGGTGATAAATCTTTCCGACTGAAACTATAACTGTGATTTGTGTCTTCCAGTTTGCCAGTAAATGCTAAACAGGAATTAAGAATACTGAATATCCAAGAGGTGACTCAGCTGGTTGCAAAATCACCAGCTGAGTCTATCTTATTTAAAGCTCACATTGAGTGGTCCTGTTGCACATATATGTTACTTATGGAGGTCTACTTACATACATTAACTTGTTTTTATGGTCAAAAACCTCCTAATTGCGGCAAACGAGCCGATAGAAATCTCTCTTCACTGAAGCTCTCGTCAGCCGCAGTGTTTCGGACTGAAATCTCACCCCCAGAAGACAGACTGTGTTGTGATTGGCCAGCCAGCGTAGAGCCTTCCCAACTGTCTTGTGATTGGCCAATACCTGAATGTGACATATTCAGCACACCCACTCTCAGAAGTGCAGCTCCCCCCTCTGGAACGGTGGATGCACTGCTACTCATTATCAAGACATTGTTTTAACAATATTTAAAAAGAGCTTCGTCACGACTCCCCGCCACAGTCATGCCTTTAAGTCATGCCTTTCCTTTTTATTTTTCATCTCATGTATTAGCGTTTGGATGTCCTGCTGCACGACAATATTTGTCCATTGCATTTTTATCAGGAAATAGAAAATCCCAAATCCGGTCCAATACTGATTTCCTGGCTTAACCGAAGAAGAGGACCGTGCATCTGAATCTCAAGCAACAACAAAGTATTTACTCATTTTCATTGCTGGAACAAAAACAACATTTATCATCAGTTGAGATGAAAGTGCTCATTACAATAAACAAACGCTGGTGATATTAAATTAATTTCAAGACAGTGCAATTATTCAGTACTTTAGCAAGTGAGACTGGAAAAACTGTAGTGTGTGATTGTGTGCATGTGAGGAAGTAAATGGATTTTAAATCACGGGGACACATTTGTCAGAGTGCAGGCATAACCACAAAGTGCCAGTTGATGCTTTTAAATGACTTACAACTGCCAGTCTGAGGTTTAGTGGGTAACACTGAATCAATATGGCTGGATCACAACCCAAAGCTATGCCACACCTCTAAATATAGGACAGGAAAAAACAGCAATCAGCAGTAACCCATCTGTCTTTTGTGAGCTAAATCTTACGATTGACTGAATGATCCATCACTTCACAATGAACGTATAGGTGTGGTGCACAATTCAATCATGCCAAATGGAGTTAAACAATATCACTTTCTGCAAAGTGTCACATTATACTGTCATGCTCTCTGTTTCTTGATGTATCAGATTGAATGCATCTTTTATGAAGTGGGGTATAGAAGCCACCTGATACTCACAGAAAGATGTTTGTCTCGTTACCTTTGTCTAAGATGGAGAGCTAAATAAATGTCAGAAACTTTGTGTAGTGTCCATTTCTCCTACTGGGTTGCCTTCTTGTTTGCCACTGCTTTTCATTAACGGCTATGAAAACAAATGTAGTGCACATTGTAGGCACATTTGTCACAGACAACAATAACAACAAACAAAGACTTAAATCACAATGCATGGATACACTTACAGACATCTTATGTGTCAAAGTTTAAAGGCAACATTATGGAGTAAACTCTGTCGGATCAAGCTGTTGATGGAGGGGAGTGGCATGGATAGCAGGTGATTAGTTCAATTAAAGGCTGCATTAATTCATCCCAGTCCCAGGCCACCGTTTGTGCTACAACCCTGACATCCGCCCCGATGAGCCCACATACTTGGTTCTGAAACAATGATGCCATGTAGAGCTTTATGATGTATCATCAATCGTGACATAATATCATATTATGATAGTCACATCACAGGATGTGCGATGTTTGCTCTTTTTCTATTTTTTAGAACATGTCAACTTTTGTTTTCCTTAGAAAAGCATCTGTGAACTGGCTACTTGCTCTGCTCTGCTCTCCTCAGTCAGCCCCTCTCCTTATGCACATGCTGTCCCTCTCACACCACACCTAAAAGATGAGCAATAAACAAGAGGGAAACTGCACCAAATGTTAACCATCTTTTTATTTGCCATTTTCAAAAGGTTCCCCTTAACACTGTTTTAGGAAATATTTCTGTCCACACAGAACCCCCTGAAACGACTCAAAACGCTGTAGTACATATGGCAGGACTGTAAAGTTACCCCAAACACAGAGAAGAAGCCGTTGTACACATTACAGATATAACAACAGAAATCTATCCAACAATATTTACCACAGGCAGAGAGTTGGACACACACAGAGAGTCACAGAGATGTATACAAATTGGTTTTCCCCTCAATCTTGTTTTCCTTTACAGGTGAGCCCCATCTGGTGAGAATTCTTGTATTTTTTAATATTGCAATATATATATGTACAACTGGACTCTATGACTAGCTATTCACCAATAAACACATGGCATAATGGTATAACACAAAACCTCACATCCTGCCCACAATGCAGACAGTGTTACAGTGTTTTTATAAAGAAGGAGTAAATCAGGGAGGGAAGACATTTAAATCTTTTGCAGTGTGGTCTGCAAGAAGTCCCTGAAGTTAGGTTTTGAATAGAAACATTCAGGAAGAAATACATAGGGATAAATACAGTAGCTGTACTAACACTGTGGTTGAGACACTATTTTGTAATGGCAGTAAAGCAAAACCAGTCAAATGTGGACTAAATTGAGGATGTTGCGATTTCAGTCGTTATGTTTCCGGACAGCTTATAAATAACTTAACAGCAAGATCCAAGTAAGAAATACAATTCTTTACACTTCTAATTTTAATGAAAACAAAACAACAAAATAATATCAAAGAAATAACAAGGTGACTAGGTTACTTATATTTACTGTTGACTATGAATGTTTTATGATGCAATACTGGGTGTGAGCACGTATTTTAATATGCAGGTGAAACATTATTGATTGACTCTTTATATGAGGTATCTACAGTGAAATAAACAAAACCTAATAAAGTGTCATGGCAGTATGCAGGACCAGGAACATTATCAAGGTAGTGTAACACCTGAAGGCTAACTCATTAAAATGTTTTTCAGCTGAAACTTTGCTGCCAGGTGCCTATTTCAGTGTCACTGCTGAGCTTTGCTTGTACTGTATTTGCAATTGTAACTCATTAAAGTTAGACTTAAAACCTTCCTTTTTGATAAAGCTTATAGTCGGATCCCTTAGTTATGCTGCTAATGCTATAGACCTAGGCTGCTGCGGGAACTCCTCTGGCACTCACACTTACTCCCTGACACTCAGGGTATGAATATGGCATTATTAGACATCATTAACCTTGTAAAATAGTTTGTGCCTTTCCTTCCTGTCCTCACCTTGCAGATGACCCATGGGCTGCAGGATCCAGATCCAGTTGCAAATGATGCAAAGCTAGTATTATAATTAGCAACAGTAGTTTTTGTCATAATTATTCTGTTATGATTTAAACTGATATCAGTATAATTTATTTTCAACAATCCATATGCTACTGCTTGTATAGAGTATATGAGTCTGGTTCTGCCAGAGATTTCTTCCAGTTACATTTTTTTTTCTCTCCACTTATGCCTCGTGTTTGCTCATTGTGTGTACTGTTGGGTTTTTCTTCTCTATATTATATTATTAAGGTTTTTGCCTTACTATGTAAGGTGCCTTGATTAAATGATTTGGCGGATAAAATATTTGACATAAAAAAAAAAAAAAAATGTATGTACCAAGGTGACTCTGTTACCCCAACCTGCAGAAGCAGATGTGCTGTCTGATTTCATGGCTTCTAAGTATACTAATCAGTGTACTGTTAGAGGTGAGCCTGGGGACACGGCAAACACAAACAGGTGTGTCAGGGAAAAACACCAACTTTGTCAAGATCAGTAGTCCTCATGGTGACCAAAGATTGGTTTTAACCTCTTCTTCGCGGTTGCCCCTGGGACCGGGGGCAGTGTCAGACGCAGCGACAAAAGCGTCATACAACCATATCTAACTTCAACAAACAGACATGCTGCATACCCACAGAAAGGTTAGAAACTAAAAACTAATATAAACCATTCTTATGTTCACGAAACACAGACGGATCAAGCAGGAGCGAAAAAACCTGTTACAGCGCACACATTGAAAAGCGGCACCTGAGCGTCAGCGTGTCGGCTGGACAGCGGAGAATCTACAGATTCCAGTGGTACCCTTTTTATCACTCTACGACCAAGATTCAGGGATTCAGCCCCAAAATATGAGCAGAAATACAAGCAGAAATGTCGTCTTACCTTTGCTGTTTATCAAAACAAGTTATTTCCACTGGAACAAAACCACTTCTAATGAAGAACTACACTTTCCAGCATGCTTTGGGAACAAATCCCGGTCTGATTGATCATTACAGAGCGACATTAGATCGTTCTGATTAGAGAAGGGCGAATGTCCGCACAAATGCGTCATACGCATTTATGTCCTTTTGGCTTGCTAATGAAGTGATTCACACGCATTTAGAGACCAGGGTCTGATTCTACATGTTTAGAGGTTTAAAACGAGCCGTCAATCACCTAATTGACCAAGGTAAGCCAGAGCTATGGCGCTGCGTAACTGAAGACGCTGCAGAGTCACAGAGTTACAGAGTTGTTATTACAACCCGCACAGGGAGCATCGATTTACAGCGAGTTATCAAACTTTTTTTTTCAGATCTGTACTGGCATGTAAATAAAATTAAATGGGTTCTTAATAATTTGGTACATAAGAAATCTCAAATGGCACAGATGGTGCCAAACAGAGAGAACGCCTAGACATCTCTTTACTAAAACCGCTGTAATTTCACTCTGCTTCATGTCAACAGCATCAGACTTTGCACAGCTCATGTCCACATGTTGTTACATGACCTCCATGTGTTTTTAAGCTCCTACTGCATATTTTAAAGGTGATATTTGCTATTTTTTTTAGGCGAGAGAAAAAAATTATTCAGTTATGCTGTGTTCCAAGTGCATTTACTCTGACACAGTGACATCTACAGTGAAACTTACACCTCTGGTGGAATCTCACAAGTGTCATCTTTATTGTGATACCAAGATAATCCACATAGAGCTTGTAACTGCAGAGATTTACTCTATTCAGTTTGGGCATGTAATTTTCGAGCAGGGACTCCAAAAGGAGGGTCAGGGAAGAAGTGGTTAATGAGGCTGAACCTAATTTCTGAGGTTCTAATTATATTAACAAATTAACAAATTACTAATTAACAAATGAATAATATGTGAACTGCGGTTAAAAACTTGGTCATTGTTAGGTATACGGTTTTGGAAGTCAATGCCAAGTCCCAACAAGGACAGCTATGCATTAGTGTGTCTGTGCTCGTATTTATTAAAGCCGCCATTTGTAAGAATGTGGCCAAAAACGGTTACTACACTCAAATTCGTCTCTGTGACGTCTTTTAGGTTTCGTTTTCTCTGCCATTGTAGCTCAGACGTAAATGGCAACCCGCAGGTAAGACTCTACTGACTGCAATGATTGGTAGACGGCGGTAGGTGGCGCCACATGTCACAACAAGATTTTGAAACATAAACATGATTTGCGGTTTGCAACATATATTTTTTGATGCAAATATTTTGGCTGTACTGTTGTTGTTGGTGAGTTCAGTTTGTTATATGAACATTATTCCTGAGTCTCTGTGACATATTAGGAGGATTGGCCAGTTGCTTTAGATTTATTACATAATGCACCTTTAACTCTTTAGGACCTTTTCCGGCAAAAACATTGACATTCTCAAGACCAGTAATCCATAGTGACTAAAACCTGGTCTTAACTAGGGCATAACCTAAAAGTTAAGTGCTAAGATTTGAAACTGTGGGTAGGTTAGTTTGGGTTAGGCATTAAGTGGTTATGGCTAAGGAACTCCACAATACAATCCAAGGCAATACAATGTCTGCCCAAACCTGTGTGTGAGTGTGTGTGGTCTGCAGTAAACTTTACTTCTGAGGAGTGTGGGCTCAGATTTCACTCTTTACTGTCAAACTATGCACGAGATAAACCTGTTTCACCAAATGAACGCTTGAAGTAATGCTCAACGCCCGTCATGTAACCTGATGTATCACGACGTAAGGAGAAAGAAAGCAGCAAACAGTCAAAGGTCAAAAATTTGCTATTAGCAAATGTACTTAATCTTTGTGCGTATACGCCTTTGACACACAGCCACGCATAACAGAGGACTTTAAACTTTAATGTTTTGATGTGCCAAGTGTGTGCGCCGAGTCCGACGAGAGACGGAGAGTAGAGCAGTTGCCACGCTCACCTGTCACCTCTGCGTGGACACTCTAATACAGTCAAATCACGTCCCACTCACGCTCGGTGTTTACCTTGGAGCTGCGCCGACAGTGACTCCTGGTGTTGCTGGTACTTCAGTGCCATCGCCTCCGTCCTCCTGAGCTGTTTGTGCGTCTCGTAGGACATCAAGCCCCCGTACATCATCCCGCACACCACGGTGAGCAGCATAAGACATTGAAAGATCCGCCGCTGCTTACGGGAGCACACCCCGTTACCCATGTTGGACCCGCACCCCTCCCCGCTTATGCTGCTGGAAACTTCCGATTTAACTTTTTCTTTTCTTTTTTCAAAAAGCACACAATCCCACCCACCCCCCTCCTCCTCTTATCCTCCAAGCATTTCCACGCAGAGAAAAAACACGAGTTAAACACGACTATTAGCTTTGATTAACATGATTTCACCGCAGCCACTTAACGACTCGCTCCTGTAACTTCAAAGGAGCCGCTCAGATTTTCGCTTCACTTCACGGCTCTCGAAACGCAGTACAAACCGAAGCTGACGGCTGCCGCCCGCGTCTCCTAGTCCTCTTTCACTCTTCTATTTCCACCCCGCAGGCCACAGAAGATGTATGGGGGGAAAACATTAAATATTCAAGTCCTAGACGCGGCCTCCATTTCACCTATAACTTTAGATACGTGTCAGCCCCGCAGCTGCCTGCTGCTATCCAACTCCAACTCTCCCGGAAGTCCTGCCCCAAAAAGCCACAGAAAATCCACCTAAGCCCGCCCCGCTCCTGAAAACTGCTCAATGATTGGCTGCCAGATAACTCAATCATACCAATTGGCTGGGAACACACAATTGAGTGTGGATGAACAGTGTTTGTATAAGTGTGGGTTGGGAGGTTATATCGACCATATAGAGTTGTTGATAACTGTGCAAACACACTTATTAATACAGGAAGCTACACGTCAAAGGAGAAAAAAAAAACAATTTTAAAATTGTTTTTTCATGGCTATTAAATTAAAAAGCAACAATAGAACCCAGAATAAAAACTTTTGAAAAGGGCTGCACCATATTAGGGTGATGTGTGATATATTATTATATTGTTGAATGATGATGACGTGTCGTGTAATAAATGAACAGATATTAAATATAATATACAGTGTCAATGTCTTTTTTGCTTTGGGATTGCTTACATAGACCTAGACAGTGAGTTGTTTACGCAGACTTTAAAAAAAACATTTAAATACATTAATCTACCTAAATGTCTGTAAAACAATTAAAACAAGTTTAAATATTATATAATAATTATCTCCATCTAATGCAAGTTATTGGCCAAACAAAACTAGCAGGAGGAGCACTCTGTTAATCACAGCTCAATTGTGATATGTGCTGTGCACATGCTGATATTGTGATAAAAAATATTTATGTTTTAAAAAATGCATAGCCCTATTTTGGACGTATATAAAACTTGAAATCCAAATTATGATAAAATACATTAGATAAAACAACTGAGAATGCAAACGTTTGCTAAGGTCACCACATTTATGCATTTATTCATATTAAAAAAAAACAACTGTTTCACCACCAAAATGTACTATCTTCCTTAAGCCTGTTCATAGATACATAATCAGACAAAAAATCACACAAACATAACCTATAATACTGTTTGCGGACAATATAAGTAGAACCATTTTAGTGCTAAATATAACTTAAAGGCTTTTCATTAAATTAATATAATAGGAATGGCTATAATAGGGTATTTGTATTGTACAAGTATTTTAACTTAAATACGCTATACAAGTTTATTCATACATAAAAGTAACTTGTATTTTTACATAGAAGAAAACATGATCATTACACAGAGCTCACTTACAAAACATGTGCATCTGAGACAAATTACCATTATATTGTCCTAAAAATAAACTTATGTCAGCAATACAATGACACCATTAAACCAAAAACAAAATGTTCTACAGTATATAGTGGACATACAGGATATATAATAATAAAAAAGGTTATTTATTGTGCTAAGACTGAAAAAAGTGCATCAGTCTCATTCTGAAGGAAAAGGCGTAAAGGGTCAAAGTAGAAATTGTGCAATAGAAAAATAATTTGTAAAAATAAAACATTTTACTCCTAAAATCTCCTATAATATACACAGATTCACATAGAGGACAGTGAGTTACCAAATAAACATTTCGTTTTGAAATGTAATTCTTCATATAAATCTTCCCATCATGTAGAGACAAACAGGAGCATTGTATTAAAGTGAGGTAGAGGAATAATCAGTGAGGTGGATGATCCTGTTTAACAGTGACAACACTGCATAAACAATGTAATAAAATATGGCACAACACTAAGAAGCAATTACATTTTTCTAACAATCCTAATGAGTATTGTTTTCTTTATTTGAATTACTCAAGAAGACTATTATCTGTTTTGTTTTTTGTTATCCTTGTCCTCATCTGTTTTTATGTTTCTCTTTAATGAAGCCAATGCTTAAAAAAATAAATGTGACCTGACAAGAGCAGCTTCTCTGTATAAACACAATTTAGAGGCTCATTAATTTAACACGTATCTCACTGGCCTTCTAACATCTTAGATCTCTCTTAAAACATACGATTGAATGGCATATATTATTTTATTTATGTAACTAAACTGTTGCACAACAAGATGGTAACGCAAGACACACACAAAAAAGGTACGTCGTTTGGAAATGGAGAGGATAAATATAAGCTTTTAAGTGAAACGGTCCTTCAGCAGTCAATCATCTACGAGTAGGACTTCATCTATAAATAATTGATTTAAAAATGAATACACAGTGCATTTATATTAAGACTAGGTTCAGCTTAATAAGGCACAAAGAAAGAATATCTAGAGTAATGCAGAGAGATATTCAAACATCCCTTTGAGATGGCCTCGAGGCCAGGGTGCATCTGCAACATCTTTCAAGTGAAGCCATGGTCCCAGCAGACATTTATATTCTGTCTAATTCTAATTCAATGCAAACCATAAGTCTGGCGATGTGAGGTTGTTCTCATAACAAATTCCTGTGTGTCACTGTTAACCATAAGAAATAAAAGCCAGGGCGACCAAACTATCTGTCAAGTTCACATAAAAAACATTGGTTCCTTTAATGCTGTGCTCACAAAAACTGTTTACTTTACGTCACTGTCATAGCAAATAAGGTTGGAAGCGAACCAGAATGTTTAGTATAAAACCACACTCTGCTACAGTAGTATTTACCCTGTCACAAACATGTAATAACAAGCACTTTGTTCTTCCATAAAGCTGGCATTTGATAAAACACATCTGGCACAAAGCTTCCTCCTCTGGATGTTTACGCTCTCTGACGCAAATATAAAAATACAGTTATTCCATTTTAAACAAAAATAAATCTCATGGGAAGAATTAATCGAATGTAGCAGGGCTTGAATGTTTCTAAAGTGGTACTTAATATAATTTGATCTCCTGTGTGAAGAAAAATGCCTTAACCTGATCTGTACAGCAGTAAAGTTGTGCGTGTCCTACAAAGAGAAGAAGATCTGACGCAGCTTACCATAATTATCATTAATCAATGATGACACAAAAATACGGTCAAATGCGAAGTGCAGACTAACCAATCCGTTCTTGACTGAGTGGTCCAAGGTGGTGTCTTTTGCATGTCCTATTACACTGAGAATTCCTCTTCCTCACACAGAAGAGGTTCCACCTCTGGGACGCTGAGTAGCGCTTTGCTTTTGGCGGACTTGTTTTTTCTGTACATGATGAACTGGGCAGTGACCTGACAAGGTTAAGGCTCAAACCACAACATGATACAACAAGATACAGTATATTTATTCACTGAAAATGATTGTACTGATTGTGTCAGTATGGTTAGTCAAGTAGTTCAGTAAAACAGACTGAAATTTATAGATCATGCTCAATATGTACTCCCAAGTGTTGGAGTGAATACAAGCAAATTTTAAAAAGTAATGAAGACGGCTACAATAGTTGAAGGTAGAGCTGAAACAATTAGCGATGATTAAATTAATCGTCAACTATTTTGATAACTGATGAATTGGTTTGATGCTTTTTTCATGACTAATACAAGATTTCTGATTGTTTCAGCTTCTTAAATGTGAATATTTCTAGTTCCTTTGCTCCATATTACAAATAAATCATTAAAAACTGAATCATTTTGGTTTGCGGACAAAACAAGACATTCGAGAACATCATCATTTCCAGGTTTGACAAACACATCATGATCAACATTTTATAGACATTTTATGGACCAAACCATTACTTGATTAATCGTGAAAATAATAAACAGATTAATCAATTATGAAAATAATCATGAGTTGCAGCTCTAGTTGAAGAAATTACAGTGACAGTAACACTTTATGTTAAGATCAGTGCAGTAAATATGTGACTGGATTTGTAAAGGATACGAGGAAGTCAAGCATGAGGACACCCAGGCTGCCGATGAGCCAGGCCAGATGCTTGATGATGAATGTCTGTTTGGAGCCCCTCAGTGCAGGTAGGACGACAATGACACTCAGCCCATATGTCCCATTGCCCATCATGGCCAGGGCAAACAAAAGATAAGAGGTCCCCTCTGTGGACTGTCGCTGGAACTGCAACGAAAAGAGTTTAAAGTCGTTTGTTGTCTTCAGGTGTACATGTGTAAAAGTTACTGCAGAGAAGACTCATGCACACATTTTTTTTTTTTTTTTTTTTTTTACATTTGACAGTGGTGGGCCTGATGCTTGGTGGTTATTGGGTGTTGGCATAGCAGTGTCCATCATGGCTGACTATGCAACATTGGTAAAATGATGGTGATGTGATGTCTGCTGTCCAACATTGTTGGCTGCACTTTGTCTGACGAAAAGGAGAGAACAACCTTGTCCGAGAGCTTTGTTGAAGCCATGTGATATTAGAGATACATGTAAAAACAAAAATGTGATTTAATTGGCTAGCATAACATGTCTTTCTACTAAGTGAAGCAATGGACCCACAAAAAAACAACACTTGCATTGTGGGTCAGTTGATTTCGTTTTACTCACTGAATGAGATTTGTTTCAGGTGACGCCTGCACAGCATACATGTGAGTCGGCCATGACAGTACAATATGGTGAACAAAAGCCAGGTTTGTTTTCCACTAAACCCAATGAATTTGTGTTATGTTTGGTTGCACTTCATATGGATACACACTACCACAACATGATAAAAGCTAGGGTTATTTCACTCTACTTTTGCAATCAAACTACACCCTAATAAGACAAAAACCAAATCAATCAATTCTTTATGTGTTACAAATTACTGAATGATGATGAGAAATGAGAACACAGTTAGTTTTTTGTACCTTCAGTGTGTCATTAAGCACAAGTAGTAAGTATTAGTAGTAGTAAGCATGTTGCATCACTGCAATGCACAGGCATAATGAGCTCCTAATTGTCCCATTACTACTGCTTAGAAAAGCATCAGAACAGAACTGCGAAACCAAAAACATCATTCATTGGCTGAATAAAATAATTTTAATATCTGTTGTACGGATACCCAATCTGTCACTGACCAAAAGGATAGAAATGTTGCTTGGCAAAGCGTAAATGCTCTGTAGATTACTCCATGGCCTGGACTACAGTAATATCTGATAAGCAAGTTGCCCCTTGGAATGATACAATGAAAATGTTTCAGGCTTTCTGCTGAAAAGCTGACACGTCTGGACATGCAGAAATTTCCCCAGGGCAAATGTGACTTAATGAATTACAATTGACAGTGTGTGTGTGTGTGTGCACGCCCAGAAGTTTCTTTTGCATCATAAACAGCCAACTGGGACTCTCACTCTCTGGTGATCGTCATGAACATCTGTGCCAGGATGTTTCTTCTGTACAACAGCACTATTGTCTTCTAGCATCTGGTTCTCATTTTGAAACACAAACAGTGTAAACAAACACAAATCCCACCTCCCTCATCAAACACACAAGGTCCCTATTTGTGACTCACTGACATGTCGTAAGTTCAGTTTTCAGCTGACCCCCTGGGATGGGAGCCCAAGGCTGCTGCTGCTGCCTCCTCCTCTGAGGTGGGCACAGCTCAAGAAAACCATGAAAAGAGACTCCATATTTCAGTTGAGTCAAACAATTTGCCACTTACATTTTTATAGAGCTGGGGGAAACGGGAGCAGAGGTAGAAGACAGAAGCCAGGTATCCACACACATAGCCAGTGAACTCAATCGACTTAGAGGTAGATGGATTCTGAGAAAGATGAGGAGGACAGACCAAAACAACATTTGGCCAATAATAATTAAAAACAAACAAAACAGGACAATGGCAATTTCCAGTAAAACAGGTCTATTTTAAATGAAAATTTATGAAAAAGTAAAACTAAACAAACACATGCCATTCATCACATATGATCGTCTACCTACCTGACTGTCTAAAGTTACACTATTGTCAATGATGAGCTTGGGTAAAGCCAGGAGGACCAGTGTACCAGCGGCACACCACATGAAGCACAGCCACTTCAACACAGGGCTCTCTAGGTGACAAAGGTGTGGAAGCAAAATTAAAAACTGACAGTAAATACGCACACAGAGGCCAACTATGACATTGTTTACTTTGGCTTACATGTATCTGACAGTCCTAAATAGAGTGTCTAATGCCTGCTGTATTTACACAGTCAGTAGAAAATTAAGTTAATTGTCTTTTTTTAAAGGCAAAGGCAAGTTAGACAACCAACATAAAATTACAGGAAGTGCATCTGTCATCTATGAAGCCAGCAGATGGTTGGTTTGTGTTGGAAATATGAGAAAGATGAACTGATACTGGTATATATATATATATATATATATATATATATATATATATATATATATATATATATATATATATATATATATATATATATGTATATATACATACATACATATACACATACATATACAAAAACCCCTTAAAGATGTGAGGACATTTACACACACACACACACACACACAGACACACACACACACACACACACACACACACACACACACACGTATATATGTATGTATATATAAATATATACGTACATATGCACAGTCGTCCTAATAACAGCATTTATGTCTTTACTATTAGTGATAAATTAGCCCAGCTTAGCAGGTTTTTATTGTTTGGATATCCTGTGCATAGTTTATGTGGCTTTATATACCGTATATGCAGCTAAAGGGAACGGCATTCGAGTTTTATCATGACTTAATCTTCAAAGTTGACAGTGTCTTCACTTTTACATGTACTGCACAGGCATTACTCAGCAGCTGCATTCAAGATAAGAGATAATGTCAGGGCTTACTTCGAGTGGAGCTGTTCTTGATCTTATAGTAGAGAAATTGGGAGATGAGGATCAGGTCTGTGAAGATGTAGAACACAACGGTGACTAGCTGAAAGAGGAAAAGAGAGGGAGAAAAAAAGAGCCATTAAGTGATCAAATGTATGTGGTAGCAGTGTAGAGAAATCTAAGTGGCATGAAGAGATTTCAAACGGTCTCAATGACTGTAGTTGGCAGTTAAGTTGGACAATGTTAATAAAAAAATTTAAAAAACAATCGTTCAACTCCAAACAGCACATATCCTGTGCTATAATGTGTTTTATTTAAATGTGATGTTAGAGAACATGTAATCAATTTGGGATATTTAATTGTTTTAAATAAGGAAGTTAAAAATACAACAAGTTAACTCAAACATGCAAACTGGTAGTTAAGGAATCATGATGTGGTGGACATCTGTCAGTGACCACCAGTCTACCACTCACACACTCAGAGGTTCTTGCTTTGAATTTAATGAAAGTGGACAGCCTTAAGAAAGCATTATACCTAACCTTAACCATAACCAGTGTATACCCTACACTAACATTAACCTAACCACAATTCAAATCTTAGCCCTAATGAGGTATGTGCACTATGTTTTAAAGTGTGTTTACCTGAATGGGCAGCTGGCTAGTGAGGTAGCACCCTGCAAAGCTGGTCATGTCTCCACTAAAGAGGAATAAAAGAAAGCCAAAAGACATGGCCTGCTCCACTTTGCCATTTCGATAGGCTTCATAGACCTGCCTGAACAGACGGACAGGTAGACAGATACACATAGTTGGATGTTTTATGTCATGAATGGCAACTGACTAACACTACTTTTACTTACGGTATAGTAGACAGTAGGAAACAAAACATGGATACGAGTCCTATCACCACACTGCAGTACTCCCACACGTTGTCCACACACTCCTCCAGCAGGTAAAGGATCCACTGCGTCCCATTTACACACAGTGGCCTGCTCAGCTGTGCAGCAGTGTAGTTGGTTGAGGACATGTCCATCCTAATGCTGGGGAAGCGTGCAGCAGGGGCAGCCCTGCCGACTGACTCTGCCATTCTGTCCTCCTCTTAGTCCTAATGATGTCTCCAAACTATGGACAGGCGTGGTTGTTTATTCTGACGATGAAAACAGGCCTGACACACCTACAGTCCTGTGAAGACAAGCCGTGGGACACTTGACATGTGGGTAAATATTGGTTTTGAGGTTTTAAGCCAGAGGCATCTTTTGAAACACTTCTTACAGACAGCTTATACATAACAGACAAGGCAACATGTTCAACATATAAGTGAAATCTGTAAAATGACTGAGATTAATGTAAGCTCCAAAAATGACTACTTGATATACATGAATAATCAGTTGGCTAATAGTAGACACCAGACAAAAATAAATATGCCAGGAATAAAATATTTGAAGTATTGAATGGACAATAGAAGATAATAACACATTTGTTTCTACTAGGAGTAAATAAATCATACATGAGTTTAGTGGTGATTTGCATGTTGTACATCATTAGCAAACTATTGTTTAGCAAACTATTGCTATTCTATAAACAAATGAATAAATAAATATATAAATAACAGCTGAACTGACTATGGGAGGAGGCTTTTTTGTCTAATTAGCATTAGCTAGACACCGTCATTGTTTAGGCACAGACTTGAGAAGATGCTAACAAACAAATGTGGGTCAAATAAGCTTCTCACCCGACAAAATGGTTTCCTCCTGCTTTAGTGTAGAAAAGTGGGTCAGTGGAAACGCTCCACTCATTGTCACATATAAACCATGATCCTTTACAATAAAGAAGATGATGCTACTAGCTCTTAATGTTATCCGCCCTCACTGGTGGTCGGTCGTCAAGTTATCGCGAATGACCTCATCCACATCCACGGGAAACATTCAAATTAATATTTGTGCCGGCGAGCATTTCTTTACCTACAAAAATACGCTTTATCTAAATGATACAAATGAATGTGTTGCACGTGCAAATTCTTTTCTTTTAGTTTCCGTCCAATAATAACCTCGGCATAACCTTTGACACCCCTTTGTTGACAAATAGTGCACTTTTATTTTGAAGGCAAAAGTGCCTCCAGTACTTCTATCATCGGAAGCTGCTCAGCGTCCCAGCTCAGCAATGGCTGATGTCTGTGGAAATACCGCCACCTAGCGACCACGTCACACCAGACAGACCAATAAATAAGTAAGTAAATAATAAATAAATGTATGTCAAATTGTGTACTTTTTTCTTTACTAGTATATTGTTTTCAGTTGATGCACGTTTATTTTCCTTTTTTTTTTTTTTTAGTTTTTCCTTTTTTTAGTCGGCCATGTTACTTTTTTTTCATATATCTAAAGTTATTATTTTGAGGGTTTGTTCTGTCTTTTTTTCTGTCAATGTCAATTTTATTTCTTTCAGTATGTATTTATTTATTTTTTGTTGTAATTGTAATTGTTCTTAAGGTCACCCAAACGCACACGTGTGTGCATCATTCGTAGTGAGGACACTCATAGACATATAATGCATTCCCGAGCCTCTTACCCTCACACAACCCCAACCTAAACAGAATTCTAACCCTAAACCCAGGTCTTAACCCTGAAAAAGCCGCTTAAAGATGTGAGGACCAGACAAAATGTCCCCATTTTCCCCAAAACTTACTCATATTAACCATATTTACTACCTTATTCTAACCCCAACCTAACTTTAAAACACACACGCTCCTCTTCCCCTCTCTTCATTCACCTGTTGCGCTCTGTGGTCGCGCTCTGGTCGGCCGCACGATGGCGCGCTATTCCAGTGATGCCCGTCGAGGATGAACATCAAGCTTGCTGTGTGTGTGTGTGTGTATGTGTGTGTGGATGAGAACTTGAAGCTGTGGCTGGGTGATTATTCCTTGTTGCTATGTGCACCGTTGGACCGATGTTTGCAGGCGCCGATCGCAGCTGCACAGTCACAGCGTCCGTCCGCCCTGTCGCCCTGGTCCTGCGCGGAGCAGCAGGTAAGCTCCTCAGCTGTCTGACAGTGTGTCTCTGCAGAGAAGAGCCGGGCTTTAGTTGCTGCATGTTGTTCTCTCATTAGGAGGCACGAACGCGTTGCCACAGTGTGTGAATGTCACCCGCATTCCTCGATGTCGGGAAAGTTGAGGGATGCGTGCATCTAATTCCGCTGAAAGAGGAATGTGCAGGTGTGTTTGTTTTGTGAATGTACAATATGGGCTGAACTTGCTCATTATTGTCGATGACTGTGTGTTTATGTATGCAGGACATTTTACTGTAAGTGGTAGAGATACAGATAGATACATGTTGTGAATATGTGCACTTTGTTATCCCATGACTTTACTTATTTACACCTGCTTTACTTTCACGTCACAGTCTGTGTGTGTGTTTCGGTGTAAATACACTGGAATGTGTCCTGAGAGCTTGAAAGACAAGTTCAGTCGCATTACTCACATTTAGTCTGTGCATTTCTTGGTCCGTTTCATCTCTTAATCTACTGTTGCTCCTCCTCTGAATGTGTGCACACAGATTGGTGTGGGGGGGTCTCCTCAAGGTCACACCGACTTATGACACAGACAAGGAAACTATGTAGACTCAAAAGGAAAATACATTGTTTTCTTTCTTCTGTTTTACCTCCACGTTCATTCAAGTGAAAATTTGTGTTTTAAATAACGTTCTACTTTACTACAAGAATCAAGTTCTGTATTGAAAGTTGCTATACTTCGAGTGTGTTTATTGGCAGAAGTTGAAGGTATGACCCATAAGTACACTCTTAGAAATAAAAGTGCTCAGTAGAACCATATAAGGTTCTTCGGCTTGTCCTCATAGGAGAACCCTTTGTGGCTCCAGGTGGAACCACCATTTTGGAGGATTCCACCAAGAACCCTTTTAAAACTCTTTATTCAGGAAAGGTTTAAAGGGTTCTCTGGATCAAAATGGTTCTTACTGGAACCATTAGTGTTACCAACAACCCTTGAAAAACCCTTTCTTCGGGAAAGGGTTTTTCAGGAGCAAATGGTTCCAGGTAGAACCTCAGCCCTTGTAGAAGGACCCTTTTGGAACCCTTATTTCTAAGAGTGTATATGTTTGCACAAGTGTATGATCAGTTACCCTAGCCTTATAATAAAACTGTAATATGTACTTCAGGCAAGGGAGCTTGCTTTATGGAGCTGTGCGTCATGCTACACATGGGCACAAAGGCACTGTTCTCAGTTGAAATGCAAGCCTGACCGAGGGCTTTACTGTTCCAAACCGTACATAATGGAAACACAGCTTCATTCTTACAGAACTGACCTTTAATCACAGGGCAGGGACATATTAGCTGGACATACACATGTTGTGTTAGTGTAGTTGATTTCACTGCATTCTGTCAAGATCAAATTGTTTGTCAGATAGAGCACATTTTCATGTATTTTACACTAGTTTGTCATTTTTTTATTCACATTTGCCATGTGATTTTGTTTCTTTAAGAGGACTGTGTATTTCATACTGTAGGTTACTTCAAGCAGATGTGCTCAGTTTTTCCATTTAAAGAGCTGATATGACACTATACTCAACCACCACTTTGTTAGGTACGCATGCTTCTTGATAATAAATTGTCAAGAGTGGCACCGGTGTGGTCTTCTGCTGCTGTAGCCCATCTGCTTCACAGTCTGACATGTGCCTTCTGATATGGTCTGCATACATGGCTTGTAACAAGAAGATATTTGAGTTAGTGTTGCCTTTCATGGCCATTTTCCTCTGACCTCTGGCATCAGCAAGGCATTTTCACCCAAACAACTGCCAGTCACTGGGTACAGTATGGTTATCTTTTTCTGACCATTCTCTTTCTGAAATACCAGCCTGCCCCGGCATCAACAATCTTGGTATTTACCATGTGATTGATTGAATAGATGCATTATCAAGCAGAACAGGTGTACATAAAAAGTGTTCCATTTAGGGGATGTTCATCTTCCATGTTGGACATATTTTTGATACACGACACAGAAAACGTAGGTATCTATACCTAAACTTAGAAACCTATTTAACATGGATTTAGGATATGTGAAAGATGCTCAGGTTTGAGTGTGCTGAGTGTGATCCTTTTAGTCTGTGCATTGAAACCAGAACATGCTTCCCTTTCACTTCTCAGTACTCGAGACTCTGGGTTTGGACTGCAGAAGGCAGCGGGGAGTAATGAATAATGTATAGTTCAGGGAATGTGCATAAACGTTAGTTGGCTGAGTGTGGTGGTCGTGCACTAACTAGCACAGGCTCTCTTCCTCCACAGCAGTCACAAGTCAGTTGTAGCAGAGCCAAACACGAGGGCAAAGTGAAAAGCCCTCTCCACACTTCAGGCTGGATTCAGTGATATTTGACACAGTTATGCCCTCTAAGAGGCCCACACATTTACAAACGCACACACAGGTTTGCACAGCTTTTCTTCTTAGGACACAACAATCCAATTCCTTAGCCTGAACCACTACCAGTTAATGCCTCACCATAACGGTAACCTACCCATAATTTAAAATCGTAAACCATAAACTTGACCAGTTTTTGGTCTCCATGAGGACCACTGGTCCTGGCAAGGTTAAAACATGTCCTAAAGAGGTAACAATACAAGTATATAAACACACACACAAGAAAACAAATAAACCACTGGGAATGGGATTATTATAGGATAAGATCGCAACAAGACCATATCCCATTCTGCCTTTCTTTCAGTTAAGTCAGTGTTCTACAGCGGCTGCTCTCCACAGCTCCTATCGTACTGCAATTCCCAGCTGGTTCTTCACAACTGCGTAAATGCACTACATAAATAATGGAGAACGCACACGTACACATGAAAGACCAAAACCCTATCACTGTGCCCACAATTTGTATATAGGATTTGTGTTATTATCATTATTCTATTATATTCAAGTTATAATTGGTTGTCAAGCATCTTCTTTTCACATACTGAGCAGGGGGGAAAAATAAATGGTACACTGGTGGTAATTCTGTTTAACCAGGCCAATCAGTTATGTAACTGATGCAATGCATTTCATGAATAAGTAAGACAAATAAGTTACACAGAAGAGTGAGTAGGTCCACACTACACAGGTACACACTGTCATAAAGTACTAAGAATTCCTGTGGAAAAAATGGATATATAGAAAAACAGTAGAGCCCCGAGGTTTAGTTTTAAATCATATTAACATATTATTGTATTCCAAAAGTCTAAGGCCGCTTTGGAACAGTATTTTAAGGGGAATGTGTGCAGTGGGATCTACGCAAGGTCCAGTAAACTACCTTTTATAGTGTGTATTTCATATGTTTTTGACCATTGTGAAAAGTAAGATATTTGACTTATTATTATGTCCTACAGCAAATAATTGGCTAATTGCAGTGGTTTTGGCTGTTGTAGCTTCACTGTCGCAAGAGCAGCACGTCTTAAAGTAAGGACTGAAGCGTTAAATCCAGACGATGTGTTTTCAGATGTGAAAAAGTGTGTCCTTTTTTACGTTTTATAAAAAAAAGCAGAGTTCAGACTGTCTCCAGTCCAAACTTCCCCCACCACCCACAGTTCCCCAAACTCAAATCCACTCTGTAATTATGTGCATAAATTAAGTAGAAAACAAGAAAAGAAAGTAAGAAATAGATTCGAAAACTTCTGTGGCCCATTTGCTTCTGAATGTATACACAGTGAAATGTTAATCAGCTTTGCTGAGAAACCAGTGGAAAGACACTTTTTGTCTTTTGCTGTTTTTCCTTTCTGTGCGTCCCTTTCTCCCTGACCCTTTTCTGCGTGTGTGTGTGTGTGTGTGATGTGTCTTGCAGGCCAAGCAGGTGCACATTACACTGCAGGACAGGGCTGAATGAGCATAGAGAGAGAGAGAGAGACGTGGGAGGGAGGGGTGGTCTGTCTTATAGGTCACACAAAAGAGCCAGTGTTTTCTCTCTCTCTCTCTCTCTCTGAGCACTGAATGACAACATAAGTGGCACTGGTGAGAGTCCTTTTTTGACTTTTAACATATTATTTTTTTTGGGTGAAAAAGTGAACTTTAAATTAAAAGAAACAAACTAGAAAAGGCATCAGGACATACACAGTAACACTCACACTAAAGTATGAGAGAGAGAGAGCCAGAGAGGCCCTTCCGTCACATTGTCCTCACACAGCCCCTCACCCTCACACCCCAGCATGCTGTGACCCTCCTGCAACATGTGGGTGCTGCTGTGACCAATGCTTTGTTTGGACTCAAGTGGATTTCACTCAGGAAGAGTTTTATGTAGACACCCAACACGACAAAAGATAAACTTCAGTTTTTATGCATTTGCACCAGTGTGTGCAAATACAGGTAAAAGATTAATTGTGTGCATGTGTGTGTGTGTGTGTGTGCGCGGGTGTGCATGCGTGTGTGTTTTTAAAGGCTGCATTCCTGAGCCTGCTGAGCCGTAACCGGGTGATTAATAGTAACTAGCTGATTGTTTAAGAACTGAAATTCCTCAGGTCTATTTTTTGTCTGCCTTTACACATGTGCACACTCGCGCACCCACACACTCACACACCGACAAAAGTTGGATCACTTACGTGGGCAGGAAAGGATTCAGTAAATCAACAACTGTGTGAACTTGTGAAGAGAGAGAATTGAGGGCGTGTGTAAATTAAGGCAGGGTAAATAAAACATTACGAGTTATTGCGATGTGATTTTCTTCAATTGCAATAGAAGGTCAATGTGGATATAATACACTTTGAGGTATTAACACGTAAAACAGAATGGAATCGTTTACCTCAGATGTGTGAATAGTGTCTCTGTTTATTCATCAGAGAACATTTAGATAATGACAGAGTTGACACCGGTTTCTGTTTTTTGGCCAAAATACCCAGCCGTTGTGAAGAGATCTTATACTTACCTGTGTGTGGGAGGCTGTCAGGTAGAATAATGGAAGCTCAGTATTTCAGTTGTCTGCAAGTTTCACAGGGAATTCAGGACACTGAAACATTATCCACTTCTGGCTTTCCCTGTCTCTCTCTCCGACAGTCTGTCTCCGTCTGCTCTTCTCATGCTTTCTCTTTTTCCTCCTACTTTCTCTTGTTTTACTGTCTAACTGTTATTTATCTCCTTTGTCCGCATGTCTTGCTTTATGTCCCTGCACTGACAACAGTGATGGCTTTAGGTTTTGCCTTTTTATGTCAATTTTTGGTGGTCAAAGGTCAAGGTCACTGTGACCTGAAAGCTGCAGTATCTTTCGGTGATTTTTGTTGTTGTTGATGCAATCATTCTGCCTATGTTGGGTCTTTTTTTGAAGAGACTCATTATTTGTATTCTGCAACCTTTATCTTAAAATGGGCCCTGTCATGACTGAGGGGCGTTTTGTGTAAACAGTGGCAGTTGATGTGATACTGGAGTTTTGTACAAATGTAAATAGTCCCAAGGCCATGCTGTGAGGAATGGAATGTATATTTTGTACATCAGAAAGAGCTGTGATTTTTGCTTTTGTCTGCCTAATAAGGGTAGTAGATCAGTGTGTGTTTGTGTGTGTTTCAGATTCAGAAAACCTTTTTGGTCTCAGAAGGGCAATGTGTGTGAGACAAATCTCTTTGCCCTTTGTTTATAGTTGTTTTGTTGATTTGTTTCCCAATGGCCTGGCTTGGACCTATTAGCATTCCTGATGTAGTATCCTGGCAATGGGCAGGTTTCCATGGTCATCACACGCTTAGCAACAGAGATAACTGCCTGCGTTGTGCTCTGCTTTGCGCTTTCCTGTGGTCTTGCTCGGACATCCTCCAGAAAAGTACCGAACTAGATGAAAAGATGATGTCTGTGTAATGATTAAGTGGCGTGGACCCGAAAGCAGACGGAGACGGAAAGCTATTTCAAAACAATATAAATTTATTTACAAAAATGTGTAACATAAAACGACTTCCCAAAAGTGGGAAGCGATAGGGGATAGATGGAGGAATAGGAGGAAAATTGTCCTTGCAGCTACTGCGGGGGTGACTCGGCAGGTCGGCGTAAATCCAGAGTGGAAACAACTCACGAACGTGGCACAGGAGATCCCAGGAGAATAGGGAGACCGGAACAGCCAAGGAATTGAAGACCAGCATGAGACGTGATGACCTGGAGCGGAGACGAACGGGTAAGTAACTTTGGGAGGTAAGTACAGCGAGAGAACTAGCAGCATGTCTTTACCCATGTAAGTTCGAAAACGATCTGACACCGGTGAGGAGAAATGGCTCCGCCTTTAAGCCCCGCTGATTACACATCTGGTGCAGGTGAGGAGGAGCCGCGCAGGTGCAAATGATCACCGGTGTCTGGGAACTGGGTCAGCCACGCCCCCTGCAGAGTCAGAGGAGAGGGAAAGAGCAGCAGCCACAAAAACAACACTAACAATAAAATTGAGGAGAAGGTGCAGGTGGAATCGTAACAGTCTGATTGTGGAGGGAAGCAGGTGCAGAAAGCACTGTTAGTTAAAATGCTTTTTAACTAACCCCGTTTCCTACTTTTCCTAATTCTTACAGAGCAAGACAGGAAACACGTTTTATCATGTTTCCTACATTAAAACAGGTGCACGTCTCATTGCAATTGTGTTGTGTGTGACTAAAAGGGGTCATATTATGCAAAATAAACTTTTTAATCATTTAAATCCTTATTTCTCTGGAGGTCCTATCAGTCGGCAAAGTATGAAAAAAACACTCATGTTTTTGTGGTCCTCTTCAGTCTAAGTTCAGGAGATGAAACACTCGATGTTGACTTCCGCGCTCACTGGGACATCACAAGACGCAAAATTCCTGGAATTGTTGTCTCGCGGAGCTCCCCTTTGTCTGTAAAACACGCAAAAGTTCCGGCGAGGGCAAGAGTATCCGAAAACCGGAAGTCCGCGAAAAGTTCTATTCTTGGCTCCACAGTGCAGCACAGAGTTTTACACAAACTTCCAGCCTCAGAGGATTTATCTGTCCAGTGGATACATGTTATATATGACAGCAATGTGCCTGCTGGAGCCTGCAAATGATCACCTTTACAAATGCTAACTGCTGTTAACTCCCAGTAGCCTCTGTGGCTGATGTCCTTTCCTGTCCCTTAAGTTTCATTTTACATTATACTACTAAACTGAGCGTTCTGAACAGGGTTGTTTTGGCAGGGAGATTGAACTGCTGTGGTGCTTCATTCTTATGGTATTTTGACCAAAGCTTGTCACAGACATGTTCATTAGGACACCAGGGAACTAGGTTCACTTGGAGAAATAGGATATAATATGACTCCTTTAATGGAGACCAAAACCTGGCAGAACTTCCATTTCTGAGGGCTTAGGGATAACACTTTCAATGGAAGTAAGTGCATATCCTTGCAGGGATAGCTGCGCAAACCTGTGTTAATGTGTGTGTGTAACCTGCTGCTCCTCACTGTGTTAAGGTTCAGTTTAGTGACCTAATTTTACAGAACATATGACCTCAGTCTGGATTAGCAGTCTTAAAAGGGAATTTATTATGAAGAGTCAAATTGAAGTCCAATGGAGGAGGGTGGTGGGCAGGCAGGGGCATAGAGAATGGATTTGTCCAGGATCCAGGGCAGATAGAGGCCGGTTAATGGAACAGGCGTGTTGGAGCTGAACAGAGGCAGACACTGAAGAAAATACAAAAATCAAAATATCAACACAGGAAAACACTTCAAGAGGGCTGGCCAACAGTATGGTAACAGTGGTAGAAGAGAAGAGAAGAGCAAAGCAGATATACTACAGGTGATCAGGATTGATTGAAGACATCTTCAAAGGGGGAGGAGATTTGGCCATGCCCACACCAAGGGAGGGGGAGGGGGGTGTGGGAGGACAACAGGGAACATCCGTGTTAATGTTTTAATGTTTAATTTAGGTTGACAGCATCAGGTAATGGTTAGCTAACACCTCTAAATCAATTTAGCCCTAACAAAATACTGGAAAGTGTATTTTTTCTAATTGGAAAAAAATATAAACACACTATACATTATTTACAATGATGTTAAAAACCATTAATATAATTTTTATTTTGCCATATCGGATCCAAATTTAGAAGGTAGACAGTAACTACTGCCAGTATTATTTTCAGCTAATTGTAAGATTTAAAAAATAAAAATAAAAATCTCCTTAGTAAATGGAAACCCACACTTCATTATTTTAACACGTTACTATAGTCAGTAGCTCAGTTGAGTTAGACTTGGGCTGGCAGTTGTTTCCCTCCTTCCAATATTAATGCTAACCTAAGGAAGCTTTATAATTAACAGACAGGGGTGAGTGTGGCATCACTCTTACATGTATTTTTATTATATTTTTTTGAGGCCTAAAAACAATAAAAATAATAATATTATATATATAGGCAGCTTCTCTTACTGGTTTAAATTGTTATGTTAGAATAGTCAATTTAATCTGATCTCTCTCTATTTCTCCCTCTCTCCTTTAGGACTCTGCTGTAGAGCGCCTTCTACAGAATATGCCTTGTTTCCATGGTAACAGGGCAGACCCAGAAACACATTGGGTCAAAATGGTCCCACTCTCCTCCAATCTAACTGCTGCTGGGTTAAACTGAAGAGGAATTCATCCCAATACACAAATAATATAAATGATCCCCATGGTGTTGTCCATACGTGGTTTTCTCCTTATATTCAATTGGAGCTTACTGTCATTGTCTCCTAAATCCAAGATATGAGGAGCATCTTCAAGACTTTCCTGGATTTATTCATTTCCAATTAAGCAACAGGCCCACAAAGGTGTGTCCTAAACCAGGACTAGGATCATGCACCAGCTCTTCAGTCAGGTGCTGGGCCAGAGGGATCTGTCCAGAGCGGGCGATCTTTTCTCTTTGGACGACACAGAGATTGAAGACTGTCTGTCACAAGCTCTCGACCAGATTAAGGCTATCTCCTGCTCACCGGTGAGAAAACTTTTTTGGACACACACACACACGCAAAATATTACAGAGCTAACTCAGCACTTTCATCCCTGATTCATAACAATCGTATCCATAATAATTCTTCTTGTCCTTAATGTATCATTGTGTCCTTAATGTTGCATTCTGGTACTGTCTGCTGGCTGACAGGACTACTTGACCAATGACAATGACCAGGCAGTGGTGGAGATTTGCATCACGCGCATCACCACGGCGATAAGGGAGACGAGCTCCATCGAGCGGCACAGCATGGCACTGGTGGGGCTGTGGGAGTCGTGTCTGGAACATAACCTCACGCCACAAGGTGAAAACACGGAGGACACGCCACATGCCAAGATAGCCTCTGACATCACCAGCTGTATCCTGCAGGTACGCACACACACACAGTTTAGTATTGTGTATTCCATTGGTTCTCAAAGTGCGGCCCGCGGGCCAATGGCGGCCCGCAGAAACATTTCTGGCAGCCCGCAGTGAATAACAGTTGATAGCTACTAAGCTTGTTAAATGTTTATTGGACATTACTGGATACAGACCAATAAGTGTTAACTTTCTGTTTTTTTTTCCTTTGGCGGCCCTCAGTCCAATGTTGGGTTCCTAAATTGGCCCTCAGGTATAAAAACTTTGAGAACCCCTGGTGTATTCACTGAAAAATACACTTAAATACGTATTTACAGGAGCATATTCTGCACATACAGCACATAATGTTGACATGGTGGCTGTGTAGCCTACATTTGAATAACACATGATTGTAATTCTGTTTTTGTTGCGTCAAACACATAATGTATATGAATATTTCCACAGTACTGTCAATATACGTTTTTCTTTCTTGGGTTTATTACTTATTCTCTGTGTTATTGTTTTATAATGGTGACGTTACATAGCCAATCACAGGAATTAAAAAAAAAACAGTTATTAAGCTATAAAAAGCATGTATTCTGGATATTCTAGTTTTGCTTAAGCTTATATTTTCAGGCTTCAAAAGGCACATCTGAATAGTCTTCTTTCCCATTAGACCTCTTTCTGTCTCTCTCTCTTTATTTCTTTATTTTCTGTTGGAAGAGACATGTGCTTAATACTATTGTAATGCCACAGACACGCTGAGGGGAAACTAAAGTGTCTGACAGCAGCTCTTAGCTCTACTGTCCTACCTTCGACAATTATCAGAGGAGCTCTTCTCTCTCTCTCTCGCTCTCTCGTCTGTTGCTTCCATTCAACCTATTTTTACCTCACGTCCCACCTGTTCTTTCTTACCGTGTCTCTTTATCTCGTCTGATCTCTGTGTCTCCTCACGTCACTTTTGAAGCTAGAGACGCACAAACGCCCTTCATATCTTTCCACTCAAACTCCCACGGAGAGCAGGAGAGAAGTCAGCGACAGACTAAGATACTTAAGAGACGCAGGTTCTAAGATACAAACACGTTTCTGTCTCGGGATGAGATGACTCCTTCGTCTGTGACCTTCACTGGTAAGATAGGACAGACAAATCAATATGCCGTAGGGGGCAAAATGACAAGCATCCACCTTATCCCTGTTGATACAGTGAGTAGTCATGTAACATAGGTGAACAATAAGCCCAAAGTTCTCACTGATACTGATAGTGATAATTAAATAATCCTCACTGTTCATTTTACCTGCATACTTTATTTAATAGACAGACTAATGGATTACCTTGACTGTTGGGGTGATCACTTTTATATAAATATGCTGCCTGCACTGCCGCCGTGTGGCAGAATAGAGGCATGACAGAGGGCAAGAAACATTTCTTTAAAAAAAATAAATAATAATAAATACAATACAATACTACAGCTGACCAGAACAATGTCAAACACAAATATAGTAAAAGCATTGTTTCCAAATGTCTTCAATGTTCAGATTAGGAGGAGTGATGGAATGCTGCATGTGTAGATACATGAATATCAGAGAGAGGGAGAGAGAGATATCAGTGGTAAACAGGTGAAAAAGTATTCAAGATTTTTCTAAGAGCACATAGCTTCTTTATGTTATCACTGTCAATGGGCTTAAATGCAAAAACATGTTTTAAAAGCAGTGAAAAGCACACTTTGTGCTCATTTCTCCAGTTGAGGGTGCTAGTGCATTTCAAACCCCTTCCCTCCTGCTTCATTCAAACGTACAGCAGTGTCAGCATCACTCCTTCACTCTCTGCATTTACATCACAAAGTAAATCTAACCAACAAAACCTTAACTTCTTACTATCTTACTGCTACTCACTATATGGCGAGAAAAAAAGGAAAAACAAACTTCCTTTACTTATTTTGTTTAACTTTGCAAACCCCGGGAAAGAAAGGATAGGATTTCTGCTCCTGCCAGTACCATCAGTTTCTCAGTATCCTGTTGTTGTGCAATTTAGTCAGTAACTCTATTTTGCTCACTTTGCAAAACTAACCCATGCCAGTAAACATGTGTTCCAACAATTTCCCTCTGGTAATAATGTGGAGCAATACTGGAAGGTTCTAAAGAACCATAAAATTCCAGTCTTGAATTTCTTTACTGCTGCCGTCTCCCCAGCCATCTTCATGTATCTCTGCTTGTGTCCCCCAGAACTACAGTTGTCCTTCAGTCATGGTGCTGGCCGTCCCGGTAGCAGTGCGCTTCCTGCAGAGAGGCAACAGGGAGCTGAGCAGGAACATGTCGAGTTACCTCTCCCTGGCTGCCATCGCCAAGGCCGATCTGCTGGCCGAGCACACAGAGGCCATAACACTGAGTGTGCTGGGAGGTAGGTAAACGCACTATAAGTCACACTGTATAAGAATGACTAGAAAGTGATGAAAATGTTTTTAAACATGTGCAGAAACATGCACATAAAGGTGGTGATGTTTGTAATACAACAGATTTTTGTTATACGGAAGTATGACGCTGACACAAATACATACATGACTGTCCTATATAATATTTGTTGACTCCATTTGTTGGCATCCATTGTGTTGAAATGCTACTATATCCAGGTGATTGACACAATAGACCATAAAACATCTGTGGTTCACAAATGAAAATGTATTTCATGAATATACTGTCTGCATCATTGTTACCAGTGAAGCCAGTATCATTAATTCAACTTAAATCTCAGATGAACCATTATAGTTGTAGCACTACTCGGCATGGCATGGCACGGCTCGACTCTGCTCTGCTTGGTTTGGTATCAGGCACGTCGATTTACATTGCTATAGTTCCTCCTCAACGTGGTCGTCATAGCACGGCTGCACCAAAACTGTACTGAATCATTAGAATCAGTTAATAAAAAAGATTAGTTCAATACTTCCTGTATGACCGGGGAGCAAACTCTGTCTGACACAGTCACTGATCTGGCTGAATGGGTTGTGATTCGCTATATACACCTGAGTCCCCTGTATGTAAATATTGAGAGTATTGAGGTTCCAGAATTCTTTTTAATTAATCTATAGTTTGTTATTGTTCGGATTGATTCTTGTGTTGGACGTTGCACTCATCCCTAATGGAAAAGCAAAATAAACCGAGTAGAGACCTTAAACTTTTGTCCTACCAAACCTCAATATTTGGTGCTATTAGGGCAAAGTGACACATACATCATGTTGTTTCCGTGATGGTGTGGTTTAAGTGTTCAACAGTGTTTTCTTGGCAAGTTTCAGCCTCTCAAACTTAGCGAATCTCCTCTTTCTGTTCCGCTTCTGCTTCCTCAGACAGAAACAGATCTTCCTCCCCAGACAGGGGAAATGTATGTTTGTGTTTGTGTATGGTTCTGGTAGAGAGTGTAAGGAAAAGGAGGTGCAGAAAGAGCCTCGCAGAGAAGCTCCTCTTAAAAAGAATCACTAACCGGATTCATGGCTGTCATTTGTGCTTATTCAGTTGTTGATGGCTGACATGTGGGTTTGCCTTGTGCCGTCCTTGTATGCTTTTACTGTTACCAGACCTGCAACAATGGGCTCATCTGTTTCACAGAAGTGGAGAAAGGAATTACAGATGTAATTATTAGTTGTAGGAGGAAACTACATCTTTATCCTATCATAAGCTATCATGAATTCAGAGTAATGATTACCAGCCTCGTGAGGACGATAATGACGGTAAATAACAGCTATTACTAATCGACTGCTCCATGATGGTAATACATACTGTATATAAATGGTACTTATTACGGGAACAAAAGGCTGTGTTGTTGTGTGCAGGTAAAATATCTTTGCGTGTGTGCTGCGTAATACTTTTTTTAAGATAACTCTAATTCTCTACATGATCTGAATATAGAATGTCGGCTTAGTCTTGTCACTGGTGTGCTTTCTTTCGACAGATTATGTTTGGTTATGCACACTGACACTGTCAACAAATGTGCACATTTATATTCCTCTCCTCCTCTCCATCCATCCATCCATTCCAACTTTCATTCTGCTTCATACAGTGTCCGTTTGAACTGGAGGACACTTAGCACCTTTTGTTCATGAAACAATGGGTGAAAATAGAGATACCATGTGGTTACAGCCACTGGGAAAGAGCATTAAAATGTCGTTGCTCTGACTGCTGGCAAATAGAGACAGAAGCACCACAATCTTTCTTCAGGAAGTCATAACATCAACATTATTTTTTATGTGCATTTTGGTTTTTCTGTTGAAAATATTATTCTAAGTTTTATATTGAAAGAAAGAGAAATATAATTGGGTCTTGTTAGACCACAAATATACTCTTTCTGCTTTTTGTCTGCCAGTTGGCATCGGAGGAATGACCTCAAACCGTAAGGTGCCTCAGAAACAAAGCCCGTCTTTGTCCTTGTTGAACTTATTTCTTAATCTTTTTTACTTTTTCATCCAAATAGCACTATAAAGTTAATATCTGGCAAATATCATCATCGTTTGTTGTCCAGTATTTATTTGGTGCTGCCAGACTCACCGATAAGGTACAAAATAATGGGAATATTTGTCCTCAGTGCACTGAAATTTATATATTGGCGTATTTGAATGTTGACAGTTGTCGTGCATTCCTCAGTGTCTGCCACTCAATCATGTTTGTTTCCAAACTTAGACATAGAAATTTTCAGCATGTCCTATAGATTTACTCCTCACATAAAACCACTCTACAAGACACTAGTTGAAAGTACGGAATATGATAACTTTGCCTTGTTTGTGAGCACTGAGGAAATCATAAATCATTCGGGAGAATTGTGATCCAGCTTGGGGCAATTGAGTTAAAGTGATGGTGGGGCTTATTCAACCTGGACTATGTCTCAAAAACGCACCCATACCGAGTGGAAAGAGGATGAAAGTGATTCCAGCAATTCTTGCTGGAGGTCTTTATCATAGCAGGATCAGATTCATGTTTTCTTGGCCAGTTTTTAATGCAGCCCTGGAAGTTTTCAGTGTTTATTCCCCACTGGACATTGCTGATCTACTGCGCTCCGAATGTTTCAACCGCTTGTTGCCATTTTAACAACAACTCTCCTTTCCTCTGAAACTTCAAAATAAACACAAGATCGCAAAGACACACGCTTAGGGTGCGAATCACACGGGTTCCTCACAATACGATAAGATACGCGATACATGGTCCATGATACCAATAATATCACAATACGACGATTCTGAGATAATCGATATATTGCAAGACAATCATATAGCGTTCACGATATCTGTCTCAGGGGTCTGCAACCTGTGGCTCTAGAGCCACATGTGGCCCTTCAGTCCTGCAGTGGCTCCTCTTATTTGGAGATCAAGGTGATTAATAAAACTGTTTTAATATTTTGTGCATCACATCCAATGTCTACCTCAAGTGTGATATTGAAAAACCAGCCCAAACCTGACAAATCTTGTCATGTCCATCTTTGGATCCACATGTTTACTGTATTCCAGGCGGGTTTTCTCAAGCATGAACTACGGAAAATCCAATTATTGCTTACAGCAATGAAATGTCAAAAGTGTTATTGTTTTAGTTAATGCAACAAACTATCATTATTTTGTATGTAGCATATCTGTTTAAAAAACGTATGTGATATTATCTAAATTTTATGAGTCACATGGGTTTTGCGACTCCAGATTAGTTTTGTTTGGGTGGCGTCATAAATGGCTCTTTTCATAGTAAAGGTTGCAGATCCTTGGTCTAACTCAAGAAAACAAAACATGAAAAGTTAAAAGTGCAGGATTTATCTATTTATTCACAACATAGAGAACATAAAGCCCATGTATTGAGCGTGGATGGAGCATCTCCATCCTGTTGTAACTAGGTAGGTAGGTAACTTCCAAAAAGTTTCCCTCATTCATTTGAGCAGCGCCACCACAAGGAGACATGAAGTAGTGATGCTACTTTAGAGCGCCTTAATTGTTTACTAAGATTTTGATATTCGCCCTGGTGTATCGATGGCTGTATTGAACGAGGAAGGACGATATATATCACAGAGTCAATATTTTGACCCACACATTTGCCAGCAGTCCTCATGGGGACCAAAACCTCGTCCTAACGAAGCAGAACCTAATTGCTGTAGAATATCTCGTGTATCTAGTGTCTAGTGTTGACAGGAAGCTGACAGCAGGATAAAGTGTGAAAAGTTTCATGGATGTGAGTGTGCACACTCGCACGTATGCACACTCACATCTGGTATGCGTTTGACCCCAAAGGGATTCGGAGGCAAGAGTTCCTTTTCCTCTCAGTAAAACCTGATCTTAAGGTAACACTGCAGTGTGTAAAGTGTCAAAGTCATGTGTCAGAGTTCAATGTCTGTTTTTGCCCTAGCTGTTGCAAAACATGTGTAGGTACTGTACTTTGGTTTTGGGAAAGGCTGGGTGATGAGGGGGGAAGCGTTTCTATTTTCATAACAGGACACAGTTTCAGAAAAGTGGATGTGATTATAGCTGCAGGAGGAGCCTGTTATCTTCCACTATTCAGCTTCTATGATGATGTCACTTTAAACTGTGTGAGAACACTGAGCAGCTACAGTCAAACACTATTTTCATTCTTTTATTGACAAAACACAGATCACCAAGAAGTGAGATTAACAATAGACTGAAATGTTTATTCATAACGCATTTCTCCATTCATCCACTCATGTGACGTAAAATATATTTATGTACAAAATACATTCAGTTTTACCCTTTCATAAGAAAAACAAAAGCAATTTACAATTATAATACAATGCGACTTAGTTCATAAATGATTAAATTGTGTAAACATGTCCTCAGTTTCTTTTTCACACCTTAAAAAAACACTCTCAATATCCGGTAACATAACAACTTTCTGTAGTATCAAAAAAGGAGACATATATATATAAACCAAAAATTAATTGAAAATTAAAACAAAACAACCTGGACTTATATAACGAATATGAATGTAAACACTTTAATGGGTAAACACGTTGGGAAAAGTAAGGTCTTGAATGATTTAATCTCTTTCACAAAATAATATTACAATAATAAAATAATGATAATTTGGATGCTTTTTTAAAGTCACTATTGGCCAGGCTTGAAGAGAAAGCAAATACAGCAGTTTTCATTTCCACAGTTATTACATAAATCTCTACACATTACATTACTACACATCATTAATGCATTCGTAATATTCCTCTGCTTTCAATCAACCTTTCAATCAGTCATATCTTTAGCTTAAATGTACCTACAAGATAGCAAAGCTAGTAAACTAAATATTTTATTACATTAATGTCCTCCAGTAAAAGGCAGAGGAAACATGTGATACAAATGTGGATATACAAAGAAGAAAAACACATTATTATCTAAATGACACCCTGCTACACGTTTATGATGACAATTTGTAAGTGTTTGTGAGAACTCATTTTCCTCGTGATTACACTGTTTACAGCTCACAACTCATTCACTTTAACAGCAGGCCCTTTGTTTTTCTTGTTGTCAAATTAAGCTGTTGGTAAATGCAGTTTTCTGCTACATTACACGTTTTCAGTGTGAGCATGTGTGTGCACAGGTGTGACAAAGAATGCAGTGTGTGTGTGTGTGAGAGAGGGAGAGAGAGCGATAGCCTTAGTTCAGAAGGTTAGGTTAAAAAAATAAACTTCATTCTCTCACAGCACTGGCTTCCTCTCATTTGACCATGTTCAGTAGAGTTCCTCGCAGGAAAAGTGTTCATATTCATAGCACTGAGGAGCAATGGAGAAGAATTAAACGCAATATAATCATTCAAATTGTAGATACGGAGACAGAAATGATGATGATACAGCTGTAAGTTACTCTGAAAACATTGATGTTGCAGACAATAATGGTGATGATGAAGATGATGGTAACAGTGATGATAAAATCTCAAAAAGTTAGTAGATAAACTGAGCGCCTCCGTGTGGCACCATCTCCGTCACGCCCCATGCCACTATGTTTCCTCTCTGCTCACAGTTTTGGCCATTTGGCAAACCCAGCTGGGTAATCTCCTCCTCGGACAGCACCCTGTCCCACATATTGACTCCTGTCATCTTCCCAGCAAATGCCAGCTTGGCATCGAAGCCTCCTTCAAACCCTGCCATGCCTACCCCGCTGCTTGAAGATGGAGAGCAGCAGCCGTTCCTCTCCTGGCCCAGCTGGAGTGAACCCCCGGCTGGTAAAACGTGTCCCTCAGCCACTCCAGGTATATAGGCAACTTTTTTCCCACCTGCCCACAGGGTTGCAAGACCCTGATCAGATGACCAAGCCCCACACAAGTGGATCCACTCTCCTGGTTTCACCACACCTCGTGCTTCTACCAGGTGAGACTCTCCTCCGACCGTGAGGCGCGCAGAAGTTTGGCCGAGCAGCAGCTGGATCTCGTACGGGTTGCGGCGGTTGCCGTAGGAGAACAGCACCGTTTTGTTGGCGATCGTCGTTGGCTTCAACCACATGCAGATAGTGAATGAAGAGATGGAGAGAGGGATATCGGGTATGACGGAGGTGTAGATTCGATGGGAACGCATTGGGAAGAGGAGACCCATCTCACAGCCTGTGTCACAAGAAGATGTGATGATGTTTATTGTCAGTGAATTAATGCATTATTCATTATAATTGATTAAATTAAAGCACCTTGTCCTTGGCTTCAGGTCAATATTTATGGATGTCCTGGGAATACCGAATAGCTTAAATTAACTAATGAACCCATTAACACCCCAACGTTTAAATGATAATATGTAGACTCTTTAGATCTACTGTAGATTGCATTTCATAGGGTTAAATTTGATTTGAACATCGAGGGAGAGTGTTCATTTAGGGAAATTAATCTTATTTGGGGATGATAAATGAGCCTGAGCAAATGTTGTGTAATTCAGTTAAACAAAGCCCAAAACCAGAACGTTAAGCTTAAAGCAAAGCAAACAAGCCAGTAAAGAGATGGAACAATGCATATGAAGCAGGTGAGAATAAGCAGTGCCAAAGATGAGCAACAGTAAAAATGATCCTATGTTCACTGAGGATGAAGAAAATGGTGGGATTCCCAGGTATTTTGATGTGAAATTATTGCCTTGTCCTTTTTCCTAATGGACGATGAAGTAATGTGAAATATTTATTATTTATTTATTTTGAATATTTTAATGATATATAGTGGAAGAAACTGACAAAACAATTGGGCCTGAAATTGAGCCTTGTGGGACTCCACATAAAATGAAAGCTGAGGATCAGGCTCAGTTTCTTGTTTAACAAAACAATGAAGGAAATGTTGATATTTCTACATCTAGCTTTTGTTATAAATACTATCAGAATCAGAACATAATATGATATTTAGGTAAATGCTTGTCAAGCTGCAGTATACGAAAGCCCTTGGTTGAATTGAGAGACAGTCAAAGTTCAGTTCAGGGTCATTGATCATGGTCATTTTTGTCCCTCAGGGTTATCTGATCCATTAGTTCATTAATTTTTCTCTCTGCTCTGTTGGAGGTTTAGTAGACATTACCAACGAGTATACTTTTGTTTTTTCCCTGTGTTGTGCTCTTCATCTGCTTCCCTCACTACCTTCCTTTCCCTACAGTTAGCAGACACACGACCTACCTATGAAAACAGAGGATACAAATATTGCCCTTTTGTCTCAAGTTTCTGCCACTCAAAGAATAATGCTAGAAAGTGTGTGTGCGTGCGTGTGTGCGTATCCATGATTGTTTCCATCTGGTTCTACTTTCCCAGGGTGCTTTGGTGTGGGTTTTGTGGCCACCGGCAAATGATTACACCTCTGTCTACGTATGTGGGGCAGACTTACATTACTCAAGTCAAAGGGACCAAAGGGACGAAAGCCCTGGTCCTAATGAGGCAGAACCTCATTTCTAAGTTATTGGTTCAGGTTAGAGTTAAGATGTGACTTGTGGTTCCATTAAGGTAGGGAAAATGCTTTTTAGGCTGTCTAAATGAATGGAAGTCAGTGCAGTGGCTGCATGTGTGTGTGCCTGCACCGTGCATATGAGATGAGTAATATGCTTTATGTAGTCTGTCTGTAATCAACTAAAGGAAATGAAGTTACCAAACTCACGTTAACAAGACTAAACTTATTCCAGGATCACTTACTCACTACGCCACTAAAGTTACAGGTATTAATCACTATTTATTTCATTGGTGGAGAGTAAAGCTGAGTACAAGCTCTGCTATGTCAAGGCATATAGTACCACACCTTACACATACATACAGTCCCACACTAACTGTTTGTACACAGTTATTTATTTAAACACTGCCTATAAACTCCTATATACTTCTATAAAACTCAACAGTCTTCTGTAAAAGCCTGTCAATGAAAAAAGGAAGGGAATGAAAAATGAAAATCTCTGTCAGCCTGATCTAAAAGGCCTGTTTCTTTTTCTTTAGCAGGGGTACATAATCAAACTATGTCTAATTAATGTTTAACAAAAACAAATACATTGGTATAAGTGGGCTTTATTGTTCCTATATAACTCATTCCTGTACAGGTCTTGGGTTTGTTCAAGTATGTTGACTGAGACGAATATTAGTACGTGAATACTAGGATAAGTTGCCCCTTGAGGATGGTAACACACCTGGAGACAGACAGAGGAAGTGGGAAAGGTATTTACGAACGACCTTAAGAAGCATGATTAGTTGTTCAGAAGCGAGGCTTGACTGCGGGGGGGGGGGGGGGGGGTTCTCATTCTAATACTTCAACTGTGACCTGAATGTGTCAACGCAGAAAAAAAAATTAAGGTGGAAAAATTGTTGGATGGCTCTGTGGAGAAAGGTGAAGAGCAAAGATGAAGACAGCAGAGAGAAAGATGAAGCAGAGGCAAAGTGCAAAGCTACGCGAAGCAACAGGTAAAGACAGACATGCTGATTGCTGATGGGAAGATTGATATCTTTACCTGCAGGTAGATATCTTTGCCTCAATGACCCCAGCACCTCCTCCTGCTCCCCCCTTGTCTGTTGCAGTGCAGCCAGCACCCCATCTACAGGCTTCCCCTCTGGTGTGACCTCCTGCTCTGGGTGGCCAGCCCCTCCATTTTCTGCAAGCTCGAACCCTGTCCTTGTATTCCTCCTCATGCCAGCTCCAGGACTGCCGAAGCAGCTGGTCTCCAGCTTGGCGAGTCGGGAAGCTTGTGCTCTTGCTGCGGAAAGCAGCTGATGCAGCATCGACTCCAGGTTGTTGGAATTCCCGACAGAATTCCCAGCAGCAGCAGAGGTCTGGTCTCCAATTTTGAGGTGCTCCACGGTTTCTTTGAGGCGAGCCTCAAGTTGCGAAGCCATCCTCATTCCTGCTGTCTCCACTGCAACTCCACAGGAACCTCCATACTGGGCTACAAATCTGACCAAATAGACCAATATATTTCTTTAAGAACAGAATCTGACATTGCTCCCAATTTATCATAGAATTTAAAATGAAATGATCTGCCTCTGTTTGTATGTGAACAATATGATTTATATGCTGCATCCTTCATCTGAAAATGGTTGCTGTTTTGGGGAGCTGTGGATCAGAGGCAGAATGGGTCATTGTCCAAATGGAAGGTCGGGGGTTCAATCCCAAATTCCGTCTATATGCTGATGTGTTCCTGGGCACTGAAGATGTGCACTGTGATGACTATAGGGTTAGAAGGGATAGATAGGGATAGAAAAAGCGCTGAATGTGTCATAGATGCTCTGTATGATTGTGTAAATTCATTTGTGTGAATGGGTGACTGGCAAAACTGAAGTGTAAAACACTTTAGGTGGTTTACCATTCACTCTGTCAAGCAATACTATCAGACCTGACTGGGGGAGTGTTTATGTGTGAAAGGGGGAAGGAGAGTTTATCTTGTCAAACTGCTAAGCAACTGAGTTTTTGGAGCAGTAGAATTCAGTTCTTCAGGTTTTTGTTGGCACGTCTCTGTGTTTTCAGTCATACTGTTTGCAGACGTCTCAGTTTACTAGCACAATGTTGCTGTTGCCTCCGTCTGTCTTGACATAAAATGAATCACTTCCTGTGTGCAGCACAGGAATGTCGCCAGGGGGCATGTGATCTAAACACAGAGAGACTTGTGTGGAGCTGATAGGCTTAATCATCATAATGTGAACTTATTTGACAATGGTTTGTTACATCTAACAGACATTTGTTAATATGTAACGGTTGCACACTATAGTTTTAATATTTTGCAATCCATTCGGTGATATCAAAAAAAAAGATACCAATTCTTATAATCACTGTCATATAATCATCACATATGATGAATATTCAACATTAGGTAATACAAAAATTGATATTGAAAGAAATATACTTTGGGGGATCTTCTCAGTCCTCACAGACCGAGTAGGTTTAGGAAACCTCTGTAAAAGCTAATTTATTCTAATTTTTAAATATTCTAACCTCTCGTATTTAGTCCAACTTACTTGAGCATCTCTTCACGCAGTGACCCCATCTCCACCTTGATAATATCATCAGAATACTGAAGGAGCATGTTCTCCCTCATCTGGCTGTTTTCCAGCATGGAGAAGATCTTGTCCCACTTGGTCAGGTCTGACGAGCTGCAGGGCACAGGGCTCGGTGTGGCTGCAGAGCATGATGGTGGAAATAGAAAGAGTAATGTTAAAGTTATTTCACAGAAAATCAAACCATTGCTGCGTCTGGGATATGTTTTTGACGAGAGAGTTTTAACACCATGTCCCCACTAGACTAAATTGTACCCATAGTTCTTTGGGAGGTATTATTACCAACCTCTAGTTGGCAAAATCATGGGAAACCTTATCCAGTAATGAGAAATGTGTCAGACACACTGTTCCAATTAGCTTGTGAGCCTGTTTATACCTGCAGAGGTATTCTAGAGGGAAATCATCACAAGGCTACAGGATTTGTTTTGGCTGCCTGTCCCTGAGGTTCAAAGTGAATTAGGCTGAATGTCCATGCACTCTGCTCCCTATGGCTCACCAAACAAGCAGCTCCAGTCTGACAGTAGCTTATGATTGATTTCAAAGCATGTGGGAGTGAGCTGAGTGAAAAGAGAGCTTCTGGAGTATGATTTCATATGATTGCTTCTTTGACCATCAAAATGCGTAAAAAGTGGCATGAAGCGCCGAGAGCTTTGAGTGGATGATAAGACTGGAAAATTGTGCTATATGTATAGTTCAGTTGCCATTATATTTTGCCAGTTTCGTATCCATTTAATGTATTTATTTCATAAAAACCCATAGTGAAATATTTTTGTGAGTTTCTGGACAAAAAGAAAGAATAGCTGTGATGCCAGTTTTGCCCAGTGAGCACGAGGATGGGCGTTCCCCCGTGAAGATACACCTCCTGAACAGCTGCTGACATTGACATGAATTAGCTTCTGAGACTTTCCCTATGAGTCAGCATTTTCTATGTTGTCAAAACGCCCCTGTTCTCTATAACGAATGGGGCTAAAAATATCATCACAATAAAAGAAATGTTCCAATATTGAGAAAAGATTTTGTTTTACTGCTGAAAGATTGCTGAATAAACCATTCATACTAGTTATGTTACACATTTGCACAATGCATACACATGCTATTGAACCTTTGTTATAGTAAGATTCAAAATTTATATTTATAATATATATATATATATGCAATTTTATTAAATCAGGGTTTCCTGAAGGCAGATCAAGGGTTTGGAGACAGTTTGGAAGTGACTGCTCAGAGTTCTGTCAGCAGTGTTTGTGACTCTGAGTTCCACAACAGGACATTGACCAATGACCCTACACGGTCCATTCACAACACTTTATAGCCAAGTCTTGTTTTAGCCTGCCGTCCTCTTTATAATGATCCGTTTCCTGGCTTCCCTCATGTTGCCCTCATTAATTTAAATTCCACCCAGAGATTGTGAGATTTGAGCAAGTCAGAATGAATGATCTGTGTCTTCCTCCAGGCTGTGACCTCTGTTCTCCCCTCGCCCACCTGCACACACACTGTACTTAACTCAAATGATAAGACTTTTTTTTTCTCCTTAGTCTAAAAATACCAACTAAGAATTTTTACGGGCTTCTTTGTCCTCTGAATGTTGTCATTCATGTATTTGTCTGAGATGGCCACATCTCAATCCTCACATATTAGTCCAAAACATGAAAGGAAATGGTGATAATACCAAGATTTCCATGATAAAGTGCTTCTGCAGATGGGGATCTGTCATTCAAGCTGTAATCTATCTCAAACTCTGTATCATGCCAACAGACTACACTGTGGCATATTGTTATTTGTTCCCTTTGTCTCCGTTTCTTTCTCACAGAACAGCAGCAACATGATTATCAATCACTCATAATATATTCTAGATGTGTTTTTCTCCATTTCATGTTATCTTTCAGCCGTTGTTGCCAAAGCATTAAACAACTTTCTCAAACTTGGCGGTGAACACATTGCCTGTTGCTTGCATTTCCAGTTTCAAATTATACACAGCGATGAATCAAATGTCATCTCTTGTACACAAAAACATAAAATACTCCGACAGGAAACTGATGACACACACCAGGATTAACTTAAAGTGCATATTCACATCTTGATCCGATGAACGCATGCATGTAGTTTAATACTTACGTTCTGGCGTGTCTCCCTCTATGATTTCATCGATGTAGTTGTCACCAAAGTTGACCTCGATCTCATCCTCCTCGTATGCCAGAAGCAGACACACGCACAGCGACAGGATGCACGCTGCCTGGGGGAGCTTCCACTGAAACATGCTGCTGCTTCTGCTTCTGCTGCTCAGTGTGTGTGTGTGTGTGTGTGTGTGAAAGATGTGTAACTAATCTGGCGAGATTTAGGAAAGATACTCTGGCTACCACTTTTTCTGTGTGTGTGTGTATGTGGGGTGGGAGAAGAAGATGCTGTCAGGCTGTGTGTGTGTGTGTTATTATATCTGCTGCTTCTCTGTGTCTGTCTCTATGTCTCACTCTCTAAAGCACTGTAGGTCCACCACCCACTTTTTCAACCCTCACTCTCTCACACAAATTTGTCCCTCCCCCTCAGTGACATCCCTCTCTCTCTCTCTCTCTTTCTCAAATGCTGAGCAATGTTTTGGCTACAAGCCTACAGAGATGTCCAGCCATAGAGAGATGACTGCATGGGACACAAACACACAATTTGAGTTAGTTATTTACTACACAAAATGGTTCAAACACATGGGGTGTATTTTAAGGGAAAGAAGAACGTTCACACATTGTTTTTTTTTGTTTTTTTCAATCCTTGTGGACACTTCATAAGTACAGAAATGCAAAAGGCAGAGGTGCATCTCCTTCCTGTGAGCGAGGCAGTGAGTAATGCTTCGTTGGAGGTAGCCTCCATGTCGTAATCAGTTACAACTGCAGCTCCTGTGACTCACAGGGAGAGGGGAAAGCGGTAATAGTAGGGGGGAGGAGGAGGAGGAGGAGGAGGAACGCAAACTTTACTGATTTTTGCCCCATGCAGAGACACTGTGTGTGTACACCTTTTAACCCTTTTCGCTCAACTTTTTCCTCTCTCTGACGACAAATTTGGACCCAAATCTATTTTTGTCAGGACATTTTGGCTGGTCCTCTAAACTTATCATGGTTTATTTGAGGGTTAGCACCTGGTTTAGGGTTAGGCATTTGCTTGTGATGATTTAAGTTAGGGTAAAGGGGCTAGGGAATGCTTTATGTCTATGACTGTCCTCACAAGAAAAACTATGTGTGCACCTACGTGCCCATTTGAGGGACGTTTGAATGAAACCCAGGCATAAAAAGTTACAAAAAGGGTTTATTGTTCTCCTGCTTTGCCTGTTTATTTATTTGTCACCCTCAGTCAGTTGGTGTGTGTATTTGTGAAGTCTTTGGGACCTTTTCTGACAGAAACGCTGACCTTGTCAGGACCAGTCGTCCTGAAAAAAAAAAAACCTGGTCCTAATGAAGCAGAACCTCATGTCTCAGGAACTGGTTAAGTTTAGGGCTAAGATTGGATTGTATTTAGTTCAAGGTTATGGATAAGGGTAAGTCAATGTAGTGTCCTTAGAAGCATACTGTACCCGTGCAAACCTGTGTGTGTGTCTATTTACTGTAATGTCAGTGAAAATGTCTTGTATTTCTCGTGTGTGTACGTACTTTCACGGGAATGGAGATAATGATTTCCTCATGGGATTTCAGAGTTCACCCTCCCTTTCCCTTTTCCCCCCTCTCTCCATATTTGTGTGCCCGTGTCTCTCTGTCACTGTTTTGTTTCTGTCTCTCAAAAACCTTTGAACACACGTTATCCGGCAGAATTATTATTATTATCTCTCCAGTCAACACTTGATGGAAGACTTCAGTAGTAGGCAGCATTAATATCCACACACAGGTTTACTTGATGAGTTAAATGGATGTAGGAGGAAATATAGTTGTGAGAAGATGTGACCATTTTTGGTGGTCACACTGCAAAGACACTGTTAAGGGCCCAAGTTAACACAAGCAGAGAAACAAGCAATAACTAAACCCGAGAGACCTGAGATATCTTCAAGAGCGAGCCATGACTTTTACCACACAGAGGTTTGTAACAATCTGGCAACAAGTGACCGGAGAACCAGGAAATAGATGCTTGATGAAGGTGATTGGGAGCAGGTGTGCTCCCGTCACAGGTGAACTGATTGCGTGCAGAAGAAAAAAAGGAGGAGGCGTGGGCTTAGATGAAAGCGGGGCATGACAGACACCTCAGAAATTAAACTATACTCGACAAAAATATAAACGCACAAACTTGAAATGGTGAACAAAAATAGAATGTCATGACATTTGCTCAGATTCTTGATGCATTTGCTTTGCTCAAACCCAGTCATCCAGTGTCACTTGGCCACTGCTATTGACTACAATCTCAGATTGAGTATTTTAACTCACGAGAGTCATGGAGCATGGCAGAGTAGTGGTCAATATGCATGACCGGTACACAGACACTCCTTATGGTCTGGTCATTAAAAGGGCACACCAAAATGTGGACTTTTGTCACTTGTCAATATGCCACAGATGTCACAAATCACAAAGGGAGCGTGCCATTGGCATGCTGAGTGCTGGGTTGAGCGTTAAAGCTGTGGCAACACAACTGAATGTGCATCATTCCACGATCATTCCAGGCCACGATCGTCAACCTGGTGATGTCCATGCATCCATGCCGGTGTACCGCTCTGCGTGAGGCTAATGGTGGACACACACGTTATTGAAGTTGGATCATCGACCCCCATTGTGTTCTTCCTGCCATTACTCCAGGACTTTTGTTTTGAAATTTATCCTAATTCTTGCAAATTAAAGCCACTTTATTGATACTGTTATTTTTGGATAGTTACTCTGTTTTGTCACATAACAATAACTACAAGTTTTTCTTTGTGCGTTTTTATTTTTGTTGAGTGTAGGTCATCAACATGTTTTGTTTTTGCTCACTCTCAATGATTTCCAAAACTTTAATGAACACAGAGATTAAGATTTATGGAGTGTATTGTGCAAACGTTTCAGGGCACCACCAGCTCTGCCTGTCAAATTCTGTGATCATTGGCGTTTGGATTGGAATGATGTGACTGAAAGTCGGTCGTTTAACTTGGCGAAATAAACCGATCTTTGTCGACATGAAATAGTTGTATAAACGCTGGTTTTACCAATAACATTAATCAGGTTTGCACTCCTGGTTTAAAAGAGCCAGGGTCATGAGTGTAAGGGGAGGTCACACTAAATACTTGACACTTCCACCTCTGAGAAAATGTTATTTTAAAACTGCGTATGTGTTTTCTGGATGTGTTCCACTAAAGTGATTGAGAAATAATTATACTCTGTGGTCATTATAGCCTTACTACAACAACAAATCTGAGACGTTTGTGCAGTACTTTAAATGAAACTTAGTGATAATTATACAATTTAAGGGAGTTTGTATAAAGCTTCTTGTATTTATAAAGTTGTATGTCACAATGTTAGTTATATTTAGTTTTATTCACTTATCCCAAAAGAGGCACACGATTAGCTGCAATTAGACCACAGTTCTCACAGTTGTGAAAACAGAAACCTGGAGAGAACGGGTACATGGTCCTCTTTTCCACAATACATAAACAAACAGCATAGAGCTGATATAATTGTTATAATCTTTCAATTGATAGCACGTTGCAATCTGTAGATCACACAACTACGTCATTATTCCTTGAAATTTGCTTCCAAAGTCTGTCACCAAAGGCACTTATTTTTTTACAATATTTGCCATAAAGATCTGTTATTCTAGATAAAGCTGTATTTGGACTGAAAATACAATAATAAAAGCTTTCTTTTTTTTGCTAGAAAAGACAGCGATTTGTTTGAAAGGCATCAAAACAGAGTATGAAGCTAACAAATACTCGCTGAAAAGCAGAAACTGATCACACATGCGTACATGCATGCAGTGTACGAGCATGAGCAATGAAAATGTTTCCATGTTTTGACTAATGGCTGCCACCTGAGATTGGCAACGAGCCCGCTGGAGACACATCATAAACATCAGGCTTGCAGAGAAATCACTTCAGTGTGTGCATGTACAGTGTGTACATTTTTATGTAAAGTATATCGTGTGTGATTTCCTCGGATAAACATTTTCTGATGAAATCCTGACATAGAAATGGAAAGTTCTCTTGCAGGACTTGAACCCTTACGGTTCAGTCGGCTCCACTGCCTGTTCTAATCACCATAAAACTTGGTATCAGTGGTTTGTACCTCGTGGTCAGTAGCTCAGTCTGTTCTGTGTTACTGGACCAAAGGGAGAGCTGTGCACTGCGAAACAGTCAGAGACGGAGAAATGAAAAACTGATTGATGACTGATGAGATCAAAGACGCTAATACAGAAGTTTCCAGTGAGGGTGTTACGTTAATGCTATAAGTTTCATATTTTTTTTACTTGCAGAGACAATTTAATTAAGAGGGCTGTCAATCAATTAAAAAAATTCACTAAATAACCGCAGCATTATTGTTCGCCACAGCAGATCATCTAACTCTTACCCTTGTGTCCTTCTCTGTTAACAGCAACTGTCCTCATGTCCTCATTCACAACATCCATGAACCTTCTCTGCTGGCATCCTTTTATCCACCTCCATCTTCAACACCCTTGTCCAATATAGTCACTGTCCTTTCTCTTCCCGTGACCAAACCATCTCAAACTTCACTTTCTGACTTTATTTCTAAACTGTTCAACCTGAGCTGTCAATCATATTTGCTCATTTGTCCATCCTGGTCACTCCCAACAAACATCTCACACAAATCATTTAGAGTCAACACAAAGAAAGCATTAATATATTCAGACAAAATACTTTCAAAAAGCATCTTGAAGTCCAAATAAAGTCATACAGAGACTGTTGGTGAAACATGGTCACTGAGTCTGTCAGGTTATGAAGTGCATTGTTGACATCTGGCCGGCTGCTATGGCGTAGGCTTTTTGATTTATGGACTGTAAAATATTTTATTGCATCAAACAGTTCAAGTCCCATGTACATGTGCTGTTTTCTGGTAAGTGGACCCCCTGTTAGAGTGCAGTCATGTTTCATATGGGCCTAAATTCTTGAAATAATTTCCACCGTGTTCCAGGGGAGGATTCGCTCATGCAACAAAAATACCCAGAATCCCAAAGATATGGGCTCTGTGAGGGTCGTTTCCTGCATTTTGATTTGACAGTTTCTCTCCGCCCTCACCCACCTGAGAGTTAGTCGAGCTACGTGATATGACTTGAGGGACACACGTACATTAAATCAGCGCTATATGGAAAACAGGTTTAAGTCGTAAAGCCCTCCAAAAAACATCCGTCTGGATGTCATTTGTGCTGAGCGCTGCAGATTTGTGCTGTGCGTTAACCTCGCCGACATACACTTTCAATGTTAATGAGTTTCTCTTGGCAGGTTGTGCACATTCCTGTCTTTGTCCAGAAATCACTTAATTGGCCAAATGATTGTTCGATTAGGTCATAATGAAAAGAACCAGCCCCTTTAATATACGTTTTAATTCTTTTAGCATGAAACAATGTTCTTTCTTTCTTTCTTTCTTTGATTGATGACTTCAAACAGCTGTGAGCTCTTGTTTTTGTTTGTCCTGTGTGGAAAATGTGTGTTTTTTTGCATTGTGCAACTCTGTTTTTTCTCCTCTTGCAGTCCTTTAGTGCTGTTCTTGATCTTACTGTCTCTAGAAGTCAAAATATTTTTACTTCATATTTAAAAAATGTATACGTAATGAAATATGTATGTGCAGCTTTATTTATTTACTTTTCTGTCATACCGTACTAGCACTACTCCTGCTCGACACAAACTAGTGACGGGCAAAGCTGTTGTTTTCAGTGTACTGAATCATTAGACTCAGTTAATGAAATAGATTTGTTCAGAGAATTGTTCATTACTTCCTGCCTGACCGGAGTCTCTGAACCAAAGTACGGCTGAAAGAGTTGTGATTCGCCTCACGATCGCCGGCTTTCAACAGTGCAGTTGCTAAATACACCAGACTCCTCTGTTAAATATTGAGGTTTTAGAAATGTCCTTGCTAAACGTTGGATATTAACGCATTTTTTAAGTCTTTTGAACTGATCTAGAGTTCGACATTGTTCGGTTTGATTCCTGTGTCGGACGTCACTTTCATGACTCTTACAGTGACAACACTCTTGGCTTAAATTAGTGATAGTACCTGACACCTGGTGCTTTTTTGAGTATCTGCTCTGGTGAGGATCCAAGCGAGATGAGCCTATACTAAAAACGTCAACAGACTGCCAGCCACTGATTGGCAGAAGGAGTAGAGCCGAGTAGTGTATGATGGAAAAGCGGCCATCTTTGACCAATCAGTGGCCGTCATATTTTTGAATTGGCTCAGCTCACTTGGAACCTCACCAGAGCAAATTTCAAAAAAGCCCCAGGTACTATCCCTTATGGAAAAGCAAAAACGAAAAATGAGTTCAGTCAAGCTGAGTAGTGCTAGAATTGTGTAATGGAAGAGCTGGTCTCAGAACAAGTATGTCTTTAAGATAGCAAACAGTTAAGGACTCTTTGAAGTGAACTTTCTCCAGAATTAGCTTTCATGACTCAAATTTGTATTCTAATGTGACATTTGGAAAATGTGCACACTGACAGAGAGCCACCAGGTCCTCGTCTGCCTCTTCACATCATGTTAACAATAGTTTGACAGTCTCTGCAGATCAGTCAGCAGATTGTTTTTTTTTTGTTTTTTTTTTCTTGGAAAATGTGTGTGCAGCCCTTCAAGAATGTCACCTTTGTGTGCCGAAGGATTGAAGGTCATTACAGGATATTTAACAAAGATTTGTCAGACGTACTGGGTTTTTGCATGGTGAAAGTGGAATGAAGGTATGAAGGTCAGATGCTGGACGTCACACACGCAGAAGAAGAAGATTTAGGTGGGAGTCAAGTGAGGCTATCATAATAAAGTGGTTATCACACATGTATACATGCGTGTATGTGTGTGTGTGTGTGTGTGTGTGTGTGTGTGTGTGTGTGTGTGTGTGTGTGTGTGTGTGTGTGTGTGTGTGTGTGTGTGTGTGTGTGCCTGAGGGTAGTGTAGACCAGTGGCTAAGAACAGGTAAGCTCTTCAAATCCATGTGAGCGTGTTTCTGTGCAGACTCCCGTCTCCTCTTGCTCTTTTAACATTCCTCTGAACAGACCTGTAAATGCTACAACCTCAGTTTTATGGTTATTACTATCTCTCTCTCTCTGCACATAAACTATATCTGTCTCTTTTAACAGTGATTTGTAACATAAGTAAGGGATGGAGGGGTGTTTGTGTAATGCTATACAGTATAATCTATGATTAAAGGGAAGAGAAAGGGACTTAAAAAGAGCCAGTGACTATCTCCTAAATATTTATGCGTGCTCCTCTCCTTGACTCAGCGCAGTCAGGCCTCTGTGTTGATCAGTACCAGCCGTCTGTGCATCTTTGAGCGCACAACCTGTGCTTACGGTGATTTATGGCTGTGTGCGCATCCCCCGTTGTGTCGCAGGATTTATTTCAGATTGTGTGAGGTTTTATCAAAAATGACAAATGTGCACCACATGCAGTTGGATTAACTTGTTTCCAACAGTGAGCTGTTTGACTTAAAGCGCGATGCAGAGGCAACTTTAAAAAAAAAAAAAATATATATATACATTCTGTGCATGGGAGTAATAAAATGAAAATTGAACTGAAGACGGCTGGACAGAAGTTAAACTTGTGTCTCAGCAGGTGTGATTTTTTGGGGGGGAGTAATAACGTTATGATCACAGATCCACTTTTGCTGATACATGGTTGGTTTACCGTCTATTGCACTCTGTATATGAGTAGCTTAGTTTTGTTGCATTCAAACAGAGCCAGACTAACTCTTTTCAGTGGTACATTGGTCATATGCAAAGTGGGAGTTTCGATCCAAAACTCTGCTCGTCTACACGTCTTTGTGCCCAAAGACATCTTATCCCAAATTGCCGCTGCCGGCTGTAATGGCAACATCATTAATGATAATGTGATAGATGTATTATATATGTCCTGTATGAATGTGTGAATGAAAACTAGAGGGTAAAACTCTGTATTGAGTGGTCATCAACTACCTGCATAAAAATTCAGACCATCTACTGCTAAAATAAGTGGCTGCTGGCTGTAGCTTCATATAATATTAAACTATACCACCTGCATTAGTTCCTTACTATTTTTTCTGCTTTTATCCAAGGCAACTTTTGTAATCAGCTCCCAAACCCTGCTGCAGTTTACAATTAAATTTAAAATATCTCTTGCTGCCTGGCATTTGGTTCCATGTAGGACACAAAGGCCATTGTTTGAAATGTTGAACAGTCCTTGTTCAGCAATGTGAATCATTCAAAGATGTTTCTTACGTGAGTCAATAGCTGTTGGGTAATGCTGTGGGTTTTGTTGTTCTGTGTGTGTTATTTTATTTTTAACAAACACCACTATTACCAATAATGCGTCACCACTGATGGGGGGAATCTCATGCGTGTTTTCTGAGGCAAATGAAATGCACCACAGACAAATTAAAGGGAATTCCAGCCTCTCACAACCTGGGTCCAATGTTTTCTTGGTAGCAGTAAAATTATAGTCACACAAGTTAATTAGTGAGATCTGGAAATGTGGCTTCAGACAAGAAAACACAAGAAATATGAGAAGTCAGGCAATTATACATGTTTGCCAAACTTGTTTAGAAGAGGATGTATATGGTAAAAAAAAATGTAAAAAAGAAATATTGAACAGACTGAACAGACTGACTCGGAAATGTTTTCTACAGAACAGCTTCACACTAGAGCTTCAATCAAGTTTAATCTGTAAAATGCAGAAAACTGTGTTTCATTGGTCCCTAATCCTCATACTGACGACACCGTGAACAGTTGTCTATGTTGGGTGAAAAATATTTGAAGTACTCTTCATTGATCTATAAATTCCAGGAATGCCTATCTGTCTGTTATTCGCATATTCCTCAAGCCGATGGTCCGATTTCAAATTTGACAGGTGTCCTGCTACGGGCACGAGTAAGTGCAGTGCCAAGTGACATTGTTTGGATAAGTAATGCAAAAGATATCGTTAAATATATCAGTAAAAGAAGCACACATTGGCTTTCGCTGCTCTACTGTAGCCACTCCCCCGCTCTCTCCTACATCACTGTGGGCTACCTGAGAGGACACACACACGGAACACATCCACGGGTATCTTTGGGTAAAAAGTTAAAGGTCCCATATTATGCAAAATAAACTTTTTAATCATTTAAATCCTTATATTTGGGACTCTGGACGTCCTACCAGTTGGAAAACTGTGAAAAAAGATGACTCACATGTTTTTGTGGTCCTCCTCAGTCTAACTACAGGAGCTAAAACGCACAATGTTGACTTCTGAACTCATTGGGACGTCACAATGGGCTAAATTCCTGGAATTTTTGTCTCGCAGAGCTCCGCAAAAGGTTCTATTCTTGGCTCCACAGTGCAGCACAGAGTCCTACACAAACTTCCAGCCTCAGAGGATTTATCTGTCCAGTGGACACATTATGTTAGAGCCTGCAAATGATCACTTTTCCAAATGCTAACTGCTGTTAGCTCCCAGTAGCCTCTGTGGTTGATGTCATTTCCTGTCCCTTAAGTTTTGTTTTACTTTTGTGTGTTTTTTGTTTAAGGCGGCATCAAGCTGAGGCAGATGACGAATGCAATAACACAAAAACAGATTTTGCACGGGCACTGCACTTTAATATCTAAATTGACGTCTCCATATCAGTATTTAAAAATTGTACAGTTTGACTTTAACGTGTCGTTGATCTCTTTCTCTCTCTCTGTTTCTCTCCCTGCCAGGTAACCCCATGCTCCTACGAGTGTTGCCATCAGTTTACCCCAGACAACCAGATACCATCCACCGTCACCTAGGCAACCTCACTGCAATGATGCCCCAGCTGGAGTCTCCAGAGCAACAACACCTGATCAGACTCATTCAAATTGTTGCAGAACAACATCCACTTGTGAGAGGGTTTTTTTTGTCGTTTTATGTTTGAAGCAAAACAAAATGCACTGTGGGTGAAGTAACTGTCACATATGCTAAAAGGGGCTGAAGGGGGGGAAAACCCTTTTTAAAGGGAAATATTTTATTACGAGCACTTTACCAGCAATTCATATACAAACTATAATTTGTCGCCTTGACTTATAAACAGTTGTGTCTTGTAAATCAGGAATGAGTGCCTGTGATATATTTGGATAACTATGAGCTACGTATTATATGTGGCATTTCCATAAGTAAAACATTAATTCAATATGTTACTGTTAAACTGTGCTGTGTTTTGCGTTGAGCTTGTGTGAACATGTTGGAAAACATCCACAGGAACACGGCTCCACATAAGTAAATACCTCAGCGAATGTGGTTTACACAACACTCTCGATAGGAATTCCCTCAAACCTGCGTGTTTTTCGAGCACAGCTTCTTATGTTCAACACGATGGGGAAAGTACCAAATACCAGTGAAAACAGCACATGGTGATAAAACATGGATAGTCTCACGCTCATGTGAAGCACTGGAGAAAGAAAACTCACCATCTGGAGTTATTCTAATTTCCACCCCCCACAGAGACACACACAGACACACACTGCACACACACACACACACAGTATTTCTGTTGTGATTGTAGCTGCATGCAGTTACCAGATTGTTTTCATATTTATAGGATGAATTAAAATGACAGTGATCAATTAAGAAACTCCAGTATTTAATAACTTTAATCCAGTGATCGAACCTCGTCTCCCTGAGGAACAGATGGTGTCTGATTTTCGCAGGATTACAAGAACAAATGCAGGCTCAGCAGGGGAGCTGCAGTGATGGTAATTGTTAGTGTGATCCAGTACAGATAATGTGGAGGAAATGCTCGTTCACTCAATTTTTCCAGACAGTCCTGGTACAATCACGCTTTTGTTTCCTATTAGTCACCAGGCTGTTCGCCGTACACACTGGAACACAAACAGTGGCAGAATTTCTTATTGTCATAATAAAAAGCCATGTTTTTTTATTTTGTATTTTCAATGCAGATGTTGAGCCCTCAGGTGCCTTTGCTGGTCGGTTACCTTGGTGAAAAATCTATGACAGAGGCCGTGTTGGGCGTGCTCATGGACGTGTCACAGGCCAGCCCCTCCTCACTGGTCAGCTTCTTACCTGTGCTGAGGACAGTGGGACAGCAATGCTCTGCTCTCCTGGGCCACGTGGCCAAAATCCACAGCGCTGTTGGCATCATCAGTGAGGTACAAACACACACATACACTGAAAACACTTTGCAGCAATCGTATGCCACTGCTGAGACTCGCATGGTTAATTTTGAGCTGAACAATGTTTTGAAATGTACACAAAATGGCAAGAGGGGAATGAATGCAAAACAGATGTGGGTTCATTTTAGTGACACATTTTTAAGAATATTAACTATTTCTTTCCCAAGTTCAAATTAAGGAATGTGAGGAAGAAGAAAAAAAGGAAAACGGTGACACTGTCACACAAAATTACATACAGTAAGAACTGTGCTGCAAATGTATGTATTGCCAATGCAATGATTCAACAAAGACAAGCTGTCATTATGTAAAAATGGCATGGGAATAATGTTATAGTTCTGTCTGACACATACAAACACATATATTCACACACTGAAACAGACAGTAGTGATTATTTTAACGAGCGAGGAGAGCATCACATGTCTGGATTCTCCGTTGCCGGAGCCAGAGAAGACGACTGCTGCTGCCTGAGTCTCTCCACCAGAGGAGTCCCACACTGCTGCTCTGAAAAGATCTCATTTAAGGGAACATTTAAAGAGCAGTGTAGCCATAACACTATTAGATCTTTTAGCACTAGAACAACTTGTGCTGACAGAAGAATAAACTGAGTCAGTCATCAGATTAGTTGCACAACCATTGACTACAGTCCTTTGGTGTGTGTGTCATTTAATTTTCAGCCAGCTCCATTGTCAAACTTACAAAGAGCACCATTGTGTGCAGTGTACTGCAGTAGTAGTAGTACAACACATGTCAGTTTAATTCAAACCATTGTCAATTGAGTTCACACAGTGTTGATGAAGCCTATCAGCCCCACACAGTTCTTTTCTGTGTTTTGATCTCATGTCGTTTGGGGACATTCCTGAGCTGCACACAGGAAGTGATTTGTTTTACATCAAGACAGACAGACGGACACAGCGGTAACATTATGCTAGTGAAGTAAGGCAGCTGCAAAAATGTTGGTGTATAACCGTGAACACAAAGAAGGAAAGCTTCAGATGAATGCCACAGCATTATGTTGCACTGTTTCTTTTACAAAGGCAGAATATCAGCAATAAAAATCACCAAAAGTCAGTCACATCTCAGCTTGTCTGGGTGAATATGTCTGCCAGCAGTTTGATTTCGCTCTGCAGAGACGTCTGGCAAAGACGCTGTTTTGATCAACTTCAGAATCTCCTAAAAAAGAAACCAATCAGGAATGGGTTTTCCCCTGGTGCACGTGAGGTGGGCTTAATGCAATGGAGACAGAGAAGCAACGTGAAGCAGCTTTTGTAAACAATCCAACATGATGGCCACTGAAGATCAGCTGTCTTTTGATTCAGCCCAGTCCAAATGTATTTCTATAGTACATTTAAAAACAACCAAGTTGACCGAAGTGCTGTACATTACATTAATACAGGTACATAAAACAGACAGGCTATGAAACAATGTAAACAACAATAACGACGGAATATAAAACACAGAAACAAGGTAAATAAAATATATATACGTACATGTATATATATACTAAAACTGCCAAATCTTATACATGGTCAGGAAACGTGAAGGAGAAGTAGTGGGTTTTTCGTCTTGAAGCCACCACAGCAAAGTCTCCCTGGTGTTTTAATCTTAACCTAGGAACCACGAGAAGAGATGTTTCTGATCGTGACAGTGAACATGGATGTAAGAGATCACTGAGGTTAGATGGGGTTAGACCATTCAAGGCTTTATAAATAAAAAGCAGAACTATTGGAATTAATTCTAAAATAGACTGGGAGGCACCGTTATTAGATATTCATCACTCTTAGGATCGACAATATGCACATTGGTTGACACGTTTTCCCTCGTTCTACATACATCATCCAGATCCTTTATCTGATTGGCTGTAGGTCCATCTAATTGCACACAGAGGCATTGTGATCTATATCTGTTGGTCACACTTCCTGGATGTGGGAGGTAACTACACCCTCGTCCAGACTCATACTCAATCTCAAATGAGAGTGAGATGCAGTGTCATAGCAGCTTTATGTTGTGCAGCATTTATTATGTGTTTCAGGTATTTACTACTTATATGACCACAACTCCCATTGCAACTCATACATTACTCAACACTCAAGAGAAATAAAGCCAACATTAGATTAAATAAAGCTGACTTTGTCCTGTGAGCCTCACTCTGGCCAAACTCCAGGCTGTCCTGCAGACTTGACTCATTATCCCCTAATTACCCTTCTCTTGTAGTCAGAAGTGTTTCAGTGACTGTGACAGGAACCCTCTGCTCAAACGCTTGAGCTGCTAAGTACAGGTTAATTAGCGCAATGGCTTGAGCAAACCGCAACGGTGGCATCGCTGTGGGAATTGTGTGTGAGTGACACGGGCTGAGGTTCTTCAGAAAACACGCGATCATACGGGGGGGATGAGGCAGTGAATCCTGTCTCTGTGGCAGATCTTCTTACTTTCTCTGAGGATGAAAATAAACTTGACCTGAGCCCTTTTGAAGGCTGGTTGGCTCACAACCTCAGCACAGATCCAAGTATATCAACAACTATTTCATGCATGTCCATGAGATTTTGCATCACACAGAGAGAGAGAGAGAGAGAGAGAAGTGCAGTGTTTTTTTTCATCAGTTTCTGTCAGTTAAAGCACTCTCGTACACACCCATGCGAGTTTAGAGCATGAGACAAACGGGTTAACTGATGTTGTACAGACATAAAATGGAATACATGATTTGCAATGACAGGAACAGATGAAGTCACAGATTATACAGACCCTCTGAGGTGTGTGTGTGTGTGTGTGTGTGTGTGTGTAGCAGGACACAGCTGAGGGTTCCCACTCTCAATTCCTCGGGGTCCATTTAAGGCAGTGTAACAACAATTTTGGGAAATTCACCAAAGGGGAAAAATACATCATCTGTCTGTAAATAAGATGCACCCCCCCCCCCCCCACACACACACACAAATGTATATGTATATACATACAGACAGAAATCATGGATCTGGAAACCATAATATAGTTTTCTATTACTCCATGGCAACCTTTCTTCCAAAAGTTCCCATGCTCCTCAATCTTCTTGTCGAAAAACCTGCCAATCCAGCTTAGAAACACACACACACATGCATGAGCACAATTGGTCGAACCATAGTGTCCTGTCTTTCTTCACATTGGAACTATTTGATAAATAAGCCGTGTTTTTCTGGGAAATGCCCCTGCAGAGGCCTCCTGGTGATGGCAGTGGAGAACGCCTCCTGTGGGCTTGTGTTTGTGCCCCCCACACACACATGCATACACACTTGATTCTAACAGGATTGCACAACCCCCTCTCTCTCTCTCTGGCTTCCTTCACCTCCTTAAGGAAGTTAGTCTATATTGTTTCTGATTGTTCATGACACAGTTCTAACTTAGATCTGATGATCTACAGTTCGGCCCATAAATATTTGGACATCGACACAGTTCTCTTTATTTTGGCTCTATACACCACAACACTGGATTTGAAATGAAATGATGTGCTTTAACTGCACACTTTCAGCTTTAATTTGAGGGTATTTACATCCAAATCAAGTGAACGGTGTAGGAATTACAACACTTTCTATATGTGCCTCCCACTTTTTAGGGGACCAAAAGTAATTGGACAATTGACTGAAAAGCTATTTCATGTTTCATATTTCAATTGTGGGCTATTTCCTCATTATTTCATCTTCAATGACACAGGTAAAAGTTCTGGAGTTGATTCCAGGAGTGACATTTGCATTTTGAATCTGTTGCTGTTAACTTTCTATATGAGATCCAAGGAGCTGTCACTGTCAGTGAAGCAAGCCATCATTAGGCTGAAAAATCAAAACAAACCCATCAGAGAAATAGCAAAAACATTAGATGCGGCCAAATCAACTGTTTGGAACATTCTTAAAAAGAAAGAACGCACCAGTGAGCTCAGCAACACCAAAGGACCTGGAATACCACGGAAAAACCACTGTGGTGGACGACAGAAGAATTATTTTCCTGGTGAAGAAAAACCCCTTCACAACAGTTGGCCAGATCAGAAACTCTCTCCAGGAGGTCGGTGTTTGTGTTTCAAAGTCAACAATCAAAAGAAGACTTCACCAGAGTGAATACAGAGGGTTCACCACAAGATGCAAACCATTGGTGAGCCTCAAAAACAGGAAGACGAGATTAGAATTTGCCAAACAACACCTAAAAAAGCTGTTATAATTCTGGAAGAACATCCTCTGGACAGATGAGACCAAGATCAACTTGTACCAACGTGATGGGAAGAGAAGAGTGTGGAGAAGGAAAGGAACTGCTCATGATCCACAACATACCACCTCATCAGTGAAGCATGGTGGTGGTAGTGTCATGGTGTGGGCATGTATGGCTGCTTATGGGACTGGTTCCCTTGTGTTTATTGATGATGTAACTGCTGACAAAAGCAGCAGGATGAATTCTGAAGTGTTTCCAGCAATATTATCTGCTCATATTCAGCTAAATGCTTCAGAAATGGGACGGAGCTTCACAGTGCAGATGGACAATGACCCAAAGCAAATGGCAAAAGCCACCAAAGAGTTTTTTAAGGCAAATGTGGAATGTTATCAATCAATCACCTGACCTGAATCTGATTGAGCATGCATTTCACTTGTTGAAGACCAAACTGAAGGGAAAATTCCCCAAGAACAAGCAGGAACTGAAGACCGTGTCAGTAGAGGTGTCCTGAGTGTACCCCGCCTATCACCCTATGTCAGTTGAGATAGGCACAGCACCCCCTGTGATCCTCCTGTGGAGGATAAAGCAGTAGATAATGGATTGATGGATGATGGATGTATGTTTTTGTTCTTATCCACTGTCAGATGAATAATACACCCAAACACCTCTACCTGTCATCTTCACCACAAATTATAAAGCCTCATAAACTGGGGAGCCTCCAAAACACATAAATGTTAGTTGTGACAACGATCCAAGCACGTATTACACAACTCCGTCGGGATGCTTCTGTTTTTAACCACCAATCAGTTTGAATAAATGTTCCCCGTAGTTTTTCACAAGGCATCAAAGGATGGATTTCAGTTTGCAGTGATGTAAGGCTGCTCACATTGAATTGTGACGTCAATACATAGTTGGAAAACAATAGAGCGCTTCACTTGGTGCCAACCGGGGTGTCACAAGAGAGATTAAGCACAATGAAAAGATAAAGAGGAGGGGGGATTTGAACACCATCCAGAAGATGATTCAATTAAATAGATAAATGTTTTAATATCAGGTTTTATCATTATAATGGGAGGTGTGATGTTTTTGTACTGAGGGGATATCATTTCTGCTTCAATTTGCTTAAATCATCTCACACATCCAAGGAGAAAATGAACAAGAAATTCAAAGAAATTATATCTCCGACGAGTATTGTCGCTACTGATTTCCGTGAAAGAAAGCACACAGCTGTGAATTCAGCCGTATCTCAACGGGTCTCGTCAGGATGTGAATTGGTGGTTGAGAGTTTTGAGAGATCAGCGAGTCTAAGAATGACATGTTGGTGAGGAGCAGAGGCATGGTGACAATAGACCAATGCAGTGTTTTCTTCATTTATCATTCATTTATTGAAACAGATATCTCTATCATACAGGCACATGTGCTACTGCCAGATGGGACCGGCTCCCATTGTTGTGTGAATTATGATTATGAAGTAATTAGAAATGAATGGGCCAAATTGTGTCGGTCTCAGCGGAAATGTGTGTGTTTGTGTATTTCCCCATACATAAACGTGCACATTATTTCAATATCTGTCTGGTCAGAGCAGTAAATCGGTTGGATCGCTGCCCCACTGCTCTGTTTTGTTTGGAAAACAACAAAACACATAATTAGCTGCAACAGTTCATATTCTCATAAACTTCCTGGTATTTTCACTACTTTGCAAGATTGTATATTCATTATTCAGCAATGAGTCAAAAAAAAAGTGTTTAGGACATCAATCAAAGCCAAGTCTCACTTCCAGAGTGTATGATGAAAATTCTGCTAATGCTGTAATGTTTTAGTGAGCCGAGTCGTTAATAAGTAAAATCATCACAACAATAAAAGCCTGAACTGTGGGGTTCCACAAACCTCTTAATCATGTTTACATCAAAACAGTCACGTTCTGCCTTTCCTGGCACCTTTAGTCATATAAATTAAGTTTCCTGCAGAGAGACCTTGTGAAACATGCCATAACTGTGCAGTAACTGCATTCTTCTCTCCTCATTACAAGGTGTCCTTAAGCACTGCACACTCAGGTTAGCTGTGTCCATCTTTCTGCTCCCCCATCAATCCATCATAGTTTGTCTCTCACTCAGTGAAGCACAGGAAGCACTTTAAAGATGTCATTTTTTACAGGGTTAAAAGAGGGTCCTTTTTCTTTTTTTCTGTGCACAGGTGAGACCTTTTTGGCTCTGGGTCTGCCCTGGAATGCTGCAAGTGAACCTTTTTCCATTTGCATTTACAATTTTTGTATCGACTGATTTACACCCTTTTAAATCACGTCTGTCACTTGTTAAGTAACGGAGAATGTAATGTGATCAGAATGTAATTTGGCTCATGAAGGATTGCACTTTCAATAGTGATTAAATAATAGTACATGTTTCAGTTACATGACCATATTAGTTATGGTTATTGCTTATTTCAGGAAGCTGGATATGTCAAAGAGATGTTTGAATCTGCCTTGGACAAATATGCTCAAGAGAGAGTTGGATACTGGATACAGTTTAAAATATTTTAAATATGGAGTGTGTGTATGTACCAATGGGGAGGTAATGTCATTTGGAAAAAGAAGTTTAGCGGAAGGCCAGCTGCATGTGTTCGTATTTACTTTGTCATGATTTAAATGCAAAAGAAGGTTCAACAAATCCCCCAAAATGCCGACAAATGTAAAGCCAGTGTGGGTAATGTGACCAAATATTCACTCATTCATCATCGGAAGATGTAGTGAAACAAAAGTCCCATTTTCCGTCCACAACATTAGAGATAACCACTCAACTGTATGGTTTCATCTGTTCTTTATCTTTACTGTTGATATCAGGATCACGTCACTGTCGTTGACTCATTGACTCTATTGTGTCCTTTCTCCAGGCTCATGCTCACAGCTCGCTGGTCTTCCTGGTGTCACTGCTGGGCAGCATGGAGCACAGCTTACACCACACCCTGCTGCTGGAGATCCGTGCTCTGACTGACCGTTACCCGTTATTACTGGGAGGCTGTGGGAAAGACATTTACAGGATGAGCAACTCCTTTACAGCCATAGCCAAGCTCATGGGTAGAAGGCTGGAAGAGAGCTCGGCCACTGCACGCTGCAGGTTGGAAAAGTCCTGCTGACCTGAGTAACAGGCGTTACGTGCATCCTCTTGATAATGTTCATGTCATACAAAGTGCAGCCAAAAATGGTGCATTACATCATTATCACTTGAGCAATATAAGTCGGCCATGACATACACTGCTCTGCTGACCCTGATAGCCAGCTCTAGCACCAAGCATTAGGCCCGCCCACTGTCAAGTGGTTCAATATGTAGGGTCTTACAGCTGGAAGGTCAGGGGTTTGATATCCATCTCCTGTGTCCAATGGGTCCTCAGGCAAGACACTTAACTCCCAGCGACAGTTCAGTCAGTGTGTGAATGATATATAGTAGAACAGAATGGAGGAAAGCACTTAAATTAAGACTGTAGATATATATTGTTTTTAAGTTTGAAATAGGCTAATTCCAAACCCAAAGCTGACTCCAAAAGAAATAAAGATCGTTCAAGCTTGTTGTTAAAACTCTATACGGACATCTATACAGCCTTTATTCAGTTCCGTCTTCAGAAGATGTTGTTCTTCATCCTTCTTTGTCATCATAGACAGTCATGACTCACTGAGTGCTCACCATTACTTCATAAGTGCCTGTGTGGAATTGCTGAGTGAATAGGTTGAATTCAGATGTTTAAATTATTACTTTGGCTCACACGTTCCGACAAACTGCGCGAAGCATTGAGGCACCTCAGGGAATCACGAGCACTGCTGACACGTTATTGCTCATATATTTCCTTAATATGATACCCGAGATTTAGTTTAATGATGACAAAGCACGTTGCACAATTTCAAGATTATTTCAACACAGATTGCAACCAGCAACAGAGCTTTCCTTTGAAAAGTGACTGATTTATCTGCAAGCCTCATCGAGCCGTGACGAGTTTGGAGACACTGAAGACAATAGACCATAGCAATCCACACATTAAACAGATTTTTTTTTTTAAATGCTAAAACCTAATAAACCGACTTCTCCCATAAATAATTCCTAATTCCCAATAAGTCTGTGTCATGGAATGTGCTTGAAAAACAGTATGGATGCACAACACATAAAACAGCATATGTATGTGCTTGTGTGAGTGTGTGCTTTCATGAAATTTGCGTGTTAATGTGCATAAGTTGAATGGGAGTCATCTGCCTGTAGTGTGGGAATGAAACACACATTTCTCTCTAAAATAAGAACAGTATGTGCAGGATTGGAGGCTTCCAGAGGCTTTGCTTGGGGTCTACTGGAAGAAAGATGGAGAGAGTGGGGGCTTGAGAGAGAGGCAGCCTATTGGTGAATGAGAAGGGGGTGAGGAGCACGGGGATTCAAAACCTGGAGAAAAACAAACAGCAACGGGAAACGTTATAGAACAAATTCTCCTCAGAGGGGGGAAAGAAAAAAACGGATGCAAAAAGAGAGAGGGCGGGATTAGATTTAGCCAGCGAGAGAGAAAAAAGACCCTGAAATAGAGTCACCGTTGTGAGAAAATGTTTATTACAGAACAGTTAACTGGAATCAAATTGAAATCCAAATGTAATCTTCATGCCAAATTCTACCTCCGTTACCAACAACCATATTTCCATCCATAGTACCACTTTTATTATTATTGTCTATGTATAACCGTAATACTGCTGTTGGTGTGTCACATAACATCGATTGCACATCTGTCCTGCTAGAAGAATCCTTCCTCTATGGCTCAACATGTTTGCCATGTTAAAATATTCTAAGTACATGTACAGATTGTAAAACCAGTCACCAAATTTTCATTTCATCTGTTACAGGATGGATGAGCCGAGCCCATCATCTCCCTGTGCATCTGTCCCTGGAGGAGGAGAAGAGGGAAGTGAAAAAGGACGGGGGTCAGTACAACAACTTCAGGTGAAGATCCAGGCCATTGAGGAGAAAACGGGGGGCGAGAAGGTGGAGGAGGACTCTCCTGCCTGCCTGAGACGCTACAGCCCAAGCCAAGCTGTCAGAGTGGAGAGCTCCAACAGGTCAGCTCAGTTGGTTTGTTCCATTAACTTAACGAGTAAATACACATACAACTTTCTTATATTTAAGTATTGTTTGGCATTTAGGTCTTTATTTTGATAGACAGTGTGAAATGAGACAAGGAACAGTGATGCAGATTTGGGGAGAGACGTCCAGTAAATGGTTCATCTGGCTGGGAGTCGAGCCAGTGACCAGCTGCTCAACACAAAGGAGCTTTAACTAACTTGTTTGTGGAATGACCTGGACATTTCTTTGTTTTGTTTTTTTTAAAAGGGAAGAGATTGTTATTACTGTCATTGTATAACTCTGTTCATTTTATTGCTTTAATTAACAAGAGATCTGATCCAAGATGACATTATTCCATCTGCTTATGTACAGAGAGCCTACAGCTATTGTGCTGTAATAATAATAATATTTAACATTTTAATCAAGTACAGTGGGCTAAACAAGTGTTCCAGCATCCAGATCATCGTTAAATAAATCTCTGACTAACAATACAATGATTCTAACATTCCTTAACCTTAAATGGAAAAGATAGACAATAGTTATATTACAGTGTAAATATAGGCTGAAGTGCACTGCTTAACTTTTCCTTGCACAAAGCTGCTTATACTATGTAACCATGTCCATACCATGTCTGCAAACATATGGAACTGGTATCTATTATTAGATTTGGAAGCATGTTCTTAGTTTAAGGAGTTACGGTAGTTTCTTGGACTGCATCGATGTAGCAAGTTTAACTTGGACGTGACTTGATTGTATGTTTGAGTGTAAGTTCTGATAAAGGCAACACAGACCTTAGTAGTTCAGTAACTGAAGTCGAAACATGGCTCGTGGCCACAGTTCTGCTGAAGTTGAGCCATTTTTCCTGTTTAAATTTTGTTATCTTAATCACCCAGTGTGTAATGTTTCAGAAGGTTTATTGGCATAAACTGAACGTCCTTCCCATAAGTCTGTTAGTATATGCGCATAAACACTGTTAAAATAAAAATGGTTTGGTTTTTGTAGCCTTAGAATTAGACTTGTATATGCAGAGGCTACCATTTTTGCACTGCCATGTTTGTGGAGCAGCCCAAACAGACAAACTAGCTCGAACTTGCCTTTCAGGTTTCTAAGCAGAAGCTTACGACACACACACGAAAAACGAACAACAAACCGTAGTTCCTTGAGTTTCTTGGGAAAGGGAAAGTCAGCGGTCATAGGTTTTTGGGTCAGTATTTTTTCCACAAGATCTAGAAACCAAACCAACCCTGAACTTAGTAATGTAAGGTGTTGAACACAAGAAAAGGAGTAAAACAGACTGGACTGACTTCTTTATTTCTCTCTCAGGTCAAAGAGCCCGACTCTCCACGCTGTGCGCTCGCACTACATCAACTCGGACAGTGTGGAGGACGGTGATGGAGTGGAGCTAATTCCAGACAACATCTCCTCCAACACTTTACCTAATCAGCAGCCAGAAAACCAGAAAGCACCGCCAAGCGACAGGAAAAGGACCAGCGATGGCTCCTCGCTGCCTGTCACTGCTGCCCTGGACAGAGCGGTAAGAGAGGCAGGTAGAGGTGACGGCAAAGAGAAGGACGACGCTAAAAAGGAGCAGGACGAAGCCGACAGACTTTTCGTCCATTTAAGAGACAATATGGAAACAATCAGAGACTTCTGTAAAGACATGGTGAAGCAGATCCCAGTCCCAGATCAGTGTGTGATAGAAGGTAATGTAATCGTCTATGTCAGTCACCACTGCTATTGTTTTGATGACAGCGTTAATGGCTTATATAGGATGTTATGTTAAGAACTTTGCATACCTTGTGGGTGTTGTTAAGTCCAATATAAAGTTCAGATCATGTGACCTGCTTGGTGTGATATCGAGTCTTAACATCAACATTTCAAGCCTTAAGGCACTGATCAAAAAGCTTTATCGAGCTTTGTTAGAACATGGCTGAACTGCAGACAAGTAAGAAAGGATGAACTATAATGTGAGTGAAACCCCATGTGACGTGTTTGTTAATGGAAACATTAATGGAGGTATAGAGTCAAAGAATGTGGAGTCATTGTATTCAGTTACATCTACACAACATAACCAGGTCTAAGTAGAAACAGATGAATGTGATGCAACTGTGTGTGTGTACGTGTGTGTGTGTGTGTGTGGGTACAGTTTTGTGAGCATGCACTCACAGTTTCATACCGTACTTTTCAACAGTGTGTGCAGAGTAGAGACAGCAATGAAATCAAAACCATTTGTCTCTTAATGAATCCAATCCATTGTCTACAATTTAATCCACTTTTGCATTTCACCTCTTATCCTTCTCATTCTCAGGGACTGGATATTTTACTTTCAATCATGTCTCATGTTTTTGTTTCTCAATTTCATTTTGCTTCAGTCGAGTTAAGTCTTCATTACCATCTTTTAGCAGCGCCTGTCAACACATATTTAACTTTGCGTTTTTAATTTACTTGATGCAGCCCCTCCCAAACTAATAAGTACTTGTGTGTTGTAATAACCACTCTGCTAAACTTCACTTACATGAGACACACAATTAAGAATTTAATGTTGTGAATGTACAGTGAAGCAGAAACATTATTGATAACAAAAAATACACTAAGCTGGGTAACAAGAACTGTTACACAAGTGTCCACACAAACACACACACTTCTACCTGTTGCTTCCTAATGTGAATACAATTCAAGGCAAATAGAATATGATGATACATCCTCAGCTACATGATGTCATCACGCTGCTGGCTGATTACACATAAACTGCTGACCCTCCCTCTCTTGGATTATTATGAACAGTCCACATACACATGCATACAACTGCAAATACACACACACACGTCAACATAGAGTGTCATTAGTTTTTGTATATGAACAAATTATCTTTGACATAGAACACACGTGCTTACGAGTGAAAATAATACTGTGACATAGTAATGTTTGTCACATCCCTAGTGTTCGCTTCATTATTCAACTCCTGCCTCAGAAGAGGAAGGTACAGATCTTTTAGAATATCATACTCAGAGTTTTATTACCACTCACACTGCCTGTTGAGAGCTACTGCTTAAATATGTCATGGAACCACTTAGGCATTTAAGATAATTTGTAGGAAAACAAATTATGGTCGAGTTTTGCTGCAAATTACTTCTGCTGCCTGCAGTTAGGATTCATTTAAATTTGGAGCAGATTTTTGCAATTTTCAAAGCAGAAGATGAGTGCCAGGTGAAGAGTGTGGTTGCTTTTTTGGCAAAGAGACATTTTGACAGCCTCTGGCTGGTAAATACCTCGAGTGGAATTGGATGGAAACAGCTAGAATCGGCTCAACTAAGACCAGGCTGCAATGACTGAAGCTCTAGGGGTGTATGGGCAAAGACAAAGATAATAATTTTTTATTTTTTTTATATCAAAGCAAATACGTTGAAATGTGATTCACAGTCCGATTACTCCTGCATGTATACACTTAGTCGGACTGGAGTCGGACTTGGCTAAAATTTCGTAGTAGAAGACGACAACGTGTAAACTGCACTACTGTTGCCGGATATCTTACAGTGACAGCTTCTTTCTTCGGACAGCATAGCAACCACTACCAGAGCCATGTTTGATCTCATTTGTATCATGATTGACACGTGCAGCAGGTTCAAAACATACAGAACCACAGCACGACCCATCTCACTGTCTATCTCGTCTTTCACTGGAAACTGATTCAATGCACTCTACAGCTAATAGAGAGATACAGTGCCACCTATGGCAGAGTCATATGTACATGGCCAATGAATGAATTTTCTCCTCAGCATGTATACTTGGCAAGTTATCCGACTGCCATGTCCCAGAAGATCTCGTTCACATGTAAGTCTGATGCCATGGCGTTTGTATTTATGAATATGAGCCTTCCAATCTGGTCTGTATTAAATTGGAGTTCCGTCGTAAATCAAAAATGTTGCTGGTGTAAACATCGACGAGGTTGTTTGTGTACACTGTGTCACTCTCTGTGGTTTGAGTCATGTTCTACTTTGCCCAAAAGTGAAAACACTCGTTACCTCAAGCAGACTCGGAACACGGAATAAGTGTTATTAAGATTTTATTTATAACTTTGTTTTGCCAATATGAAATTCAATAATTATATAAGTGGGAAGGGAATACTAAAATGAAGCTCTCGGAAAGTAGATCCTTTATTTTATTTTGAACTCCATCCCAATGTCGCAGATGATTTCAATGTGGAGCACCGCAACTGTTCACTGACTTCTGCTCCTTGGCAGAGAGGTGGAGGTCTGTGGGGGGTGTTAGTGGGAAGAGAAGCCCTTTACAAGATGCATTGCCCTTGTATGCTATGAATCAGCCTCTAAATATGTTTCCAGTATTGCACAAGTCCATATGTGAGACACAAGGAAGCATGCAAAGAGAGAGAGAGCTGAGAGAGGCTGAACGTCAGCTTTGCATCTCAGCGGTATTTTAATCATTTTCACTTATCTGTTTGTTTTGTGTGTCAGATATAAACCGAGGCTGCGTGGCCAAGCTGTCGTTCTCATGTCCTCAGAAGGGACACTACTGCCTGTATGCCAAGTCCTGTTTCAGCCTGACCAGCAGACAGCCTCACCTGTGGATTCACATGATGCTGCTGCATCTGCAGGTGCGTCCAGACATTCTGCTTCCAAAAGATAAAAAATGGAATCTGCAACTGTCACAGAGTTTCACTTTGAAGCATTATAACACTCCACACTGGCTCCTGAGCCATGACTGTCAGGGATTATTGCAGTGAATCAATCCTCCAAAGGAGACCTTTGTTATAACTGAACATTCCTGGCATTTAATAAATGTCCTGGAATGTAAGACGTGGTTTTGTAGGTCAAACAAAACCGACGTTTGTTTGCCAAACTTCTTTCTCCATCTTTCACTCATTTCTGTTCGCACAGTATCATATTTATGTTTTATTTATATTTTAATCATTTGTTTTCCCCCTCTCAACCAGAGCAAGTCCAGTGTCCCCCTGTGCACCCGGGACGAGTGTGTCCAAAGACTGGCTTCTCTTTGGGAGAAGACGAAGCTAAAAGGAGCACACAGTTTTCCCATGGCTATGACACAGCACACCACCCCACACAGGAAGGTACTGGACCAGTGTGTGTGTGTGTGTGTGTGTGTCTGCACACGTGTGTGTGTGTTTGTCCAGGATGAGAGGATGAAGTCATGATGAGTGAAAAACAGAACATTTAGGATAGGAAAGTGTCAAAGTTCAATATGGTCTGACATTTTTGTATACAAGCCTCCGAAGACACTGTGCGTGTGTGTGTGTGTGTGTGTGTGTGTGTGTGTGTGTGTGTGTGTGTGTGTGTGTGTGTAACGGAGTAATTAACAGATTGGGTGAAGAAGACAAAAGCAAGGTGTGAATTTATATGTGGTTCCATCATGTGCTTATTTCTTTTTTGCCTTTGTTTTTGTAAGTGCGTGGATGTGGGTGGTGCTTTCCCCTTAATGTGACACGCTAAGTGTTTCCTAGGAAGTAATTAGACCTGCAAAGATAATACAGCTGTTGTTTGTCTTTCTCTAAAAAAAGGTTGTACAGTGTCTGCAGTGAAATGGACCAGCTATGGTTACCATATGGAACCTGAAAAACAAACACACATTCAGTCTCATTCATGTAAAACCAAACACATGTTTTAGAAGGAGGATGAGACGTGTCTGTGTCCCTCTCTACAGTGTATGCATGCAGACACTTTTTTTTTTAAAGTCACCATTGAAGTTACACATCCTGCTAATCTCACCGTAAAACACTTGACTGTTTTCTTTGCCACATATGTTTAAAAACAGCATTTTGAAGTTCTTTCATCGCTGTTTTTTATTTGCTGCTGCTTTATTTTATTTCAAATCACTTCTCTTCCCTCTTGTGGATTACTTCACAAAGTCACATTTCACAGTACAGTCCTACTACTTTCCCATTTAAGTGTGTTTTTATTTGTGAAGCCCATGCAGGAAGTCGTGAAGTTTAAAACAGCAGATATATGGATGTTACTTTGCTGCATAAAACTGAGCATCAACCATGTGCTTTGCCAGTGTAGAGTTACTCTTAATGTCTCTTTTTTTTTCCTTATTAAATGAGCTCAGTCTGGATTTTCATGAAGCACTAAAAAAAAACCCATTGAAAGAAGGAGATGAGATTTAACAGGAGAGAGGTCGCAACCTTTACCGCCATCCGCATGCACTGCATTTCCTCTCTGCTCTCTCTCTCTCCATCAAACCTACAGGTTCACCCCTGTCACCGTCAGCCAATCAGAAACACATGTAGTGGAAGACGGGGAGAGAAAAGATGTGAAAGCTGTTACATATATATGAGACTGAAAGGTTACCAATTATATCTGTACTGACAGGGAGATTTAAGGGCAGACTAAAGGACTTTATGAGGCTTCAGTGGTTTAAGAGAGACTTGTGTTTTCTCTGAGAAGTCAGTTTAGTAGTTTTACGGCACAGGAATAATAGAAAGCTGATGTGAGAGAGATAAGAGTGATGGAGTAGGAAGGGAATACAAGAATGTGGACAAAATTGGTGATAAAGATGAAAAAAAAAAATTTTTTTAAAAACAGATAAAGAGTGTTATAGATAAAAGAAAGAATTGGAAAGATCAAATCTGGAGGACAGCAAGCACACAGAACATGTCAATGTAAAGATTGTGACAATGCAGGATAATGTGAGCGTTGACTCAAAGTAACTCGCAGAAAAGAGGATGTAGTGCGAGGGAAGAGGAAGTGAGAAAGGAAAAAGAGGAAAGATGTGGCTTGAGATAGGATGAGAAGTGGAAGTCTGAGACTGAGGAGATACTTAAACTAGCATTGTTTTTACCTTTTTCCCCCCCTTTGATTGTCCATAGTGAGATCATATGTTGACACAAGTATGGGGGAGATAAAGTCTGATAGAAGAAGAAGAAGAGGAGGAAGGAGGAAGGACAGCTGAAAACCAAGAGATAAAATTTAACTAAAGGCAGAGCTGCAGCTTAGATTAGATTAAGAATTTTCAGGCAAGATGGAGAGTTATATATATACCCAATTCCCACTGGTCATAAACATGTTTAATTTCGTGTTTCACAGGTTTTCACCAGGAGGATCAGGTTTCACTCCTGAGTCATATGACAATATGTGCAATACATGGTGGTTTTTAAATCAGCTTTGGCTCTGATCCAGGTGAACACATTTGAAGCCGGCCACTGATTGGTCAGAACGTCGTTCGACACAAGAACCAAGCCGAACAGTAGATCATTAACAATCATAAAAATGTGGGTTACAATTACCAGGGAAATGTCTAAAATCTCAATATTTAACAGAGGAGTCTGGTGTATTTAGAGACATCGCTGCTGATCCAGCGGCGTCACAAACCCTGCTGCTGCGCTGCAGTCATGGAGGAATACTGAAGAAATCTTTTAAATGACCTGATTTTATGTCAGTTTCATGCAGCCGTGCAGTGATGACTCCGCCCACGTTGAGTAGGTACTACTTTGTAGTGGAAAACCAACCTAAACCGTGCCGAGGCAACCTGGGACCATAGGTGGAAAAAGGGTATTCATTACTTCTTCATCTGTTCTATTTTTGAGCAGTTATCTTCCAGCTGTTAGTGTTAATGTTCGTAGAAAATCCGTACTTTTTAAATCTTTGGACAACGCCTTTATTTCATCTATTAGATCATCTTTACAACTGCTTTAAAGAGAGACCAAAGTAAAAGATGCACAATAGTAACCACAGTAAAATGATCACTGATGGCTTCAACAAGGTTTCCACTGGCATTTCGCATAGTGGTGAAAGCACTGAACTTTGGTGTGGTCAAAAGCCTTGTCTTTTTAAACAGGGCTAGGCTTTGACACATGACATTTCTCACGCTGAGAAGTGATAAAACTCACCACACAGAAATTAGTAATCTATGAATTGATGATGCTAAGGCAGATTGTTCTGCGTAGTCCATTCATACAGCTGTCTTGAATTAGTAACCTGTCAGCCAAGTCTTTCTTGTTGCCGTGTAATGTCTGAAAATAAGTTTTCTGAAAACAGGTTTCTGATGGGATGGAAGTGAAAGAGCACGGTCAGGTCATCACTTCAATTATAATCACTTCATTTATTATAATAGCTGCTTATTTAAGTCTAAGTTTGAAGGTTAAAGAGTATGACCTTGATGTCTGCATGTCTTTTTTGTTCTGAAAGGCAAAAGAAAGGTTCAAAGATTCAGTGGAATTTGTCCTGGTAAGCTACACATGTGCTTACATATGGGTCGTATTCAGGGATTTGCCAAAATGACCCATAGTTACAAGTTTTAGTTGTAGGGCTTTCACACCGGCATGGCTCTGTTCTGGTTCCCGAACCAAGTTTGTACCAACCAATAACAGGTTTGGAACCCGGAAAAGTTTGTTCTCGTGGGAACCAAGAAATACCTGGTTCTTCAATGTGAACCGTGACATCACCAGTGGGTGTGTCATATTCTGGGTTGTGAAGTCAAGCAGAGAGTAGAGGAAGTATTCAGATTTTGCCGGTGTTGTGTTTACTTCCACCTGAATAACGCGGATTAACGTCGTCCCACTTTGGTTCCTCTTAAACTGGTGTAAACAGGGGATGTAACCAAGGTTCTGAGGATCCAGAACGGCACCAGAGCCAGAACCAGAACTGTTCCTGTCTGAAAGCACTATTGGAGGACTTGTTGGTTTAGTTTCCAGCCTGTCAGCGACTTCACCGTTCACGCAGTTGACACAGTGGTGAAGAGAAAAACAAACACACAACAAAAAACCAACCACTGTCAATGGAAATGAGTTAGTTTAGTTAGTTAATCCTGGGTAAACCCAACTAATTTTATTGTGAAAGAGGCTAAAGTTGATGGAAAGAATAAGTTGAAGGAATGAAAGCTTTTAAAGCATCACATTCATTCACGTATGCCCTGAAAGACAAACAAAACGGGCATGAATAAATAAACACTGTGTCTGGTTTATCGTTTTCATCCATCTCCTCTCCACTTCTTATCCACTCACCTTTCTCCTGGCCCACACTCCTTCCTGGCTCTCCTCCTCATCCTGCCTCCACCCCCCACTGGCTTTCTCCCTTTGGTTTGAAAAAGTCTAAACCAAACTCTAGAATATATTTGTTTTCATACTGCATCAACATTGTATCAAGTACTTTAAAACAAATCAAAAGGAAACAACATGCAAAGTAAATTGTTACTCTTAATGCCTAAAATGAGGTCTTCTATTTGTAAATGGAATTTAAAAATTAAATATCTCCAAAAGGTCATATTTAATACTGAATAATAACTGCATTTGCAAACTGCCTGCAATCAGAATATGTCATGAGCAGTTACAGCCGCATCTTGTTCAAGTTATAATTAGTGATGGAGAGAGTTGCAAAAAGGAAAAAAAAGGGGGTGTTTACTGAAAAGGAAGAGGGGGTTACATGAGGATAGACAGATTAAATTCAGACGCACATAATCCAGCCTTTGTTTCTTTGTGTCTTTACTGAATCGACTGCTCTGGTCCTGATAAATCCGATATGGGCTTGTGTTTTGTTCACGTCGGCCCTGTTACTCTGCTGCTGCACACTGTCACTCTAAACATGGCTTATTCAAACCATATACGAGTCATTTAGCCTGTGCATTATGGGCTGTCAGCTGTGGGTTACACTGTGGTGATGAACCTGGCACCACACAGACTCTGGCTAGATTGTTTTCTGGTAATAGAAACAAATGTGTTATCTTTCTCATTTTTCTTAGATTTGAGCTCTGCATATAAGGTTCTTCGGCTTGTCCTCACAAGAGAACCCTTTTGGGCTCCAGGTGGAAGCTTTATAAAAAGGTTCCACCTGGAATCCATTTGGAGGGTTCCACCAAGAACCCTTTATTCAGGAAGGGGGTTTTAAAGGGTTTTCTGGATCAAAATGGTTCTTACTGGAAGCATTAGTGTTACCAAGAACCCTTAACAAACCCTTTATTTGGGGAAAGGGTTTTTCAGAAGCAGATGGTTCCAGGTAGAACCTCGGCCCTTTTAGAAGGACCCTTTAGGAACCCTTATTTCTAAGAGTGTAGATGAGTCACATGAGCTTTGCTTTGTCACGAGAAAACAATGTTAACCAACCGTTCCTTTTGGTTTTTTATTGTCACTGTCACTGTATGATATTAAATTATTCACTTAGGAATTGTTGGGACCTGTTCCACTTCTTTTTGGACTCAAGAGCAATTTAACTTTAACATCCTCCTCCTCCTCTTCCTTGCATAAACTTCAGACACCGATATAGCGAAAATTAGATTAAGATGGAGCGAGCGATAAGGTGCATTAGAGGAAGAAGCTACATAGATGAAGTCTTGGAAAGAAATCCACTAGATAGGAACAGTGGACTGACAGAGGGTGAGATTGTAGAAGATTGTAGAAGTGGATCCAAGTGCAGAAGGAGATTGTGCAAGGGAGGCAGTAAAGGTGAGTGCTAGGACAAAAGATTTTCCTCCAAGTACCACCAGAGGAAGCGTGCGTGCCACTGGTGGTGCATGTATCACAGTTTGAGAACCATGGCTCTAGGGAGTATGTGCAGGTGAGAAGGGTAGGAGGGAAACTCTTCACATACAGCCATAACATAATCCTCTCATCCTTCATCACGCTACAGCAAAACGATAACCAGAAATCACAAAAAGGTGACATAATTTGTTCCTTTGGAATGCAGTAAATGAAACGTGACATCGTGTTAGAAGATGTGAGGGTTATTATAGAGAGCTGTTGTGTCGATTGCTTATTTCACTCATGATGTGCGTTGACCTCTGTATAAAAACCTCCATATGGGCATGATAACAAGGTCAAAACCTGATTTCCATTGGAAGGGGGTCCTTAATGTTCATGTAAACCCACAGATGGCTGTCTGTCACAGCCACACATGGTCCTCGTTTATCCGTTTACACAAGCAAAGCCCTTTCACATCAATAATTCCAAGTTGTAACAACACAAAATAAGCTCTGATGTATGGATTCATCTGAATTCTCTGACAATCATTCAACGTGCGCTGAAATGTTGCTTTTTAAGTCCACGACTCGGGGGTTCCACAGGGGAATACGCTCTTCAGAAACAGCTTTCACATTTACATCCGAGCTCATTAATATCAAAGGCTGAAGGAACACGAGTCAAAAGGTCAAACACACCAGTAGCTCAGCCATTACAGCTACCTGTTTTTCACAACATTCATTTAGATCCTGCCCCCTCACGCCCCTTTCACATGAGAAATGGTGCTTTTGAACTTCAGTGGATCATCAGAAAAAGTCAAAGGACGACAGCAAAGTCAGAATTCTGTTTTTAAACTGCAGATCACATGACAGAAAATCACAGTATGAAGACACATAGATAAACTCGTGTCAATACACTGTAGATGCTCAGAGCGATAAAACCTTCTCGTTTTCATGAAGACTAATGACAGTAATCCATCATCATCATCATCTTACCAGCACCATAACATAAATATATTATCTCAAGGGTTTAAGTGTGACAGCGTGTATTTCAAGTCGAGTAAAGCTCTTACCATGTGTTGCAGTCCTTCGAGGTTTCTAATGGGGATCTAGTATTTGTCACGCACTGATTTGTTTATGTTGAGCAGAAACTTCTCTCTTAGTGCTTTTTTTCACCATATTCGTGTCACTCTAACAGTGCTTTTATAATGTATACAAAGAAAACCAGGCAAATTATTATGTTTAAACAGTATATAAAACAATTTCATAATGGTACCCCACTGTTTATCTTTGTGAGCATGTACACCAGTGCGTGGATTATTCAGAAATGCTATTGGGATCAAGTAATATTTAGCATCAGTGACTTCCCTCTGCCTACAAGACAATAGCGTATTATGCATTGGTCTGTTTGTGTCTAAATTCATTGTCTCAATTCTCTGCTCAAATTCTGACAGCGGGTGATAAAAATCTTCTGTCCTCTCTCTTTCTCTCCACTCGTTGCCCCATCTGGTCTTGTCGGTCTGTTCTGGATGCTCACTTTGATGGGGAGCTTCTGTCTATTGCATTCCAGAGCTGGAGCTTCCCACCCCATGGTTTATGTCTTCTGCTTTCAGGTCTCGTTTATGTACAAGTGTGGTGTGAAAAAAAAAAACAGGCCTTCCTGCAGTTCTGGGTCTCATAATATACAGTATATAGTTAATACTTTTTTATTGTTTATGGGACTTAAAAGAGAGACTGATGTAAGTTGCAAGCACAAGTGTGATGTGGGTGTTGGTTAAAATTCTGGCTGCTGTGTTTTGAATTAAGGGTTTTAGAAGAAGAGAGTTAAAGCTCCCATAGAACGGAAGTACCAATTAACGCTGTTTTTTTGGTGTGTAGCGCCATTATCTCGTTTACGAAGCCCTGAAGGTTCGAAACAAACAGTTCAGCCACTGCTGAGAACGCTGTGTTGTATTGTAATCTCGGGCTCAGCGACATCTCTGGAAAAACCCGTTCTGGTTATGTTTACAGCATGGTTACAGCATTTCTCCTGAACAGCAGATCCTCCTGCTCTGGGCACTAGTCCGGGCACATCCAGTTGCGTACATTGAACCACAGAAGAAGAATAACGTCCGTTGTGGAGGTGTTTCATGAGCGACAATGTCTTCTGACTCTGGGTCTGACTCCGGGTCAAAGTCATAAAAGGGACTGTGGTGGGGAGTTGTGATGAAGCCATTTTTAAACATTTTTAAAACAATGTTTTGATAATGAGGAGCAGTGCATCCACCGTTCCAGAGGGGGGAGCTGCGCTTCCGAGAGCGGATGTGCTGATTATGTCACTTCCAGGTATTGGCCACTCACAAGACAGTTGGGAAAGCTCTCGTTGGCTGGCCAATCACAACACAGTCTGTCTTCTGGGGGTGAGATTTATGTCTGAAACACTGTGGCTAACGAGAGCTTCAGTGAGGAGAGATTTCCAACGGCCCATTTACAGCAACTAGGAGGTTTTTGACCTCCTTGTGGGAGCAAGTAGACCTCAATAACTCACATATGTGCAATAGGACCACTCTATAGGAGCTTTAAAAATGTCTTAATGTTTAAATTTCCATGGACAGGCTTATTGATTTGAGTCTGTCTTCTGTCTTCAGGACCTGGACAGTCTTCAGATCCAGCTGGACGAGGTGCGTTTCTTTGACCTGTTTGGATACAGTGAAGAAGAGGGAGGTTGGCTGTGCTTCATGTGTAACAATCCTGACAAGGCCACAGGTACACATTTGCCTTCTCTTAAAGTAAATCTCAGTTCAGCTGAAGATCTTTTGTTCAAGGGGTATAAACTAGTTGATTTCACACAGACAATCAGAAAGAGAGTACATGTATCTGGCACTAGTAGGTTTCAGTGCAGCTGAAAATGCTTCATGTTCATGTGCTAGTGTTTCAGAAGTGGATTCTGTTCAGCAGTTTGATGGGATAAATGCTTATTTCAGCAGGTTAGCAAAAAGGTGGGAACAATCAGGCATGAATGCATCTCCAGTGTTTTGGTAATTACTCAGAATTCCCTAGAGGTCCAACAGAAGTTCAACACTGTATCATCAAGTAGTTGGACTGCAAAAACATTTTTTCTGTGTACCCTTAAATTGAACTCCTACTTAAACCAAACAAAGACAAATTGTGAGCAAAAATAATCACAATAATAAAATGTTATTTAAAGAGCACTTTTCTTAAATGTGTAAAAGCCAAGTCAAAAAAGTTGAAAACGAAATTAAGCAAAAAGCTGTTATTTCCTGGTCAAGTGACACTTTTACGCCTTTAAAAACAACTTAGCAAACACATTAACAGCATCAGCTTGGACGTACAGAGTGGAGTTACATCTCTAACAAGAGATTGTCTTTTTCTCATATATTCATTTATCTGGCTTTCTTGGGCACAGTTGTGTTCCTCAGATGCTGCAGAGATCCATGTGTTGTTTTCACTAAAAACATCTTCAAGGCAAAAGATATTTTCCCAGAACTGTTAAGGGAAAAGTGGGCAAAGCCTCTGCCAGTATTGAGCATTGTCGTGAGTCATCACAGTAATGACTGCAGTCACTGCCACCGTGTCACGATGACTGTTCTACAACATTTACATATTAAACAATTAAACAGTATGAACACGACCAAACGTATAAAAACACAACACACAGCAAATAGGTTTCATACTCTGCGTTCCTCACTACTCAAACTTTAGTGCCTGTGGTTGATTTATGCGATGAATCATCTCTCCTCATGTTACTTGGCTCTTTTCAATCATTAATCTACTCTGAGGATCGTGGAGACGACAAATTGTGCGATGAGAGGTGAGCAATGAGACAGTAAATTAGCCCGTATTGTAAATCAATGAGTGACAGTTTAGCCTTAGGAGCACGTACAGTAGTGAAACGGGCTTTAAATCTGCGTGCATCTGCTCCGTGGAAGCAGCTATTAGTTATAGAATTATAGAGTCAGATGAAGGCAGATTGTGGCACGTGTTCTGGTGAGAAAATATGGAGGAGGAGGAAGAAGAGATAAAAAATGAGAGGGAGTAGCTTGTGAAAGTAAAAAGAGAGCCTCTAATAACTACTTAAATGCTGTGTTTCATACAGTAACATGCTGTTTTCTGGCAGACAATAAGAGAGCAGCAGGTATTTCTCAAAGTTACAGCCAGAGGCAGGAAATTGTTTGGGCAGGACAGAAAAAAAAAGCACATTAAAATTTACTGTGTGCATGTGAGTGGACTGGATGTTCACAGGCTTTGGAGGGAGACTTAGATTAGAGATCAACAGTAGATCATGAGACAACAATAATTATTTTGACATCTCAAGAGAACAAATCGTCAGGAGTGTAGATGTAGGCAACCTAATACGGAACTATACCTGAAAACAACAATACAACAGAGTTGGAAACAGCTGTTGAGTCATCAGGTCTTCAGATATAAACTTGGTGATCTGGGATTGAACTTCATCCCCTCGAGTGAAATTAACATCGACATGGTTTACTTAGATGTGCTGTAAGCTGTCATTAAGTCTGGCTCACAGCTTTTCATTTTCTCCGTCTTCCATGTTTCTTTGTCTTCATTGTCATCATCATCATCACCCGTGTCACATACACAAACCCTGCCACACACAGAAGTAAACACAGACATCAGGCTGCTCAATCCAAACAGAACACAAGCCAAACGAAAGCCATCCTTTCAACTCTGCTGCTCAGTATAATCAGTGAGGGAGCTGAGAAGAACAGGTGATTAACTCAAGTTTTGCTTCATTAAATAAGGACTTAATAAAAAAGTGAAAGAAAGTGTGTGCATGTGGATACACACTTAATGTGTAGCATTTGTGGCCTTTGATGGTCCTTCTTACTTCACCCAAATTACAAAAACAGTAGTTTCTTACATAACCGTCATAGTTTACAAGATAAACAAAAGGCCCATCTGAAAATGGAAAACTTTTAAGGCAACTGTTCTTGTTGAAAAGTAGTGTTTTTTTTGAGCAGCTCGACATACTATTTATATCAGTATTGATATCGGTCCAGTACTGCTCAAAATCACTGGTGAATGAGTGGACAGATAAAAATGTAAAATACAATCCAAAAATCCTATGTCGCATGCTTCACTCTGCACAGACTGTTTATTTCTTATTGTTGGAGGCTTACAAGTTTGAAATGACTCAGCACAAATGTGTTGTGAACAGCTTCACAGTTCATAAATGGTCTAAAATGACTGTATAGGACTAATATCGGTAGATACTCGGTATAGTCCAATCCCTATAATGTGGTCATTTGTCTTCTTGTCCCAGTAGACCTCACTTACTTAATGGGCTGTTTGTTCCACTTGGAGGATACAGAACTTTCCACATGCAATAAATCAGTCTCTATTATTTTGAGCTTCAACTCAACTTTAAAGACATTGAGTGGAAGATAGTTCTTGGATTTGATGAAGAAAAAAAATCAGAACTTTTAAGGTAGTGACATCTCGACAGTGTGTGTAAAGTCTGCCTTTGGCATCTTTCTGTTTTCAAAATCCCCCTGGATACGGGTAACAACAGCCTCCGAGCTGGCAACCTGCGTGCTGAAAATGGCATTTTTGGAGGAAGATTTCGATTGCGTAATCACACAGTTGACGTGTAACTTTTAAATAATGGTGATCACCCCCACCTCTCCACCCCCTAAAATCCTACCTAATCTGGCAATGTGAATTTATTGGACAGAAACCGCTGACAAATTCAAATGGGTCATGCACATGACAGTTTATGGTGTTGTCTTTCACCAAAATGAAAATATCCATTATACGAGTTTAATGTCCTGTCAGAGTTTCCACTAAAAGTGTGTCCAGCTCTACCAAGTATTTTAGCTCAAGTTACAGTAAGTGACAGTGATGACTCATCGCACGGAAACAATACACCGACTTCACTTCAGACCCAGGGTGATTTAAACGTTGACTTTTAGATGACACAACTTTTTATTTTTACCACCCCCAACACAGAAAAATCACTGACTACTTCACTATGTACACAGGACATCTGGTATCTAGCCCATCTGCTTCAAGGATGAATGTGTTGTGCGTTCAGAAATGTTTGTCAGCATACCTTAGTTGTAAAGAGTAGTTTTCCGTCTGGTCATTCTCCTCTGACCTCTAACACCAACACCAATTTTTGCTCAAACAACTGCTGCTCACTGAATATTTGGACATGGTTGTATGTGAAAATCGCAGTAGAGCAGACAAGCCTCTCTGACACCAACAACCATGCCATGTTTAAAGTGACTTAAAGGTCCCATATTATGCAAAATCAACTTTTAAATCATTTAAATCCTTATGTTTGGGACTCTGGGGGCCCTACCAGTGGGCAAAGTGTGACAAAAGATGACTCCCTCATGTTTTTGTGGTCCTCCTCAGTCTAAGTACAGGAGATAAAACACGCAATGTTGACTTCCACACTCACTGGGACGTCACAATGCGCTAAATTCCTGGAATTGTTGTCTCACAGAGCTCCGCTTTGTCCGTAAAACACACAAGAGTGCTGGTGAGGGCAACAGTATCCGAAAACTGGAAGTCCGCGAAAAATTCTATGCTTGGCTCCACAGTGCAGCACAGAGTTCTACACAAACTTCCAGCCTCAGAGGCTTTATCTGTCCAGTGTATACATGTTATATATGACAGCAATGTGCCTGCTAGAGCCTGCAAATAATCACTTTTCCAAATGCTAACTGCTGTTAGCCTCTGTGGCTGATGTAATTTCCTGTCCCTTGATTCGTTTTACTTTTACTTTTTTTAAGGTGGACCTAAAGAGATACTGCTAAACAGAGCGTTCTGAACAGGGCTGCTTTGGCAGGGTGATTGAACTGCTGTGGTGCTTCATCCTTATATTTTGACCAAAGCATGTCACAGAACCCAGAACAGGGAACTAGGTTAACTTGGAAAAATAGGCTATAATATGAGACCTTTAAATCACCTTTCTTCCCCATCCTGGTCATCTTGACGATGTCCACATGCCTAAATGCAGTTAGGTGCTGTCAAGATATGTGTTAATCAGCAGTTCAAAGTGTGTATATATTTTTAGTTACCAGCTGCCACCAGCTAACATTTTACTTGCTCTACATTCCTTTGCTATAATCAAAACTTGCTGACATGGTGCAAGTGGCTCAGAGTCGTGTTTTTAATGATAAAGGAGGAAAGAGGGAAAGGTGAAGTGTTTCCATTGTGAAGGCCAACGTGAAGCCAGTAGATACTGCAGCCCCATGAAGCTTTATGATATACTGTTGAACTGTTTAACTACTGGAATGCTTTTGAAGTGAGCGGTAATGAGCAGTCCTGCGTGTGTGTGTGTGTGTTTGTGCTTGTACTGTATGTGTGGACATGTCAGAAGAAGGTACGCACATCTGACACGTCCATTTGGATGAGTTTTCTCACCGTTTCCGTCGCAGATGAGTAGTTTTACTACGACTTGCCAGCACCCTAATCATTAAGAGGTAACTCGTTTCTATGAATATCCATAAAAAGGGGAAAGCAGAATTGTAATTCTGGACTTTTGGCACCGAAGACACAGTTGTCAAAATGTGCTTATGTAATCAAATTCTCTTAAGCCTCACTGACATTAACTCATGCCTGGAAGACAAATCCTCTGCCTGTAAAAATGGAAAACCCTGAGCAGTACTCTCCATCATTTCACTATCAGTCACTGGAGACATGCTGGACATACCAGGAATTATGCTGCAAAGTCACTGTAGATTTACTTTTCTCATGGGTGAGGAGTTGTGGTCATAAGGAAATGTTATTTTTTAATCTATCAAGCTCTTATGTCCAGTAAAATAACATCCTTGATGTTGAAATACAGGGAAATATGGAGTGCTCAATTCTAGATTCTAGTTGTGAAGTTCCATTATGTTCACACTAATCTTGGCAACATTGAGTTCAGGTTTTACTTCAGTCTGCGTTTATTTTTTTTGCAAGAAAATAACTTTTTTTTTCTAAGAACAAACTACATGGAGGACACCATCTCAGTGGAACTTGATCACATCTGTATTCAAACTTTCAGGCATGAGAGTGTGAAGCCCAATGTATACTCTACGTCGTCTCCGACTGCACAAAATACTTTTTAAGTGTCCGTCACTCCGTCAAGGGACAACGGAGACGGTAAGAGCTGCGATTGGTCCTCAGGACAGGCGAGCTAACGCTGCTCTGTGCCGGCTCACAGTGCGCACCGAGCGTCCACAGAGGCGGAGCTGATCACCGCCGACAATGTTGCTGCCAAACTATAAATACGTCTTATTTTAATACACAAACCACATATCTCTAATTATCTTAAAACTGTGTTCCGTGACACATAAAAGTGAGAAACGGCCAGTGTTTCAACAACAACAGTCTTTCTCTCTCTTTCTCTCTCGGACACCATTGCTCACTGTAGCCAAAAGCACAACAACCTTACGCAGAGCCCCCTACTGATCGGGCAGGAAATTGCAGCGCGTATCCGTCCATGGCGCAGAAGTATGAAGGCTCGAGGTGTCTCCGCGGTTACGCAGTCGGATAACGCATTACACAGTCGGAGAAGTATAATGTGGCCTTGAGTGAATGGTTGTTTGTCTCTGTATGTGGCCCTGCGATGGACTGGTGAACTGTCCAGGGTGTACCCCGCCTATCGCCCAATGCCAGCTGAGATAGGCACAGCACCCCCCGCGACCCTCCACTGGAGGATAAAGCAGTAGATAATGGATGGAATTCAGAAAACAACCCTTGTCCCCCAAAAAAGTGGCTTTTAAACTGCATTCCCGATTACAGTTAGCATGAAACAAACTGAATGTGTACAAAATGATTTGACCCATGTACACGTCATTTCATATTGATGTACCAGAAAACAGGGGTCATGTGTGTGATCTGGACCGAAAATTGAACACAGAGGCTGGAGAAGGTAAATGTGAAAGATAAGCAGGTAAGTAGCTGTAGAGAGTTAAAGTGGACGGATATCAATGGTGGCATGTACTGAGGAGATGGTGAAAAACCAGAGATCTAGGCACAGGAATAAAAGTATCAGCAGACACAAAAACAAAATCCCCAAACCCTCACAAAATAAAATCCTGTGCAGCCAAAGACAGTGACTGCCACTGAGCTCACTGAACAGTCTGGGAATGGGTAGAGGTTTTTGTACTGCCAGGTGATTGGAGATGATTGGACCCAGGTGTGGAGTTTAATCAGGCCAGGTGAGGAGCAGCCACACACACACACACACACACACACACATTTACCAGGCTTTCAGGGGACTGTCATTCTACAACACCCAACAGTGGACTTGTGTTTCTGGTTATTTAAAACAGAATAGAACATTTTCTTTTAAGGTCTTTTATCATAATATTACTTCTAATGTGCTTTTTAATCATAAAAAAATAATAATAATAATAATAAGAGGACCTGAACCCTTGAGCGGCCTCTACCTGTCAAAGAGAGAACAGTGATTACTGCACATGTAACAATCAACATTTGTACCTTTTAATGGTGATATATATTACAAAAATAATCATCGCCACTTTAACTGAGAATAAAAAACTAACTTTAAACAAAGGTAACTGGGCTGCATGAAATATCAAGGATTAGTATTGGCATCAATACTAACTTTATCTGGGCTTCAATTATATAAAATAAAATATAAGTTAATTCATTTGTCTTTTACGTCTGAAAATGTCTCACACACAGCGAGAGAGGGGGAGAGGAAGTGGAGAAACAAAAACTTGGACTCACAGCAGAGGTTGTGACATTTTAGTTTTTTTAATGACTGCGTTTTTTTCTAGCTATGAAAAAACATTTTTTTCAAAAGAAAGTCTTAACATTTAATTAACAGGAGGTGGGTGGTGGTCTTGTTTCTAATAAAACCCTTTTTTTAACTACAATTGATTTTTAACAAGGCTACATGTACTGTCGTCTGTGGTTTACGACCATCATTTTCACCTCAGGCCTTAATTTGCTGCTGTTATTCCCAAAGCAAACATTCGACACCGTCAACTGATCCACACTTACACACATACATTACAAAACCCAACCAACTGAACACATATGACGCAAGAAGGTCTTTTTATATGTGGACCTGAGGGTGTCATTTGGGGGAACAGCTGTTTCTGGTAAATGTATTGCATTTTGACTCGTGTTACAGTTTTGAAATTCAGTGACTCCCATAACTTTGTCAAATGCGGCCTGACAATAAAAAAGTAATTGCGTAGGCGTTGCAGGGACGGACCAGACAGCGGAGCTTCACATTTTCATTGCTCTCCATGTGGCCTGGTTATTCTTATGCCTTAAAGCTCACAACTCACAGACATCATAGCATCAGCGTGAAGTCTGCTTATAGCACCGCGCAGCCCCCGTTACCATGGTGATACAAGGTTAGCTGAATTATGTTCATATCATGTCCCTGTTGTCATAGTGATATTAAAGGTCCCATATTATGCAAAATCAACTTTTTAATCATTTATATTTGGGACTCTGGAGGCCCTATCAGTCGCCAAAGTGTGATCCTCCTCAGTCTAAGTACAGGAGATGAAACACGCGATGTTGACTTCCGCGCTCATTGTGACGTCACAATGCACTAAATTCCTGGAATTGTTGTTTACGTTGAGGGCAACGGTATGCGAAAACCGGAAGTCCGCGAAAAGTTCTATTCTTGGCTCCACAGTGCAGCACAGAGTTCTACACAAACTTCCAGCCTCAGAGGATTTATCTGTCCAGTGGATACATGTTATATATGACGGCAATGTGCCTGCTCAAGCTTGCAAATGATCACTTGCTAACTGCTGTTAGCTCCCATTAGCCTCTGTGGCTGATGTCATTTCCTGTCCCTTAAGTTTTGTTTTACTTTTGTTAAGGTGGACCTAAAGAGATACTACTAAACCGAGCGTTCTGAACAGGGCTGTTTTGGCAGGGTGATTGAACAACATGAGACTCATACATAAGACAAAGTCAGGATCTCCCCCAGGATGGCTTTGCTGGTTTACTTATAGGATCAGTTTGTCATAAATTGCACATATATAGTCACATATATACATAAACACAATGTGGTTACGTTAATAACACGGCATCATAATGAATTAAGCCATACTCTTGAATATGGCACTTGAACACACACCTTAAAAATTCCCAGCGCTGGTGGAAAAAGTAATGGAACTGTTGGGATTTAATAACTCGCTGAAGCTCTTTTGACAGCACTTACCTAGAGTTGACATTAACCTGTAAAATACTTTGATTGACTGCGGCCCCCGAGGCAGCAAAGCAGCCCCACATGCACATGGACATCAATTGATCTCGTCTTGTCGGAGCAGTTTACTGTAAAACATATTAGAAAACTCAGTCGTAGATGTATTATTATTATTTTAGAATTAAGAAGAAAATGCTCCAGGCTCCTCATGGATGTCAAGATTTTACTGGAAACAGAAACAACTTATACAAAAGCATACAGTATGTTTACTTTGCTTGCACTGGTGTCCACGGCATTAGTTTGTGGCTCAGTGTGTGTGTGTGTTTTGCAACCTTTTTCTTTTCTTTTTTGTTTTGACATCAGTGTGTGTTGAATGAGGGGTTGTGAACTCCAGCACACGCCTCAGGCTGACCACAAATTTCGGGCATCACTTTCCAGGTGTTAATTTCAGAGTAAAGTGACAGCACGGCGCTTGATGATTTATGCAACAGACACGTTTACTTCTGCACCCAAATAAGACATATTTTGTTTGATGACACAGACAAGCTGGCAACCCCATGTGTCCAGTTTGAAATGAGCAATGTTTCTGTGCAAGAGGCCGACAGGAAGTTTGACAGTTGTTTGGTAGGAATGCTGCTTTAGTCACACTCTCGGTAGCCTGGTGAATCATGAGTAAAGTATATAACGTACTGTATAAACATAATTAAGTGGGACCCTAATTAAGTTACATCAAACATTTAGAACTGTAGGCTGAAAAAGAGTCAATTCTTTATTCTACTCCCTGAAAACAAACAGCTGAGAATGTAAAGGTAGAGCGGGTCTTCTTCTAACCACGGGGGAGGGGGGGGGTCTGTGGTTCGATCCCCCTGGTTCCTATTGTCTACATGCTGAAGTGAAGTGTGGGCAAGACATTGCACCACAAAAATCACTCCCAGTCCCAGCAGCCGTCAGGGCAGCGTGGGAATGGATGTGATAGAAAAATATCTCTGCATATACAGTAGAGGTTTTGGATGGGTCTCTTTGTGAGGACCAAAGAAACTCGGAAACCTAAGGAAGTGAAGACATTGAAGTCCAACCTCACATGTTTAAAGTGCTTTTTGGGAGTGAAGACCTGGTTTTAGAGTTAAGGCCACATTATACTTCTACAACTGCGTAAGACGTTATCCAACTGCGTAACCACGGAGACCCCTCGAGCCTTCATAGTTCTCCATCGTGGTGACGGATACGTGCTGCAATTTTCTGCCCGATCAGTAGGGGTCGCTACGCAAGGTTGTTGTGCTTTTGGCTACAGTGAGCAATGGCCTCCGAGAGAGAAAGACTGTTGTTGTTGTTGTTGCAGGTTTTAAGATAATTTAAGGCGAGAAATTAGCCGTTTAGAGTCTAAACATGTGGTTTGTGTGTAGCAACGTTGTCGGCAGTGATCAGCTCCGCCTCAGTGGCCGGCACAGAGCAGCGTTAGCTCGGCCTGTCCTGAGGACCAATCGCAGCCCTTGCTGTCTCCGTTGTCCCTTGACGGAGTGACGGACATTTAATAAATATTTTGTGCAGCCGGAGACAACGGAGAGGCTCTCCGGCGACGTAGAGGGGTCTCCGTAAGCACTTTGCACATAGAGCACTTTACGCAGGAGTATAAATTGGGCTTTATGGTTATAATTGGGTTTAGGTTAAGGTTAGGGTAATGGCTGTATTAATTTGTCTACGCAGCAGTAAGTACTGTAAATGATCTGACACAGAAAAGCAACACAGCTTCCTCTCTTCTCTGACTCAGGTTATATTGGGATGAACTTTAATTTGTCCAGTTTGGCATCAGTTACTACTGTGAATCATCTCTGTGAATCACAAAGACACACACACACACACACACACACACACACACACACACTGTCTCAGACACTGTCTCAGACACTTTATCAGATTGTGGAAATCTCTTGTCTGTTTTAGTCATCGTCATGGGTAGACATGGATCAAGCTTTTATCCCCGGGGTAAAAACCAACCAAAATACACCAATGATGAAACAACTGCTCACTCTACCAATGTAATTACATTTAAATTAATTTAACTGGACAAAATAAGCATATACTCAAGCACATCATCCATACATAAAGGAAAACATTACCGATGCATGTCGTTATAGACGCACCCACACATACACAAACACTCAAAGTGGAACATGATCCGACTCAGTCGAGGAGGTTGATGAGGTTGTTTCTAATCACAGCAGTCGAGAAGCTTCCATGTGGGAGTTCTCCTCTACGCACTCACACGTGTGTGTGAAAGACAAAAGGCTTTTGTTGATTTAAAATGAAAAACAACCATGTTCCCTGGAAGTGGAGAAGTTTTAGTACATTTCATGCAAATGCAGTTTTAAGTGCTTCAAGGTTGCAAAATACTGCAAAATTAAGAAGCAGACGTGAGACTGAGACTACGTGCAGAGCAGAGCAGAGAGAGGTTTATTTAGCAGCTTTGTAGTAATTAAGTGATAGAAATGTCAGAGCAGTGGGGAGAATTGTAGCTCTGTTTATTTGGTGCAACCTTTGGGAGCACTAACCTTTTCTGCTTTTACAAGCATTTGCAAACAATGCATTCAGGGTGTTTCTCATGCACTACATATTGTATTAACCAAAGAACATTATCGCATTAGATGTTATGCCACTTCCGTAAGGTTTCTTTGTTAATAACAGAGGCGTCAATCTAAAATAAGGCTTTATTCAAAACAATGTAATGCTCCGATATATATTATGATGTAATAAACACAACAGAAAGCAATTTAAATTGAAATTTCCTGCCAAGTAATATCATTTCAACATGTAGGGGGCTTTATGACACAACTGGCTTGTGTCTGAAAATTCTTAAATCATCTTCGCTCATGAACACAGTGCTGTCTCCTGACGTCATCCATGCATGTATCAGTATTGTGACACAAACGTCTTCTTTCGAACCTCTATTCCTCTGTAATACTGTGTTTCCGTCATCCCGCAGTTGTGAACAAGGAGGGGCAGCCTCTGATTGAGGGGAAGCTGAAGGAAAAACAAGTCCGCTGGAAGTTCATCAAGCGCTGGAAAACGCGCTACTTCACCTTGGCAGGAAACCAGCTCCTCTTCCGCAGAGGCAAATCAGTACGTAGCCAATGAAAAAAATGCTTATTCACTAACAGATGCACACGCACAGTTTTCCTCTCAGTTATTTAACCGTCCTTAATGTTTTCCTGTTCCGTATCATTTACAACATGATGATCCTTTGTATAAAACAGTGGAAATCCCAATTTGTGATAGGTTTAACTGTCCCTCAGGGGCATTTGGTGAATTTCACTGTGTCAGTGACTGGCCCCAGGAAGGATTGACAGGGCCAAAGCATGATGCTGCAACATGAGTCATTGTCCCCCTTGATAACATAAACACAGAGAAAGAGGCACTGCTTTGTACAGTGTGTGTGAGTAAAAGAAAGACTGATTATTCTCATCTGAGCATAGGTGAGGAGATTTCCCTCTGGGCTGATACAACACACGCTTCCCTCCTGCTCCCCTCTGTTTGTGTGCTGCTGCTTTGCTCATTGGTTAAACAAAGGCTGAGGTCACAGAGCCGAGCACTGTTTGCAAAGACAGAAGTTTGCTTAATCAAAAACACGGAGAGTGAGCAGCGTGTGCGAAATCGAGCTCAGGTCAGAGATCTGACAATGTTTTGTGCAAACGCGAGGTCAAGTTTGATTTCAACCAGCTGACGAAAGGGAAAACGTTGATTGATGTGGAAGTTTCAGTGCACTTTTGTCGTATTAAGGCCAGTTCACACGCAGTGCCTGAAAACATGCGGATGAAGATAGAGGTGAGATGTTTCAGGGTCAAACTCCTGGCTGACACAACAATGTAACCGTGCGTGCAAAAGACGGCTGCACAGTGTGTATGTCCTGGTTAACGGCAGACATCGAGAGTGAAATACACTCAACAAAAATATAAACGCACAAAGAAAAACTTGTAGTTATTGTTATGTGACAAAACACAGAAACTATCCAAAAATAACAACAAAAGTCCTGGAGTAATGGCAGGAAGAACACAATGGGGGTCGATGATCCAGGTTCACAAACTTCAATAACGTGTGTCCACCATTAGCCTCACGCAGAGCGGTACACCGGCGACGCATGGACATCACCAGGTTGTCGATCGTGGCCTGGGGGATGTTGTCCCCTTCCGCCACCGTTCTGAGGAACTGGAACTGGAACCCGCTGGCGGACACGCCTATCCAGAACATCGCAAAGGTGTTCAATAGGTGACATGTCTGGTGAATACGCCGTGATTCAGTTGTGTTGCCACAGCTGTAACGCTCAACCCAGCACTCAGCATGCCAATGGCACGCTCCCTCATGATTTGTCACTGTGATCTGTGGCATATTGACAAGTGACAAAAGTCCACATTTTGGTGTGCCCTTGGAGTGGCCGTGACACTGGACTACTGGGTTTGAGCAAAACAAATCATTCCATAAACAAATGCATCAAGAATCTGAGCAAATGTCATGACATTCTAATTTTGTTCACCATTTCACGTTTGTGCGTTTATATTTTTGTATTAGTAATGATTAAGATTTTCACAGCCAAGACGTGTGGTTGTTCTCACTCAGTTTACAAACACTAAAGCAGAGCATCACAGAGGAATACCTGGAAACAGAGATCTAATTCTCCGTATCTTTCTCTTTTTTTTTTGTCACTGTGAACAATAGTCTTTGTGCTCCCAACCGAATGGTTATGATTTCCTCTTTCCTTTTACAGCAGCCACACATTGGAAAGGTTTTGTGTCTGTGTCCTCGCAGCTCTGTTTGTCTTTGCCAGCATGTTGTGGAGCTGGTTAAAATGTTGTGAAAGACCTTTTTTCTCCATCTGGAGAGTTAAGATTAAGAACCACACAAAAAAAAATATTGAATGATGCAAATCAGCTTCAACACAGCCATTTTTGAAGCTTTCCCACAAAGCTGAGATGAGCATCTTACTTTGTAATAAGAATTCAACCAGCTGATAAAACATGTACTAAAAAAATGAATGCTTATTGAATGTGTTGTTTGCTCAGCTGCATTTTGCTTGCCTCTGAACATTTTGCTTATTGGGTCCAGACAAAGAATAATGCTATACTGCACTTTGGAGAGTCCTCGTGCACTCAGTTTGTGAAACGTTTCCAAAGTAAATTTGAAACTGTGTGTGATACAACAGCAAATACTACTCATTATCGTTCTAATAGTCTCACTGGTTGAAGGAAAACTGCAACCAAACAAATCACAATCACAATTCGACTTTTTTCCTCAAATCTTTTCAACCCTTGTGGTCTTACAAACTGTAAATTGACAAATGCACTAGGGTTGGCGATCCTGGAAAAAGTGTTTGAGGAGGCTACAGTTTGAATTCCAAAGTTCGAGCCCCTTTCTTCAGACTTCCCTCCGAAGCTATGCGTCCAGAGCACAGATGCGCGCAACGAATACGGATTCGCTTTCTGTCGCCACCGTTCAAACGCTGCACCGATGTTCACTCTGGTCTTGGATCAGATCGCTCTGCATCAGCCTTATTGTTGGCAGCAGCTTTCCCAAAAACATGTCTTTCGTTTGCGACCAACACCTGTTGTTGGCAGATGGCTCCATGTAATTAATTCAGACCGTTCATTATGCATTCCATTAATCACTTCCACTGGGAGTAAAATATTGTTTTAGTGGCTCTTTGTGCTTCCACACTTGCACTTGCCAATATGACCAACAGAGGCCGCCAGAGGCTTGTTGCATGAATGGGGTGAAGTCTGCCATCTCTGATTGTTAATTCACTTGTTAATAAACTAGTAACAAAAAGTTATAAAATCACTCAGTACAGAATAAACTCCCATTTACAAAGATGAGACAGTTTGTTTAGTATGACTGTGTCGACAAAATGTTATACTTGATCAAAAATAATGTCTATTTTGGTTCTCTGTGGGACTTTCAGCAGCCTGGAGGTAAAACTGTGAACATGTCTTCTCCCATTAAGCACTTTTTAACAGTCACATCCTTCACAGAGGATGTGGCCAGTCGCCTCGAGTCGTGCAGCTAGTTCTGGTTATGTGGTTATGACCACAACCTTGACTAAATGTGGGATAAAAAAAAAATACTCTGCTATATTGGAGCAATTTGACGTAAAAGTGCACACATTCAGAATTACAACCGACAGAGGGGTAAAACGCAGAGCTGAAGAATCCAGTTTCCTGCCCTGGAGAAAGCAGCAGCACAATAAAGTCTAACTGTTGGTCCTGCAGATGGTTTGGAAACAACACGAGCACACAGTGTTGTGGTGTTAAAATTGTGCGGTAGTTATATGTTTAAGAGCTGTCTCACAGCGGGTTTGAACTGAATTCACATCACATTATGATAACTTGTCAGTACAACTCCAACCATACAGTGGCTCGACTTGTTCAGACTGCCATGAAAATTATAAGGAAAGAAGAACAACGAATCCCTCAAGCCATTTACGAGCTGTCTGTGCTTAGAGGAGCACAGAGGACACTGGCTGACCATCGCATGTCCGTCACACTGAGTATGAGCTTTTACCCTCTGGCAAACGATACAGTGCACCAAGATGTGGATTCACTTTGTTTAAAACTTGTGTCCGTCTTCTATCATCATGTGCTGTTTCTTTTAGTCGTGCAATTTGTTTTTATTCTCTCTTTATCCTACTGAATTTATCTTTTTATTGTAATATACTGTATGAACTTTGGTCCGCATTTCCAGCAGTAAGTCGAATCTGTTTCCAGTGGGGATTAGACTCCACCAGGGCTGCCCTTTGTCACAGATTTTGTTCATAACCGTATTTCTAGATGCAGCCAGGGTGTTGATGGAGTCCGGTTTGGTGGGCTCAGGATTGGGTCTCTGCTTTTTGCGGTAGATGTAGTCGCTTCATCGGGCCGTGATCTTCAACTCTCTCTGGAGAGGTTTGCGGCCGGGTGTCAAGCAGCTCGGATGAGAATCAGCACCTCCAAATCTGAGACCATGGTCCTAAGTTGGAAAGGGGTGTAGTGACCTCTCCGGGTCGGGAGTGAGATCCTGCCCCTAGTGGAGAAGTTTAAGTATCTCGGGGTTTTGTTCACGAGTGAGGGAAGAATGGAGCGGGAGGTCGACAGGCGTATCAGTGCGGCGTCCACAGTAATGCAAGCTCTGCATTGGTCTGTCATGGTGAAGAAGGAGCTGAGGAGCCAAAAGGCGAAGCTCTTGATTTACCGGTCGATCTACGTTCCTACCCTCACCTATGGTTACGAGCTGTGGGTAGTGACTGAAAGAACGAGATCATGAATACAAACGGTCAAATTGGTTGACTGGCCTCTCCCTTGGAGATAGGGTGAGAAGCTTGGTCATCCAGGAGACTCTCAGAGTAGAACCACTACTCCTCCACATCGAGAGGAGCCAGATGTGGTGGCTCGGGCACCTGGTTCGGATGCCTCCTGGACACCTCCCTAGGGAGGTTCCAACCACGTCCCACTGGGAGGAGGCCCGAGGGAAAACCCAGGACTCACTCGAGAGACTATGTCTCTCAGTTGGCCTGAGAAGACCTTGAGATTTCCCCGGATGAGTTGGACAAAGTGGCCGGGGAGAGGGAAGTCTTCTCTGACCCGTCTTTGGATAAGCGGTAGAAAATGGATGGATGGATGGATCTTGGTCACACGGTGGAATAGTGGCAAAAACAGGTTCGAGACTCGGTCTGACCAAGGATCTTTCTGCATGGAGTTTGCATTCTCCTCGTACTCTGGTTTCCTCCCACAGTCCCCAAACATGCAGAGGTTAAACGGTTGTTTGTCTCTATGTGTTCGCCCTGTGATGGACTGGCGACCTGTCCGGGGTGTGACCCCGTCGTTAACCTTTTGTCAGCTGGAATTGGCTCCAGCGTTCCCGCGACCCTTGTGTGTTGGTAGACAATGAATAAATGAATTTCGAAACCTAATTACCTTACTGAACACAATTTCAAATGATAAATGAGCACTGTCATTTGACAGTCTGGATTCCTTACTCTCATTGTCTGTCCTGCCCACAGAAAGATGAGCTGGACGACATTCCTATCGAGCTGAGTAAAGTGCAGAGTGTCAAGGTGAGGTGTTAATCAAGTCATCATGACAACAACTACACTATATTTTCACAACATCCATTTCCTTACATACTAAAGGTATCACAGAGAAACACTTCATTTCCCACTGTCAGTCATCACCGCCTCTCCTCTCTGTCTACAGGTCGTGGCCAAGAAGCGCCGAGATCGGAGTCTGCCGCGGGCGTTTGAGATCTTCACCGACAATAAGACGTATGTGCTCAAAGCTCAGGACGAGAAACACGCAGAGGAGTGGCTGCAGTGCATCAACGTGGCTGTGGCTCAGGCCAGAGAGAGAGAGAACAGAGAGGCCACCACGTACCTGTAAGACCGACACAGACGCTGATGCAAACTCATGCAGCCAAACATACACTGAGGAATGTCTTTTCTAGTGGTGAGGCGTTTTTTATTTTCAACGCATCAACCTACAAAGAGCTGTGAAGAAGCAAATGTAGTGTTTTCACTCAGAGGAAACACACTCAACAACTCACACTTTACAACACACTGCCAGTAACACTGTAACTATAACTTTATATGTGTACTTTGTGGTACACACCTTCTATTCCAGTGACGATGGAGCACCATTCAAAAGTTATTACATATAATGCAGTATTTTTATTTTTATTTGATATGATTATATTCTTTTTAGAAATAAAATGTATTCAACCAGCAATACCAGCATTATAGAAGAAAGGTCATATTTACTATATTTACTGTTACATCATGTTATTTCTCATACTTTCATCATGAATAACTGACTTCTTTCAGTCCATTAAGTGGTAAAGACTGACTGAATAAACCAGTGCTGCTGTGAGCTTCAAGCACCAAATCAATGCAGCATCGACAGAAACTTAAATTTGGCAATAAAGGCGTTAACATAAAAACTTCATTAAAAAAAATCTGTTGCAATAATTTCACTGTCAAATGTTTGTATTAAACATGACCAAAGTTTCAAACATTAAGGGAAACATTGCTCTGAACTTTCTTTCTGCCAACTTTTCGCAAATGTTTTTATAAAGTCATAGGGACTTTTTTTGAGGATCGCTGACAGATGCTATAGCTACAGACGAGTTTTCTCTATCTGTTCACACACATTTCCTGGTCTGTCCTCATTTACCATGGTCAGCAAAAGTGCTCTACCGTATTCTGCTTTACAAATATGACGTTTTCTGTTGTTGTTGACACATGCAAAAATGAATTAGTGCACACGTGTGCCGTACGAGAGGGCAGTTGTGTTTAGTTGTAAGACACTATAATGAAGGTGAAGCATTGAATCTGATCTGTAAAGAATCTGTTTTTATCAGATTTGAACCGTTGTTGGCTCTTTCTGTTGGATGCAGTTGGAGAAAACAGACGATGAGTCTCTAAAATAGATATAAGATGCTTTGTGACTACCTTTTTCCAGTTGAGTCTCACGTGGCATCTGAGATAAATACTTGTTATTCAGAGAGGGTGTGAGGGATGGATTTGTTTTTTCCTTTTCAAACCATACAGCATGTTTAAACTGCAGGACCAGTGGAGAGGGAGACATTACCCATGGGTAAAACCCTTGGAGCTAATTCAATTAAACAATTTTAAAAACAAGGATGAGGGAAGAATGTCAAGGGGCCTGAATTTGAGCAACAGTAAACCTTTAGGTCACAACGTTGGAGCTGCAATCACTTTTCTGACAAGTGGAAAGGTGAAGGGGGAAAGGAATTGCTCTTGTCCTCTATGTGTTTGAAAGGGTACAGTAACTGCTGCACATCAGTATTGGAGAAGACGCTTGTTTTTATAGTCATATATAGTCTTGTGTTTATAGTTCCAAAGAGACATTTTAAATTAAAATGAGTTTTGCTCAATAAAATGATTCTGTTATCCTTTATCGTTTCATTCAAACTGATTGAAAGCTTGTTATAAAATACAGTGGACCTCAGTGTGATGGCCTGCTATCAATGTGCTGTTTTCCACATGTAAAATCTAACATTATTTTATTTTACTCATGCCGACACCTTCCCAGCAATTATAATTTAAAGTATTGTCACATTTACCCAGTAAACAAAACCTGGCTGTTTTCTAGAAGAAGAAGCCGACCACATAGTTCTATCAAAATGAGTCAAGTCACTGAACCGGAGTGGAAACAACAACAAAAAGACCAACAGGAGAAAACTCATACTTTTCATGATTTTCAGTAAAAACAGACTAAAAAGAACCATTTGCAGACACAAAAACCCAGTGAGCAGAGAATCTTTAAACTCACAGTCAGGCTGATTGTCCTCAGCTGTGGCAGAACACAGGTGCATCCAGGAGCTCCTGATCAACCAAGAAAATCTGTGACCTACATTCTGGGTCTTTGTCCTTTTAGTATTCCCCACACAAACTACACTACCATTAACAAGAATGTATATATACAAAAAACACATATACTGGAGTGGTTTAAACATGTATTCCACCTTTTTGTTAGGCAATAAGTAGACAAAAATTACTATTTGTCTGTGAATGTTTCTGCTGTCTGCATTTATATTCAGGATTACTGTAGACTCACAACTTAGACTCAGCATAATCCACATGATGACTTTAAGGAGCTCATTGTAAAAATCTATGTTGTGCTATTTGGTCACAGTTGGCGTTCACACATTCATTCATTCCACATTAATGCAACGCACTTTCCCAGAAAATATGTGAGCGAAAGTGAGAAACTCTATAAATCTGTGCAGTGGTCGGATTTATGTTCTTTTGTAATCTCGGTGCTATGAGGATTAGGCTATATTTGACTTTCCCAAATTGAATCGATGTCTTCCGTGGAGAATGTCCGCTAAGTTGTTGCTTAATATTGGAGTGTAGAACACAGATTTCTAAGAAGTAATTGTGTGGTTTCCTTATGTTGTAAGAAACGGTGCCAGTTCAGTCATATTCTTTTATGACAAAGGTTTAGTTTTAAAGCCAGGTACTGAACGTGACCTCTCATTTAAAAACAGAACTGTTTCAGAGGTTTTTGGTCTTTGGATGATGTAAAAGAAAACATCTCACATGTAAAACTTAGAGCTAGAGTTCTTACTCAGATTTCCTCTTCTTTGTACTTACTCCCATCTGTTCATTTTTCATTTTTCCACCCCCCAAACATCAACTTCATACTGAGGTGAAATACTGTAACTCCCTTATGTTGCTCCCTTACCATGATGCAGATGACAAGCGTTTCTTGACCCAGTTAAACTCAGCCGTAGCAAATCAATTCCTCTGCATGATGTCTGATTTTGATCTTTATCTGGATCCACATCTGAGGTGTGGGTCTGCCCACAGGTGATCTGTTTGCGATTTTGCTTTAGATTACATATATTTTTTTACATTAAAAAAATCCATGAAAGTTCGAATTTGTTATGCCAAAGCTGGCACACGACCATATTTGGTCTTATTGTTCCTCAGCCCTGGCTGTACTGCCTTTCTCACTATTTTAGGGCTCTGATTGAATGCAATGATTCCCAAAATGTGAGCTGTGGCCCACTGGTGGGCTTTGAAGGTATTGCATTGCCTTACAAATGAATAAATAAACATTTATAATACTTACTTTGCTTTTCGACAGAAGAGTATTTGGGCTACTCAATTAAGGCCAAGTCATTAACTACATTGACATCAATATTATTTATTATGACATTAATTGGTCATTTAGACAGAGTATTTTAATTGTAATATTTTCCATTTTCTTCTTTGTGCTACATTCTCGCTAAAGTACAAATCCGTGAATTGTTTCCGTGTCTCAAACTTCTGAAGTTAGGACATCTCTGGTGTGATGTAGTAGGACAAAGGTTAATGTCAGACACAATCCTACACACAATATTATTATTGTGATTTGCCTTCAAGTGATGTTTGATTGTGTAAATTATGTGAATGTCTGTGAAAATCAAAGTTGTCTCAAACTATCAATGTGAAAACTGTTTGTCTGTTCCACTGCCTCTGAATGCATCTATCTATCTATCTATCTATCTATCTATCTATCTATCTATCTATCTATCTATCTATCTATCTATCTATCTATCTATCTATCTATCTATCTATCTATCTATCAGAAAGGAGATTAGTGAGCTGTTACTGTCAGCACATTAAAGCACAATTACATTATTTATATACACTGTAGTTACAATTTCTTTCTTTTCTTTTCTTTTTTTTTCTTTTTTTTTAAAGAAAAAGCAGATATCAGCACATAAACCGTTGACTGTGTGTAATGTGATCATCTTAAGTATTTAAGTTCCTGAATGTCGATGAAAAAAGCGTGCATATAGAATAAAAGAACTGGAAAGTTCTCCTTTTTTGTGTTGATTTTGTAGATTTTTTCTTGAACTTCAGTCACGTGAGAGGATTTCCTCAAACAGTGAATTACAGATCTGTCGTCTCTTTCTTCCTCCCTTGATTATAAATATAAATTGATTCTGCATACAAACTATTGCTGTGACTTTTCAAGCGTTGACATTTAAATTTATTAATTGCACTGTATTTGACCCATTGCACCTTTTTGCATGTCCAACACTGACACTTTTTCTTTTTTCTAAATGTACAATAAAGAAATCAATGAATCTCTCCCGTGTCTCTTTCAAGGCAAGTAAGATCATTAAAGGGCATGTAAAGTAAATGCAGATTCTCTTCCACACACTAAATATATGTATATATATATACAATTGTGACTAAAAATGTAGGGAAAAAACCAAGAGTGAAGAACTATGGCGTGAAGATAGAAATCGGTTTCTCTTCAGTGTTCTGTTCAGGGATAGGGTGTCTAAAAATACGGCTCGATGATGCACCGGGGCCATAGTACGGTGGCCTGCATGTGCAAACAATTATTACAAAATGTGAAACACTTTCAAAAGCTTGAGACAAATTTCAATTTTTCAAAACAAACTAATAAAACATGAAACACTTTTCCAAATCCCAAAGCAGTAGCTACCCTCGGCGCACTTTATCACTGGCTTACCTGTTCACTCCTGAATAACTGCAGCTGCTCCCACACCACGACTGCCTTTGGTTTGCTCACAAGCTGAGATGTTTTTGTTTTGAAACCTTGATGCAAAAACACACAGAAAAGTTCAAGCTTAACCAGCTCTGACAGTGCGTTTACATGCATGTTAAAGTCAGATTTGAGTCGATTTAATCTTTATGTCATGTAAACATACCTGGATAATTTGATCCATAGTCTGATTACTCACGTCTTACATAGCAACATAGCAAACACCAAGAGCCATGCTCCATATAATTTGTATCACAATTAACATACAAACAGAACCACACCACAATCCATCTCTTTGTTTTTCCTGTGACGTAAAGGTCAACAGGAAACTGATTCAATATACACTAGCTTATAGAGAGCAGAAATCTGTTTCACAATTGGCTGAAACTGACGCTGGTTTGTTGAGGACTTGATGTTCCCATTTAAAGATTTAAAGCACGTTAAACACATACAACACGCACAAGACCACCTCAGTCACTGTGAACTATTACGAAACTTCTTACTGCCGTTGTACTTTACTGAATTATTATGATTCAATAGTTCAATACAGATGAAAAAAAGAGTTGTCAGACTTTCGGAATGCAATTTCTTTTTTTTAAACATAACTGACAATTGAACTTTTGTACACCTGAAGAAATGACTGTATACTATTGTTTCTTTGCATCTGTTCACATATTCATGCACGTGTTCACACTATAAACAGTCCCTTTTTTTTTGTCCAATCCCTGATGCACATGTGCAAATGTTACCCTCCTCCTCCTCCCATGGAGTGTAAACATTGCTGGGCATAAATCCAAGCCAGTGTTTGTAATTGTGGAGCAGACACTGGAGCAGACATCGTGTATTTATGCACGTGTTTTGTCCACTGGACAATAGCAGGGTGAAGAAAGTAATCATCATTAAAAATGGCAATAATCTTATTACAGGTGCTCATTTAGACAGGCAGTGGATGAACAGCTAAAAAAACAGATTGTTGGCTGTAATAAAGTGATGTGACCATGTTTTTGATTGTATCTATGTTACTACACGTGAATGTCTACAGTACAAACTTTAAACTCTTTACTGTATTTTCCGTTTCAGTATCAGTATCACACGATGTCATGCAGCAGTATGAGTTTCAGTTTAACACAATGACTTGCAGCTGTATAAACTACGCTGGGGGTTATTAACCACCAGGAACAGGACATCAATCTTTTCCGGCCCCGACCATTCTTCTTTACAGCAGGGGGAGAATCAGCCAGGTTAACATATTTATACCTTATGCCTAACATTTCATGAGCTGCTGGTGAGAGGGCGCTTATTTTCGGAGCTGGGTTTTCGCCGTGCTGATTATGTCAGGTGGGATTTCAAACACGATTCTTAGGCCTGTCTCAGTCGGGAATTTGACCTTTCACGAGCAATAGATTAATAGATCCGTTGGGACAGCGGCCAGGCTGAACCGTGGACACATTTGAGTGCAACCTGTGCTTCTTAGGAGACCGTTTTTTACCCAATACTTTGGCAGACTGTTACACCACCTTGTTGTTGCACAATTTCATTAAAAAAAACAATATGCAAAAAGAGCAAATGTATGCATTACATTACGTTTCTGACTAATTTACTCTTTTCTTTTCAAGGTGATTTTAAAGGTTGCTCTTATTTAAAACTTAGAGACAATTTGACATGTCAGATAATTGTGAAGTGTGGGAAACGGTTACATGTAATCCACTTCTAATTATCAAACCAACAGCACCCTCTTGCTGCTCAAACATACAAAAAATAACTCCCAGCAATATGGAACTCCACATCCCAAAGTCTATTAATCCGTCCATTCTCTATCCATCTATGCTCTATATTAGGGTCACAGGGGAAAGATAGGATACACCCTGGACAGATAACCGGTCCATCGTAGGATTAACAACCACTTACTTCTCAATTTGGACTGTGGGAGGCAGTCAGAGTGCCTACAGAGAACCCGCTCAGAGCACGAGCAATTGCACCAACTAGCCCTCAAACTCTGGATGTGCGTCAAAATTGAACATTATTTAATAGAACAGTAAAAAAAACATTCATTCAAGTTAAACATTACAAGTGTGTTCCAGGATTTAGAGGTGAATGACTTAACTGTAGATGTCACTTATTTTAATAATAAACATTAAACACAGGTCAGTGGCATAACTCATTTATTATCGAATAAAAATTGGACATGAACACGTGCAGACTAAAAACCAGTGTAACAAATTGACAACCCTAAAATGTTCTGAAATTAAGTCTGCACCCCTGCTGTAAAAAAATAAACTAAGAAAAAAAAAAACATAACCTGTTTGCTTTTTTTGAAACTGTACAACACAGCTTGAGCAACATGCATCTGTCCATAAAGGAAAACAAAAGCAAACCTAACACAAATTGCCTGCCAGACACGTAATGTGCAAACATATTGGATCTTTCCTGAATGCTTTCCACTTTTATTTTACATTTTTTCCCCATTCACTCTTTCCACTGTGAAATTCACTTTTATAAATCAAAGCGTTCACATTTAGTCAGTGGATATCAAGCCATCTTTACACTGTAAATAAGTTTCCTTTTACTACCCCCCTCCCCAAGACAATACCATTACATGTAAAAACCAAAGACATAAGGGTAAGCTAGAGGGATGGTAGAGATGTGTGGAGGAGGGTACGATGGGAAGAAAAAAAAACCTACAGGTCCCAGACTGATCGTCTCGCAGCATCAATGCCGACCCCTTAACCAGAGCAAAAACCGGGTGAAGAAAATAAAGGCTCAACACATGTAAAAGTATAAACGGCACTCATTCACGCTGGTTGTTACTGCTGTCACCTGGATTCCTCTATTGCAAACCTTCACCAATTATCAGCAACAGACGCACTGCTGTCGAGACTAGAGTCGCAGACAAATATTCCATCACCAGAGGGTTTGTACATGGAGCAGCAATTCAACAGTGTTTATAATTACTGCCTCCAATGTCAAGATTAATTTAACTTTCCCATCACGACAAAACCTTGTGGTCCTACAGTTGTTTGTTATTTAGTTTGAGTAAACGAAGATCATGGCTGTAAATCATGGTTTAATGGTCAGTTTAGGGATGCACGCGAGGAACCCAGTCAACCAATTATGATAGCTGTTAAATACACAAAATTAAATCAAACTTGGCATGTTCTCTTTGACAGATATGCAGCGTTTAGCTTTGACAGTTGTTGGTCACTTAGCCCCATGACATATCAGCATCATCTGATAGGCTGCAAATATTAGCTTTACTGTTTTCACTCAGAACATGACAGATTTGATTTTGTTTTGAGTATAATGAAAACATGTCAGTATCCATCAGTCCTGGAGCTAGTCTGTTGAGAGGGAATACATATATGCGTTTGTCTCAACGCCGATGACGACCGTGTCCTGAGTGTCCACTGCTGCTGTGGTGTTTGCTCTTGTGGCTGCGTTCTCTCTCCCTGTCCCGGTCATAGGAGTGAGACCTCTCCCTTCTGTCTCCTCGATGTCCTCCTCGCTCGTGCTTATGTTTCTTTGTAGCCAGGTCAAATGAGCCGCGGTCTCGGTCTCGTTCCCTCTCCCTGTCCGCTTTGACCGGAGTGCGGGACCGTGAACGAGAACGGGAGGAGCGCTTCCTCTTGTGGCCAGATCCTCCACCTCCGCTGTTGCTATGGCGTCCACTGGACTTGGAGTCGCTATTGCTGTGGTGGCTTGTCTTGGACTTCAGGTGAGGGAGAGGTGGCGAGGGCGGATGCCTCCTAGGCGAAGGGCTACGACTGTGGGAGCGGGAACGTGAGCGAGAGCTGTAGGTCCCAGAGCGACTGCGTCTGCTGTTGTAACTGTGGAAACAAATGAATAACATTAGGAATATATTCAACTTATTTAATTACGCTTCTAGTTCAGTTAGGGAGTGTGATGCTCTGAGTTTTATTATTAACACAATCAAGACTTTGGTGAGTAAACAACATAAACAAAGTGATCTTACTGTCTGCGAGGTGATCGAGATCTAGATCGGGAACGTGTTCTTGAACGGGACCGACTTCCACTCCTGCTGTTCCTCCCGATCTTCACCTCTTTCCTTAACCTTATGAAGTATGGAGGAAAGTTAAGTTAACTGAACTCATTAAAGACAGGAATTTACTATCAATCACTCAGAAAATCAATTTTATCAGAAGTACAGCAAAAAAAGACCAACAACTGAAATTTTCTTACCCATTGTGGGGGCTCTTGTTGACCTGTGTCCGGTTGTCTGGCTCCTTCTTCACTGGCTTGAGAGTCTGTGCATTGGGGGATTTCTCATCTACCTTGACCACACTTGGAGAGCAGGGCTTGGAAGCAGGAGAGAAACCTCCCTGCAACAGTGCAGGGGTGCCATCAGGATTCAAGCCTTTAGCCTTCAGCTTAGCTTCTGCCAAAAACACCTTCCTCCGCTCCATCTCCTTCTCCAGCTGTTCATAGTTGGGCTGGAGAAAAATAAATCACATTGTTGCTTCACATAGAATTTTCGTTTGTTTCAGTCCACAACATCTTCTATCTTTCTGCTCTAACAATTTATGGTCAAGTTATTCCATGAGGAGGGTCCCGGGAGAGCCCCACCTGTGCTGCTCAACACCACTTAATGGGGGAAATTAACAGATAATCCAATTGTTACAAAGATATATTGCGAAGAACATCAGTACAACAAAGAAATAATAAACCAAATTGTGCACAAGTTTGTATAGTTTTCCTGAGTGGGGTTCACTTCAGCTCACAAGAAATTCAGAATATCTGGCTTAGAGAACCTAAACAAAGAGGAAAGTACCTTCTTCCTGGTGTAAAGTTTCAAGGTGGTAATGCAGATATCCTTAATCTCCTCTTCAGTGATGCCAAACAGCAGGTACCAATGAGGTCTAGATGGCAGGGGTATCTGGGAGAGAAAGGATAGATGACATATTGCAACATTGGGACATTCTACATGGCATATCTGTGAAGCATTGAGCATCTCTGACAAATAAAATCAGTTTAATGTTCTCACCTGGAGCGCTCGGGCAGCGAGGTATATGCAGGCACAGGCAATAGTCTCAGCTTGGAACCTCACAAACACATTCGTCCGCAGGCTATCATTCATGTAGTTCCTATACAGACAGAAAGAACACAAGAACCAAAACATAGTATTTTCTCCACGCAAAACAACATTTCCACCCACACACACATTTTCAAGTTACTGCAGAACAATGGTCTAAAATTTGGATATTTATCTCATCTTTCTCAGTGCTCATGGCTGATTCTTGCATGTTCAAATATTTAACATCAACAGGTCAATGACATGCTGACAATATAGTATCTGTGGACTTCAGCTTTCAAGGCAGAGGCGAGCTTCAGACCTGATAACTATAATGACAACAGCTGCATGTTTGAGATTTCATATTGCTGCAGTGGAACAAACATTTTTAACCAAGTTTAACTTTGTCCATTTTTCTCTGGGGCATCCATGTGACATGGCACCGTTATGTCACTGGTAAAACATGAAGACACTGAACACCTGCCAAGACCATTTCACCACACAATGACCCTGGAATTACTATATTTGGACTAATGATGATCAAGACAATGACATATGCCTTGTAAGGTGGGGACATGCAGCATACAGATGAACAGCCATCAAAAATGCAGGGGGCACTTTTAGATTGTTAGACCTCGGGTAACATGGAAGGACGGAATGCATGGCGGGAAGCAAGACAGACAGTGTTTGTGATTCAGTTCAATGGTGATGTAATCAAATGATGTAAAACTGGTCAACTATTCAGCACATTTAGTGTATGGACCACAAAGGACCTTCATAGTGACTGTGAGGTTCAAGCAAAAAAACAAAACTCCCCACCTAGATTTCCTTCCATTAAAGAGTTGCAAATGACCCCCACAGGATCACTGATTCTACTTGCCCATAACTCAACTCCAATATGTGGCATTGTAAGATTTATCTACAGGACATGAAATGGCAAACTTTGCCTCGCTACTGAGTCTGTGCGCAACAAACAGATGTCAGTAGGTTGACCAGTACAAATGATAATTGGGATAAGCCACTGGGAGAGTAAGAGGACATACAATGGCCAGGATGTCAATAGGGCAAACCGAGTAGTGTGAGCATCTATGTCCTTGGAAAACATAGAAGTCAAAAAGACAAAAAAGTGACAAAGATTATGATAAAATCCCTGATAAACTAACTCATAACTGTTCCCCCTCAGACTATAAAAACCCAACTACAACAAGGCAAAAAGGGACATGAAAAGTGATCACAAAGCAGTGCAACTTCCTTTCTACAGGTGACACTTCTCCTTTTCCCTGCAATACACTGCATGTGTATACAATGAGCAATTATAATACAAAACAACCCTGCTATACTTTCAGTCTATCCTGCTCGTCAGACCTGCTATTAAGCAGATTAGTTTGCCAAGTTTACTAAAGAAAACATGAGGCCGTTGAATTCTGACTGCTGCATGGATGAGACCGATCCTTGGAAGCATAACCAGAGAACTGGATCAGCCTGTAAGACAGACACATGTCTTGACACCATGTCAGTTGAGGAAAGGACACAGTATACTACTGTTAACAATAATAAAAAAGAGAGGCAGGTTAACTCATAGAAAAGTTAGTCTGATCTGGCAACGTTTACTTCATTGCTTAATGCAACTAAACGATATTTTTTTTTTCTAAATATAAGCTATTTGGCAAAATAAGAATTACAGATGAAACCTATGTAGCAAGACCAAAAAAATACAAATCCTTCTGGACACCCAAGAGAAAACAAGATGATGTAGGCTGTTGGGAAAGGCCCGCCTGCCCCCTTCAGTGAATCTCGGCATTGGGATTGGCTGTCTGGAGAGGGGCAGTCAGCCAAAAGGGGGAGCTTCTTGAGGTCATGTGGTTGGAGGAGGCAGAGTTCAGAGGTTCTTTATGTGACTTACCAGCATGGACTACCCTTTAATCAAAGAGTAGAGAGAAAGGACAAAGTTAAACCAAGTTCCCTGGGCACCGCAAATCAGACTTACAGCAAAGCCATGTAAAGACAGGCAAGAGAGTGATTCACAGGTAACAGTAACAGGTTTGTAAATAATACAACTTGTACTATCAGAGAAAAAAACAAGAGGTGGAAGGGTTAAAATGGAGTGAGGGAATGTCTCAGTCAGACCTGGGCAAAATGGATGTCGAATGGTTTTTAAGTTTGTGCTTAATAACATGCAGGGCACTTGAATATCACTTATCTGACATATGTTGTTTCCACATATAGGTCTGTCTCGAGTTCCAGGCAGATAAACCAAGTGCTCTTCAATTCAACCTTTGAAACTCATTCAACTTCATCTTTAGCCCAGGTCTGGTTGCACTTCTTGCAGACATGACACAGGTTGCTGTTGTGAGGAATGGTCAGTGATGAACTATAAAAGAACTTACCAGGCCGTCTGGACCAGCGTCTGGTTCCGTTCACATTCCAGGACTTGGAGGTACATGACGATAATCTACAATGACAAAATAATTGTGGATTTAGCCCAAAAGAGCCCACATTGCTCTGATGAGTAATGGTTTACAGTGTCTAACTTAGCTCACCTTATGTGGATGCTTGACATGCACACAGAAGCCCAGCTCCTTCAGGATGCGCCGCTCTCCTTTGATCACTTGGTTTTTGGTACTTATGTAGTTGTTATCAAGTATCAATGGATTTGGAGTCCTAGTTTATAAAGGAATCAAAACAAAATAATGGTTCCCCCCTTCAAAATGAGGGTAAAATAAGGGAAAGAAAGAAAGTGCCCTTCTTGATATCTAGTTCTCTTTTGCTTTTTTCCCCTTTCAACCAACTTAAAGCAACAGGTTTAATTGTTTGCATGCCTGACAGTTTGCAGGGGTTTGTGGACTCCTGTGGTTCCTGATAAGACTTGTGGGATCTTAAAGACAGTCCTCAACCTCCACCACCCAATGACACGGCTTTGACAGAAATATCAACAGAAAACATCTACTTCAAGGTGCAGCACAGTCCTTAGAAACTGACTTCTAAAATCAATCAAAACGCTCAACTATGAGCAAACACATGCCAATCTATATAATAGATGACATACATGATTACAATACTCAACTCAATAAACGACTGACCACATACTCTTTCATGCAGCAGTATATCCACTTCATCAAATAAGTCGTTTTTTTGTCCAAGGACTACACATGAATCTCACAATTGAGATATATCTGTAATGGTCTACACCATCATGCTGATTACATAAAGCACATTATTCAAAACGTGCAAAAGAAACATACAGATTTTTTAAAGTGCTGTTTAGAGATGTGGACTAACCTCCTAATGAACCATCAACCAACTGCATCAGGGACCATGGAACACATAAAATTCCAGCTAATGTCCCTCTACTACTTTCTATATGACTGAACAGTGATTCAGCACTTTACATTCCCCGAAACAACAAGGATCATCTTCAGTGTTTCAGTATTCCCAGTAAGGATCTGTAAATGCTGTCATGCTATAAACCATGAGCATGGGGAAATATACTATACATTAAGGAATTGACCACTGCAGTCCATATCTAAATTTGAAGACATCTTAAATCCATTTTATAACTACAAACATATGAAGCCAAACTACTGAAGCTGCAGTACATGCACTGACACTAGCCTAATTCATAATCCAGATTCACAACTTTATTTAGTTGAACTTTTAACTTTAGTGAACAAAGTGATATTTCAATGAAAGCCATGGGTAACATTTGGTGAATGAGGTTTTGCTAATGTTGCACAAACAAAATGCAGGTGAGGATCAGTCATAAGAGAACTACATTACCCAATGGCCCGCAGATTGACGGACAGATACCCAAAGCTTAAGAATGAACCACAGAAGTCCTCAATGCGCCCCGGGGGCCAAGGATTTTCGGCCAACCTGTCATCCCCGATCCCAGTGCCCCGCGGTGGCTCAGACCACGGGTGTCTCCCACAGGAGGGGGTGGGGTGTGCCTGGGGGAGGAGTGTGACCCCCTTGCATCATGGTTGTCATGCCGACTGCTTCATCTTACGTACCATTCCACATCACCCAGGCTTTGGTAAATGTAGCTGGTCGCTGTTAGTTGGTTGCAAGGGGAAAAAAGAATGTAAGTTAATGCCAAGGTCTATAGTACCAGCATGAACAAATTTCTAAAAAGACAAAGGCATGTGAAAGTAATCCAGCTGTGCCTTGTCTTGTAATGCACTCCATTAATTTAAACAGTGAATGTTGATATTGAGTGTAATGTCAAACTCAGATGTCATATGTAGACAATTACTCGTTTGAAACTACTACTGAAGTGGAAACTGAAAAGTTTAAAATGGTTTAGAGTACATGGATAAACAGAAGGGCACTTTCACAGAGAAGAAGAAAGCAACATCAGATAAAAACTTAAACAAAACACAATTCAAGATATCCACAGTGAAAGGAACACCATACAATATTTCCATAATGAGAACTGTATTCAATGTCCACACTTACTTTTTGACTCTCATCTGCCTGAGATGGTGGAAAACATTGATGACATCTCGTATTCGCCGGGGCGCTTCTTCAATCTTGGAGGCCAAATTGATACAAGCCATAGCAACAATCTGTTTGGATGATAAAAAGTTGATGGGTACATTTAAAAAGCTAGAAAATACAAAGAGATATAGCAACACAGCCGCCAATTTGATATTTTGTGATTTAAATCAATAAAAACTACTATGAACAGAGAACACCTCACTACATAAGTCTTTAACCAACGCTTAACTTAGTTTAGTCGTATTTAAGACAGTACAGAGACTAATTAAGTTATGAATATTCTGTTTTACATTATTTTTAAACTAAAAATACAATTTACTTTTAATAATATTGTGTTATGGACCTCCAGGAACATTAACAGTAATGTTTCATTATTTTTCATCACCACATATAATTGGAGGACGTTACTAACACACACCACTAGTGATCCAGAAACAACACGTTCATTTATACTAGCTTTGTTGACCGTAAAATGTGAGGAAACTCTCGCGCGACGTCTCGACAATATGGCTGCCACAAACGCAACCGCGACGACAAGCTAGGCTAACGTTACATTGCAAAACGCGGCCTCATACCTTTACAATACCGATGACGAACTTACCTCAAAGCTGTGTTTCACGAAGGACTTGGAGTAGAAAAACCGATGGAAGAGCACCTGAGCAGTTGCCATCGCCACCTGAGGGAAAATAAACATCCCGTTTGTCTTCTGCTTTGTGTAACATAGCTCAACCTTGCACAATAGATCGCCGCCATTTTGACTCCACCACGCCAACGTCTAGCAGCTAACGTTATTAGCCGCTAACAACCAGGCCATGGCGTGCTGTGGACTCAAATGTGTACTAAAAAACGAAAGAAGAAACGGTATATCACCTTATTCCGATACGGAAACAAAAACAGTATTTTACCTGTGGTAACCGGAGAAGAATACCCGCCGACTGGATCAGCTCACATCCGAGTATGCGAAGGTCGGTCTCCGTGTTCAAATCTAGGCCGTCGAGCATTGACGGCGTCGGCGAAAGACTTTCCTCGGGTACGAGAGAGTTGTCGATCGTAAGATACACCTCTGAGTACACCTTGTCACCAATAAGGATGCCATCGTTGTTTGTGGATGCGGTGGAAGATACAGAGAGGGGACCTGCGGCCATATTCACCAAGAAAATACAGCTCGGATAGCAGCTCTCAGCCTGTTGCCTCGACAGAACGACGGTGGAGCGGCAGGGTGACTGACAAATTGTGTGACGTCACTACCTCACTGAAACCGAGATGCATGTGCACATCCGCGGAAGTAAATAGTCAAACAGTTTGGTATCGCCGTTTAAAAATATACATTATTATTCACACTCACAAACTATATTAGAATGTTGCTCGTTGAGGGAGAGTTTTACTCGAATTTGTTTCATTAATTACCGCTGGTAAACAATGAATTATCTGTAAGACCTATATTCCCTGATATAGAATCATACTTCCATTGTTACCGTTGGTAACGTGGCACATACAAGTTGGCATTCGTATTGTTGCATTAGCTAATTATTCATAACTTTACTACTTATATTTTATTTTATACTACTTACATATTTCTAATGTATTGTAGAATATTAAACTGTCCTTCCCTTCTTTGGCATTTTATCTCCCATTGTTGTTTTTTAAAACGCTAGTTGCCAGATAATTTTGCATGATTGAACCATTTCACATACAAGTGTGTTATTACATTTATTGTTCTCCCTCTTTCCCCTCTTCGTATTTCTCTCGACACAGTCCCTGAATGTCTTGTCAAACGCGTTCCACTTCTTCAGCTGTGTTTCATGGCAGTTGGTGTCTGTAATGTTGCATTACTGCCTCCCCGTGGCCTCGGCTTGGTCCCGATTCCGAGAACAACAACTTTAAACCCCAAACCTTTTCCAGTACATCAGGTAATATCATAACAACCGAATTTGAAATGTGTAGTTATCGTGGTAATTATTATGTCCCCGCCGACACCCAGCAAAGCACGAGGAAATGACTCAACACCAACGCTTTCTGTGACGTATTTTACTGGAAAGTCCGGACTTGTCACCACTACCTCTGGAACATATCCATCCGCCAATTAAACAGCACATACAAGTAAGAAAGAAGTTTCTCAGCCGCAACGTAACAGATTATAATTAAGCAATCATGGTTTGCACGCTCTTTTCACGCACAGTGCACCGAGCTGAGTGATATATAGTGATTGTAATGTTCAAACGTTCAGTAATCCATCGATCAAAGTAACAAAGGCAGACCGACACAGTTTAGTGACAATTATAAACTTAAATTTGACTTTTATTTTAAATACAATTTCTATTGCGGTATGAAGGTGCGGCTCCACGTGACCACTTAGCACACAATAGTATGTTTACTAACTAACTCCCCTTTGAGTTTCTATTTGTTTTATGGCCGGAGGCCTTGCAGTAACTACATACAGACAGAAGAGGGAGCCAGAGACCCAGCAGAGTGGATCCCCTGGTTCAACAGACACACCAATGACCCGATGATGCTGTTACAATACAATAGTCGATTGAACCGTTTCCACAAATTAGTGCGTGCGTGCGTGTGTGTGTGTTGAATGATGTTGGTCATGAGTTGTTGTTGTGAATTACTGTGGGCCGCCTTACTGTATATCATTGCAAACCTGTCTGGCCATTCTCCTCTGACCTCTGCTGCCAATAAGGTATTATTTCCATCAATAGAACTGCAGCTCACTGCGTATTGACTCTTTTTCAGACCCTTTTCTGTAAACCTTTGAAATGGTTGTCCATGAAAATCCCAGCAATTTCTCAAATACTCAAACCAGCCTGTCTGGCATCAACAAAAATACAACCTTCGAAGTCACTGTGCTCAGTTTGACCTTCAGCAGATCGTCTTGACCATGTCAGTATGCTTTATTACATATTGAGTCACTGTCGTGTGATTAGCTGATTAGATATTTCTGTTACAAGCATTTGATAGTTAAATGTCAACTTTCACTTCACGCCATGTTTATTGTGCCAGATGGGAATATTGTCCTACATTTGGATCAAAAAACAGACGTGAAAAAATCAATACCATTTCAGACTATGGGAGACCAAACTCCAATTTTAAGACCTTATACCAGCAATCTCAAAGAGCCCCAGTAATGAAGGCTTTCTTAAAAACTCCTAGACTGTTTACTATGCTGGTGCTAAAAATCTAACATTTACATTTTAACCACCTGACACAGGAAGCAAAGTGTAAAGTTCCAATTCTGCAGGAAAATAAAGTGAAGTTGTCACGTTTATTTTGCTGTGTGCAGTGTTCATGTGGACAACAGGGTACACATGCGGATAACTCGCTCACACGGGGAGGAAATGGGGAAGTCAGAGGGAGACCAAAAGCAATTTATTGCCCCAGGCCCCATTCACAGTAAAATCTTACCACAGTTGGTTCTTTGCTAAGGTTAACTCTACTTGCACGAGTGCTTTTGTGTGTCTGAAGCTTAGAGAAAAACTCCCTGACCACATTTACACTTTAGATGACATTACCATGGCTTCCAGCTCCACTGTAAAGAACCATGGAGTTATTTTTGACCAGGATGTCATTTGACTCACATAAAACTCATTTCCAGAACAGCCGTCTTCCACCTGCAGAACATTATGAAAATTAGAAACAGTTTGTCCTGAAAGGACGCTGAAAAAAAATTGTTCATGCTTTTGTTACATCTCGATTGGATTACTGCAACTCGTTACCATCAGGATGTTCCAATAAGTCTTTTAAAACCCCACAGTTAATTCAAAATGCTGCAGCACGAGTTCTGACAGGAACTGGAAAGAGAGACAATATCACTCCAGTGTTAGCTTCTCTACACTGGCTCCCGTACAGTGTACAATTCAATTTAAAATCCTCATCGTAAAGACAACTTAAAGGTACATTAAAAAAAATCTTTTGCAGACTGCAAATCATGTTTATGTTTTGAAATCATGTTTTGGCATGTGGCGCCGCCGTCTACCAATCATTTCAGTCAGTAGAGTCTCAGCTGCCGAGCAACCACAGGTTGCCAGTTACGTCAGAAAACGAAACCTAAAAGACCTCGGTATTTTGAATTTGAATGTAGTAACCGTTTTTGGCCACATTCTTACATATGGCTCCTTTAATGCAACTGTTACATATCTGCTCCAGGTCCCTCTCTTCTGTCTCTACCTCACCTCCTTTTCTCTCTCCCCATTTTTCCTTTCACCCCAACCTGTCGAGGCAGATGCTGCAGATCTTTGAGTCTGTTTCTGTCAGAGATTTCTTTCTGTTTTTTATCTCCTGTGCTTGGTCACTGTGTGAATTGTTAGGTTTATCCTCTCTCAATAATATTGTAAAGGTTTCTGCCTTATGTTGTGTTCACCCGAACACAACACCTGTATCAGCGAATTAAATTAAATTTAATTTGGTGCTATACAAATAATATTGAATTGAATTGAAAGCAATAACTGTAATTATGCAAACATAACATGTAGCGTAGCCCCTTCTGTCATAAGCTGTTTGAAAGTCGATGTGTCATGTGAGACATACACACACACACACAGACATTTTAGTTTTAATAATGTACCACGTCGGTGCAGACTGAGGTTTCATTGTCCTTGTCATTCGCCAACACCTACAACAGCACCTTTGGCCCCCTGCACTTACGCAATTACCACGACGACGACGACGACAAGAATGCTGGGCATTCTTTCTTCGGTTGCCTGGGTGACGCAAATTATAGGGTGTGGGAGGGCTCACGGGACGGCACAATACAGAAATGACCATAACCTCACAGAGGAGAGGCGTTCAGGGACGCCCATTGACGAACAAGGGCTGAGTTGTACACACACACACACACACACACACACACACACACACACACACACACACACCACTCCCTGAAGCGTGTGTGTGTGTGTGTGTTTATGAGCAACTTGCACAGATTCCCCAGGGACACGTGTGCATGCCTGCCCTGCTATGATAATTACTGCAAGGAGATCATGCTCCAAATGTGCGTGCATGGCATGTGTGTGTCCATTTATTTCTGAACGTTTAAGCACAATCAAAAATGTCAGCCATGCCGACGTAGTGGGGCTTTATGCTGCACGTGTCAAGTTGTGTAAACTCTTTCAAGGAGTTGCCTATCTATTAAAGCCAGATCCCTCTCATATGACCAGAGGCACAGACACACGCACACACACCAGGAAGGACACCCAGTCAAGGGCTACAAAGCAAGGGCATGAGCAAACGAAAAAAGCAAAGGGGAGTAGAGATGAGAGCAGTGACTGGATCAAAAATAATGTGGAGGCACAGACAGCTGAGGAGAAGAGGCTGAGGGGGGATTGCTTTTTAGCAACATGGTCAAAGGGGTTGAATACCAAAAAGAAGGCCGATTTTGACAAATCTATAGATTAATGTACATCTGTTCGAGAGATACAGTAAGCGGGAGCGAGAAAGTGAGAGAGAGCAACATGTTTGTGTTTTGAGGTAGACGTGCAGAGCGTGTGTGTGGTCAGAGTCGGTGAATTAGAGACAGGGAGAGAGAGTGTGTGTACAAAAATTACACCCAAGCTCTTTGAACCTGGCCATTAAAGGCTCAGTTTGTAAGACTGAGATTAACTTATTTCCATTTAACTGGGATGGAATACAAAATAATAACCCGCTCCACGACAGGAGTGGGTCTTGGCTGCCATGTTGGACCACAGTGTATTTACAGTAGCCCACAATGGACAAACTAAACACTTTTTGAGTACAGTGACATCTAATGGCTACCAGAGAGCTCCAGTAGCTGACATCATGCAATTTCGTCATGCAACACTCGGAACAAAAACAACGCCATTTTGGAAGGAATTTGGAATTTGGAAGTGAAGATGGTGGATAACCGTTGTGTCTGAAGACACCAAAACAGAAGTGTGTTTTACCAGATCACCAAGGAAAGTGAGCAATGACAGAGGTGGATCATTGCAGTAAAAACAAGGCAAGCATCGAGGACGGAACATTGACCCACAGGCAATGGATTCCACTTGTGATCACTTCACATTAGATACAGAATCACCCGCTTACTTACAATAATATCTTGTTTATTGTGAGGGAAAGTTGAAACCGTCGGAATACCGAAGGTCTAGAACAGGGGTTCTCAAAGTTTTGATACCTGAGGGCCAATTTAGGAACCCAACATTGGACTGAGGGCCGCCAAAGGAAAAAAAGAAAAAACAGAAAGAAATCCCATTTGTAATCATTTTAATGACCAGATTGCAGTTCTACAGTTAACACAAGTAAAACGAAACTTAAGGGACAGGAAATGACATCAGCCACAGAGGCTACTGGGCGCTAACAGCAGTTAGCATTTGGAAAAGTGATCATTTGCAGGCTCTAGCAGGCACATTGCCGTCAAATATAACATGTATCCACTAGACAGATAAATTCTCTGGCTGGACGTTTGTGTAGGACTCTGTGCTGCACTGTGGAGCCAAGAATAGAACTTTTCTCGGACTTCCGGTATTCGGGTACCGTTGCCCTCGCCAGTACTCTCGCGTGTTTTTACGGACAAAGCGGAGCTCCACGAGACAACAATTCCAGGAATTTTGCGTCTTGTGTCGTCCCAATGAGCGCGAAAGTCAACATCCGTTATCTGACTGCATAACCACAGAGACACCTCGAGCCTTCATACTTCTCCGTTGTGGTGACGGATACGCACTGCAATTTCCCGCCCGATCAGTAGGGATCTTTTGGCTACAGTGAGCAATGGCGTCCGAGAGAGAAACACTGTTGTTGTTGAAACAGTGGCCATTTCTCACTTTTCTGTGTCATGGAACGCAATTTTAAGTTAATTTGAGGCGAGACATTGGCCATTTTGAGTCTAAACATGTTCTGTGTGTGTATTAAGATATGACGTATTTATAGTTTGGCAGCGATGTTGTTGGCGGTGATCAGCTCCACCTCTGTGACGCTCAGTTCGCACTGTGAGCCGGCACAGAGCAGCTTAGCTCGGCCTGTCCTGAGGACCAATCCCTTTGTCCCTTGACGGAGTGACGGACGCTTAAAAAATATTTTGTGCAGTCAGAGACGACGCAGAGGCTCTCTGACAGGCTCTGCGTCGACACAGAGGGCTCTGCGTAACCTACGCACAGCACTTTACGTAGGAGTATAAATTGGGCTTTATTCAAATTCATCTGTCCCATGCTGTAAATAGTAACCATTTTCTCAGTCATAGCTAACAGCTGAGGTAATAGCTGGAAGATGAATGTACATCTTAGCAATTTGCATCACTGCCAAAAAATAAATACAAAATAGAAATTGGTTTTGCATTCCCACTAATGAAAATCCTGCATGCATTGCAGTCATTTGACAGGCGAGTGATTACTGATTAGACATATTCCCACTGGTCATAAACCCAGTTAAACCTCAGATTTAACCAGTTTCTTGGCCAGTGGGACTAGGGCAGGGGTTCTCAATGTTTTGATACCTGAGGGCCAATTTAGGAACCCAACATTAGACTGAGGGCCACCAAAGGAAAAAAAACAGAAAGAAATCCCATTTGTAATCATTTTAATGACCAGATTGCAGTTCTACAGTTTAGCATTAAGTAATATAAGTGTTGATATAATGTAATTTAAGCATTAATATAATAACGGTTTATAATTTACTGGGTAATTACCCAGTATTTTGGCCATTGTTCTTACCTTCTAATTACAGGTTAATACCAAGTAACACATTTGTGTTACCATATATTTACTGTGTAAATAGCTAGTAATTGGTGGCTGTAGCTACCTGCTTATTACCAGCTTATAACCCAATAATACACTAAAATTCACCATATAGAAACCAGGTAAATACCCAGTATTTTTGTTTACACTTGTTGGTCTGTATCCAGTAATGTCCAATAAACATTTAACAAGCTTAGTACCTCCGGGATTAAAACGATCAACTGTAATTCATTGCGGGCTGCCAGAAATGTTTCTGCGGGCCGCCATTAGCCCCCGGGCCGCACTTTGAGAACCAATGGACTAGGGTTTGTATCATGGGACAGAGTCAGAGCCGGGCCGGTATGTTAACACCACCCAGACTGGCAGTGAAAGAGGTTATCTCTTCAAATACACAGCAGGCACGCAGGTCATGGTGGAAAGGAAGTATCGCCCGAATAAAAAGAAAAGGTCAGAATACTTTTCTGACAGAAGCATCTGCGGGGAGAATGTGGGCAGCTTTCAAAAGGCAGAAGCACGTCATCTGGAATCAGAAAAAAGCACAGGTGTGAATGAGTCCATTGGGTGTCCCAGTGAAGCCACGTCAGTGAGCCAGGCACAATACAAGGGCCGTGAAAATGGCTCACCTCAATGAAATGCAGCGGTCATCCTTTTTATTATTTCCACCTGTGGCTTGATAGAAGAGGCTGAAAGCCTTTTTAAACAAAAGCCACTCCTAGTACAGAGGCTTCAGTCAAATATCAGGCACATTTCTACACGTGACATCTTCCTCTTTGACACACGCACACACACAAACAAACACACGTTTGCTCGGCATTTGTTGCGAGGACACTCATAGACATTACCCTAACCTTAAAACCAAGTCTTATAACCCTTAAAAAGACCTTTTACGGGGTGACAGAACACAAGGACCAGCCAATATGTCCTCACTCCCTATGGTTTATACGTTTTTTGGTCCTCACAAAGATACCCCATATAAGAACACACACACTCTGTATTGTAACATTGACCACACAATTGATGTCCTTCACTGACATTACAAAGACTGACCCACAGTGGTGTTCAGAAACAATCACTCACTGGAGAGACACGCACACACACGCACACATACAAGGCAAAGTGTCGTGCAATGACAGATACAAGGACACACACCATCAAACACTCAAACACAGGAAGGCAATAAGACGTCATCCACAAAGCACAAAATAAACATTACTGACACATAAACTCTAAATCCCATCATAAGAATATATAGTTTATTTGAGAGATTAAATGAAATAACTAGAGCTAACAGCATTTGAACGATTGTTTTTCGGGAATGATAAAGGTTTATTTCTTATGCAACTAACTTGATTATATCAATTGAAAACCTCTTTCGTTATCAGCAATGTATATTAACCAACATCAAACATGAATCAGCTTGTTATGCCTGATTGGAAATGTCCCATTATTCCTCTATGTGTACCTCTATTTGCGGTACAAATAGAGGAGGTAGAAAATGAGGTTTCAGTGGCGCAGAATGCTCATTGTTCTGTGACTCAGTGAAGCTTTTCGCTAGATAAACCATATGCGTGTATGTGTTTTGGCAAAACAGGAAACTTTGGCAGGACAAAATCATTACGTCTGTCCTGAACGTTGGGCATTGTCCTGCAGACAGACTGGAGGAGAGGATGCAGGGAAGTCAAACCAAACAAGATTTCCATGTGTGATAGTAGGCAGGGAAATTAGTAACATGCCTGCCACACACACACACACACACACACACACACACACACACACACACACACACACACACACACACACACACACACACACACACACACACACTCTCTTCACAGGTTTCTCCCATTATGACAATTCATCCCAAACATAGACAGAAAGGAAGAGGGAGAGGGAGGGATGGAAAGACCTTGTATGGAGTGATTGATGTCAATAACACACAATGCCTAAGGGGAGAGGACTGTGTGTGTGTGTGCTTGCCTTACAGTTTCTTTTGTGTTGCCCTTTGTTTGTGTCCATGGGTGGCAGGGGACATGCTGTCATGCTCCTTCAGCACTGTCCTTGTGACAGGCTGTGTGTGTGTGTGTGTGTGTGTGTGTGTGTGTGTGTGTGTGCATGCACGTCCGTGTGCCTGTATAGTTTGTGCGTGAATGGGTGTTTGTCTGTGAAATCCTCTGCGTGCCAGTGAGACTGCGTGAGGTCGGGGTTGTGCGAAAACAAGTGCATGTCTATCGGAGAGAGCCTACGTCCTGGGAATTTGCTGCTGTGTCAACAGGATTCAGCAATTGTGTCTATTGTATCAGCTCATCTGTTTGTTACATACGTGTCCGTTTATTTTAGAGAAAGGCAGATAAAAGGCAACGTGGCTAGCACGCGGCTAGTCGCCTTGCCTTGCAGGAAGGCTGCCGGTTTGCATCCCGGTGCGGGCCTTTCTCTGTGTGGGGTTTGCGTGTTCTCCCCGTGTGCATGTGGGCTTTCTGTGGGTTCTCTGGTGTTTCCTCCCACAAGTCCTAAAACATGCAGAGGTTAAAGGGCACTCTAGATGTGAATGTAGGAGTGAATGGTCTCTGTGTTTGCCGTGGTAGAAGATGGATGGACTTTCTACAGTTTCTACTTCCTCCTCATCCCTGAAGTGACTTTATGTTTGACTTCACTCACTGTGCAGCTTGCTTTCAGTCTGGGTAGTTTTCCTCCACCTAACACCTCACCACCATTCCAGGACTCCAGACTCTTGCCAGCTACTCCTCCATCTGTGCTGCGGTCTGTGCAGTACCAGGCAGGAGAGGGCTGGAGTGTGTTTGGTGAGCTTGAAGCACGGTTAAGTGGCATTCGGGAATGACTAAGGAAATGGAAATGCTTGTTCTCTGGGGGTGCGTGTCTTTCTATGGGGTTTAAAGGAGACTTCAGGGAGTCCTGATGAGACACCGGGGAGCGTAGACAATGGAGCTCCTCTTGAGCTTCGGACAGAGCGGCAGTCAGATCCTCCCTCTCCTGACACTCCCTCCTCACTGTCTCCTGGAGTAACACCACCTGGAGGGTGTTAAGTGAGAGAGAGAGGGAGAGTACTGATGTAAGCACCTTAGGATACTGTTGTCTATTTCACCTGAAATGTATGTGTAATGTTCAGAGATGGAGTCGGGATGTAACACAAACTGCATATACTGTACACACACCTCCCAACTCCATACAGTACAATATTAAGCAATAGCGTAAATATGTACATTTCAAGAGTGAAATAAAGCTGATAATTCAACATTTAACATAGCAAGACTTGACCCAATTATAAACTGTCTGTTTTATATCTCTAAGAAATCTGAGAAAAAAAACCTTCCACTAAATCAAATTGGATTAAAGATTATAGATCTCAATAAATGACAGGATGACAGAAACGAGATACGAGAAAGCTGCTCACTTCACGCCCAGAGCCACATTTTAAAGATAAATAACTGTTCTCACAAGGCTTTACATTTATTTCCTACCAATATGGTGTATGACCATAAACACTGCTCAGTGGCTCATTAAATTACAAACACATGCCATTTAAAAAAAAAAAGTTACATTATCACAGCCATCTGCTGCTTGATAACAAACATGTGTTGCATTTTCATCTTAAAGTGTTTAAGTCACAAACTTAAATGTGGTAAAGTCAACAGATGCTTTATGGAAGACTCCTGTCAACAGTCTCCAGGGGTTGCCAATGGAATGAACGCAGCAAAAAAAACATCAAGCCTGGGCACTCACATGTGGCACAAACGGAACGAAAATTCTGCTTTGATAATAAATGCACTACATTCTCAAACAGCATCGCAAGTATAACACAGTTTGAAATGAGGAAAGCCATTTAAGTCAGTCATTTCAGTATTCAGTACGATACTTTTGTGGAACTATCTGTGGTGCCACAGAAGCCCCAAATAACCCCCCAAACATAATGATGACGATGATGATGTAATAATAGTAAAAATAATTCCAGATTTAAACAGACAGTAGGACAACTTTGGCTACTGGTCAGACCAAAAGTCTGCAGATTTCCTGACCTGAGCGTATTAAACTGTCCAATCCATGTTTTTCATATTTATAAGAAAGATTACAATATTGCCATAAAACAGGTCATCTACTATAAAATTAAACCAGTTTGTGTTTTTTGGGGGGATATTTTCAGCAACTGGAAGAAAACCACGAAGCCTGTGATCAAATACAGTGGTGACTAGTTACAATAATGTGTTCAACTAATCTGATCACAGAGCACAGAATGGACTGAGCTATTCCTTAAGCTTTCCACACACGTGATGTCATGACATGCAGAAAGATTATAGGTTTCAGGAAGATGACAGAGAAGAAAACGATATTGTATATTGCCTTTATCAAAGTTGTACACATTTTTTGTAGGAATGTAGATTTGATGGAGGTCATATATAGCAGCACATGCATGTAAGCCCTTCATTCTATGCGTCTGTAATAGTCAAAACGTGTATATTTTAATAGGTGCCATTATATCCATTCCATGTGGCACGAGTCAATGGCATGCGGCCATTGTGTGCAATTATTGAGAAAGTGTGTGTGATATTTTGCACACTTGTTTGGCGACTTTGAGAGTGTGTAGAAGGACTTTCATGTGTGTGTGCATCTCCTTCCTGCCTGTTTATATGCAGGCATGTGTTAGTTAGATCCTTAGTGTGTGTGTGTGTGTGTGTGTGTGTAATGTCGTGCATCCCAGTCTCAGCCATAGAGAGACAGGCATCATTAGGGGCTTCTAGTGAGAGCAGGATTACAGGGTTATTAGATGGAAGTCACATGCAGACCCACTCAGGCCATACTTTCAATCTAACACTGTAAGCCACATTCCACTGGCAAATCACACACACATGCAAAAACCTCTAATGAACATATACAGGGAATAACACATTAACATGTGGATAAGACGTCGAATGCGCACACACACGCACGCACATACGTGACTTTGTGTGCATTACATCATGTGACCTCAGTCAGTGTTTTTAGTGGGAGGTTAAAGTTCAATCATCTCTTCCCCCAGACACAGTGACCTTTTCCTCTCATTCAGGTCCATCTGCAACAGAGTTGGATGGGGGAGGGAGGGAGGAAGTCAAGATTAGAAAGAGATGGAGAGCGAGAGAGAGAGAAATAATAAATAAAAGACAGTTTGAATGAAGAAGAGAGGGGCAAAAAAAGCATGTAGAGTAGATTCAGAATGACTGGGCTGCATGATAATATGAAAACATTCTGTATGACTTGCGATAGACAAACAATTATATACTGTGTTTATGTTGTCCTGCTTTGGGTTAGCTTTTCAGGAAGTGAGTATAGCCAACAACAACATGCTTTACTGAAAAATTACAAATGAAATGTATCGTATTCATTAAAAACCCCACGGGATAAAAGGTCACCCATACACTATGCTCTCTAACACTTAGTGAGAAAAGATTTGACAGTGCAACGGTATCTTGGCAACAGAGGACATCAGAAGGTCATGATCAAAACCTGATTATCTCTAACCACCACATACACACGCACACAAACATCCACAGATCAATACAACATCGGGCATGAATGAGCCAGAGAGATCATTAGAGACAGAGACTGAAGGACGAGGACGAAAGAAAGGAAAGAAAAAGAGAGATAGAAGGTCATCTTCAGAGATTACACTGATTGATCTGCCTTAAAAGTACGGATGCAGTGAAAATGTCCCCTTTAAATTCGATTAATAAAAGGAGAAATAAGGGTGGTGCTGTGGTGAACATAAAAGAGCACATCAGCTGTAAAATTGGCATCAGGACACCTTGAACAGGTTGAACCTCCTTGGACAGACACTCTATGAGATGGAGATGATTAGAGAGACAAAATGGAAGGATTTTGAGCAGTCATAAGACAGCAGGAGGTGGATGAGAGACGTAGGAGGAGGAGGAGGAGATGAATGAGTGATGAGAAAAGGACAAGAGACACTGATGTGACTCACTGACCTTTCTTATCCAGTCTCATCTCGGCTGAGGTGACCTTTCTTTTCTAATGACTTGAAAATAAGATTTCAACTTTAAAACTGAACCATCTATCCTGACAGAAATGAGCACAGGTAAAACGAGACACAGCCTCTGAATGAGTCTCGAAAGAATCAAGAATCAGAAACAAGAACACATGATAAACAACTTGAAATGCAGAAGACAGACTGCAGCACTGCAGTTGCCATCTTGTATATAATGCCACAGTTGTAGGCCTTGGTATCAAACCTCTGCACTTTTTTAGTATCTAATAACGAAAATGTGTAAATGTTTTTTTATTTTATTTCATAAGATAGATTCTTAGTATCTTTCAAGAATCAGTTTTAATGTATCTAAAATGTATAATCAATATCCAACTCTACACAGGTCTTTTTGTACATTCAGTGTTATTTCATTGCTGTTCTGTGCATGCACATTATTGTGCTGGTCTTTTCTTTGCAGATCTTACCATTTTAAAGCTGCTCTAATGAACACGGATCAAATAATTAGTGTAGTGATTTTTATAGCTCACAACTTCTGATTTGGTTTAGTCTCACTCCTCTAACTCACACCTCTAAGCAACACCACACAGTTGGCTACCAAATGGCAAACAATGGTGAAAATGTGGAAAGGAACTGTCAATTTGACGGCACAAACTTCAATTTGTGGAATCACAGTTCTCTTAAGCAAGTGACTGATAAAATAACTGAAATGAAAGCAAATGTTGTTCTGTGTCAGCTGGATGCAAACCTCGAGTTCATAACATGTTTCCTTGTGGTCAAGAGGATTACGTAACAAAGCTTGTAATATATTTGATACATATTTGTGGACCAGTTTTTCCCATAACTGCAATCATGTCATGTCAATTGAAGGATATCTATAGCAACATAGAAGAATGATATATAAACTAGTAGCCACATTTTCATTTCCCAAATTTGGTGAGTTCTTTCTTCAGTGATGCCAGGCCCCTCACGAAAACCACCTTGAAAACCATGGCCCCTATTTCATCACATACTTAATATTGTTAGTGGTCTATACTTGTGTATAATAAATAAATAAATAAAATCAGTTTGGTGGTTTTTTAAGTAATCCTGCTATATTTGGGTGAGTGGCCAAATAGATGAGATGCATTGTGCCTGCAGCCTCACACACACACGGATGTGTGACTGAATGATTTCCATGACGTCAGAGGACATTAAATTGACTTACATTAATTTCCTAGACTCACTCTAACCTTAACCATAACTTAATTAGTACTGGTCTAACCCTAACCCTAACCATACAATATGTATTAACCTAAAAATGTGATCATTTACATTATGGAGACTTACCTTTTGTCCCCATAATGTGACTAAAATAACAGATTTAGGTCTCCACAACATGAGTAATACCTGGAGAACACACACACGCACGCACGCACAGACCGTTTTTGGTCTTTCTCACTCTCATATTCAAAATGACTTCATCTAACCGCCACCATTGCATTGCTTCCTTCCTTCCTCAAGGCTCTTCATATGTACACCACATCCTGTTTCCCTGTGCACAGCCTTTCTCTTGTCACTTTTTGTTTCACAATTCAATTAATCTCCATTCAGTTGGCCAAGGCTCAGAAATCCATCACCGCACACTCTGCTGCCAACGCAAATACGGCATGAACTCTTGTCTGTCGCTTCTCTCCATTTTGCTGTGACCATACTCGCACACACTAAATTTACTCCAGTGCTGCTTGCAACTTGAGGAGTTGCTGGCTAGAAAACAGTCGAGTATGAAGCAAATGCAAATCAAAGGATTTTTATTTGTATAAGCATTTCTACTTCTACGGTCACATACTTTTAATATAGTTTATAGTTGTATAAAACATTTGTATTCATTGTCACTTTCTATTTTTTATATAGTTTTTGTATGACGTTAAGCATGGGATAACACAGTTATACGTTTATTTTCGATGCACATTTTTTCACGTTCAGAGTTTTAACTAACTGCCCCTTTTTTTTAATTTCTCGGTACATATTTAAATTCTATGCAAATGTTTAAAGGCGCCATATGTAAGAATGTGGCCAAAAACGGTTACTACACTCAAATTCAAAATACCGAGGTCTTTTAGGTTTCGTTTTCTCCGCCATTGTAGCTCAGATGTAACTGGCAACCCGTGGTAGCTGAGACTCTACTGACTGATTGGTAGACGGTGGTAGGTGGCGCCACATGCCAAAACATGATTTCAAAACATAAACATGATTTGCGGTCTGCAAAATATTTTTTTTTAAGTGCAGATATTTTGGCAGTACTGTTGTTGTTGGGGAGTTCAGTTTGTTATATGAATATTATTCCTGAGTCTGTGACATATTAGGAGGATTTGGTACCTATCTAGCTGTCTGTCTGTCTATCTATCTATCTATCTATCTATCTATCTATCTATCTATCTATCTATCTATCTATCTATCTATCTATCTATCTATCTATCTATCTATCTATCTATCTATCTATCTATCTATCTATCTATCTAACAGTTTTAGTTCCAGTTTTTTCTGTCACCTGATTGTGGTGAAGATAACATGCGCCTACACGCACCTCTTCTTGTAGTTCAGCATTGGCTTCGCTCAGCTGTAGTGCCTCCTGCTGTCTGGAGAGGTGCATCTCCTTATGAATCTCCTCTCTCCTCCTGCTCTGCTCATCTTGTGTCCTCCTCCTGTCCGCCATGCTCCTCCTCTCTTGAAGCAGCTCCTCTTTCATTTCTCCCAGCTCCTGCTCTCCGTGCTTCAGCTGGAAAAGAAAAAAAACAAAAAAAAACACAATTCTGTCTGTGAAAATTTATTTTCCACAAAATTGTGCTTATTTAACAATTTATGTGTTTTGTCAACTCTGTTAAATAGCATTTGCCTTTTTAAAATTGACTCAGCCAAAGACAACACAGACTTCGATATGACTCTGAGTGGTTCTGCTTCCTCTGCTGGTTGCAACATGTTTTCTGTTACCTTGTCTGCATTTTATACAGAAAGTGGGTGGGAGGAACTCGCAGTGCCAGACACAGTGGGAGAAAGAGACACGGAGGAATTTTACTATTGTGTGGAATTTTCTTAACTGTCACTACCTTATTGAAGTCTGTTGAGACCTACTTTTTGTTAGTGATGCTACTGTGAGTGGATTTGTATATTTCAAGGAATGAGTGACCTTCCTCACCTAATGTCTGGATTTCAAGTCTTTCTTCTTTCTTACCCCCGTCAGTACACACAGAGACTAACCACAGTGTCATTCACTCTGTCTGCATGCAAGACGTCACTAGAATGTGGTTCTGATGAAGCACAAATGAATCACACAAAAACACGTATGCACACACAGGGCCATCTGATGAGTCGACACAAAGACAAAGTGAACAAAATGTACTGGGAAGTCAATCAACCATAAAACCAAGAAATAAAGAACGATAGGTCACTGAATGACTTGATCTGTGGGTCTGGTGAGTGTCTTCTTTCTCAATCTATGGTGATTAAATGATGTGAAAAGAAAACAGGACAATGTCAGGGAAGCTACCGAACAATGCATGGAAACAGACCACAAAACTCTTGCTTTTAAAAGTAAGGATTAGATGCTGAATTTCACAAATACCCTCCTCTGTTATTTCTATCTACAGACCTTCTGCTGAAGCTGTGTGCTGTCTCGTTTGTATTGAAGAAGCAGCAGTTGGTTCTTCTCCCTGTCAATGCTCAGCTCCAGCTCCACCTCCCTGCGAAACTCCTTCATCTGCTCCCGCAGGTGCAATCCACTCTGGGTCTTCTGCTCCTCCAGGGCACCAGCCAGCTACAGAACAAAACAACAAGAAAAGGGATACATTTCCCAAATTCACTTGAGCGTTTGCGTGTTCATTCTCACACACAGTAAACATAATATGATGCACATGCGTCATTGTGTTGCCACTTAAAACAGAGAAAGACTTTTCCCTTTGAGAATTGAACAACAAAAACATTGGTGTATAAAAATAGTCGTGCCCACATTCTAATGTCTGTGTGAAGTGTTTAATACTTCATGATATAAACAGGAACAAGGAAGGTCTGACAGTTTTGTGTGACAAAACAGAATCAGACAGCGGTGGTGTTTGAAATCGCTGGGTATGAAACACTCATAGAACCTGAAAATGTCAAGGATGAAAAAATTTAATTTTCTGCCGCTGCCACGGAAAAAGAATTTAAAAAAAGGATGTGGCGTGGCATCGCTGCCAAATATTTCAAAACACATCAGTTCTTCTGTAAACACATTCTATCGAAGCAGAAACGTTGCACTACTACCCACAGTCCCTAACCTCGACAAGACATTTGACAAATGCGCTATTGTTCCTACAATTTCATGTCATTGTAGCTTCAAATAGAAATAATTAAAAAAAATGCCTTCACCCCTTTTATGATGTAAGAGGAAGCCTTTTTTTATGCAACGTTCTTCAGAGAACAACAATGACAGCGGTGTAATTGTGCTGTCATCGTCCTCTGTCAGTCACAAGTGCAATCGTTGGGAAAATTAAACACCAGCATTGGCTCTTAAAAGATTGACGCCAAAGCTGCATGTGGCATATTTTTAGTCAGGCTTGGCCAGGGCCACCGTGTTTTTTCTTTCCACCAGCACTCGTGCCATGGGCTGAGCTCATCGTGGCTGTGGTATGTGTGTATATCTGTGTGTGAGTGTGCGTATTTACACATGCAAGCGTGAAGAGAAGAGAAACAGTGGATGTGGATGTCAGATAAAGACACCGATTAGCATGTGAAGAAGTGTTTATTGGAGCCCGTGTGTTGTTTGAGAGACAAAGATTGCGTGTGCAAATGAGAAAACAGCACTTCCTTTTTTGCTGGGGTGAACGTGCGTGTGAGGAGCGTGGATGCTTTGTGTGTGTGCATCCCTTTGTGCGAATGCGAGTGTGTGTGCGTACGCAGCTGCCGTTTATATTTAAAAAGTGCACAGTGACCACTTCCTTTCTATGGGTACGAAGACAGGAAGTTCACAGTGAACAATGACCATTATGGACTCGGACTATGTGGGTCTGGAAAACGTCCCAGGTCAAACATCTGTCTAGAGTGTGTGTTTGTCCATCTGTCGTACTAATACAATAGAATAGAATCAAACCTGGGATATATTAGCTTACAAAGGACCTGCTCATCAGATCATTTATTGTTTGGGAATGGAAAGAGACATTTGTTGGCCACGTTTGACACCATAGTCGTAGTTCTGTGCCTTCAAATGCAAGGTTGTGGCCTCTTGACATTGCTGTTATTAACTCGTGTTTGAAATAAAATCTATCTATAAATTCCAGGAACGTCCGTCTGTGTGTGTGTGTTATTCGCATATCTCTCGAACCAATGGTCCGATTGATTTCAAACTTGACAGGTGTCTTGCTATGGGCATAAGTGCAGTGCCATTGTTTGGATAAGTAATGGAAAAGATATCACTCACACAGCACTGTGGGCTACCTGAGAGGATAAGCGAGCCTTTTGGCAGAATTCAATCCACAGGTAAAAAGTTACGCGAGTGCAAGATGTGTGGGGGATTATTATGCCTGACCTCAACAATAAAGACTCCCTGAATGCAGTGACCCTGCATTAAATTGAGTCAGCGGATTTTGCTAAAAGAGGTTTGCTTGCATTAAAATGAGTCAGCGAATTTTGCAAAAACACGCCAATTCAAAACTATGTAAAACAGGATGTGCAATAAATTGACACTTCGAATAGCCCAGTCTACTTTGGACAGTCTTTAGACTTTGAATAAACAAACGACAATTCTGCCTACAAGGTCCCAAATTTTCAGAATCCCACACATGCAAAGCGCAACCAGCTAGGTAGCTAGCATCTTGCCATCGCACATTAGCCTATAGACAAAAACAGATTTCTTATGGGCACTGCACTAGTAGTATTAAATGTATTTTGTGACAGCAGAAGAACAAAACTGAAGTAGAATTTTAAGTCGATTTTTAATCTTCACATAACTATAACGTAACAGATTATATAGTTTCTCGGGCTACTGGCACTGTTGTGTGCATAATTAATACTTCAAATGATTTTGGAAAAAATGTGCTGTAACTTGAGACTATCTGCTCTGGTTCACTGTGGACAGATCACCTCTCACTCGTATTGTGACTCAAAAAGACTCAAAAGTTTTGCCCCTATTCTTAAAGAAAGACCCAGCAGTTTGTGTGTACAGCTACAACGTGTTACCAATACCAAACACGGTTCATGTAAGATGGCTGGAACTGAGACAGAAACAAAATATGATACCACACTGATATAATGGGACACTTTCTGACTGAATGGTTGTTGTTCAACTAAAGCTCAGTGACTCCTGCTGCCAGACAGTCAGACAGGACAAGAGACACTGCTATACTGTTTGACTAATAAAAGACAGCTTGATTTTGGGACTCTGCGTGTGTTCCAGGTATTATTCATGTTGCGGCAAACTAAATCTGCTGTCACATTATGGTCCCCATTACATAAATCATTACATTTTAAGGCAAGGACATGTTGTATGTTAAGTTAAAGGGGACATATTATGCAAAATCAACTTTTTAATCATTTAAATGCTTATATTTGGGACTGTGGAGGTCCTATCAGTCGGCAAAGTGTGAAAAAAGATGAATCAATCATGTTTTTGTGGTCCTCCTCAGTCTAAATACAGGAGATGAAACATGCAATGTTGACTTCTGCACTCATTGGGATGCCACAATGCGCTAAATTCTTGGCTCCACAGTGCAGCACAGAGTCCTACACAAACTTCCAGCCTCAGAGGATTTATCTGTCCAGTGGATACATGTTATATATGACGGCAATGTGCCTGCTAGAGCCTGCAAATGATCACTTTTCCAAATGCTAACTGCTCTTAGCTCCCAGTAGCCTCTGTGGCTGATGTCATTTCCTGTCCCTTAAGTTTGGTTTTACTATTTTTTAAGGTGGACCTTTATGGTGGACCTAAAGAGATACTACTAAACAGAGTGTTCTGAACAGGGCTGTTTTGGCATTGGGATTGAACTGCTGTGTTGCATCATCACAGACATGTTCATTAGGACACCAGGGAACTAGTTTAACTTGAAGAAATAGGGTTAATATGTCCCCTTTAAGGTTAGGATTACGCTTGTAGTCGTTGTGATTGAGGTTAGAGTAAGTCTCCAGGAAAGGAATGGAAGTCAATGTAATGTCCTCTTAAGTCATGGAAACCAGTTTGTGTGTGTGTGTGTTTTTATCCGGTGTTAAACAGACCGGTGGTCTTGGAGCCTCATAATCTTATCCATGTTTTGTGCATCAGGATCTTCAACGGTAAAATCCTCTGAACTGTGACAAAGGCTTGGATTCTGTCCTACGCGTCTGTTTACTTCTACACACTGGAACTAAATGTCTGCCAGTAGTAAACTAAAACCCCACAGTCACGACGCGTATGAGTCATGTTTTGATTTGTTTGAGTTCATCATACATAATTCAAAACATTACGACGGTCCTGATAATACGACCCGTATCCAATTCCACAAAGCATCTAGATTATGCTTGTAAAGCCTGTAGTTAGTTATAATGATGCCTCATCATGTTTTTCTCACCCAATCCAAGTCCAAAATGAGTCAGGACCAGCATGTATTATATTATACATGATAATTTCTTTCAATTTCATTTTGTTGCACAGTGTAACTTTCCTGTAACATTGGATTACATTTTTTTAAAAAGTGTGTGGTTTAAATATGTTTGGCAGCTGCTAACTCAGTGCTGTGTGCTTAAAATAAAAACATTTTTGGAAAATAAAAGCCAGGATCCGTTTAACCAGCTTTGTTTGTTTTTTACTATTGTTGGTCTAATCTGCAATACTAGCAGATTAGTGTACTGAAATAAGATTAGTGTTATATAGCATTACCTTCAAAGCCATTTCCTGTGTGAAGTCTTTCTCCATCTCTTTCAGGGCTCGACCATGGGAGTCTATCAATACGTCTCTGTGAACACACACGTAAAGATACAAACACTGAATCAGTGACTCGTTGATTCTTCAGATATTTCCTTTGTTTGTATTTTTATGTATAAAAAATTATGCACTTAAATCTGATAAGAGAATGCATCCACTGGAGATAAATGTAACATAAGGCCATGGTCAAAAAGCAACTGCCTAAGTCATTCCTTCACTTAATCATGTGCCTAGATCCCCATATGTGGCCTATACTAAGCATGTTCACATGCATTGGCTGTTTTGTTTTACTGGAGTATGAAGAAACACAACACAACAATGCAAAACAAAATAATAAAAAAAAAACACACACACACATATAATTATTAAATTTTTTAAATTATTTAATAATTATTTCAGAGAAAATCATGTGCAAAATGTGTTAAGCTAAATTTCTTATAGACATGAAATTAGCTTTAACAGTCAGTGAATAAAGTAAACACACATGCACACAACCTTTGCACAGTGCTTGTAAGCCAACATCACATCCCAGTCCATTGATCTTAAGCACTCTGATAATATTTACACATGCTTCACTTTTGGCAGATACTGTCAGGATGTCAGGTTGCATAATGGATATTTAACAAGAATAGTCTGTGGGGAAATAAAACAAGAGACATGTTAAGGGTCCAGTGAGTAAGAATTACTGACATATAACAGTGAGACTGCAGATCATAACAAACAAAGGACTCCCCCTGTTCAATCATCCCTTTTCCAGGCACGTCAAGGAACTATGGTGGCCTTCTCAACCTAATAAAACATGGCGGTAAGATGACCTCTATCTTTCTCCAATGAACTCCATTTCGCACTGAACTTCCCTGCACTCGAGGCAATCTCAGTCCAGATTGTTCTCATTTGTGGCTCCCACATGGTGGAAAGAGCTCCTCAATTCAATCAGAGCAGCAGAGTCTCTCTCTATCTTCGAGAACACTTGAAGACTCATTTCCTTACACTCTTAGAAATAAGGGTTCCAAAAGGGTTCCTTCTACAAGGGCTGAGGTTCTACATGGAACCATTTGCTTCTGAAAAACCATTTCCAGAAGGGTTTTTCAAGGGTTCTTGGTAACACTTATGGTTCCAATAAGAACCATTTTGATCAAAAGAACCTTCTATGTTTCTACTTAGCACCTTTATTTCTAAGAGTGTAGGGTTAATTGGAGACTCTAAATCGACTGTTGGTGTAAAAGTGATGGTTATTTGTCTTTTTACACACATTAGCCCTGTGATAGACTGGCAACCAGTCTAGACTGCCTTTTACTACATTTCAGCTAAGATTAGTACCAGATCCCACCACGACCCTCCAAGGATAAGCAGTAGATAATGACTCCATGTATAAAATATTTAGATACAAATTATAAAGTCTATTCATGAACAAGACGAGGGCCTGGCCATTTATTATCAGTGTTTATACAGTTTCTACAGAAAAGGCTCTTTGAGGGAGCTCCTTGGACATGTCATGTAAACATTTACTAACAAGCTCACATACATTCTCATCACAAAACTCCATTTTGTATTCACCAAAGAGTCACAATGAAACACACCCACACACACAACGTAGAACTGTGTAATGTCTGTGCAGGGCGATATATGACTATGTGTGTGTGTGTGTGTGTCTGATTGTAGAGTAGATGATCTACAGTATAATAAAGAGCAGCAGCTACATTCCATCTCTTCCTAGTCAGGGCAGACACAATATTATTCACTCCACTGGCTGTGGCTAATCACATCAGTCTACACACACACACACACACACACACACACACACACACACACACACACACACACACACACACACACACACACACACACACACACACACACACACACACACACACACACACAGAGGGGGGAGGGGAGATGGGGAGGGAGAGAGAGAAAGGGATGCACAGAAATAGATCCAGACAGACAAACATGCATGAATGTGCAGGTGTGATGCTAAGATCGGACTCCTAAATGTGCCCCAATCTTGAGTAGATATAAACTAGAGGTGGACTGACGTGGTTATATGCAGGCATGGGCTAAAACACATCTGAATGTATTTTAAAAAATAAAATACCAAAAATCAGACTAATGAATGAATCAAAATAAACTGCTGTATTTGTGTTGTATTACAGTTGCACAGCTGATGTGTGCACAACCTAAACCCTAAAACACCATTGCCGGGTGGTTTTCACCCGAGCAAATACATTTATGTTTTTAGAATTTTTTTGTTCCCAAATTCCTAATTTTCCAGTAATTTTGGAGCATTTTAATATGGTCCCCTCATGGTGCTTTTCTTTCTTTTTGTTAGACATGACAGTTTAAAATAAAAGAACACTACTCAAATTTGTCATGTAATGTCATGTTTTGATATATTTTGATTTTGATTTTATTAGTACTTTTTATTGGGTATATTTATTATCTCGGGTAAAAATCACCCAGCAATAGTGAGGGTGTTTTGAATTTGAGCGATAGTGTTCTAGGGTTAAAAACAACAACAAAAAATCAGGTAGTCATATTTAAATGCCAGAAATAAAAACATTTGCAATAGATGTGTCCTTACACTTTTTTATGAAGCTTAAGTCATTTAAATAAGCTCATTAATAATAACAAACTGCTGATACACAGAGTATGAGTGTGTCTGTGTGCTGTGAGTTTGTTTGAGCATTTGTGTCCCACTGTCAGATATGAATCCAGCTCTATGATGATCCCCGCAAAAGTAGTGCATCATACGTTCTAAAAACAGCCTGCGTGTCCGTACATGTATTGTATGTATAAGTGTGTGTGTGTGTGTGTGTGTGTGTGTGTGTGTGTGCGTGCGTGCATGTGTGTTTTCTTGTATGTGTATCTTTGTGAGGATCAAAAAGAGGACATGTTTAAAGGGCCTTTTGAGGATTAAGACCTGGTTTTAGAGTTAGGGTTAAAATTGGGTTTAGGCTGAGGTTAGGATTAGGGTTAGAGATTTAGATGTGATGGTTAAGGTTAGGGTAAAAAAGCTTGTGAATGCATTACATCTATGAGGGTCCTCAGTGAGAAAACTGCGCAAACATATGTGCGTGTGTGTGTGTGTGTGACCCTGGGGAACATGAGCGTGCAAATTCAGGGCTCAGAGGGAGGTCTGAGGGGATTACAGGGAGGAACGATGGGAAAATCTGGGAGCACTCTTTCATACGCTCACACGCCACGGCTGCTTTTAAGGACAGACGAGTGTGTATGTTTGAAGTGTGTGTCTGTGTGTGAGAGGCTGCTACCTCATCAAAAGGCAGATTCTGTTTTGTTTTTTTTCACTTTGTGCTGATACAATCTGAGCTGAAGCGGACTTCCCTTTTCTGATGTCTGATTTTTTACAGCAAAATGAAAGTGCAATTTTAAACACTGAATGTGAATTAGTATAGTACAGTCACTAAACTTCCTTCATTTGTTTTCAGGTCCTTGAAACTTTCTCCCTGCAGACGCGCTTTTATTTTTTTTAAGTCAATACTTTTTTTTTTTAGGCTCACCCACATTTTCAAAGAAGGGACTGTTTGCTTTGTAAATCTGACACATATATTTAAGGGAAGTTCATGAACTGTGAATCGAAACAACTGGGAGACACAACAAAAGTATGACATTTTCCCCTCTGGAAAACAGGGAGAAAAATAAGAAAGTATAGAAACAGAAAAAGAGAACAAAGTAAAACATAGCTGGAAGTAGTGAGTGCTTCATGTTAATCTTTCATATGTTTGTATTAGCCTTGTGGAAAGCCTGGAAATGTCACTATGCCTGTTCTCTGTATAGAAACACATAGAAGGGAGAGTTTTGAGATCATAACTTCTGTCAGGAAATATTCCTCTGCTGCTTGAGTACACTTGAAACAAGTCCTCTCACATTGATAAAGGAGCCGCACAGACACCACTGACCTTTCACTTAAACTGTCACATGTACTAAATCAAGGGCCTGTGTATGTGTGTGTCGGGCTCGGGCAATCTACATGTACTTTATTCACTGACTGTTAAAGATAAAATGTTACATCGACCTGTTTCTGTAGCTTTCATGTCAGTTTACCTGATTTTGATTGACCTTTTATCCTCATGGAGACCAAAACCTGGTCCTAATGAGGCAGAACCCAATTTAATAACCTCATTTCATCAGCTTTGGTTAACAAAAGAGGTAAGATGTGAGTTGTGGTTAGGGACAAGCGTGGGCTGTCCAAATGAATGGAGATCAATGAAGTGTCTGAACTAAAATAGCTTCTCAAACCTCTATGTAAGTGTGTGTGTGATCATCTGTGGTTCCTGTGACTGTGGCTGTGTGCATGCGAGAGCCAGACTGTGATAAGTATCCACTGAAACCACAGTTAGGGTCTCCATCACTCCTACCACAACAATCACTCTCTTCCCTCTGTGCTTCCCTCCCTGGGTCTTTCATGATGCTCCATTTTTTTTCCTTCCTCCATCTATTCCCTTATGTGTCCTTCCCATCAACTGTATACTGTATAAATAAAAAATAGACGTCTTCTGGTTTCCTCCCTCAGGCCAAACTCAATTCAACATTATATCGAATAGCCACCAGAGGAAACCTACAAAAAGAGGTCGGTTTGAATGTAAGTCTATGGAAAAATGACTTGATTTGTAAGGAAGGGTTAATGTTCTGGGATTGAGGAAAATGGACAATAAAGTTGTTTAGACTGAGGGACCATTTTCATAGCACTAAGCTTTAGTTAGTTTTGTTGTCCTTTTGTAAAACTATCACTAATAAAAAATGCTTTGGATAGATCTTGCTCATAACTTTACAATTACACCACAAAGACAATCATTATATCAGTAGATCCTTTATGGATGTTTGAACATGAAACTTAAACCTGCTTTATGTTAGATTATAAAGTAGAATTATAGTATGCTGATTTACCTCATAAACCCAACACAAGGTAAATGAGCTTTAGTGAACTGTTGTGTCAGCAAATTACAAGTATCTGACGACCTCAACACCTGACTCAAGCAAAACAGATATCGTAGCTTAACAATTACATGGGCGTGAGGGAGGAATAAAGCATGATTTTCCCCACCCACAGCCTCCAACTACAGAGCTTTAAAAGCCACATTAACCTACTGTATATTAACCCCGCAAAGGACTCGCAAGTGTTATGTCCTCAGTATGAACTGTTGAACTCTGGAAAACAATTAGCCATTTTTGCAGCAGTATTACATAAACAAGTCCTTACGAGCAATAAGACAACACTTTCCGACAACAGAGGGAGGGGCACTGGTCGATGTGCAGTTACATGTTGGTATACAGAGGGTAGAGTGGGTGTATGCAGCTATGATAACAACAGAGGTCAGAAAAGAACAAAGATGAAAGCAGATGGGTTTACTGAAGAGGTGATAAGGCACACAAGTAAAACTATCTATGTGTGTCGGACCAAAACCAATGTGCAAACAACAGAATGTTCCATTTATAGTCACTGAAAAATCTCTCATCTCCACCCTGGCTCAATAGAAAAAAGCCATCTAATTTGTACATTAATGCAAAATGTGCAATTGACAGTACTCATGGCAATGAAGAGAGTGAAGGGGAAATCAGTAATGCAGTCATTCTTCTCCGAGCCAAAAAAAAGCACACAGGCAGTTGATCAAAAATGACAAAGTTATCAGAATAACTCAGCACCTAGAGGACAGGCCTCAAGTTGCGAAGGTCAAACACAAAGAGATCGCTAAAATAAATGCTGGAAGCCTTTCAGGATACAGATAAGACAGACAACAAACACACACACAGGTGTGCACAGCTGTCCTTTGAAGGACCGTCATTGACTAACATTCATTTAGAAAGCCTAAACAACTTTCCTGACAAGGTCACTGTTTATGCCGGAAAACATCCTAAAGGTCACTGTTAATGCCAGAAAACGTCTTAAAGGTATATGTTTATACCAGAAAAGGTCCTAAAGGTCACTGTTTATGCCAGAAAATGTTTTAAAGGTAACTGTTTATACCAGAAAAGGTCCTAAAGGTCACTGGTTATACCAGAAAATGTCCTAAAGGTCACTGTTTATGCCAGAAAACGTTTTAAAGGTAACTGTTTATACCAGAAAAGGTCCTAAAGATCACTTTATGTCAGAAAAGGTCTTAAAGGTCACTGTTTATGCCAGAAAATGTCTTAAAGGTAACTGTTTATACCAGAAAAGGTCCTAAAGGTCACTGTTTATGCTAGAAAATGTCCTAAAGGTCACTGTTTATGCCAGAAAATGTCCTAAAGAGGCAACAAATACAAGAACAAACACGCAGTTTTGTGCAGCTATAGGTCTTTGGACTCTGCAGACTAAAGAAAGCATTATTGCTAACATTTACCATAACCGGTAGCTACCTAACTCTAACCTTAACCTAACCACAATTCAAATCTTAGTTCTAAACATAATCCATTTCTCAGGAATTATAGGTTTGGCCTCATTAGGACCAGGTTTTGGTCTCCGTGAGGACTATTGGTCATGACAAAGTCAATGTTTCTACAAAAGGGTACCCCCCCCCCCCCCCCCCAACACACACACACAGACCATTAGACATCCAATAACTTCAGTTCAGCTGAGGCCGTCTAATAAAAGCTACACAGAAACGGATGGGGTGTTTCATGTGTCCCACTATGACAATGACACATAATTAGATCAACTTGAAAATGTCAATTTATTAGGAATAAAAATGGCTCATAAAGTCATTATACACATTTTATTTTGAGTACAAAGCTGCACCAATCATGTGCTTTTATTTGTTGTGCAACACTGATTACTGTTGCCCCATATCAATAGGATAGCAAGGGCACAACATTGATTATACAGAGACAAATAAGGACATTTTTGATGGGGGAAGAATGAATTAACTGATGATGCATGCACAAGCGCGCGCACACACACACACACACACACACACACACCCACACACACACACACACACACACACACACACACACACACACACACACACACACACACACACACACACACACACTCATAGTAGAGACATCTGCTCTACAGTTGTAAACTGATTGTGAACATTTTTTGGAATACTAAAATTGTTTTGTGGTAGATATCTGTAAGGAGTGTTTTATTTTATGAGAGGTCAACTCCACAGTGAAGGTCATAGGTTGCAGTGCTGTGTCATAAACTTATGATATACCACTTATACTTATGTATCAATATCTATATTTATTTATATATGTATTGGCACTCCTGCTCTACACATTTTTGCAGAGCACTGGTACTGAATTTATGAAGTGGAGAGAGACGGATGTTGAATTTTTTGTGTGTGTTTTACAGATTCTGTGATTGACCTTTCATTATTAATAATGTTGAAGGTTTGTCAGACCATCACTTTTCAGTGAAACTGATGTGCTCATCCGCTGGTGTCAAGGCTTTGGTGTGAAGGCTTTGGTGTGTTTTATTGTACTATTTTATTTTCTGTGTTTAAAAACTTTATCTAAGTAGCACACACTTACTGTACTGTATTTAACGTGAGATAAAATGAAGGTGAGCTTTTTGTAAGGTGGCTAAAATTTGGTTTGTCTGTTATCAAGTCGCAGCCATGTTTTGCTAAACTTGTGCCCGCATGCTCCGTAATGCTTCTTGGCACAGATAACGTGCAGATCTGTATGTAACTTGCTGACGATGCATTAGTACTATTTATAATGCTCCTCTTCAGAATTCCCTGCAAGATAGTTAATCTCAAAACTATGGTTTGGGGATGTCATCTGGTCAGTTTGCTTAATGGCATCATCTGGACATCATTAGCTGGTTGCATTGTCCCTGTCTTGCATCTCTGAGGCTATAAACTACATAAGTAGGTCACCAGTGAAGATTGGCCCAAAAATTTTAAGTGAGCATGCAGCCCAGTTAAGAACAGAGCTCTACAGCTGCATGGAGACATGTGTCCGTTGGTGATTTCACTGGATGATCAAAGTATCCTCGGGATTTGTTGCAGGACTCGAGGGAGAATGTGTTGGGTTTTTTTTCCCCTGAAGAATTCAGGGTTGGTGCAACAGTGAGGTGGTTGGCAGCAGTTTGATATGAGGTAAGACCAACTCCAGATCTTACGTGCAGCCTGGAAAGATTCACACAGGGAATAATTCTTCGTTTTTTCCAATGTAGAGCAGGAGAGCTGAGCTGATGTCACATTTTATATGTGTATCGGTAAATCATAAAGGCTTATAGCCTTCAGCATGGAGCTGACCAGGTCTGGTGTGGAAAGACACAGATAAGATGGACTGCTCCTCAGTTTCAGTCCGTGAGTGCCTCACATAAAATAGTTTGCTTTTTACAGGATATATTATGAAAATGTATAGCATTTGTAAATATAATATACATTTGACAGCTGTAAACCTTGACCTGCTCAGGAAGTGACACATGGGAAATACTGCTTCCACCATTTCTAAGGGAGTTTTTTGTACATCTCTGGTTGTGTTTCAATTTTATTTCACATTCTAAATTCTTATACCAACATATCTTGTATGTTTATTTAAAATGATTATGTGATCCTTTTCTTTTTTATTTTGTTTATATGAATTATTTAGACAAAACCTTGAGTCAAGATGGTTGGGGAAATTTTGAAATTTGATTTTTATTGAACATGGTAACACTCTTGGCTGTTTATCTCTAATTTACATAAATAAAAAGGGACCTTCAGGTTGAGTTTATGAACCTGGTTAAATATTATTTTCATCCAACCACAGGATCCAAAAAAAATAAATGCTAATTTAAAAGCTAAATTTAGCTTAAACCTCTTAATAAGAGATGTGTAACAGTACTGAAAACCACAGAGTCTAAGCTGGATTCAATGAGATCCAAGGAAATGTAGTCTGCCTGTTGACAACAAACACGATAAAGCACTGACATGGATGAACAAACCTAAACGCAATCTGGGCAAAATTCCCAACACTCTATTAGATCTGCACTCATCCTGCACTGACAGAAAGGGTATATGCCGTTGGCTTCGGCTTTGACAAGAACACATACACAGGATTCCTGTCTGTACTCACCCATGTCCTCTCAGACATAAAAGGGCTGTAAATATTTAGCATTAGAACCAAACACATGATTTTTCCAACTGGCACTTTAACCTGCCAGCAGTCTGCGGTTGTAGTTTGCCGCTGCCACTGCCGCTGCCGTCACTGCACTCACACTGTCTCACAGTGACCTATAACTGCTCTGGTGTCAATGCTGAGGTGCCAGTTTGACACTGGGGTTCAGTATCTCACAGTATCTTACTTCTATCTAAGTCGGGTGTTTGAATGGCTATAACGTGCCAATGGACCAAAGTCAAAGGTTCCCTCCAAATATACACACATTTGATATCTGTGACTGAATCACTTCTGGTTCATAGTTCAATCTGCGATGCATGCAGGTTTTTCAGATCAGCATTGGAGGGAACAGCGGTTAGTCATGAACAGAAACAGAACAAATGCATCAGTCTTTACCTCTCTTTCTTCAGGTCTCTCGTTTCCTGTTGGACTTTCTCCAGGGCTTCCTTCATCTGTGTCACTTCCTCTTTGGCTGAGCAGTACTTCTGGTTTGTTTGTGCTTCTCTCTGTTGCCATAATGAAAGCTGGTCCTGTATCGAATCACACGTTTGTTGGCATGACAACCACCTGTCACGTTTCTCCTCCAACTCTGCTTTTATTCTGTTGTATAGATACAGTAGCACATGTTAGTTACTGTCCATACTGAAATGTTCGCTGTAATGTTTGCCCACTTTTATGTTCATTTCCTCATCTCACCTGTCCTCCTTATTGTGAGGAAACTACAAGTTAAATGAAGATAAATCAAATCAGGTGTAACATTTTTATGTTTTATGATTAGTTGGAGGCATTGGAGAATGCAGGGCTACACATCAGCAGAGAGAAAACACCTCATCATCATCATCATCATCAACGAGCAAGAAGGAGGCGAAGTCCGGTTAGGTGGCAGTGGCACAGCCCTTCCGAAGGTCCAGAAATGCAATTATTTAGGCTCCGAGATTCAGGTGGAAGGTGGATGCAGTGGATAGTGCAGGCCAGGATCGGATCAGTATGGCAGAAGTGGAAGGCTCTGCGACCTAAGCACATCAACAAAGGCAAAAGCCATGCTCTATGCGTCAGAGACATGAGCCCTCAGCAAAAGGAAGTTAGAAAATGTGGAGATGGTCTCTGGGACTAACATGACTGGACAAGGTTAGAAATGTCAGAAGAATCGCAGAGAAGGCCCAAGAAAGAAGACTCTGATGGCATGGTCATGTGGGCTGAGGAGTATATAGCGTATGTCGCGCACAAGATAAAGGTGGACATGAAGAGGAAACGCGGCAGACCGAAGAAGACTTGGCAAGAAGGCGTAATGGACGATATGAAGTTACTCAATCTAATGCCCGAGGAAGAAAGAAGAAATGGAGAGAACTGATTCGCATGGCGGACCTGTTGAAGGCAGATGACGCCAGGACATGATGATGATGATCCTTATGATTAGTATTCTGATTGCTGGTGATTCTCTTTTATGTTGAACAGTTATTTTGCAGAGTTGAAAGCCTCAGTTTCTGCAATTTTCTACAAAAAACAATTGTTTTAGTCCAGGTAAACATGATCACTGAGCATCTATGGCCTCCATTCTCAGAGTTGTCTCCCATTACATTTTTGTCACCTATGGGAGAAGGTGCACTTTACCCCCTAAATCTCATGCTTGCTGAAAAAAGCCACACCCTCCAGTGTAGTGCTATCATATGTTGAGCTGTATAGAAGGCAGTGGGTGCAATCATAGACTGCTGTGTGGGACGGGAAATAAATCAACAGTGTAATTGAACACACCAGGCTGCCAGGGGGCTTAGACAAAGAATACCACCAGACACCATGTGAAAAAATACACACCCCACATACATCTAACGCCTGCATGGAAAGATGAGAGGCTCCCTGTGTGTGTGTCTGTCTGTGGGTGCATGCATGTGGGTTGGGTGGAGGTGCACATGTGTCTGCTGGCGTATTAATGTGATGCACTCCGCCAGAAGTGCCACTGCTCCTCTCCATATCTATGATGCGTGCGTGTGTGTGTGTGTATGTGTGTGTGTGTGTGTGTGTGAGAAACATGACTCCATGCCAGCTAAGAAGTGCTTCCATCTGTTGCACCAGCTTCACACGAGAATCTCTGCTGTGTCACTGGCACTTTATGGAGCCTAAGATCTCTGCAAATGATCCACAAGCGGATTTCAGCTGACACTAATATCCCCCACCTCTCTCTAGGAGGAAGGAGACGGAGGAAGAAAGAAGAGCGAATGGCTGGAAGAAAGGATGAATGGAGGTGAATAAGTGGGATAAGCGAAGGGAAAGTTGGTGAAGTCTACTGGGATTTTTAGTGTCGACGTCAATGGTTGTTGATGTCTGTTTAATTGTTAGTCTCTCTCTGCTTGTTTTGGATCGTTTGCTTTAATGCGTCTTATTCTTTAAAAGAACTGATGTCCTATCTACATGGGATGGAACAATGCTTTTATGCATCATCCCTATGAAATAAATCAATAAAAATAAAATACATACAGGATAGTATGGTAAATTGTGACGAGATAAAAAACAAACAAACAAAAAAAAAAACAGAGATTAGTGTACCTGAGTATTTTATCTCTGTTCTTCTTGTCAGACTCTTCCTGTTGAAGCAGCTGTTCCTCACTCCGTTTCCTCTGCTCCCTGGAGACACAATGGATGGCAGGATCATGAAGTTCTCACAATTAGAAATTATTATTGTACCCACATTTCACGTTCAAACAGAGGGGAACCTTATATAAATACACATACTCCCTCCTTCTCACACCCTCTTCCTCTCACGTGTAATTTAACAAATGAACAGCTTAGCATAAATTATTGAGCTATTTTTAAGTATGAGCTACGTGCACGTGTTCTTCACCACATGTGGCTGCTGCTGTTGAGAAAGTAACCAGTTTTAATTCTAATTGTGCATGCCATGACAGTGTGTAAACTCCAAAGTCCTACACACACTCGCTCACACAGACACACACACATGCACACAGACTTTACTCCAACCCTCCTAACCCTGTCGACTTCTCAGCCTAATCCCCTCACTGGCGGCATGATCAGTTAATGTCTTTGTGTGTGTGTGTGTGTGTGTGTGTGTGTGCGTGCGTGCGTTTGGCTGGCTGGCTGTCTAGCCCTGTGACCTTGCAGCCACACGCAATGAGGATACAGAGAGAGACAGGGTTCGCATGTCTGAGCTCACAGACAGACGGACTGTTTTCACTGTCGATCCTCAACGGATTTCTCTCACAGCTAACGTGGAATTATTTCTTTATTTCCGCTAAAGTGGATTTAGTGACACAGCCGTTGCGTCATTAATAATTCATTACATCTGCATCATAAAGAAGTGTTTGTCTAATATCAATAGTGGCACAATATGGTAATATTGCCATGAAGTAGCAGACACACACACACACACACACACACACACCCACACACACATACACACAGCTGTCTGGCACCAGTCTATCCACCCCCTCTCTCTGTACCTCTCATCACACATCTCACTTCCTCTCTCTCTCTCCATTGCTTGTTTGCCCCCCCCCCTCCTCTTTCTTTAAACCCCGTTTTCCACTCCTGCTGTCACAGCAAATGGTGATTTAGAGCAGGCTCCTGAGTTCTCCTATCTTCAGGCTATTTAAGTAACTACACTGCGCTGTTCATACTGTGTTTCTCCCTGGTTTCTCTTTGTCCCCCCCCCCCTTGCTGTCTTCAAGGTCAGAGATGACACAATACATGAGTCCCAGCTGGTGTTTCCATTATTGTTCATCCTCTGGTCTCCTGCTCCTGATTTTGATTTACATATGAGAGTAAGATGAGAGCAAGAGTAAGGTTTGTGTTTTGGTGGATTACTGTAAGGCGTAGGGTTCATAGAGCAGTCACAGCACAGTACACCAAGGGAGTGGCAAAGTGCTCTGGGTATTTTGTTTGTGGCTGCAGGCGTGTGGTGTACTTGTTGTGCACGTGGAAACAAGGAGGAATCTATTATTATACATTATTAGTGGGCAAGTTACTGATGCCAAGTGGGCTCCTTGAGGGGTTCAGAATTTATTTTTTATTTTTTTCTCCATTAATCTTAGTTAACTCTCTGTGTGCATTTGACACATTCTGTAATGACACATATATACTGTGAATAAATTACAATATTTAATCATAATCAACAACGGGGAAATGCTGTGATTGACACAATCTATTTACACCTGCCATTAAATGCATTTTGAGTCATTCAATTGCAGTCTGATAGTGCTTGGCCACATGGCAGCACAGGTGTTAAAGCACTCAGGATGTTATGAAGATGGATTGTGATCTGATCAGCCAAGCAACAACTATGTGGGTGGAAATAATTGTTTGCCAAACCTTCACAATTGTATCAGTAGTTAGTAAGTAAACACAAAGAATTCATCTCCTCAGTTCTCAGTTACTTAAAATGTGTGAAAGGTTGAGACTGGCTGAAAAGCAATGTGTCATAACTCATAAATCGCAGATTGGTAATATCTTTCCTCAGGGTCTGTCAAGATAAATAGTTTGCTTCTGTTAGATTTGAAAGTGTTGCTGTTATTTACCATCTTTATCATCCATTTCCCTGTGAAGTTTCCAGCTTGTGTGATTGTGTCCCCTGCCCTAATTACTTGCACCCGAGTTTCTCCGGATTTATTTTTGAAATATTCAGAGCAACACAAATAGAGAGTACAAAATAGACAAAACATAATATAAAACAGCAATGTTCAAATGAAGATATGTTAAATAATATTATTTTAAATAAAACAATAAATATGGTCTCTAAAATAAAATAAATAACTATATAAATAATTAATATTAAATATATATAAAAAGTTTTGTCAGCCATAGCCAAGGTTATGTTTTTATTGGTTAAAATAGTCACGCCGAATATGTCCCTCAGGGAGAGAAATAGATTGTGCATTTAATTAAAAAAAATAAAGATATGAAAAAATAAAGTAACAACTGTCAGCCAAATGGAAGGGTGTAAAAGTACTGTTCTTTCTTCGAACACATACTCAAGTAAAAGTAAAAGTATGTTGCAATAAAACTACTCTGAAAATTACAATTAATTATAACAGAGTAAATGTAGCGTGTAGCCACCTCTGCTTTCAGTACATAACATGTAACCTGCAGTTATGTCAGTGCTCCTTCCACCTGCATCACCTGATCTTCCTGTACTCCAGTTGCTCCTTGCCCCCATTACTTTCTCAGAATACATACACTCACTGGCCACTTTATGAGGTATGCCCGATAAGCTACTTGTTAGCACAACACAAGTCTAGTCAGCCAATCACGTGGCAGCAACTCAATGCATTCAGACAAGTGGACATGATCATGAGGTTCAAACTGAGCATCACAATGGGGAAGAAAGGTGATGTATGTAACTTTTAATGTGACATCTTTAATGTGACATCTGAGTACCTGAGTTATAGAAAGGCAACAGTAACTCTCGGAATGCACAACACGTCATTGAGCTCGCTGTCTTCAGACTTGTTTAATCATAGAGTCCCAGCTTTCTAGTTCTAGTTTCTAGTCATAACCGTCTGATTGTCACTCAAATGAATCATACATACCTGGTTAAGGCTTAACAGCTGACAAAAATCAATCATTAATTTTCAGTATGCCTTCTGGGAAGATCAAAAATGTACCAACAACACTGCGCTGAGTCAACCTGAGGAGGCCACAGGCAAAACGTTGTTGACGTGTAAGTAAAGCCGAGTTAAGTCATCAAAGTGTGTAGAGGGATGATTTGTGATCTCCATTTTTATATTCTTGCAACAGAACTTCTTCTGTGTGTGTGTGTGTGTGTGTTTGTGTGTAATCAGATGTGGTAACCGGTCAAAGAATGTAGCATTAACGTGAAACAGACAAGCAAAACATGTGGGTGTGCCACCACAAATTAAAGTGGAGAAAACTGGCGTTGAACGGAAACCGATGGTGTTGATCTATTCCGAACAGATGGTGCAAAAACATGGTAAATCTTGATACCAAAATTGTAATTCACCAGTGACATCCTGCTGCGCTTTCCCTCCCTCTGTGGTGACTGACGGCAAGAAAAAAAAGCCACATTAAAGGTGGAAAAAAACTCTCTGTATTTCAGGAAAACACAATTTCTTATGTGGAATGTGCCAACATGATAAGGAGAGAGAGAGAGAGAGAGAGGGAGAAAGAAAGAAAGAAAGAAAGAGAGAGGAAACTTTCTCTTCCCAAAAATCTGCAACTGATTTTTTATCAAAAAAGAGATAGAGAGACGACTGATGTCAGAGAGGAGGAAACACTGAGACACAGAGACACACACACACACACACACACACACACACACACACACACACACACACACACACACACACACACACACACACACACACACACACACACACACACACACACACACACATGTGTAAGTGTGTTTGTGTGCATGTGTGTGATGGGCAAGATGTCTCTGTAAACGAGATCCACCCTAAGATCAACTGTTATTTCACTGCAGCCGGTCACACAGGCACAGACACATGTTGCTTGCACACATACCCACACGCACGCACACACACATACACAGAGTAGTCGGTGTGCCTCAGCCTTATGAAAACAAGCTGCATCACATCAATCACATTCCTCGTCTCTCTCTTGACCTTCACTCATTCCATCATCCACTCTTTCATCCCTCCTCCCTGCTCAATGCGTCCATCCTGTCTTTTATCTCTCCCTCTCTTCCCTCTAATCCATCCTTTTAACCTGGCCTGCTTCTGTGTCGGATGATCCGTGTGTTCATCCTTTGATAAAACGATGACCTCAACATCTCCCGCCAATCAGAACACAGCCGTTTGTTTCGCGAGCACGTCTTACATGCACGCAACACAGGAAGACATTTGAGACAAACTGAGATCCATTTACAACTGAGACCCATTTTCTCCAAGCACTACAGCTCAATTTAGTCCATCATGTCACACAATTGTTTGCATTTCCATTCTCAAGGTTGACAAGGTTACCAAAACAATTGAGCCGTACAGTCCCGGTTTTTGACACCCTCCCTTTAGGGGAAACAAGCACAGTGGTACACTGGTCCATTGATTTGTTGACAGAGATCGTCTCTTACATGCAAGGTAAGCTTGCTTCCTGTCAAATACGTACTGTTATATTTATATGTCATTACAAAAGATGCACTAAAAGTCAATCGACTATACGACTAGTTCAGCTCAGAATCAGCTATTTATCGCAGATCGTCTTTTTCTCATACACTGATTGGATAAATGCGGCTTAATCGTCACTTCCAGGGAAGCTCAGCATCTCTGGGAACAGAGGGCAGCATTTATGTATAACTAACTGGGCCTGAAATTAGCTTCCCAATCACCATTGTCCTCCACTGTTGCTCTTGGTTTACTGTTCGCCTTCTTCTTCTTTGTCAAATTTATTGGCGACCTACAATATGTCGCGCTGGTATGATGTCTAAGCTATTTATGTAGCTGACACAGCTTTCACCACTAGGCCCACACACGGGTTACCCTAACCCTAACCCGGTGGAAACTCGGCTAAAGTGCCCTCACACAAAGGACACTGTAATCGGCCATCACTCCTGTGCCAGGTACCAAAAGCATATTCATCATATCATACAAGCGTCTTCTACATCAAAATTAATGGATTTTTTTGGTTGTTATTATGGTTAATATGGTTTTTTTGTGTTGTTTGTTTTTTAAACATGGGTAAACCCCCTAAATAAAGATTGGACTCGTTCACCATTGCCAGTAAAGGAGTTTGACATTCTGTGTTTTTTCTCCAGTAACTTGTGTTTGATGACATTACAATATCACGGTGGTTATTCTTCAGTGCCTCTTTCAAACTCAACAGCAACTGAACAATTTACATCTTTGCTCTTTTCAGGAAAAGGTGCAGACTGGTGCAGCAGGCCGTGCTAACAGATGGAATTACCATTACTCAGGTGCCATGTTTATATTACTGCCAATCAGAGTCAGATTGGCAGTAATATTGTGACCTGCAAGTGAATGTTGATTGTATTTCCATCACAGACAAAAGCCAGGTGTTGTTCTTCCACCAGTGAAAAAGTCAACACTATTAGCATACTGCAGGAGTCTATGTGCACATTTTGTGAAAAGAAAAGATACTTTAAAAAGTGTGTTAGTTTGTGTGTGCTTGAACAGACATGACAGACTAGCCTTTGAGTGTCTCGCTAACATGTTGATCAGATTGCATGCTATAGGATCAGAAGGATTCCACAGCCGCTCACTAGACCACCCCCCCGTAACATGTGCATGTGTATGTGTGCATTTCCAAGGCAACGGTCTGGCGCCACAGATATGCAACAGGTGCAGAACACTGGTAGTTGATGGAGGTGTGGGATAAAGTTGGGCAGTCGTCATGGGAACACATAAACAAACTGGTTCTTTCGGTCTTTGGATCTCAAGGGAGAAACATATGGGGGCTAATATGACGTAAAAGAGGGACTGAATAGAACACAGATCACACATGCACGCACACACACCGAATCAGTGTCAGCTGGACAGTGAAAGACAGGCGAGCCAATCAGCTCAGTGATCTCATCTGTCTTTTTACTGTCTGCCACACCTGCGACAGAGTCTGTAATCCTTGTTTAAAGACTGTGTTTACAACAGTTTGTAATGTGAGGTTTCTAATCTTTACACAACTTTACACTATTATAATTTGATACATGTATTGACCTACATATATAACTGTAATATAATCTGTGAAAGCTCATGCTTATACCACATGTGTATTTAGCAACCTTCATGATACTAGTTAATTAAAAGTAGCTTTACTCTGGCAACAGTAAAATTCTCCTCTCACAGTTAATATGACAATATAAATGAGAATAGTGTTACACTGCACATCATTAGTACTTAGACATGTGATACCTTTTCTGCTAATAATACTTACATAGGTTTTCTTGTGTATCCTCATTTATTGCAGTATTTCTTACTGCAATACAGTCTTTTCTATTATTTTTTTTTTTTTTACAACTTTATACCTTAAAGATACTTTGATCTATATAAATAAATGATGTGGCTGCAAATACAGTTTTATATAAGATACCTTTTATTTTGCAAAAAGTGAAAAGAACGAATTCATTATTTATCAACATCTGACACAAATCACCCAAGACAAAATGTGGTGCTGCTATGCAGACATCAGACAAATGTGAGCCACCACCCCTTCCCCCCCTCCCATGTCTTATCATGCAATACAGTGTTATACTTGAGTTCATCCACCGTCTCCTCCACACACTTCATCATGCAACATGGCCTTAAGGCTGATTCTCCCTGTAGCATATGTCCATATGTCTGGGTGAGTTGCGTGCGACTGCAAACATCCACACCATCCTTCTTTTCAGTACATTTTTCTGGATGAGAGTGGACATCTATAAGGTTTTTTTTTTTCAATTTTGCTGAGCTTTCCTGATGTGATGAGCTATTTGAAGGATAAACCAGCTGTACGGCGATTTATTTAAACATTAATCATTTTTTTCTTGATACTCCATGATGCTGAAGTTAAATCTTGCACTGCAGCCACATTTGTATTAATTTAAAAACCTAAAATGTCTTCATGTTTGAGTAAAACACATTAAAACTGCTTGAAGCAATATTAAGTCTATGACAAAAATACAGAGTTGTTAATAATAAAAACCCTGCTAAGATGAATTACATAACTGAATCCTACACACACGAGCATGCACACATACAATCTACTTCACATACCAAGTCTTTGAAACTGATTAGAAAATGAGAGTAAAGAAAAACCAGAGCAAAAGCTGTCATTTCTAAAGGTCAAAAACAAAGTTTATGGCCAGAAAATGTGGGAGAGGGAAAGAGAGACTGATGAGGAGAAGGAGGAAACATTAGTGAACAAATGACTGCTTCATCTGTAGTCTGTCAGGTCAAGTAGTCCTTTAATGCTTTGATTATCAGATAGAGAGCAACATTTAACATTACTCCCTTTTGTGGAGGAGGATGTTTGTGTCGCTGTGTATCTGCATGTGTGTTTCTGCAGGTTTTTCTTCATTTCTCTGTGCACCTTTGAAGTGGCCGATTCAAAAAATAACATCAAACAAAATAAAAGATGGCATCAAAAAAAAAGATTAAAGGCAATGTCTGCGCCTTAAAATAATGACACGAGGAAACACTGTACACTGTATACTGTGTGAATTGGGGATTTTATTCTAACTCTCTGTGTTTCTTGGCATAGCAGTGTTTTGTTTTTGTGTCTGTGGTGACATTGCCGCTCTGCACACAGTGACGCATTTTAAATCACAAATGAGCAGACGAGGCAAAAGAAGCACACAGAGCAAATGAAACAGCTTCATGTGGCGAGAGGGGCATGAGAGAAAAACTAGGTCAAATCAGGGCCGCAATGTTCTGGTATAGGTTCATGGGGGGGCAAGAGGGGTTCTTCAGTGGTACTTTAACTTCACTTAGGGTGCTTTCATAACTGTATTTCATTCTGATTCAGAGAGTAATATGTTACAACGTTGCCCTTAACTTGCCTTAACTGCATTCGTGGCTCGACATGCCCTCAATGCTACGTGCTTTTGTCATTCTCTGGATGGTGATATACCAGTGTTCAGTATATGAACATTTCCATTTTGAGTGAGCTACGCCGCCGTCTACCAATCTTTGCAGTCAGTAGAGTCTCAGCTGCCGAGCAACCACGGGTTGCCAGTTACGTTAGAAAACGAAACCTAAAAGACCTCGGTATTTTGAATTTGAATGCAGTAACCGTTTTTGGCCACATTCTTACATATGGCACCTTTAAGCTGTCTTTGCGATAGGGGTGATGTGATGCTGGAAGTTGTGTTTCATGCACTGTAATTTAACATTTAAGAAAATCGAATATTTGAGACTGATATAAAAACTGACATCCGTTACAGAATGAATTCTCTGAAAATCATGATTGTGTATCAACGTATGAGCGGATGACTGTCACAATCAGCTCCTCACTGTGGGTGAAGCTAAAGGTTGAAAACGCATGAGAATACAGGGTTAAAAAAAGGTGTATTTCTGTGATAAAATTGTGGCTGTATTTGTGCCTTTGTGTGAGTGTATTAGCATCTGTGGTTTTAGATATTAAAAAGGGGAAAAATGTCAAAGCAGCTGCAAAATATTTAAAGAGAAAGAGCTACATCACCATAATATTTTCAAAAGCCGCAGTGTGCGAGTGTGTATACACGTCCGATCCTCTGTTGATGCAGCTTAGCAGGCAAAATATGTGGAACATGAGCATTTCCTGGTTTGGGCAGTGCTAAAGGGAATGTACAGAACACTGTGATAGGCTTGGCAAAATTATACATACTGTATAGTCGAGCCCTGTAGTGACCTGCTCGTCACCCGGCATATTTCAAATACCTTGATCCACCTGTGTTTCCCTCTGTGCACACTGTGTGTGTGTGTGTGTGTGCGTGCGTGTTTCACCACATACTTACATCAACTGCTCATTTAGGTTCTCTCTCTCTTCCCTCATTTTGTGTTTGAGCTCCTCTTTCAGCACTACACTCACAAACACAGAGAGAGAGAGAGAGTTTGCATGACACAAATGCTGTAGAAGCTCACAAAACCTGCCGGTGACCCGAGGCTGTTACATCTATATGACTCACAGAAAGGGGGAGACAGAGGAGAGTAAAGAGACAGACAGGTAGAGAGCTTCCTGATATTGTTACTTCACTCTTGTACAAAGAAAGAAACCAGACACCAAATGAAACTCTCTTCAAGAATGTCAAGACTGGTAAAGGCAAAGAAACTTAGCATGGAGGAGAAGTAACACAAGAGAAAGACAGATAGGTTTCCCAGACAGAAACTTGAGAGCACTGAAACGGTAAGACGAGGAGGAGACGGCAAAGCACTGGGGCTGAAAAGAAAAGGTGAAAAAACGGAGGCACAAGGAAGCAGTTGAAAGTGAAAGGGAGAGCAAAAGAAGGGGAGTGTGCAATAAAGAAAGGACTATGAGGGAACCCATGAAACAGTACACCACAGTCTGGCAGCGTGTTGTTGTGTGTCTGATACAAAGTAGCTGCTGTAATGCTACCGTTTCCTCCCTTCGCTGTCTGTCCTATTTCAACATGACTATAATATCATGAAACACTTAATTATTTATTTTAAAAACACAACAGAGCAGAGCACATTAATACTTTAAACATTAAAACACTTAATCTGAGTGAGGGTGGTGTCGCCCGTATTTCGACTTCCTCTGAATGCTTACTTTAACCTTGCATAACCTTAAATGTCTTGCACAGTTTTCATTTTCTTCAGCACATTCAAAGTGCAGGAGTGGATATACAAGAGAAAGACATTTTAAACTGCAGTGCACAACTGTCAAATAGAAACAATGGTCTGTTCTATTCAAACCATTGTTCAAATGAGCGCACACAGTGCAGACTGTGTCTATTCTCTGTAGTTGTGTAGAGTGTGTTGTGGTGTTTAGGTTTAGCATCACCCGGCAACAATCACATGCTGCACATGCTGCGAGTTATTTGTTTTTTAAGACAGGCATTGTCCACAGACATTGCACTATAGCATGACAGCTCCAAACAGGTTGGCGTATGATTGAAAACACAAAGAGGCGCCCAAGAAAGGTTTCAGAAGTACATTTTCTACTGCTCAAAATAAATCCCTCTTTGCTCCACTCGCCTCTGCTCTGCCACTGTATACACACAACCACTCCCTCAGCTCAGGTAAGGTCTGACAATATTGCTCGACAGAACCCACGTCTTCTTTTTCCCTCTCAAACGGAGAGAGGAAAATAATAGCAAAAATAAAAACAAAAATCGACAACAAATGACACACTGCAGCTTTAAGGTCCAGTCTGAATAGTAAATAGCTACAGACACACCACATTCCTTTGCACCATCATTACCTCCATCACTACCCAGCCAAGCTTCCCAGATGACTTTTGAAGCGACACAATGTTGGATTTCAACCTTCAAATAATGTCTCTCAGCTTATTTGAATGAGAAATCAACTTAAAACAGGGTGAATGACATCTCTGTCAAAGCCAATGCATCGTCTGCATTGGTACTACGTAACTTCTGGATTTAGGTCCGCGCCACAAAAAGAACGACAACATTCTAATTTATGTCACAAACGCAAGCTACGCAAACTAAAGGGTTGGTTTTAATTTTTAATACTTTGAAAAATAAAACGAATCATACTTGTTACTTGCTATAACATAGGCTACTGTACCTGGTCTGAACATAATGGTTGTTTGTACATTATAAGTCCTGTTTCAGAGTTGTTGGCTTGTCAGGTTACTGCAAAACAGCTGTGACAAACAATACCATTTATCGACTGCGAGGGGAGAACTGAGCGCAAATCCTACATTGTGCTACTTTAAAAGCTTGTAGCACAGAGGTAACTTGGACATAATATTGAAAATCATCCACATTATAAACGTTACTGTGAGTGTGCTGCAAGGTGACCTTGTTTATATTCTATAGACACACCAGGACATACTATATAATTGTTTTTTTGTGTTCTGGCATTAATGCTCTGTGGTGTTGTTGTGCAGTTGAAGCATTTTAACTGCACTTACAGACTAAGAATAGGTCAATTAGAAAAGGGGGGGGGATGTGCATGCACAGGGCAAATAAAGCATGAGCTCAGTGTAAATGGCTGTATTTATAAGAATCCCATCTCATTTTAAATGTTGCAGAAAAAAAAAACTACATACAGCTATATGTTTGGTTGATAGTAGCATCATGGTGCTCGTGTCATAAAGTAGCTACACACTATACTTGCAAATATTCCCTGTTCATGGGCATCTACTTTAATGCCTCAGAAATAATAAAGGAAAAAAAAAATCTCCTTACATATTTTGTGTTTGCTGTGAAAATGGTAAGCACACTAGGACTGTGGAATACATTTTGTTTTTAAATTTAACTGGCAAATAGCCAATCAAGGGAATTTTGACTGCTCTATCTTGGCTGCCATTAAAAAAATAAAATTTTAACCAAATTTTCAAAGACTCTGCAAGTCGGTTAAGAGTTAGTAAGAGTTCGTTCACCAAGCAGTTGGTATAGGTGAAACAGGTGTAAATCAATGGTGTAAATAAAGAACATCAATAGCTGTTGATACATGTTCATGTGTTTTTGCCACGTCAATGCAATATTGTCGTAATATTTGCTTCTTGCAGTAAATGGAGGAACGTTGTGGTTTCCTCATCAGTCCACACATTCCTCCTCTCACCTGCTGTCTTCACAGTTTCTGCTATTTTTCACTTAGAGCAGAATGCGGAAGCAGGAGAGCTGTTTCAGTCACGAGATTTGCAAATGTCAGTTTCAACTGCACACATTTATGTTTACCTTCTCTCAACACTTCAGCTTTTTCCACCTCGTTCGAGCGATATTTTAAGACTTTTTCTCTGTTTCCACGGTCGATGGAAACCCACCTGCAGCCTGTTCTCAGCTCAGTGTATCTAATTAGTTAAAATCGGAATAGAAATTCACATTTAAATACCAAGAATGAAGCTTTTCTGAAGTTCAAAATGCCAACAGACAATGGTGCTCTGCAGGGGCAGCTTGACTAGGTATATGATTGGTTGACAGGCTGGCAGTGTGGGTAGTGCAGTGAGTGCATTTGTGTATGTGTGTGTGTGTGTGTGTGTGTGTGTACTGTATATTGAATGAGATGCCTGTGAGGGTCCTTCAGAGCGGTGCAGCAGGGCACTGTGGCTGTGCCACTGAAGAGCTCTCAAACGAATTCAACAATGTCACTGTGACATTCTCTTCCTCCGACTCCGTTTGTATTCACTCTCTTGCTTTGTTTTTGGCTCTTACATTCTCCTCATTATTGTCTCCCTCTTCTGTCTTTCTTGACTTACTTAGCCGTTTCTCTTTCCATCTTTGTTTTCCCTTTTTCTTCTGACCCTATCCATCTCTCTCTCTTTCCTTTTCTCTCTTAGCAGGAACAGGGGAGTGCAAGAGGTCCTCCTCAAAGCGGCAATACAGCAATAATTGCTTTCTGGTCACTGTGACATGACAAGGTCTGCCAGGGTAAAACAACACACGCACACACACGCACACACACACACACACACACACACACACACACACACACACACACACACACACACACACACACACACACACACACACACACACACACACACACACACACACACACACACACACACACTTAGACGTAGACATAGAGAAACTCACATGGACTCAGACAGACCGACATGCACGTGAGAACAAGAACATATGTAAGAACCACTAAGTACGTCTGACTTTCTCCACAGTGCCTCTGTCATGTGTCTCAATGCTGCACACACAGCATAATAAGGTTGCTATGAATATTACAGCAATTTGGAGGCATTTGACCACCACCAAGTCACTGTGACACTTCTGCTACAGGACTGTGACTGGAATAGTTGTCCACAATGCTGCTGTCACAGTACACATCATTTACTGATAATTAAATTGCAACTAGCTTGTAATTATATCACTAAGTGCAAATAAAACCATTATTATTCAATATCATTAATATTGAAAACTTAATTTCATGTTTATCTCCTTTGACATATTGACCTGTGGCCAGAAAATCTAGTCCAATAACAAGATATCCAAACATTAAAGTGATTAAGTAGTCACAGAAGATAAACAGCACAAACCATGTCAAAAGTACTGGACACTGAAAATTGTCTACATACACTATTTTGCAATTTACAAATGAAAATCACACACATTCTCAAACAAAGTACAGTACTGTATGTGCAACCTACACTGAAGCACCAACACAGACAAACACAGCTGCACCGTGGGATATGATTTATATGATTATTACTGTAATATCACATTCTTTTCTCTCCGTGTGTAACATATTTTCAGTGTCCACTTTATCATGTACAATAAAAGCTGTATTAACCCAAACCCACAGCAAGTTCATGAAAAGGGGTCCTGTCAGTGGTGGATTCCAATGAGAATAAAGCTGTTTCTGTCTGAACTTTATTTCTGCTGAATTATTCTTTTCAGTTTTTCCTTCAGGAAACTTGTATTTAAGTACCACGTGTACAGCAAAAGACTCAAAACTCAAAGGAGTTTTCTGAAATGACTTATTGTGTCTATACGTACCATCTGTAGCCTTGTACATATATTTTAATTTCTCTTGTGATATTAAACTGTGCAGCACATGTATTCCAAAACTGAACATATACGCATAGGAGACATTTTTCATAGGAGCCATCTGGTCATGAAATAGAAGGTGAACACAGGTATAAATAATGACATTAATCAAGATTTTGTTCAGACACAGAGTCCTAATTAATATAAGAAGCACCCATGTTTGCTATTTTGCTGGATCAAAATGAATGCTATGAACAATGAAAGGAAATGTCAACTTTTTTCCTCAAGAAACCACAAGGGAAAAAAAACATGTTTTTACCATTTCACATTTGAAGAATCACTAAATGTTCTCCAGTAAATACTGTTTACAAACCAAAGTTGGTAAAAAACCTGCCAAATAACATGGAACACTGATTTTGTTTGTGCTAATTGTGGCGGAAGGTGGTGAAAACGATTCTAAAAAAAGATTTCAACCATCTGGGAAAACAGAATAGAACTGCAGAGGGATACTTGAGCATGTGGGGACTTCAGAACCAAGTAAACCAGGTTTGTGAAATGTGCTAATAGTTTTTGTTCCATGTAAACTGCAATATAAAGAGTGTGAGACTAAAACCAGTCAAGTGGGGACAAAATTAGGGTCACCCATTTCGAAAAGCCTGATTATTTTGGTTTAGTGGTTAAGATCATTGTAAGGTAAGCACATTCAGGAAATGAATGCAAGTATGTGCATGTCTACATAAAGTCCTCAAAAGTGCCAGCCACTATGACTTAGAAGGGAAAATAATTGAACATTTGAACACAAAAGTGTGAACATTTTTCAACATGATCAGACTACAGGGCAGTACAGAAAATAAAAGAGGCAAACGTGAGGATAATGCTTGAATCTGGAATGAAATTCTTTGTTAATTTGTGTGAGAAAATATTTTCTTTTTTGTCTTTTTTCCCTACTGACAAAATCAACAAAAATCCTATAAAAAAGTTGGCTTCTAAGGAAATAGATACCATATAATCTTAGGATGGCCCAGGGTGTTGGCAGATGGCTGCGGTTCAGGGATCGGTCTCTCTCTCTCTTTCTCTCTCTCACACACACAAAAACACACACATTCATACACACTTAGTCACAGCCCTAATTTCACTGCCAACCCTCTGAACCTCTCTTAAAACATTTTGAATGAAATGTCCCGTTCCCTCTCCAAAGTGTCTGTCTATCACCTTTAAATCATCCTGCTCAAGTCACCCCACTGACAAGTGCACACAACTCGTCTGAGATTAATCATGTTTTCAGCTTCCGCACCTCTCGGTTGTTCTACCTTTGTCTTGTTCTCAGTAAAATTCCACACCCCTTGAGGTTGTTCTCCCATCTCCACCTAACCATACACCACATTCATACTGCATGTTCACATTAGGCAACCTCCTGTTTTTTTCTTCTCTTCCTTTTTTCCCCTCTCTTCTTTCTTCTGCCGTTTGACACTAACCACAAATCTTTGATGGATGAGTGGCACAGTTTAATAGCCGGCTAACGCCCACATGAGTTTGGAGTTAGATGCAGGTGACTGACTCAGGTATGTGCTTCGTAGAGAGGTCTGCAACTTTGACTCCGCTGACACCGAGGAGCTTCACACATTCTGGATCAGGCCACACTATTATCTGCATGTACAGGTTCTTATACAATATGAACACAAGTATAAAGCACTGAATGATCTTATATTCAACATTGAAAGGACATTGATCTATCTAAATCAGCAAAGACTTGCTTTTTAAATAAAGAAATGACTCCTTTATCAGTCCCGCAGGGGAAATTCCTTCTCTGGACCCATAACATAAACCCATCATCTACTAGAAACGTTCCTATAATTATAGGAGTAGCATGCAACCACTGGGCAGCACCTGGGTACCTTGCTCAAGGGTACCCCAGACCTTTTTTGACCTGGTGGGGACTCAAAGCAGCAATCCTCCGGTTACAAGCCAAGTTCCATTTCCACTTGCTCATGGGCTGCTATGTGGATAAGCTGGAAAATACTCTGATAGCTTTATTTTATAAATCTTTTATTGAGTCCATTTTAACGTTTTTGCGCTATTTCTTGGTCTGGGAACCTCATGGTGCAGAACACAGAAATTGTCCAACGTTGTTAAAGTAGCCAGCAAGATGATTGGCACACAGCAGCTTTTTAAGACAGACAAGTTTTGCGCAAAGTGCAGTAGAGCGTGGCCAGTCCAGATCACACACTCTTGGAAGAATTTACTCTTCTCCCTTCTGGGCAGAGACACACGTACCCCAGGGTTAAAAGCAACAGGTTTAACTTCCCCTTTGTCCCGAGTGCAATAACTGTACTTAATTTGCACTGAGTCTCGACTTGAACAGCAACTTATACAGAAGATCGTGTTCATTTTTTATTCCATTTATTCATTTTATCCTTGTGGTTGTTTTGTTACCGTTGTATTGTCCTAATAGTGCGCGAGTAATTTTTTAAAATTATTTTCAATAAATGAAGATCTGAGGTGCACCAAACTAGTAATTAAAGGGGGACATACTATGCAAAATCAACTCTTTAATCATTTTCATACTTATATTTGGGACTCTGGAGGCCATATGAGTAGGCAAAGTGTGAAAAAAGATGACTGTCATGTTTTTGTGGTTCACCTACAAGAGATAAAACATATGATGTTGACTTCCACGCTCATTGCTACGTGACAATGAGACATTCCTGGAATTGTTGTTTCGCGGAGCTCCGCTTTGTCCTTAAAGAACGCGAGAGTGCAGGCGAGGGCAATAGTATCAGTATCTATTCTTGGCTCCACAGTGCAGCACAGAGTTCTACGCAAACGTCCAGCCTCAGAGGATTTACGTGTCCAGTGGATACATGTTATATATGACGGCAATGTGCTGGCTAGAGTCGGCATTTGAAGAGACAGGCACTCAAAACAGAGCGTTCTGAACAGGGCTGTTTTGGCAGGGTGATTGAACTGCTGTGGTGCTTCATTCTTGAGGTATTTTGACCAAAGCATGTCACAGACATGTTCATTAGGATACAAATACGAATACGAATACTTTATTGCCCACAAAGTGAACCAGGGAACCAGGTTAACTTGTAGGGTATAAATGTCTCTTTTATAACTGATTTCTTTGGCCATGTGTTTATATCGGAGTGTGCATATTCCTGGGTATGTATTTTCTTACATCTGTTGGTCTCTGCAGCAGCTGTCATTTATGCTCTCATCACTGAACACACATCACATAGTCATGTGGAATCAAACAGCAACCTACTTTTTTTCTCTCTCTATCAAATTCTCTTGTAGTCCCTCTGTTTCCCTTTTATTTCCTTGAACACACACGCTATTCTTTCATGGACTCACATTGACTTCCATCTATTTAGACAGCCGGAACAAAGCAACCCTAACCTTAACGTTTCTTCGCCTGAAACCTAACCAGTTCCTCAGAAGTGAAGTTCTGCCTCATTATGTCCAGGTTTTGGGCTCCATGAGGATTACTGGTCCTGACAAGGCTGGTGCTTATAGCAGAAAAGGTCCTAAACTGTAAACAAATAAATGTAAATACCCACCCACCCACTCACATACACACATTTACACGAGGGAGATGTTTGGAACACGCAAAGAAAAAAGACCCACCCATGAGGTGAGCTGGAGGTTAGCTCTGCTTCAGGCATTTACTGTCAACTATAATCACACACACACACACAGCATTCTTCACGAGGACACTCATAGACTTATTGCATTCCCTTTAGCCTATTAACCATCACAACTCAATGCTTTACCCTCACTCTTAATCTAACCCGACCATAAAACACAATTCTAACCCTCTTAAAGTCCGTGTAAAGTAAATACAGAGATTACCATCTTCACACATTATGTTCACAAATTGTTGCTGGGAACAAAAGTGAGTCAAAACTGAAAACGGTTCCTCTACAATGTTCTGTCCCAGATTCCTTAGGTATTATGGCACAATGATGCACAGGAGCCATATTTAGTAAACCACACCCTCAAACACCGTAACAATATAAAAACCATCAGCAAGCAAACTGACGGCCTGTTCATAAAGAAACAGTTTTTTAAAAAAAATCATATTTGCATTCAATCCACACAGAAAAGGCATTTTTGGGAATAATGTCATTAATCCCACCACTCTCTTGCACTGGCATTTACTGTCTCTATTTTCACGGTCCTTGTTGTCGTCCTTCTCTTGTGTATGGAGAGTGAACTACTTTCAATGAAATGTAACTAAAGCCGGCCTGAAAAGGCACAAGATATATTTTATTTATTTTATTTTCCTTCCTTTCCCCTGGCTTGGTTTCATTCCATCTCTGTGATTGTATATACAGTATATTGTAAAATGTACAACATCTTCTTCTCTGTTTTTGGTGTAGCATCATTACAGCACCACATACAGGCCTGGCATAGATACTACAGCATTCGTTCTGGGGTGGATTCACGCAGATGGAGACATTTCCTGAAACAACGCCATGTTTATGGAAAAACGTTTCAAAATGACAAAGAAAAAGATGGTTTACGTTTTGTTCCGCTTCCATGTGGATGGGGCCTGAGACGTATTTGTCTTCCCTGATGCAAAAAAACACACAGAAAAGCTCTGCCATTTCCTTTAAATTTCCTGAAGATGATGACATGAAGTAAAGAAGAACAGACTCACCCACTGATAGAGAGGAAGAGCAAAAAAAGAGGACAGGACTGTCGCTAAACCAGCTCTGTGTAATGTTAAACGTTAAAACTAACCTCACAAATGGTGAAAATGTCACTTCTCTACATGTTTGTTGAACAGGAAGTTTGATATCTGTGCATTTACGTTAATATTATGCACAAAAACCGACAAACAGAAATGTTTGCGGACTTTGGTCCCCACTTAAGCAAGCAGTCCATTTTGTCCTCACAGGACAAATTGTTGCTAAATTTCACATGATTTGAAACCTAACTTTTTAAACTCTTAGTGACATATTTTTTTATTTTAATATATATATATATTTTTTTTTAATCATGCAAATCCAGTTATGTTGAGATATTCCTGCTTTCTTTGCGTTTGTTCCTCCATTTCTCTGTCACATCCACTCCATCTCTGTATTAAAAACATCACTGTGCTATAAATTCCTCTACTGCACACACGTGTTTATCTCTCTAAGCGTGAGGCTTTTGAAGTGTGAAATTAGTGTGTACATGTGTTATTGTACATGAGTGTGTGTTACCTGAGGATGCCTGTGCGCTGTGCTGCAGTATCTGCGATTTGAAGGCCTGCCAGGCCCCTGTCAACTGGCCGAGGAAGCCCCGTATATCAGCGAGCTCTCTGCCAGAGGAACGGAGCGTAGAGAGAGTGGCTTGGAGGGCCTTCACCTGCTGCACACACACACCTCTAACACACACAAACACATACACACACACACACAATAAAATTTACTGTAAATAAATAAATAAATAATGGTGGAAAATTCCAATGACAATATTGTTTTTCCATCATACACTGAAGGTATTTTGTTTTTGATGGTTGTCATAACAGGGTGTGTGTCCATAGTGTTTTTCCATATGGTGAACTTGCGCTGCATTAGCAATGGAAATGTGTCTCAAGGACAAAGATAGCTGCTCTTAGAGCAGAAGAGTGTAGTCACTGATCTGGTGTGGATGCGTGCAACTATGGGCATTAGAATAATATTTCTAGAAATACTCTTCTTCAGTTCTGGGAGACATTTCCCAATAGATCAGCATCTGCTCTTTAATTAGTTACACAGTAATCAAGGTTACAGATTTTGTGTCGATATTAGTCTGAGAGCAACTGACCCTACAATGGATAATCATGTCACATGAGACATGATTTGGCATTTTCTGAGCTCTTGAGATCACAACTTTTGGACTCTTGGAAGCTTAAAGACCATGCCCACATCTGGATGTAAGAGTCATATCCTCAGCCGAATGTCCATTTGATCTAGCCAAATCCTTATATAAAATATGACTGCACAAATTCGTGTTTACTTGCAAGTAAACACAGTATGCATACTGTATTTATTTAAATATAAATTAGTATAAATTAGTTGGTTTTCGTTAAATGAGTTGGTCATGTATATCTCTTTAACATCATTCTTCTGTCTTTGTCTTAACCATAATGTATTAATTATTCACAGAAATGCTTGAAAATACCTTTTGAGCATAAAAGCTGAAAAACACCAAACCCATTTGACTCAGCTAAAATTTAACAAATAAAAAAGTAATTAAAAGTGGTTAGATGAGTGGTACTTGACCCTGACCCTGCCATGCTGTTATGAGTGCAATGGATTTAATTTGAATGTGCTTTTATTCTGAAAGTGACACATGAAATTACACCCAAAAAAATAATATATATATATATATACATATATATTTTTTTTTTTTATTTTTTTAAAGTCTGAGTTGGTGCTTAGGGGATTCACGTCGCCAAAACTGAAAGTGGGGAGCATTAATAATTATGGATTAGAAAAGCTCAATTAAGTGCTCAATCAAATGCAATTACACAACTTCTGCAGACTCCAAACATCTCTTACACCCACAGTTCAGGCATTAAAAGTACAAAAATCCTGTTCTTACAAATCTGTGCTTGTCAAATGTTGACTTGCCTGACTGAAATGGGCCCGAATTGTTTAGCACTCCCCCAGTTTCTTTTGTGCTGTTATCCACGGATGTAGTGAATGAATGACAGGTAGAATTTTGAAATACATAATTAATAGAGATTAAAAAGAAGACAGAGAAGGTAGAACATATGGAAAGTTAAATATAGGAGCCGGAGGGAAACTGGGGACTAATGTAGCGACACTGTCCTTAAAAAAAAGGCCACAGCCATGTTTTACAGCACTCTCCTTTTTCTATTCTCTCTTTCTATTCCAACTCACTCCTAACAAAAGAAATGTTTAGATGAAAAGCACTTTTAGCAACATGGAAGATCACTAGCTCATCTCCTGCGTGTGCACACGCAGTCACACACACACACACGCACACACGCACACGCACACGCACACGCACACGCACACGCACACGCACACGCACACACACACACACACACACACACACACACACACACACACACACACACACACACAGTAAAGTCACAAACTCATGCAAAGCATAGATGTGGAAAACTAGAGCACTGGAACAGAACATTCTGTTATTCCAAGAAGACTTTTGAAGGAACATGTGGGTGAGAGCACACTGAGCTTCCCATTTTCTAACACACACACACCCCCCCCCCCCCCCCCCACACACACACACACACCTGAACACGCACAGACAAACATCGTGTACACGGCTGCACGCAAAATGATGTGACAGTTTTTGAGAGCTTAATGGGGTTGTTGTTGGTTTGCGACTTAAGGTGATCAAAAATGAACACAGTCTCAGATGAGACGAGGTGGAATAAGAGGGGAGAGAGCTGGTCTGTGGTGCCTGAGCCACACACACACACACACAGACACATATGCGTGCAGACCAGGTGAAAGCACAGACACTGCGTGTCACCAGAGACTGTTTTATAATGTCAGATGACATAAATCATAAGGCAGACAGCACCAAATAGAGGAACAGATAGGCCAGATCTGTCATTTGTGATAAGGCAGAGATATTGAAAAACAGGGACAGAGAAAAAGAAGACTGTTACGTTTGCTCAGTCGATGGTTTATTCATTTAGTGACTTTCTCTGTCAACAGCTTGATTGAAAAAGCATTTTAGCCTCCCGATCTCCTCCCACTCGCTTTGCCTCACTGTTTTCTTTTGCTCATGACTTTATCAATCTTTCCCTTTCAGGAAATAACCAGTGGGTCAGCTAAATCAGGCTTCTCTCTTTAGTGTTTCCATTCTCTCTATTATTGTCATCCCTCTATCATCTGGCACAGTTGTTTCCCATCTGCCCTGGCCTTCCTGACGTGCAATCTCATCATGGAGCAAACAGCCAATCAGGACGGCAGACATCTTCTGTTTTTTGTTGTTTCTATTCTTATTTCCTTACCTGAGCATCTCCCCGTGCTGTTTCTCTTTCCCAAGTAACTTTTCTGCATCCTCTTTTAAGGATGCTACCACTGCCAGCCTGTGGAGGAAGATGAAGAGAAAGAAAGAGTGAAGTTAAAAAGCAGGTCACCGGACAGCTCAGCTGGTAGAGCTGGAGCCCTGTCGGGCAAACTGACCCAGGTTCAATTCTGCCTGTGTGTTCCCCTCTCTCCCCCCTATGTCCAAAAAAGGCAAAAAACAAGCAATGTTAACTAAAGAACCTACACCAGATGTAAAGCCACTGTTCTCCCATGGGGTAAACTGAGCTTACTGATCATGCAACTTTAATGACAAAGCGGAGAGGATAATTGAGATGAGATGAAAAATTGAATGCTCTTGCATGTAATGATATTAAGACATGGACTTCCCTCCCGAGCTCATCATTCTGGTTATTTTGAGCTTGAGCAGTGTCAGCAAAGTGTAAAGGCAATTTCTTTTAATTGGATCTCACTTCAAAGGATTTGAGAAGTTGTAAATTAAAAAGAATGGAAATAACTGAATTAGTCTCCAAATGTGAGCAAACCTGAGCGTATAATGACAGATGGAGGTGTAAAGATTTGTCACTGCTGATGATGTGTTAATTATACATTGGAGGTATGGATTAGTCATTACGATACTCGAATCTGAATCACATATCATATTTTGGTTCAGGTTATAAAAAGAAATGGTAAATCCAAAAAATACTTAAACCTGTCCTGCTTTTAAACATAAAAAGTGTCCATCACATTCAAACCATTGTCAGGTAAGATAAGAATGCTAATTATCTGCTCCACATGGTTCTCATATTCCCGCACTGCACACAGGAAGTGATTTGTTTTATGTCAAGACGGATGTAGGCAACAGTAACATTGCACAAGTGAGACAGCTGTAAACAGCTCACAGTTTGACTGTAAACTCAGTTCGACGCAATCAATGTGTCATGCCCTGCCCCCGTACTGCTGGTGTATACACACAAACGCTCCCTCGGTCAGGGTTGGTAGTATTGTTTGTCAGATACAAATGATGTTTGTACAGGAAGACAAAACAGAGGCAGAATAATTACGTCATAAGAAACATAAACACTGAAAGTTACCTACTGAAACTTTAAAACCCATACATATCCATGTAGACTATTCAGAGAATAATGCTATTCAGAGATATTATTAAACAAGAATTTAATAATGAGCCTATTAGCTACTTGTATGAGCACTAATCTACAGACAATTAAAGTTCATGACATGTTTTTACTACTCTTAAAGGCCATACATGTGGGTTTATGGACAGACCTTTTTCGTTGCACTGCTCTTCAGCAGATGTTTTCACTGCATCATATTCTCTTCATTCATCGTCACCTCAAACATTTCCACTCAGTACTTTTCCATTCCCCCCTCCTCCTCAACCAGCCGGTCAGCCACACCCACCTCATCAGTTGATTCCACTCACCTGGTTCACTCAGCTGCTCGACATCTCCCATCAACCCAGTATAAAGACTCCTGCTTCACACTAAAGCTGGGGACACGCTGCACAACTTTCACAGTCTTTACCGACTTTGAGAAGACTTGGAGTACACGCTAACCTACTGGTTTCAGTAGACGGAGTCCAGCGTGAAGGGTAAACAAACATGGAGGACAAACGGTTCGCTGTTGTTGTTGTTGTTTGCGCAACTATGTGCTCTGAGAAGTCAAAGAAGAAAAGACGGGAATGGGGGAAGTCATTAAGGACTCGACGTTGGTAATATTGTTTTACGCTATTTCCCGTGTTTGCCGGTGGGTCAGTAATCCGCACACACTACCCGATTGTGTCCTGAGTCGGCTCAAAAAATCAAACATGATTGGCTTGGGTCTTTTAACCTCACAAACTTGCAGATTTGAGTCTTTATCTTACACATACAAACAGATTTCTAGCCATGCCGACTGTCTCCAACTAGTGGTGACTGGAGCAGACTGTGAATCGTGGGTAAAAAATATTGTCGCGTTTCTCCAGACTTTCCAGCACCCTGGACACCATAACCACTTTGTCTGAAACCTGGACATTACCTCAGCCTTTTGTCCCCAACTATGAGAATTGTCTGAGCTGTACTGGTTACTGTCTGCGTTAGGGCCATGTTTCCACCATGGGACAGTTTGGTTTGCCTTGGGCCAGTCAGCCCTGAGCCAGGCTTGTGTTTCGACTGAGAAAATGACCATTAATTTGTACCATTACATGACAACGGACAACAATGGAAGACATCCAGCAGCTCATTTTTTTTCCTGCTCAGTTTGTGGCAAGCGTTGAAGAAACACCAGGAAACTCGACTGGTTGGGGCCAGTTATTTTGGTACTATTCCTAACGGAAACATGAAAATATATACGCACTGCACCGAACTGTTCCACTCTGAAAACACGGCTTTAAGGACACTACAAGACCCAACGATCATACTGTGTGTGCTGCATCTGGATCCAACCCTCACCCATTACTCAGTTTGATTGACTCCATATTGTCTCACTTGAATTTGACAGGCAGGTGTTAAAGACCAGTAAAAAAAAAAAAAAAAAAAAAGACACTGACGGTGAGCGTATGTGACCTTAAAATACAGAAACGACACATCATGTTTTTTTTCACCACAAATAAGCACTGGCAGTGAGACGGGAGATAAACATAATGAGCTGTAAGTAGACACAGCAGACAAGATGAATAGAGACTAAAACCAGACAGGTAATGATCAAGACAAACAGAATTTAATCAAGGAGTGTAATTTAAATAGATGCAGGGATCCTGTCGGGGGATTTTCTAGATATTGCCCACATTTAAAATCCCTGTATGCAATGAAAAACACCCCAGTAACGATAAAGCAATGGCAGGTAACATCTCTGTCACGGAGATGAGACACTAGATGAGACAGTGGAAAGTGTCCAACACGAGTGTAATAACTGGTTTATTATTATGACATCTGTGTTTATGGTTTCCCTCTGCCACTGACATCATCCCTGTTACTGATATTGATCTGCAGGTAATCTTTATGTTTATGTTTCACGGCAGCTGTTTCACATACACGCCTCTTCTCATTTATTTTGTGACTGATCTGCTGTCACAACCACAGATGTGCTAATAGGCAAAACAAACTGGCTCTCAAGTGTCACGCTGAATATCTCAAACAGCTCAGACAACCTCAAAGAACCAAGAAACCGTTTTTTTGAGAGCCTCAGAAATAAAGAGGGATTGGACACAGTAGTTTTATCAGTGGTATCCAGTTTAGTTTGTTTTTTATTACGTAGAAGGATGAATTGCCTAAGTGTGATTAATAGCATCATCATTTGAAGGCAGTGAACAGCCATTTTATGTTTCATTTACTCAAGATGACAAATGGAGACAGAGAAGTGGTTGGGGAAAAAAATGTAAAGACTGATATGTTGTGAGTACTTCCTTCTTTCACAATTGTGTTATTTGCACTAGCTTGATCAACAGAAACAGCTGAAAGAGGACATTTAAGGAGATTGTTACTGTATGTGAACATTTGAGGGTTAAAATGATGACATGCTATACTGAAAAATTGTTTCTGAATCTCCTTTAATGCAGTTTTATGTTTTGTTTTTTTTAACTATTATGTAAACTATTTACATGAAATATACCATCCTGATTCAATAAAGGCCAAATGTTGGTAAGAACCGTGGGTGAGAATGGACTGGGAAAATGTGTGTTTCTGGTGATCCGGTGTGTGTGCATGTGTCATTTTCATGAGTGTGGGGCTAAGCTGACATGTTCCCGTCCGTGTTAATGTGAGAGTCAGACATTTGCGTGAGCATTTAATCCTGTCTGTTTGTATGTTTGCCACTTGCTGACCAATTGTGGCCGAGTGTGTGATCTTGTGCGCATGTGAAATTAGTGCGCCTGTGCGTGTGTGCCTTTGCTTTTGGAGTGATGGCAGCTCAGACTCCCACTGTTCACCCATCTGTCCCCACCAGTCCCAAAGCAAGATCAGAAAGAACGCTGCCTCGAGAGAGAATGGCTGTCTGCGTGGATTCCGTGTGAGTGTGCGTGCGTGTATTTTGTATACAAATCTGTGTGTGCTCTGTGCACACGGGTCTGAGCTCCTGTTCCCAGGGTAGTGGCTGTCAGTGGAATAACTAGCTAGCACAGTGCCAGTGAGTGCGTGCCAGATTAGAGTACCCCCTACCAGCAGCCCAAATCAACTGCCTCATCAGGACATGTGTCTCTCTCTCTCTCATTCACACACACACACACACACACACACACACACACACACACACACACACACACACACACACACACACACACACACACACACACACACACACACACACACACACAGTCACACCAGCAGCACTGATCTGCTAACCACAGTGTTATCATGACCTACCAAGTAAGAGATTTTTTTTTCTATGGGCGTGCATCTGTCAACGTGTTTACACGGTGTTGTGCGCCTTCATATTTTTTTGAGATTTGGGTTAAAGGTCAACTTTACAGAACAAACTGAACCTTCACTCGGAGGCTTAAATTCAGTCCCTGACTGTGTACAAAATGTTCATCCGTCTATTAATACTTTTTGCTGTCCTCGTCTTTGGGAAATGTTTCTATTTTGTTATTTACAGATTATACAAATCATTAACGTGCATTTGTACCTTTTCCTACTGGGTATCAAAACATGCAGCCCAAACAAATCTGGTGTAATTCCTTCAGCAAGAAGAGACCATTACTCAAATGTGATCACACAGTGGAGCTCGGTGTTTACCAGTGCCATTTGTCTTTATTTTCATCATGGTATGGTTTGGAACGGTACAGCCCTGGGTCAGGATTGTGTTTCGACTGAGAAGGGTATGTAGTATGTTTACGTGGTTGGTGGGGCGTGCGCTGTGCCCCATCAGCGAGATACGTATCGTGACATCAAAAGACAACAAAACAACGGACAATGATGGAAGACACCCAGCAGCTCGTTTTCTGCTTGGTTTGTGGCTGTCTCGACAAGATGTCGAGCTTTGTATGAGAACAAACTAATCAATAGATCAATCATTTTCTGTTCCAAGCCTTTTGATATTGGTCAGAGTGAATTTTTATTCAATTCTATCATTTGTGCATGTGCATGTGTTTGTGTGTGTGAGTTTCTGGCTTTTCATTTTTTTTCTGTCATCATTAAAAGCGAGATAAAAGCTCCCCCAATATCAAAGTGTCATCTGCTCACTCACTGTGTGTGGGCACGTGTGTTTGGAGTTGAAAGAGTGTTTTGATCAACACCCTGGCAGGACATTCAAAGCTGAAAGTCGTTTTTCTTAAGCCAAAAAGGAGCACAAACGGAACATGTTATGCCCGACAACTGAGAAGAGGTCCAATAACACGCACAGTGTACAGTGTCATCGATGGTGTATATGTGTAGCTTTCAAAAGTTTGTCAAATTAGAAGGCTGAAAAACATATTATGGGCTTGTCAAAGGCAGAGCACATCTTTAATGATAACTTCATGCTCTTAAATTAGACCCAGTCATTGCTTCATCAATGAACTATAATCCTTTTCAAAATGTGTTTTGTCTGTCTCTCACACTGTGTGTGTGTGTGTGTGTGTGTGTGTGTGTGTGTGTGTGTGTTACCATGTCAGCAATATGCCACAACAACGATAGTGATCATCAAAATGGTACTCACACATGCACAGGCACATAATCAAGTACGAACACAATGAATTATAGCATATTATGACTAACTGCATCCACTATGAGAATATGAAAATGAATATGTCACCCAGCTTGTCAGGTTTAATTTAGACTCTGTGGAGCAATGCACCTCTGTTTCATTTGTATGTGTCGGTTGCTATGGTACTGCTCTAACATGTTGCTGGTGATGACCAAATAAACTTTGTCATACTACACCAACACACACACACAACCACACAACCACCCATATGAATATCATTACTTTTGTTTAGCTTGTTGTCATGAGCTCCACCACCAGAACTAGAGATCATCTTCTCCACCATCACCATCAGCAGTGTGTGTGTGTGTGTGTGTGTGTGTGCGTGTGTGCGCGCGCATGTGTGTGTGTGTGTGAGAGAGAGAGAGTTCTGTTTGATGTGCTAATGTGAACTTCAAGTTGATATGTGCTAATACTGCACAGAGGCTGTAACTCTCTGTACTCACTTGAATTGACATATTATCATACACATATACACATATGCATGCACACACACACACACAAACACAGTTTTATGCAGCTATTCTATTTGGGACACTGCACTGACTTCCATTCAGTATAACCAAAAAAATATCCCTAAGGTTCTGCCTCATTAAGACCAGGTTTTGGTGGCCCACAAGGACCACTGGTCCTAAAGAAGTAAAGAACACAATCGTATAAATATATTTAAAAGAAAAACATACACACAAATAGAGATGGAGAGAGATTTGTCTACTATTTCTGTGGTTGGATCTCAGACAATGAATCAAAACCACATGATATATGACTACATTTACTGTAAATGACGTCCCTGTCACAAATGGAAGCCGTTTTATTTATTTGTCTCTCCTTCACTTCTGCTCTTCCACCTGCAAACTGTCTTATCGCTCTTACAATCCAGCCCCAGGTGTATCTCTCTCTCCCCCTCTGTGTGTGTGTGCACGCTCACCATTTTTATGATTAATTCTTCATAACTGCCAAGAGCAATTGGCAGTGATTATTTTATCAATTGCAGGTGTCTACAAAAGGCACACACACACACACACACACACACACACACACACACACACACACACACACACACACACACACACACACACACACACACACACACACACACACAAGCTGAAACAAATACAAACCCAAATACATTACATACTCAGATACAGAATCAGATACAGACAAAAACAAACTTTTACCCAGACAAACTGTTTGGATCAAGGCTGGAAAAAAACAACCAAGAGGAAGCGATCAGAGCATATTAAATTCCCAGACACTTATCTCAACTCTTTAAGCATGCGCACCACAGGCTTTATATTTTTCCACCTGTCTTATCAAGGTATACGGACTACCCATTGTTAATTATTGTCACCCTCTGTTGTCATCAGCTTTCCCTGCATTGCCGAATGTGGTGCACCTTGCATGAGTGTAATTATGCAACGGTTTTTGCTATCTGAAAAATTCCAACAGTTTCTGAAAGCTGAGAAGTTGCAAGTCAAAGCAAACATGTGGTTATTATGATAACTTCACTCGCGCTGTTGCAGGAAGCCGACGGATCTGTGTCTTTGTCACCTGAGAGGAGAGAGCTGGAAAAACGCCTGTACATAGTTTGTATTTTTTGGGACAGAGACTCAAAGAAATGTTATTTTAAATATGTTTACGTTTATTTTTTCTCTTTTATCAGTAAATAAGCACAAAAACGTCTGCCGTGTTGTTAACAGATTGGTTGGGTTTTGGTTGGTGGTGTTTAATGGCAGTTGGCATCAATAATGTTGCATTACTGCCACAGGTTTGTCATTTCTACTTTTTTTTTTTACTGGCCAAAAAACATCTGACTTTTTTCAGCATTCACCCCTGGGTAAAAATTTTAATCTGTTCTGGCTCTGTTTAAAAGTTGTAGAAAAATGACACCTGGGTAAACATGCTCATTTCATCTTCAAACGTATTCTGGCAGTCACAATGCTGAGTCTGCACCTTTTCCAGCAAGACATGACGCGCACTGTTCAAGCAGCAAGTTTTACGACTGAAAAATTACCACTTTATCGTCCATGGTGCGTTCTCCTGGTGTGTGTTGTTTGGCAGTTGGGCAGTGATAGCCAACGTTTTACAATTTGTATTAAGCAACTATGCAATTATCTTGATTGATGGAGTGGATGTCAGGTGTCTATGTTGTCTATTTGTTTTAGAGAAAGTTTGGCAGCACTTTTAATGTTTTTGGACCTCTCAAAAAGCCAAGATGTAAAAAAAAACTCCAAAGATAAACATATGCCTCTCTTTTTTTCTCCCTCTCTCTCTGTCATTTCTTCCTTTTTGTCAAATAAAAATATCTCCAACTGACCTGTGTTTGGACTTGTCTAGTAGATGACATTTTAAAAATAGGGTTTAATTGCACTTTGCACATTACTACCCTTCACCTTGCTTTCAACTGTCATACATCTTTCCCAGTCATGAACACACACAGACACCGTCTGACAGGTGACATTTTCAGGTTTGATTTGTGTGTTGCCATCAAGCCATTAGTCACGAGTCACACGCACATTAGCCCATCCACTTCTCTCATGTTGGCAGACCTTCACACGATCAATCAGCTAAGTATAAGGGGAAAAAATCAAAGGCAACATAAAGAGAAGAAGTGGAAGAAATGGTGGATCAGAGTAAGGACGTCTAATAATTATGTTTTATTAGTCTGCAAGCCAGCTACAAAATCTATTTTCCTTTCATGGTAAAATCATAAACTCACAGCAGACGTATTAAAATGTTGGGAGGTCAATAATAAACATATTTCACTGAAAAGTCACACACGCATTAGCCGTCTTTTGCCTTTAAATCTGATTATAACCAAATGTATGCAATAGGGATAGAAATCCGTATGGGTCAGTATTGGTAATCCTATATATCTAATGCTTCACTATGCATGGACTGTACACATTCTGCATAGTTCATCGGTAGATACTTGAGTTTGTGATATCGGAATCAGACACAAACTGTCCCATCCCACAGCTTGAGCGATGCAAGATAACTGCAGAACGAGAAGTTGAGGGAGCGAAAATAAGAGAAGACAGAAAGTAATGAGTACATTCATTTGCAAACCAAAGAGTATAAATGACTGAATCATAGAGATATTATAATCAGACTAAGAAATAAATACTTTGCCTGTGACAGCAAATAAGCAAAGAAAAAGGGGAAAAAAAGGAAGAGCAGTCAAGAGAATCCACTGCTGGCAGTCCACACAGCTCTGACCTCCTGACCCACACTTGACCCTAAGGCTCCAGAGTGACACTGTGCTCACTGTGTATTTGTGTATGTGTGTTTAAAGAGGCTGTTTATGAGAGATAATCAGCTTACATTTCACCAGTTAATGGATTGTTGTGCTGGTCGATAACAACACACAGACCTCTGGAAAAGCAGCCAGATATAAATATACTCAGCTGTAGAGTGCACATGCAAGTACATGCAAACATTATCCAGTCAAATTTATTATGTGATTTTTTTTTTCCCAAGTCCTTCCCTCACTCACTCACTCATTCACTCTTTACAGGACATTCAGTTTCATTTGCAGAGGGCAGTGAATTATGGTTTTGAAAATAGATGCACTGGCTGTGACCACTTTCCTGCAAATTGCACAAATTACTGTTAGTTTCCAAGGCCAAATGAATAGAATACACCCAGTGGACCGCACTATCAAAACCTCCACGAGAGAACATGATAACTTTCAGCAAACAATCCCATAATGAGATATAATCAAATCAATGACAGTGGTGTTATAAATTAAAATCATGTTCTAAATCCAAACCCTCAGTTTACGACTCACCAAACACATGCGGTCTACTGGGAGCAGTTTCTACTTTTTTAATTTAGGTCACATTTCGGACAGTAACCTCTACTTGTCGACACAACTGATCTGGAACAAATCAAAATAAGTTTGTCAGTGGTCTTAAATTAAAATACAGTATTGCCATGCATTTAAAATGATTCCATGTGGTCTTTTCGAATGCTATTTTTCTGCGGCACCGACTGATGTCCTAAGACGTCCACTCAAACATGATGGTATTGATTATTTTTAACAATAAGTCTGGAGCTCATGCTGTAAAATGTGTGAATGTCAAATACCATAATGACACGAAGTAACAAAGAAAAGCATCATGTCATACCTCTTTGCGGAAGGTGGTGAAATTAGAGAGTTCTCATATTCTGTTGTTTGACAACCTTTTCTAAAAGGTCATCATGTTATCTGTGTTATTTGTGGTGTATGATGGGAGCGAATCTGTGGCCCTGTGTGTGTGTGGGAGGAGGGTTGTGTGGATACATGGTAACTTATGTCCTTCAGTGTCTACGATTTCAGAATAACGTCACTGTCTTTTATTTTAACAAGAGAGTCCTTAGATGCTTTGGATTATTATTAGAATCATTCTCATGATTCATGGTAAGTCAGCATGTTCTACATACTGTCTTAGACACCTGCTATTTGATCGCCAACATTTTAAATCTGATGCAAGCGATACAAGGATCTTAGATGATCTGTGTGTGTGTGGTGTGTGTCTTTTAGGACCTTTTCTGGCACACTAACACTTTGCCACAAACACAGTGATCCTCATGGAGAACAAAACCAAGTCCTGATGAATGTTTTGCTATTTTGCTTGTGATACATAAGGTTACACTCACGTTGGCAACCTGACCTCAGCTAATAGCTGTCATATGACACTTATTTCCTAATCTCCCAGAATAGCTACTCACAGCCCCAGAGAACAGGTCAGTGCCTGTTGCATTCACCTGAGCTTACAAGACAGAAATAGAAAAAAAAAGGTTGGCACAGTAATAAAGAGGAAGGGACCAGCAGCGTCCACTGTTTCATCTCTCACATGCCTCATGTTTCGGTTACTTTCTTTTGTCTGTTGATTTTTTATTTTATTTTGTGTGTGTGGCAGTTGAAGGATAAATAAACCCTATGATCCAAGTGCAAATCTTTTTAATGTAAAGTATTGCAAGTATACTGTAATCAAACTCGGCTTACTTTCTGCCTCTCTGGTCAAACACCAGCTACTGCATTCACATGTTGCCACTGGCTATTTTAGTCCTTGCTTGCCTCACCCTGTTGTCTAAAGACTGAAAACAGCTTCTCTCCGTGTCTAAAAAGAGCTTAATGATGCACCACAGCCATAGTTAGCATAACTATTCCTCAAATGTTGTAACAATACAATTTACGATAGCGATTTACCTGTACAACCGCGAATAACTGCAGCTGCTCAATACACAAGTGTCTTTGCCAGCAGGCTGCAATGGCTTTGACCTGCAGATGTGACTTCCCCCAATATAAAACCCTGTAGAAAATCTCTGCCACTTTATTTAGAACAAGAGAATAGAAAGACAGAAAGTAGAGCAGACTCTCGCTGTGAAGCTGCATGAACTAGTAACAGAGAAAGAAGGAGCAAGAGGGCAGCACTGAAGCTAAACCAGCTCTGTGTTTGTGTACGGTATGTTGTTAATCTGTTGTTAAACTGCGACCAAAATGGTGGAAATGTTGCTTCTTTACATGTTTGTTGAACAGGAGGCTTGATAGTGGAGTGATCACATATAAATTCTATTCAAACACTGTCAAACAGCGACATTCATGTGCTCAAGAATGAGAGTGTGTGGACACGATCCCCAGAATTTCCGAGCAGAATGTTACATGATTATTAGTCTAATTTTAAATACCTTTTTTTACCACTCAAATTTGACATGGTGGTGTTTAAAGGGGATATATTATGCAAAATCAACTTCTTAATCATTTATATTTATATTTGGGATTCTGGAGGTCCTATCAGTCGGCAAAGTGTGAAAAAAGATGACTCACTCATGTTTTTGTGGTCCTTCTCAATCCAAGTACAGGAGATGAAACACGCAATGTTGACTTCCGCGCTCATTGGGACGTCACAATGCACTAAATTCATGGAATTCTTGTCGTGGATCTCTGCTTTGTCTGTAAAACACGCGAGAGTGCTGGCAAGGGCAACGGTATCTGAAAATCGGAAGTCTGCAAAAGTTCTATTCTTGGCTCCACAGTGCAGCACAGAGTTCTACACAAACTTCCAGCCTCAGAGGATTTATCTGTCCAGTGGATCCATGTTATATATGACGGCAATGTGCCTGCTAGAGCCTGCAAATGATCACTTTTCCAAATGCTAACTGCTGTTAGCTCCCAGTAGCCTCTGTGGCTGATGTAATTTCGTGTCCCTTTTTTTTTTTTTTTTTTTTTTTTTTTTTTTTATAAAGGTGGACCTAAAGAGATACTACTAAACAGGGCATTCTGAACAGGGCTGTTTTGGCAGGGTGATCGAACTGCTGTGGTGCTTTCTTTCTTATTGTATTTTGACCAAAGCATGTCACAGACATGTTCATTAGGACACCAGGGAACTAGGTTAACTTGGAGAAATAGGGTATAATATGACCCCTTTAACACATTACAAATGCTGTGGGGTGATAAAGTCAAAAGAGATATTTGTATCGCTTTACATGAGCCCATGAATAGACAAGTTAGTCCTAAAGATGGTTACACTACCTGATAATGTGCCAAAAAAAAAAAAAAAAAAAAAAGAAATTACAAGAAGTTTCAATTTTGGGAAAACATTTGTACATCAAACTATTATTAATTAATACTTGCAATGTCATGTTGTCGTTACTGTAACATTTGTCCTCTACACACCCTGATACTGGAAATGAGTCTGCCTATGTAAAAGAGAAGTGAAATCCAACAAAGTAATAACTTAAATATATTGCTCAAGAAACATTGGTGCAACAGTGCAAGTGACTTATTCTGTAAAGCAGGGGCCAGAACCTTTACAGCTTTGCTGCAAAACCTGATCTTATTTTACTTTAGTGCTATATGTTACCAGTTATGCATTCATTCTCTTTTCTTGTATTTGTGTTTGCCGTTTTAATGATTTGGACCTTGAGTTTGACAATAAACTGAACTGAAATGACATTTCTCCTCCACTCATCCCAATACCAGAAAAAGAATCTGCCTCCTCTTGATTCATTTGTGAACACAGATCCAAAGTTAAATGCATCATATTTCTACTAAATTTAGGGTAAGGGTTGCTCTTCCATTATTACTTCCTGAGTCAGTGCTAAATGAACAAATAAACACTTTTAAACACAGCTAGAGATTATACTACTATACAGCACAAACAGAACACGCACCAACAAGTAGAATAATACATGTCTGATTTATCCGAGTGTGGTTGTGTGTTAACAGCATGACTCACAAGATAATTACACACATAAATGTTGGCATAGGAGATTATTTCACACCAGGAACAAGAAACACAGACAAACAAATACAGACCTCACCTGTGTTCCAGTTGTTGGAGGTATTTTCTCAGCTCATCTGAATTTTCATTGGCCTTTTGAAGTGCGTCACTCAGAACTTTCTCTCTCTCCTCCCTCCTCCTTTCCAGCTCATCCCTCTGCCTCCTCAGTCTCTCCTCCTCTACGTCTCCCAGTTCTTTCCGAAGTTGCTTCTCCTTTTCATCAATGATTTTCTTATGGTCCTCCTCCATGTCTCTTCTCTTCTTCTCAAACTCCTCTCTCAGAAATCTCTCTGCATCTCTGTTCTTCTTTTCCAGCTCTTCCTTCATGCTTTTCTCTTTCTTTTCTGCTTTTATCTGCACCTCCAGATTTAGTGACCTCTCCCACTCCACCCTGCCTATCTCCAGAGCCTCTCGCTGGGCCTTCTCTCTCCGAGCTGTCTCTCTCAGGTCCTGGAGCTCCATCTCCACCTGAGCCAGTCGGGTGTTCAGCTGATGGAACTCATGATATATGAGGTAGCTTACACCGCAATATTGGCACAGTGTCTCACTCCGCTCCATCTGTGGGGAGAACAATTAGTTTTAATATTTAATGATGACAATAATTATATTTTAACTACAAAATGAATTTGTCACGGTTTGGCTGTAATTCCTTTGTTTTCTTCTTGTTTCCTTGCTGTTTCATGTTAATCTGTATGATCTATCTGTTTTGCTGTCTGTGTGTGTGAACACACACGTAAACACCGACCTTGTCAGGACCAGTTGTCTTCATGGAGACCAAAACCTGGTCCTACTGTGGCAGTACCTAATTTCTGATGAATTTAAGAGCTAAGATTTCAATTGGGGTTAGGTTAAGGTTTAAATTAGGAATTACCTGGCGATGGTTAAGATTGGGGATAAGGATTAAGCTTGGCATATTGTTACGGTGGTTAAGTTTAGGGGCCAAACGGTTGGTGTAGTGGTTAGCACTCTTTGCAGTAAGACGACTAGGGTTCCGGTCGGAACAAGGGCCTTTCTGCATGGAGTTTGCATGTGTGTGTGTGTGGGTTTTCTCCGGCTTCCTCCCACAGTCCAAAAACAACATATGGGATAAGGTAAATTGGACAATGTGTGAGAGTGAATGGCCGTGTGTCTCTATATGTGGCCCTGTGATGGACTAGCGATGGTCCCAAGGGGTCCCACATGAGGGACCCCTTGGGACCCTCATGTGGAGGATAAAGTGGATGGATGGATGGTTAAGTTTGCATTAAATGCATTACATCCATGAGTGTCCTCACTAAGAATGTTGTACAAGAACGTGTGTGCATGAGAGAGAGAGCTGAGGCACAGTTCCACCCACGGGTCATTTTAACTGTAATGCCCCTTGTTGTCTGTCTTCATGACTACATCACTCACATAAAGAACCACACACCACACACACACACACACACACACACACACACACACACACACACACACACACACACACACACACACACACACACACACACACACACACACACACACACACACACACACAAAAACATTGTCCTCCCACCCGTGTTCACCCTTAACCAACACAATACATGCTTCACTCTAACCTAAACCACATTCAACTCTGCACCTAAAACAACATCCGTCCACTGAGTATCCTCACATTCACATAGAATTGGGCACAAACACATTCAAAAGCAGAGGTTAGTTAAATGGCTACAGACAGAAAACACCCACACGCACAACAAACACCCACACACATACAAGCACAAACATGTACATGGGCACAAACAAACGACACAGACAGACAGACACATACAAAGGCAAATTTACTTGCATAAGCATCTTCAGACAGACAAACTTACTCTTACCAACACACACAGACATGAACACACACACACAGACATGAACACACACACACACACACCCTGAGGGCAGAACGTCTGCGCCGGCAGTCAGTTGTGTGCTCTCGTGACTGCATTTGGCCCCGTGGGGAGACCCCATGTCCTGAGCACTGACACGTTCACTTAGCACTCAAACCACAGAACTAGCCCCTCCACATGCTCACACATACAGACACGCACACACACACACTCTCTCACTTACACACACACTGGAATACCTGAGAGAAGGAGGGAAGGAGAGACAGTTGTTTGAATGAAACAATGATGTAAGAAAGTAAAACAGAGTAGGCATGATGGAGAGGAGGAAAAGGGAACTTGTTGTCATTTAAATGTTTAATGCCAGCCTCACCAAACCTCTTTGTCCTCTAGCACTCGCTTCATTTCTAGGGCTCCCCTTGTGTGTCTCCTGTCTCTCTTTTTTCCACCCTCTGTCTCTTGATTGACTCCATTAGCCAACTGGACTGCTGCCAAATGCAGATTCAAACGGCCATATTAAAAGACATAGAGCAGCTCTTACATTCACACTGCACTGGTTTAATTTATTTGGTGATGGTGATTTTTTATTTTTTGATTATTATAACATTAACGTGCTGTACGTAACCAAGCAAAACATGTTAAAGGACTCATATTATACCCTATTTCTATAGGTTAAACTAGTTCCCTGGTGTCCTAATGAACATGTCTGTGACATGCTTTGGTCAAAATACCTTAAGGATGAAGCACTATAGCAGTTCAATCACCCTGTCAAAACAGCCCTGTTCAGAACGGTCAGTTTTGAGTGTCTGTCTCTTTAAATGCAAATGAGACACAGGAAACTACGTCACTGAGGATCCAGCAGCTAACAGCAGTTAGCATTTGGAAAAGCAATAATTTGCCGACTCCAGCCAGCATATCTTCTCATTGTGACGTCACAATGAGCGTGGAATCACATGTTTTGTCTCCTGTACTTAGAGTGACCACAAAAACATGAATCATCTTTTTTCACACTTTGCCTACTTATAGCACCTCCAGAGTCCCAATAAGGATTTAAGTGATTAAAAAGTTGATTTTGCGTACGTCTCATTTAATAGCCACAGAGCACCATCACTGAATCATCTACTAAACTTCCAGCATGTGTCAGCTCCACCCAACAGGTACCAACCTCTGAGTGAGGGCGAAACCCTCCACAGTCCATGTTATCACCAGTGCCTTCATGCTGCATCAATTAAACATGGGGTTATTACCTTTCGCCTGACGTGAAACACAGGCGAGGGGCGACATCAGGGTGGGGATATTTTGTGGGTGGTTGGTGTCTTGCCAGGACGAGCAATAATTAATTTATGCAATGTCTTTTTAGCTCCCTTACTGTCTGGGTGTGTGTGTCGTCGTCTCGTGTACCGAGGGCAGAGGAAGAATGCGACGCAGACGAGACATAAAGAGGATCTAATTTTCACCACTTTTCCCCACACTGACGTCTCTCCTTAAAAAAAAAAAAACTCCACCTCACTTTGTACCCATTCTATTTCACTACCTCCGAGAATCAGCCCTTTTTCCTCCCGTTTGCCCCCCTCTCCACCTCCTCCTCCTCCTCCTTTTCCAAAAACCAAACTGCCCTTGATCTTCCTCTCTCCTCAGCTTCCCTCTCTCACTCGTATACCTCCGCCTCTTCAGCTACAGCTGCCGTGACCCATCTGGCTCATCAAAACACCAGAAGTGGGTCACTGTCATGAACGCGGACCCCTCGTGATACATGCAGACACAGACACACACAAAGTCCACACCCCCCTCACCCCCATACGCTCGCCCAAAACATGCATACCGTGACCAAAATCCGACCCAACAGGCATGCGGCACACACAGCTATTATAGCATATATGCACACTGCAGTCAAGTAATATGTGTGTCCCAGCAGTTACACACAGCATTGGATACGTTTTTTTCATCCACAATCACATGAATCATAATGTTTGTTGTATAGCTCATATTGCTTTCTTCACAGTAAATGCAGGGTAAAAATATCATGTCCTTTTATTTTAGGCCTTGGTGTTACTATTATTGCCTTTAAAATGCCAGCATTTCTTGGTTTTCTTTGTAGATTTCTAACATAAATTTCATAAACCTCTCCTTTGGTTTATGAACTGCAGGTTTTCGGGTTACCATCGGCCACAGATGCCTGGCCAAAATCTGACAAAAACACCAAAAATGATTTGTCCCTTAATCTTATTTATCAGATGAAAGGTCAAAGCCTTTAATGAGGCAGAGATGGTGAGCAGACTGCACACAGCAGACAGACAGAGACACAAGTGTAGACCAGAACAGATCTTCACAAACACGCAGACTAAACAATTTATTCCTGTTGATCCTCAGAACATGAAAAACCCGAAAGCTTCTGTGTAATTTTGAGGAGAAGGGAGATTAGAAAAGCACTAACAAATGCAGTCAAAGAGCACAGGCAAATTTGTTTAGAGAGAGGGGTACAAGGCATGCAGGCTCTTTTTTGGGTGCATGGAGGATTAAAGGCATTAGGATTAGTTTTAATCAAGTGATATGATGATGACATCATACCTACATCCTTCTCAACTCTTTTTTTTCCCCCTGACTCTCTCTCATTCAATCTACCAAATGCTTTTCTCCGTCTGTCTGTTTGGTTCTCTGTTGTGTCTGTGTGTGAAATCACAGACAGAAGAGATCATGCAAGCGTTTAAGAAGGGATTAAGTGGTGAAGGGACTTATCCATGTTATTTTCCTAAATTATTTTCTGTTTTGGACTGTGACAGCGTGGTCGTGGAGAGAGTTTGTGTCTGGGCGCATCCACGCGTTCTCGTCGTTGCGTGTCAAAATGACATGTTTTTGTAATTTTTTTGTGCACCTGCGAGATATTTTGCCCTCCCCTCCCACTTTCATCTCATTTTTTTTTTTTTTTTTTTAGAGCGTGCATGTAAATGTCTGGGCGCATGTGTGTACATAGTTGTGTATATACAGTATACATGTGCTCTCGATTGTGTGCGTGTGACAGAGAGACGGCACTTCGTGACTGTAGCTTGGTTGATTTTGTGCCATGACAGAGACCTCCTGTGGTGCCCAGTGTAGTGAAAGCCAACATTAAGCTTCCACTCATCTGGACCCCATGGAGTACCACACATCACATGACAAGTGTGTGTGAGTTCATGAGCAAGTGCACGAGTATAGAAATGGACTTGTGTGTGAAAATTTGTGCGTATGCGTGACCTCCTCGACCATGGCACAGTCTGTGTGAATGTATGAGGAGGAGGGAAAGGGAGGGGGACTGTAGCAGTGATCGCAAGGGACAGACAAAAGGAAGTGCAAGGGGACAGGGGCGTGTAGTATCAGAGAGGAGAAGAGTGGGACAAACAGATCCGGGCAACCCTGTGCAATGGTGGATGGATGATTCACAGTCTGTGAAGTGGTCAGTGTCTGGGTCGTGTGGGTCTATGCGGAGGAGTAATACTGAGGAATCCACAGTCAATCACTGACATGTGCATGCACAGATGTGTGCATGCAGACAGCAGACATTAGCAGGTCAGGTCAAAGCCAGCAGAGCAGACAACCATGTGTTGGATGGGACGCTTGAGCCAGAGGGATAGTAAAAACAAATTGTTACTGTCATAAAACTAAGGCTTGGTGGGGATATTATCCGTGGTTGCATGTGTACCGCTTGACTGGATGTCGTCACGTTTACACGTCTTTGCTTCCCTTGCCCTCCCTTTCCTCACCTCACTTGCTCCTTCGCGTGGAAGCAGGGAAAGGGCAGTGGCAGGGAAAGAAATCACCTATGGCTGCCTCGACCAGCTCTGGGCCACGCATCACATCACATCCAAACACAGGGCGAGGCATAGGACGACGAGGCACACCATGCAATGGCGTGACACAGACAAAACTTAGCCTGAAGTGCTGACAGCAGGCATAGGACTGGCTGCACTATTCATTTTGTTTTGGCCGTGTGAAAACTGGCTATCTGTCTATGTGTCTTGGGCAGTACCACATGAATCGAAGACAAAACTATGAGGAGAATTTGCAGGTAGTAAATTAAATTTCAATTTGTGAATAAACTGGCTGTACCATTGTTGTAGCCATTTCAATTTAACATGACTGGTGCAGTACCCACATGGGATGTTTATACCAGTATCTCTCGCCTTTCTCGTCCACATGCTGCCAAAGTCATCGCTGCACACACTGGTGCCCTCAGTAAACCACCTGCCAAGTTTGAAGGCCGTCAAGGGATCAGTTGGACAGTTATGTGATTTCAAGACAGACAGACGTTCCTTGAATCAATACTTTTCTTGCATACAGCTCATTTAATGCATTTTCCTCACAGCTGATTGACAATCACATCTGCTGCAGTTATACAGTATACGACAGGTAGATCTGTCATCCTCAAAATTTAGGACCACTGGAAAGTCTCATCTACCCACACAACACAAGACAGAAAATAACAGCAAAGGGAAATCAATTACACGTCTCCAGTTCAGTAAAGGAGACCAGCTGTTTGCAAATAGACCAATTTAAAGCAACATTAACTATTTTTCTTTAAAGCTTCAAAATAATTTTTTGATGCATTGGACCTTTGAGCTCAACACACTGCAACTTGAAAGAAAATACATACATTTTCAAATACAAATAACACAATAACAGATAAACCAACTGAAAACAAAGTTAGCTATAATGCATAACCAAAACGATGATCACCATGCTGTTAAATAATGGCCTAACGAATGATTTGAATTACTTAAATTACACGAGTCACATAATATACTTTCAAATTAATACAAGGGTTTGTTCTATGTCATGACCACTCGTTGATCTGAAAAGCTGCTTTAATGACCTCTCAAAATGGGTTGTGTAAAAAAAAAAACATCTTAAATTAAAAGAGGACAACGCTGAAATTACAGTTATTAGTACTGCTTTTAAGAAAGACAATTAAAGTGGGGCCAAGCAGACTCAAGGTTAAAAGTATGGTTGTCATCACAAACAATATAGTTTATAACTCAGTTCACATACTCACCACATCTGGAAAGTAGTATTTTTTATATATGTATATCTATGATCTGTTTTGAAAGATTAAATGTGACTGAAAGCTAAATTCATGTCTTACATCACCCTCATCTGGATGATCAGTAATGACCAGTTTATTGCAAATCACCCCTTATTTAAACTCGTTTTGCGGTTCACATTTTTTGTCTCTGTGATCCTTAGTGGCTTGACTCGAAAAACTGAACAAAATCAATAAAACCAGTCACCTGCTTTAACATTGTGACTGAGCGTATATATAATTGAATTTGTTTTATTATCATTCATTTTAATGACAGGGTCCGGGTTTGAAAGCCAGACTGAGTGCAGTCATAACGGGTGAAAGCAGGACAGCAGCAGCCAGCGCATAAAAAATGAGCGGGAGAGGGAAGGGGGAGAATAGTCTGTTACATTAATCAGAGTAAGCAGACAACACATGTGCTTCCGTTAGCCCCACTAGACCACGCAGCTTGGCACAACATGGCACGGCACACTAAGCCAAGAGAGGCCAGAGGAGGTAACACAGGCTGAACTGTGTGTGTGTGTGCGTGCATGCGTGCGTGCGCTCGTGCACGTCAGTCTAAATCGGTATGTCGGCATTTGCTGTTACTGTCTTTCTTGTGAAGAATACCTGCTTGATTTTGACTTGATTTTCCTTTCATGTTCTTTCGTTTAAACTAAGGTGGAAGCTCTGTAGATGGCATTCTGCCTGACACGATGAACATCAGTGAAGCGAAGACAACTGCAACCTCATTTAACCTTCGGTAGCAAGAGAAGACAAGTGCCATTGCCTGCAGTGTTTAACCGATTCAGACTCTTGAGTGAATGAATGAATAAAACAGCCACAACTGAATATAATTTGACAGAACAAATACCAAAAGCTTCAAATCATGGAAATGCCACCTTTTCATCAAGGCAGGAATGTATATGAATTTGTGATTTAATTTACTATAACTAAGCATTATGATTGAATATCTCATTGCCAAGCTGGCAGTAGGACATATAATAGGGTTATAGAGAAACAACAATAACCAATAAAAAGACAAAAGATTGTAATAGTGATAAAATATGTATTCAAAGATAAAATCAAATACAGAATGATGAAATACAGAAATATACAAAATCAAATATGTGTGTACAAGTAAATCAAAACCGCATTATTAAACACTTGACACACTTCAACATTCGAAACCACAATTACTGAGATTTCCAAGAATTTTTTCGACAGCAACCACAAAACATGACAGGACTATCAGCTCTGAATATGCAGCAGTAGTGAAAACCATCGCAATGAAACTATATGAATTAATAGTGTGAAGAGTAGTTTTACAGTCTTTAAAAAGTGAGAATTGAACCTTACACAAAAAACACAAAGCGCCTTTGTGAAAATCACAGATATCAGTCCACTGCAGTTACTGAAAATTAGGACGTTCTTTCTCTTTAAGAGGTGAATTTCTCGCTACAAGACTACTAAAAAACAAACCAGTGAAAATGACTAAGCGTATGAAAATAACTTGGTCATATTTAATGTTATAAATGATTAAAAATTCTGTTAGGCAGCTTCATCACACAACACCATGGTATTCATGAAATGTTTATAAATCAGGTTTTTAAGTTAAATGTTTTTGATTTCAGGGCTGGACTGTCTGAAGACCCAATTAATTTGTGTCTTTCAAAATCCACTTCCTCAGTGGCTGCCGAGGAAACATCACATAATAAAGAACAAGCGACCTTATCATGACCTCGGGATTATCATGCAATATTGTCACTTTGTATTACCAGGCCCCGAGACAACACCCGTGACAATATTGCTCAATAATCCCCCCGCTGTCTCTCAGTCATTACTGCAGATCAGCATTCACCTGATGAAACCTCCACTTCTCCCTCACTCATTTAATCTCTCTCTATCTCTCTCTCTCTCTCTTCCCCCATATTTAAGAAAACAAACTGAAAAAGGGCAGGAAAGGTAAGGGGTGGAACAGGAAAAACAGCCAAAGAGGAGGAAAAAGGAGGAGGAGGATGAAGAGGGAGGAGGAGGATGGAAACAAAGTCTGAGATACACTGATTAGAGTGAGCAGACAACACATGTGCTCCCACTATCCAGCAACCTCCTGAGGTCTGACAAGCAGGGAAGGGTGTGTCTATGTATGAAATGATCCATTATTCAAAGAGGGGAAAAATGAAGTAATGAGAAAGTAAGACAGAGAAAAGGAGGAATGTGTAGCACTGTGGATCTCCCTGGGACACGACACTCCTCTGTCCTCTCCTGTTTTCCTTCAGAAGATTTTGCTCAGCTCACATTAAAAATGGATGGATGAAGGGAGGCAGAGGAAGAGCAGGCGCAGTTAAGTGCCTTCAGTCATCAGTTGTACACACTAAAAGAAGGCTAGTCAGGACTTTGTGTGTTGATTCTAAAGAGATTAAAGTTTGTTTGCTTGTTTTTTTTAATAAGGCCTAGTAGCTGTAAGTATATGAGGAAGAGTAAGCTCTCTGGCAAACAAACTGCACATATTGACAATAATATTTAATTGTGCTTACATCAACCAGCTCGTCTCTGAGGTGAGGTGTCCATAGAACTCACTGAACCACATAAATCCTTTGTTTATAGATATGCGGGGTACCGTGGTGCAGACCTCGTAAAACTAAGGGATAAGGGTGGGGTAAAAAAATACATAATTAAGCAAATTTTTGATAAACTAGAGGAAAATGTGGTGTCTTTATTTTATAAAAAAAAAACTAAAGTATTCCAAATAATAGCAAAAGGCGAGGTTCAAAAAAGGAGGGATTAACTAAGAAACACAAGTAAACCAAAAGGAGCACACTGATCACAGCTCACATCACGTTAACTGCTGACACCAAATTGTGATGGTTGTGCCCTGTGTTCATGCTCTGCCTGACACGTGTAAGTTAGGTGTGCAGTCAGCTGAGGGGGAGGTAGGAAAACAAACAAGAAACCCACACAGCACATAGCAATGGCCAACAAGGAAGAACTGTACAGAGAACAAATATAGTCTGGGGAAGTATGGAATCAACAGGTAATATACTTGAATAACATCTGCTTTAGATGCATACAGTAGCTACATTAAAATCGTTTGGAATGTTAATCAAAGCTGTTTCAGAAAGATAACTGAACCAGGTTTTTTTTTTTCCCAAATGCTGTGACCTTTTATTTATAACTCACACATCCAATAAGTTAAAGTAGTAAAAGAGATGTCTATGGGAATTAAGGAAGTCTCTGTCTCAAACAGTGTGTGATAAAGCTTACAATTGACTTCTTCCTTGTGTGAATTTTTTTTAATTACTCCATTAAATCTCCGCTCCAAAAATCCAGAGCCATGTGATCAACTCTGAGGTCTTTTAGAGCCGTTTATAAAGACACATTTGCTCAGACAGTCTCGGGCCACATAACATATACCAGTATATCAGGGCCCTACAGTGTCTCTGCATAAAGCCAAAGAGAGAATGTGAGAGAAAGGAGGAGGAGACTCACACGATGCTGAGAATCTGGAGTAGGGTTGACAGCCTCAGGCTGGAACACACTATAATGTGAACTCATAGGCTAAGAAAAATGAGTACCCCCACTGGTGTGTGGTGTGTTGTGTTTGTGTGTGTGTGTGTGTGTGTGTGTGTGTGTGTGTGTGTGTGTGTGTGTGTGTGTGTGTGTGTGTGTGTGTGTGTGTGTGTGTGGCTAGAGGAAGGCAGGTAAACACAGGCTTTTTCAGTAGCAGTGTCAGAGAGAATAATGAAGACACCTTATGTCAAAATTTGATTCAAATTTGATGGATGACCCCCCTCACCCCTCCCCTCTCTGTTAGCCCTCACCCCTCCCCTATCTGTTTTCTCCTCACCCCTCCCCTCTCTGTTTTCTCCTCACCCCTCCCCTATCTGTTTTCTCCTCAGCCCCTCCTTCCCCTAAGCAACTGTGACGTCACCCCATGCCCACTAACCATGCCCCCACCCAATCTAAAACTTTATGTCAAAATTTGATGGATGACCCCGCTGAACCCGCTCACCCCGCCCCTCTCTGTCCCCCCCCCCCCACCAATCCTCTCTGCTCCCCCCGCCCCTACCCAAAATTAAATAGGGCTGCATTTTGGAGTTTGTGAAGTGAAGATTTTTAAGTACATACTTGTACTTAAAATATAATAGGTCACATCATTGGGAGACTTTTTTTTTAAAGAAGATACAAGTTACAAGTTGTTACCGGTGGAGCGTTTAAATGTACCGGTTCACTGCAGCGTATCCTATGACTTCAAGTATGAAACGGGTGAACTCTGTCTGTATCAGAGAGAAAAGAATCAATTACCCACCCCATGACCCGCTGAACCCTTATCACCCCGGCCACTACGGCCACTACGTGAGAATAAACATATGTTGTATGTCTCTGGTCCTTGGCGGTAAAGAAGCCCATTGACTTGAATGATTTCTGACGCTGCAATGTAGCCGACGGGGACTTGGACTTGGTCTTAGGGAGAACCATGGCTGAAGTGTCCGCTCTCTGGACGGACAGACATGCAGTGAGACAGTGACCCCCAAAGAGAATGTATGGAATGTCGGGTCCAGATGTCGCTATCAATCAAAAAAAGAGCCACTCTCCTTCCAGCCATCCTGTGAAGAAACAACTGCGAAAACCCAAGAAAAACACATAATTATATTAGTGTCTGTAGCCCCACTCACTACTGATCACTCGGCAGACTTACACATTGAAATTACCCAAAGAAAACTATTAATTATTCTCTAAAATTACTATTCACCTAAACAAATATACATTTTAAAATTGGCTGTATGTTGATCATAACTGATCTAAAGAATCCCATGTCTTGCTTGGCACATGGCAAGACTGGAATGACCATGTACATTATCTATCTTCATTCATTCATTCATTCAAAGCAACAGTTAATTCAATAAATGATGAAGAAATGGTGAAAGATTTGCAAGAGGTGAGAATAGCATAAGGCTGCAGTGTTGTACAGAGTACTACATTGTCTCTGCAGTGTTTTGAAACACATTTTCCTTCCTTAATCATTTACACAGAATTAGCTTAATTTATTGTTTGGTAATAATGCAAGATTACACTATGCTATTTACGGTAACAATCAGAAGTTTGGACATTTTACCATAAAATTAAGTGAGAAACTGTCCTAACGTTTGACTGTAATTGGAATAATAAAAACAGACAAGTAGATACGGTTGTGAAGGCCCAGAGCCTGTTACTGGGATACTGCTGCTCTGCTCCTCTACTTGCAGGTCTCAGGCTGAACTGATTGGTAACTGGGAGCATCTGGCCAGGCCTCCCAGTTTACTTAGCTCCACCTCCTCATGCAAGCAGCCCTTCAGTTCAAGCTCTGACTTCAACTCCTCGACTGCACCAGCAGCATAAGCTTTTTTGTTTGCTTTGTTGTTTCTTTAGTTCTACACTGACAACATGCACCACACATGCTTCATCACAGTCATACACCTCCATGCGCCACTGATGCTGACTTACATACCTCATTGTTTTGTGTTTGCATATTTATTTGATACATGTTACTCTTGATTTATACATAATTGTTGGTGCATCTCCCACTTTTGTTATGGCCTTTGAGTCGGTCGTAACACAGAACTAACAGTTATTGACTTGAGTGGTTATATTCCTTTTTATGTTTTTCAGATCGAAAATACTGCTTCAGATGACACTCTGCGAGAATGTACCATGATACACAGCACAATGTTACAGACAGCAGGTTGTCTGAGATGTGTGTCTACTGTTAGCAAAGTACAGCAAATAAAGAAATTGTGTCAGACTACCTCCACTGGTATAATTGACCGCAACTCATCTGTAATTGACAGGTAAAATCATAGTTGTAGTGATGGGACTTTTCATTAGAAAACCCTTGTGCAATTATGTTAGCACAGCTGAAAACAGTTTTGCTGGTTCTTTGACCAAAGGACAAAATTATTAATTTGAATAAAAATCATTATTTCTAAGCTTGTCGATGTCTTGACTATATTTACACATATATATGTATATATATATATATACATTTTGCAACTCTTTTGATGAATAAAAGTCTGACTTTTACTGGAAAATACAAAAAAAAAAAAAATGGTATAGGTGGTGTATATCTGTAGAATACTTGATGTTTGGTGTCTGTCTCTCCTTCCCCTGTCTTGTGCCGGTCTAAAAGTGCTCATTCCAGTCTTGCCATGTGCCAAGCAAGACATGGGATTCTTTAGATCAGTTATGATCAACATACAGCCAATTTTAAAATGTATATTTGTTTAGGTGAATAGTAATTTTAGAGAATAATTAATAGTTTTCTTTGGGTAATTTCAATGTGTAAGTCTGCCGAGTGATCAGTAGTGAGTGGGGCTACAGACACTAATATAATTATGTGTTTTTCTTGGGTTTTCGCAGTTGTTTCTTCACAGGATGGCTGGAAGGAGAGGGGCTCTTTTTTTGATTGATAGCGACATCTGGACCCGACATTCCATACATTCTCTTTGGGGGTCACTGTTTCACTGCATGTCTGTCTGTCCAGAGAGTGGACACTTCAGCCATGGTTCTCCCTAAGACCAAGTCCAGTCCCCGTCGGCTACATTGCAGCGTCAGAAATCATTCAAGTCAATGGGCTTCTTTACCGCCAAGGACCAGAGACATACAACATATGTTTATTCTCACGTAGTGGCCGTAGTGGCCGGGGTGATAAGGGTTCAGCGGGTCATGGGGTGGGTTATTGATTCTTTTCTCTCTGATACAGACAGAGTTCACCCGTTTCATACTTGAAGTCATAGGATACGCTGCAGTGAACCGGTACATTTAAACGCTCCACCGGTAACAACTTGTAACTTGTATCTTCTTTAAAAAAAAAGTCTCCCAATGATGTGACCTATTATATTTTAAGTACAAGTATGTACTTAAAAATCTTTACTTCACAAACTCCAAAATGCAGCCCTATTTAATTTTGGGTAGGGGCGGGGGGAGCAGAGAGGATTGGTGGGGGGGGGGGGGGGACAGAGAGGGGCGGGGTGAGCGGGTTCAGCGGGGTCATCCATCAAATTTTGACATAAAGTTTTAGATTGGGTGGGGGCATGGTTAGTGGGCATGGGGTGACGTCACAGTTGCTTAGGGGAAGGAGGGGCTGAGGAGAAAACAGATAGGGGAGGGGTGAGGAGAAAACAGAGAGGGGAGGGGTGAGGAGAAAACAGATGGGGAGGGGTGAGGGCTAACAGAGAGGGGAGGGGTGAGGGGGGTCATCCATCAAATTTGAATCAAATTTTGACATAAGGTGTCTTCATTATTGTCTCTAGTGTCTATTATCTCCTGAGTGTTATAAGCGTGTATGTCTGCAATTATGAAAAGTAACAACAAAGTTTAACAGCATGTGAGGGAATGCTCTGTGTACTTTATGTATATCTTTGTGAGGTTTTAGGGTTCAGGTTATAATTAGGTGTAAGGGTTAAGGTTAGGGTGAGGGGCTAAAGGATGCATTATGTCTATGATGTGTCCTCACTCAGAGAGAAAAACAAGTTTGTGTGTGTGTGTGTAGTAAGAGAGAGAGAAAGAAAATCTCATTATTTTTTTCTGGTCTTATTCTCCTCATTGATTCTCTGAAGAAAATGACATAGAAACCTTTCACTTTTCCCTCATGCACACACAGTGGGATGCACCCTATTCCGTCTCTGCCTCCCAAGTCTCCACACGCTCTCTAATTATCGCCAAAGTGAACGTCTTGTCCTGTTACACTGTGTTTCTGAGCCCTTCACATACCACAACATTAGAGAAGTTAACAGGGTGTATTGTCCTTTCCGTCTCTTTCTCTCCTCACCCTTTACTCTCTGGCTCTCTCTGTGCATCTGCTTCTCACTCTCTCTCTTTCTCTGTCTCTCTGTGTCTCTGTGTCTCTCTGGTGAACGTCCTGTCCTGTTACACTGTGTGTTTGAGTTTGTCTCGGGCTGTGACACTTGAGAAGTGACTAGGGAGTATCAGCAACTCGTGGAGAACAAACAACTTGGAGGAAAAAATCCTGGCCAATTATGGAGGAAGTGAAACAGCTTTGTTTTGAGGTGGCAACAGACAAAGTTTGGTGCCTTATCAGACAATGGCAGTGTGTTGCATTGTCCAGTCAAATGAGTGCAAGCATATCATCCATGTAGAGATCAGGACAACATGAGCAAAATATTCTATGTCTTACATTATTTCATTATTATTTTGTCAATATAACCATATGAACTACAGAGTATTAAAGTATGCTCCAAAAAGATTTATTTCTATAGTGAAATGCGGGGCCATGACCTAACTGCAGCCTCATTACTATACTGCACACTCACAAGCCCTTGTGAGCCTTTCGAGACAGCCGTGCGCGAAAATCCTGGGCTGTGGCCAAAATCGTGACTGAGAGGAGACTGCAGTATTTTACTCAAGGATAAGAGACACTTTGATGAGGTAATTAAAGTAACACTCCAGTCTTGCAATGTGTCTGACGGGTTGCGCTTCATAAAACTTTCTTTTGCTTTGTGTGCATTCGTGGGGTTTCTGAGACTGACTCGCTACTCACTGCGTCGGTGGGTAGAAGTCAGACACTGATGTTTACCTGGGGCATACGGGAGCACACACAATGAAACATCCTTGAGTTTTTCACTGAAAAGCCGGCCATGCAAGTCAGTGAATTAAAGAGGAATGATTAATGCATGAAAAATCTTACATACAGCTAGTGTTGTAATGTAAGGAAGTACACATACTTTGCTACTGTACTTGAATACAAAATTCACATATCTGTACTTTAATTTGATTTGTTTTTGATTTGTCTTTTACTCCACTACATTTTTTCAAACAACATTTGTTACTCCTTACTACCAAATAAAATCAGAAGAAGAAGTGTTGGTAATGGGCTATAGTTATATAGAGCTTTTCTCATCTTTACACTACAGTTTTGCCATTCGCATGTCTTTCATACCCATTCACACGCTGCGACATGGGGTTAAGTGTCTTGCTCAAGGACACATATATACTGGCAGAGCCATTTGAAAGACGACTCGCCCTACCATTGAGCTACCATGGCTTAACGCCTCACAAACTTAAGAACATTTTATATCATAAAATTAAGTTTGACACATACTTTTACTTAAGGAATATTATGAAAAGTGACTTCAATTTCTACCAAAGTCATTTCCTGGTAAGATACTTGTACGTGTACTCAAGCATCCACTTTAGGTATACTTTATACAAGACTGCATACAGCCCTTTCATCCTATGTTACAGTGTGATAAACGTGGAGGGGAGTCATGGATCCCCCAAATCAAAGCTGTATCAATAAGCTCATCCAGTTTCCAAAACCACAGGCTGAATCACATATGCTGACGATGATCCTCTTCACAACAAAGGGCGAAATACAACATAAATTACAGCAACATAAAACGTCTGGGTAGCGTTTTTTGGTATCTGATAAACCTTAATTTCATCTTCCCAATTGCACCTTCAGCAACACTCCAATGTCAACGCAGAGCTATTTTTAGTCCGACCAACTGCTTACAGAAGCATGTTTGAGTTGACTTTCAATCCTTAAACCATCAGTGAAAAGTGGGAGTAATAATGCTCTTGGGTCCCTGAATAATAACTGCTAATGTGCCCTCGAGAAAGCCAAAGAAAGAGACCTGAGGGGAAGTAAAAGTGTGCTCACATTACACTGGGTGAAACTTTGAAGCCACACTGCGTTCTCTGCATATTTGAAATACAGTCTGCTTACAGTCAAAAATGTTCAGCATTAAAATGCATAGAAATAGAGAGGGGGAAAAAATGAATAAAACAGCTCCCTAGCTTCTCACTAGGCTCAGCAGCAAAGTGTTGGTGTAAAGGTACAACTTGACAACTTGCAAAAAACAGGCAAAGAACAGAACACTCCTGCTTGAGCAGATGACTGTTAAACTTATCGATATTTTTGTTGTTGGCATTATTCTGCTTCTAATCTGTCTCCGTGAACAGAAATGATGTAGTATTATTTGAATGCCATGTCCTTCATCTGAAAATGGGCTCAGTCAAGTGATAACATCAGACCTGACAGAGGGAGCGTTTGTGTGAATACACCAGCAGCACAAAAATCAATGTATTTAAGAGCTATGGCAAAGGGAGTACTGTATAACTATACATACACGCGATTACAAAAGGTATTACAAATGAATTTGAAGCATTAGCAACTGAATATAATTTTTTCAAATATCTACAAATTAGAAGCTATCTAATGAAACGGCACAGAGACAAAGTGAATCAGCGGAGTATAGGAGTTCAGGAATTAAAACAGAAAAAACAATGGAAAATCTCAGGAATGCAGGAATGTCACCATTCAACAGAAGATCCAAACTCTGTTATACCAAGAAACACTGATCGGCTTAATCAGCATTGCGTTAACTCACTTGACAGGGGTTTGAATGTATCATTGTTTATATTTAAAACACTATTAATACCACAAAAAAACATATTACGTTTCTTGAGAAACAAAAACCCACATGAAAAGGAAGGGCAGGTTGGTAGCTGGTGGCCATGAAGCACATCCCATCTTACATAATTTACTTTCAGATTTCATTCAATGACTGTCTCACATTTGCAGGTGTTTTCATGTGCTCTCTGTGTGTGTGTGTGTCCTTGTATATACACAACAAGTACAGCGCAAATATGTGTGTTTTTGTGCCCGAGTGTGTGTCGTGGGTGGGAGCCATGGTGTGAGTGTATGTGTGTGTGTGTGTGTGTTTAACCGCAGTGCTCTCCTTCTCAGCAGCCCATCATTAAACCTTGGTGCCAGTCCTCTCCCAACACACCAGGATTAGCAGCACTTAAATGGGCCTGTTAGCACACCACCTCCTCATTGCCTCCCACACCGACTAACACACATGGCGCTGTCCATAGCATTGAGCTTGCAATGTACTGCCTCTGTTGTTTTTTGTTCTCTGCTCACCCCAAGCCACGTAAGCCTCCTCCAATAAACGATGGTGAAGTGTACTCAGCGGGGGGCTAAGCCCAGAACATCCTCTATTTTACAGACCTTTTGGAATCTGAGAGGATGACGGAGAGAAGAAAAAGAGGAAAAGGAGGGAGGTATATCCAGAGACTGATCAAACTGTCAGTCGCTCTCTCCCTCCTGCTTGCATTATTGCCTCTCTTTCCTTCTGCTCTGTGTCTGGTTAGTATATTTCTCCTTGTGAAATAGAAGCAGACATGTACTGGGGAGAGATGGCTCCCACTGCAGAAATCAATAAATACAATGGATTCACATTTGAGTCTGTTGGCTGTGACACAGCTGGCAGAAAGATGGATGGACAGATGCAAAAGTGGATTTGCTTTTGTGCACCGAGTTGTGGTGAAGGTTGGGAGGTGTTATCTGTTAACAGATATGAAATGACCACCCTTCACATACTGTCTGGAGGGGGAAGGTGCATTGTTGCATTGTTCACAGCCATCGACTGACCTCAATTAGAAATTCCAGAAATTACTAGAGAGCAAAGGAAAGAGGAAACTGAGACAGACAGGAAGAGAGGACCAAATACAGAGATGACACTCATTGCGTAATCACCATGTGCAAGTAGTGAAAACAAACAGACAGGCTGTATTCATTAAGCCATATTCATTATGGGGAACTAAATTAACAGAGGGTTATTCTCCATATGGAGAACTAATGACAAATCAGAGAACCTTTTCATAAGGTGAAAATGGAAAATGTTCTTTCACCTCAGTTTTAAATGGGAAGTAAAAATGACTGGCTGAACCCACACACTCTGGTTCATATACATTTAAAAACACATGGCTTTATGTCTTTTGAAAACGACCTTTAGCTCCAACAATACCCAATGTGCGTCATGTTAAAAGGGAGGGAGAAAAAAGCAAGATATATCGCCTTCTAATTTACATTCATACCATATGGAATATCATATGGAAACATGTAAATGCCACCTGACATCCCCTAGGATAAGAGGGAACACACAGTCATATGTTCTTTACCTTAAAACAGATGGACGATTAACAGACACGGCATTGTCACGTTCCATATTTGATGTATACGTGGATAAATGCAGCATATGGAACGAGTTAGTGTTGACAAACTCATCAGGACGTAACAAATGTGTTTCCAACGCACTTGTATTCTGAGGTTGTAAAAACGAGCAGCATGGTCTTTCATAAACACGTGAACGATAACGCGTGCAACATGTGGGCAGAAAACGATTACAGTCTGTTCTTCTGAAGAATAAAGAGTCACTTCAAATAAAAAACTAAAAAGGTACCTGCCAAGCATTTTCAGGAGCATGCTTTCTCAACCACCACCTACCTCTTTTATTTCTTCAGGCAGTGGGTAGATCGGAGGACAGAGAGGAACCGTCATCATTTCCTTCTCCTCCTTCGCCTCAATAGATCTCTCCTCGTCTCCTGAAGAAAGCAGAGGAGCAGCAGACTTAGCCAATGTTATGTATCAAGCTGTAAAAGGTATTATCCATACTGATTCATTTTTAATTGAATTCATGTAAGTCATCATTTCAAGTGTCCTAGGAGTCATTATTAAAATGATTTAAGCAACTGCACAAATAACCAGTTTACAATAAACAAAGAAAAGCTGCAAATTCATTTAATTATCAAAACCACTGGTGATTAATTGTGCTGTTCACACATAGCAATCCAACAATTATAATTAAAACCTTTTTAATTTACAGCACAATGGGCATCAGCAGAAGCTTCCAGAAGATGATAAACTGTTCATCACAATATAAAACTACGATAAAACACAGGTTATTATGATGGTGTTTTTTTTGTTTTGTTTTTTTTCTAAATAATCGCCAAGGCCAATTACCGTTTATTATTTGGCCAATCATTTATGACCTAAAATATTTTTTGACAGAAAAGTCTACTGCAGTGCAGACAGATTTTATTTGGGTTATTGTGGGTACCATTTGTTAATATGAAATTGCTTTTATGGTATCTGATGGAGGGAAAATGCATACATACATACATACATTACCCAGGAAAGTTGAATACTCTTTTCAGGAGAGTGGGAGTAACCTTTAAACCGATGAATAGCACTTAGCCACCAAGGTCAGTATAAGGATAAATACCTTAGCGTGATGCCCACCATATTAAATCCATTTGCTGTACACTTCATTCAATAGAGTAATCTGTCAAGCTTATGGCATTAAGTTTATAGACTGTAGATTATGACATTTCACAGCTGAGGGTATCTCGTCTTCACAGTCATACATTAGTCTGACCTCCACGGCAAGGTAACTCAACCTTCAAGAGAGGGAACTTTTCAGTGAACAATACACATGTTGTTAAAGGCTTAAGGTCCAGTGGGTAGGATGTATGTATTATTTATTTTACATATGTCAGGGAAAGTATACAAAAACATTAGACTCAGCAGAGCAAAGATGTTGGTACCAGATTCTAGCTACTTGAGCTCATTTCCATCTGTAGTCCACAACACTCATTCAGTATCAGCTTCAATTATACATTCATTATTCCCACCTACATTCAGAAATTAAATGAGCTGAAACAATTACTCAATTAATTGATTACTAAATGAACTGTCAACTATTTTCTTAATCAATTAATCGGTTTGAAGCTTTTTCATAATTAAAACAAGATTTATGATTGTTTTAGCTTCTTAAATATGAACATTTCCTGGATTCTTTGCTCCATATTACAAAGAAATCATTAAAAACACATTTTGGTTTGTGGACAAAACAAGACATTTGAGAACATCATCATTTCCAGGTTTGACAAGCAAACATTTTATGGATGAAACCATTATTTGATTAATCAGGAAAATAACCTACAGATTAATCAATTATGAAAATAATCGTGAGTTGCAGCTTGACTATGTATATATACACACATAAACATGCCTAAAGTGCCATCATCATAAATCCCATTTAAATCCAGTAAAACATCAAATTCATCCTTATACACAAACAATAAAACATTCAGTTTGTCCAGATACTAGTACAATTATAGACAGAATTAGTGTACCGTGTGCTAAAGGTTCTTAGTTAAAATTATTTTTATTTGGCAGAAACAGAATATAAATAAAATAACTATACTGATAAATTGATTGAGTGTACGATGACCTGATTGTATGATGTGTTGTTTTCCTAACCACAGACTACACCCTTTATCAGGAGCAAATCCTTTTTTTAATGTTTTAATGCTAATATAACTGAAGGTTATCTGAGGTGAGATGTCCAGCTCTAACATGCAACTTCATCAAATGTTGCTAAATCCTACTACCTTGTATCTTTAAATAAAGATCAAAGTGATACCTTATGTTCTGGGATTCTCCTGAGATGTAATAGAGGCCACTGAGGTGCAGACAGTCATGTGACTGTGCAGGAGGTTGTGTGAGGAGACAGCAATGCAAGCCTCGCCCAGCCTATGTCTGTCTATTTGTTTGTGCACGCTCTTAGGGCATTTATCCATCAGCTCACCATTACTGAGGGAGAAGCATCACGCCAACTCAGCACTTGACCTCAGATTAAATACCTCTGGCTAACTTAGAGGGCCAAAGGTCCCTGCTATCAGATGGCCCCCATGCATGGTTGCATGCCAGACATTAAATGGCTTCGCAGACAATCTGAGGGAAATAGAGTGAGAGGACACACGGGAAAATCTATACAGCACAAGCACACAAGGATTTGGCCACAAGCACAATGCAGACAAATGTGCAAAACTTGTACAAAAACAGGCAGGGTTAACATGATCCAATGTATGTCTGGTCCAGCACTAGCATGTCAACAAGCATGTGAACCATCTCTGTCTTCCACACACACACACCAGTGCAGACACACAACCGTGTCCAATCAAAGAGCAGGCTTCATGCTCACGCACGCTAATAGCCTGATTGCCCCCCTACTGTCTGCAGGCCCTGCACTTAAAAGAGAGCAGAGATCCCTTATTGGCTCACACACCACAGATAAATTAGTAACTAGCCGTGACAGCATTAAGCAGGCCGATGTAAGGGGCTGATTTCGCACGACAACTGTTCCCTCATGACATTTTGTCCGTTTTAGCCCTGATTGAACTATTAATCAGTCTAATGTGAGAGAGGGAAGCTGTTCATAAACTCATCTGTTCTGCATGGATGCATGTCTGAGTCATGAGAGGAAAACATGCACAAACATAGGAGAGCCTTCACTTTGGCATGATTACAAACACGGGCACTGAGGGGAAACAAGCACTTAGAGGTGAAAACATTTTCTATTGCATTATTTTTTGATGAAAATAGACTTCTAGACGTCTAAAAATCTACTCAAGTAAAAGTAAGAAACTAACATAAAATGAATTCAGAGTTCAAGTTGGTTAGTAATGTTTTCCATTCATGTGAGATGCAATAAGGAAAGAGGGGTATTAATCTGAAACTAGTCGTTAGTCCATTCTTAAATAATTAAAACAAAATAAAACATGTTGATGCATGTTTCAAAAACACATTCAAAACATTTAGGGAGGTATTATCCCATAAAACATTTACAAACAATACAGCCTTTGAATATGGCATAAACTGTGGATTCTGTTGATCACCTCCTTTTTATTCAATAACAAATACCAACAACAGTCATACCGCAAATCTATGTATACATCAAAGCAGATCAATATCAAAAACACTGCGACATGCTCTAAATAATGACCAAACTCTACACATCATTCACTGCAGTCGATGGGAAGCAGGATTGTTTTCCTTGTGATTTGTATTCACTATTTTTACTCAGTTACAGATGTGATTTAAAATGAGGCAAAATGCAATACTTCAAAATGAAACAAAATTGCAGATTTTTAAAAACTACTTTCAAAAGTCCTAATATACAAAAATTACTCAATTACAATAATGGAAGTAAATATTGCGTCTCCTATTTTATCTATCTATCTATCTATCTATCTATCTATCTATCTATCTATCTATCTATCTATCTATCTATCTATCTATCTATCTATCTATGTTACTTTCCACCATTACAGTACAGGGAGGAGAACACAAAATGAAAAGAAAGTCAATAATAATTAACAATATATATATATATATATATATATATATATATATATATATATATATATATATATATATATATATATATATATATATGTATATATATATACATATATATTATTAAGAGTGATATCCAACAACAAAGCCTGCCTCCGTCTAGTTATCAGTCAAAAAGTGTGAATTAAAGTGTGTCCGTAGGCCCATACTAGCATTCTGGAACATAACTTTAAGTTTGAAATGCATATTTATACATCACAGACACCTATAAAGTCATTAAGTTGGACAGACAGTTTGAAGACTTTACCTTTTACATTCTAAGTTACATTGTCTAAGGTTGTGTGTGCAACGTGCAGGTGTTTTGTCTTAAAATGCTAAAATTGGGACGACATGTAAACAAATCAGTGTACTCTCTCTCACCTAGCTTAATATTTATTTAACTTTTTGACTGGACTTCCGTTAAAATGTGAGCAGACTAAATGTTTACCTACCCATTATCAGCAGCGTCCGGGAAAATAACCCCAAAATACTTATTTCCCACAGGATTTGTTTCCTGGCATGCTGTGACCTCGCACTATGTCCGTCGCTATGGAAACGACGTAACAGCGGCGCATACACACGTAGCACAGGAAGTCCGGTGACGATTTAAATGTTTTGTTTGTTTGTTTGTTTTTTGCTTTTCCCCCCTCTAATCTCCTTTATTTGTGGCTTATTGGCACTGAATCTGTAGTACATGTCTGTTTCATGTACATTGTTCAATTTTCTTCTCAATAAAGTTGAGGGAAAAAAAAGAACAGGAAGTCTATTGACCCACCAGGAAGCGCACCGGATGTTGTTTCTATCAAAATAAAAGCAAAAGTTTGAGATTTGGATCAGACATAAATATTGATAGTTTGTCCATACTTTGTGACTATCATTTAGGCCATAACTGACTGCACAGATCTATGTTGTGTTTACAAATAAACACAATGAACAATAAACCTATTTAATTAATATGTGAATAACAAAATCAAAGGTCATATTAGAGATATTTAATTACATTTCTTTACAGCCAAAACAAAGTTTATAAAATATGTTTTGATGAATTTGATAAATAACTTGATATACATATTGCTTGAAGGTTGGTATAGAATCACTAATTCATAATGCCCGTTATCACAATGAAATAGAAACTTTAATTGATGATGCAGATCATTGCAGTTTCATAATTTTGTAAATAGTGTTTCACATGGTGAGAAGGGCCAGAACAGGATAGTTACATTCCTGTTGGTGTATTTCATTCAGCTACAGTCAACAAAGTTGCTTAATAAGAGACATGCACTCTCTTGGATGTCAAACTCTTTCCCACAGCAACACATAAGATTAAAACGATTTCAGACTTGAAACACATTTCTATTGGTCGAAAATAAATCACGACTAGGATACTGTGTGTAAAATACAGACTGACAATGCTGGAAGTCACATTTGCTGAGCTCTGCTGCTCGCATGCACAGGTCACACTCTACGCTCTGTTTGGGTTGTGTGCATTTAATTCACCGCCTCAGAAGTAATGTGAAACAACGGCCAGACATTCCCACAGGGGCTTTTACAGTACCGATCGTTTTGTGGTAATAGATTGTTAACAAATGTCTTCAGACAGACATTTCCGTGTGTGTTTTTTTTTTTTTTTCGTGATATCATTGCCATCATTTTTCTGTGGCTGACCAAGGCAAACCCGTGAGAGAAACAAAGACAGAGATCTTTATATGATTTCACTTGGGATGCATGCCATGCTATTTATGGACCCGTCAATAAAATCGTGCAAACTCAGTCGCTGTAATGCAAATTGCACTCACCCACTCAAGTCTAGCCAACCATTCGTGTCTGTCTATCTGCCTCCACAGCAGAAAAAAATTAGTCAACGTGACAAAAGGAGGGAATAATTTGTTGCACTCAGGCAGACAGCAATCAACCTCACACTATAAGAGGGGAGAGAGGGAAGACATGTCCTCTCCTCTCTGTGTCACTCCTTCTTTCTTTGAGTCTCACCCCGTTTATGCTTTCTGGATGTCCTCAAATAGACTTTTGGCAAAGAGAGAAGAAGAGAAGAAAATTATAAATAAATTTGACTTGACTTGACTTGAGAAGGAGCTAATGATATTATTCTGAATTATTATTATTATTATTATGTACTATGTACAATGAAATAGTCAAAGAAATGGTTACCTGGAGAGTGTTTTGACAACATTTGTGTTAACACAACAGAGCCATAATTTTAAAAGCAGTATTCATATCCATATCACTTAAGCTGGTCTTAATTTTATCCAACCAGGTTAATAATACATGAGAACTGGAATTTGCTGTGAAAAACAAAATGATTTTCTTCTTCATAATTGTTTGTGGATCCACTGGACCGTATTTTGGACGGTCTCTGTGGTGAGAGTAAATTAACCTCATTAGGAGAGGTGCATCCAGTTTTTTGGGGCACTGAGCCTGCAGGGACCAGGAGCTTGGCAACTATTGAGTCTGTTTCCAGCACGCTATACTGTGTGGGCAAGTGTAAAATGAAGCATGCTGAGTGTCAGCTTGCGTGCATGTGTGCGTGAGAGAGAGAGTGAGGAATGAAGACGGGGGGGAGGGGCGGCGGGCGAAAGTGTGTGTGTATGCGTGCCTGTGTGTGCGTGCATGAGTTTAAGTGGATGGAGGAGGGGAAGTATGACCCACTATTCTCTTTTTGGAATGAAATGATTGATATTGTTATGCCTGACATACTTGGTGTACCATGTGTGGGACAAATCCGAATATGCTGTCTGAACTCAACTTGAATACTGTACTGTATGTTTTTATTTCTGAAATATTTTCAAGTAAAGGGAATATTCCTTAGAAGTTGTTTTAAAGTGAACTCACTGGTTCATTCCGATTCAACTTATCAAATCAGCAGATCTTCATCTCCCTTAATATCTCAGAGGGAAGATTTATGGTTGTCGAACAGCGGAGTAGTTTTTGTCATCTGGATGAACACTGTTTCAAAAGATGCCTAAAAAGTTATTTTTATATCACCCCATTTTGTGTTTTTGATAAAATGTATTATTGTTGTTGTCTGTTGGAGCACATCTTATTGCATTTTTGTAATCGGTGTATAGTCATAAAAAAATATTTATTTCCTCTTCTTCTTTGTATATTTGTGATACAGCTTTTATGGCATAAGCCTCCTTTACACTCACTCACTCACTCATTCAGTTAATTCAAACAGCCTGTCCCACCCACTACTTTTCACAGAGCGGCTCGGATGAGAGTTGTTATTCTTGGTATTTCTTTTTGATTGCACAAAGTGGTTCTCTTTCTTGTGCACACACAATGTTTCCACTATACAAGCCCTGTCCACTCCATATGAATGTAAGGCTTGTCCACCTGTTGCGTCACTGAGTGTGGTGCCAGGCCCGATTCTGTTTAGCCATCACTGGGCCTCTGTCACCAATGTTTTGTGTTTTCCTTTTTTAATAAATCTAATCATTAGACACTTGCTAAAAGATCACACACACACATCGAGCAATTTGTCACTTGTGGAAATGTCACATAATTCATCAGAATTATCATTAAAAACAAATCAAATGACATTGATTGATTGATTGATACACCTATATATATATATATATATATATATATATATATATATATATATATATATACACACACACATCTTAACTTTTCTGTGGTTGATTTATCTTACAAAACATAAATATTTTAGAAAATTTGTAATAATGTGCTTTACAAGTATTATTCTTTTTTGTAAAACAGTAAACAACACTCAATAACACAATCCAATAATAATAATATTTTTAGATAGATAGATAGATAGATAGATAGATAGATAGATAGATAGATAGATAGATAGATAGATAGATAGATAGATAGATAGATAGATAGATAGATAGATAGATAGATAGATAGATAGATAGAACATTTAATTGTTATACTTTATCAAAGCTATTGCAATACCGCTTGCCACCATGTGAGGCCACTAGTGAGCATCATAGTCAGTCCTGCAGTGAATCTATAACAAAGTGCGTTTTGAGGTCGAAGCTGTAAATGTGACCGTTTGATTGTGTTTGCCTCTCTCTCACACACACACACACACACACTCTCTCTCTCTGTCTCTCTGCTGTTTTATTACGTGCCTGTTTAGGTGTGTGTGTGTGTGTGTGAGTGTGAGTGTGAGTGTGTGTGTGTGTGTGAGTGTGTGTGTGTGTGTTCGCGTGAGTACTGAATAGGTTTGCATGAGAGTCAGTGGGGTGACCCTGCTCTCTCACGCCAAGGCTTCTGTGGAACAAATAGCACCGATGTCGTGACAGCGCTTCACGTCAGAGCTGCTGCTGTGCTGCAGCCGCGTCTGTGCGTGTGTGTGTGTCTGTGTCCGTGTGAGTCAGTGTGTGTTTAAAGGCACCCAGGCACGCATTTACGCCGTGTGCGTGTGTGTGTGTTTCCGGCTACGAGCATGCGGTGTCATATAAGGTTTTATGAATATAGATAAACACTCACTGGCCACTTTATTAGGTACACCTGTTCAACTGCTTGTTAAATATGCAATGTGCATCAAAATACGTAAAGACGACAACAGTAATGTTGAATATAATATAATAATGACACCACTGCTATAACTTCTAGTACAAACCTCATATTCCCAGTCACTGCTTGTTAGCCAGTATGTTGTCTCTTTAGTATTATTATTATTATTAGTAGTAGTAGTAGTATTCCTATTAGTATTATTATTATTATTAGAAGCAGTATTGTTGTTAGTATTAGTATTTTAAACTTTTTAGACAGTATTATTGTTATTCAAATTGTACACCAAACAGTGCAGAACGTAACAAAATTAAATATCACTGGCTCAGATTTTGTGCAACATTGGTAGTTTCAAGAAGAAGAAAAAATATCGATATACAAAAATCATTAAATTAAAAATGAGTATACACAGAACACAAAAAAAACACAGAACACAAAAAAAAAAGAAGGCATAAGCATGTGACTGTCTCGCATTAGGGAGCATAGCGCAGTCTGCTCAGACTTTACATATTGTGTGACACATTTCCCACATGAAGCTATTGAGTTTTCAGGAGTGTGGGGGCGGGCTAATCTTTTGTTAGCTGTCACTCTTTGGCACTTTGCTGCTGATGCTGCAGAACCTTTTTCCCCAGAGGACAGCAAGGAGACCAGTCCATGATGGGGGTGCATGTGTGCAGGGGGTCCCTGCTGATGTTCTGAACTCAAGTCAGGCATCCTGGAGAGGAGGAGGTGATGCCCCGATGGTCTTCTCACACTCAGTCTGCTCTCTCTCTGGGAACACTGGATGCGTTACCCACCCGTACATACTGGGATCCGTTGGTGAGAAAGTGGAGCAGTCAGTTTGTTGCCAGGTGGTGCTGAAGCCCAGGAGGTCCAGTTTGCTAACCAGGTGTTGTTCATTGATGGCATTTGAATGCTGATGAGAAGTCCACAAACAGCCATTTGCACACATGTGTTCATCCTCTCCAGATGTGCCAGGCTGAGATGGAGTGCGGATTAATTGGCAACCTCAACAGAGCGGTTTGTGCAGCGAGCAAACTGGAAAGAGTCCAATGTAGGAGGGAGCCTGGAGGCAATGTAGTTTTTAAGCAACCTCTCAGAGCACTACATCATGATAGGGCTGAGTGAATTGTGTGTCTTAGCCACTAATGGGTCATGACTAGCAGTTAGCTGCACAGCCTGCTCTCTCACCAAAGGGCCAACACACAGGGGAACGAAATGAGACAACACGGCAACAATTCCCATGATCCCACACTGCATCATAGCATCATCACACTAGGTCTTTTGTTATTGTTTTTGTTTGAAGGCCCTTAGTGGCAGAAATGACATGCAAGGCATTTAACACATATATAATCAACTCAATGGATTTAGGGATAAAGACATGGTGAAAACAACAAGGCAAACCAAAGGTGTCTTTCAATAGAAAACTTTGCATACTTCAGGATACTATTGCCCTCGCCTGCACTCTCACGTTTTTTAGGGACAAAGCGGAGCTCCGTGAGACAATTCCATAGCAGTAGACGTAGCAATGAGAGCGGAAGTCAAAATTGTGTGTTTTATCTCCTGTACTTAGACTGAGGAGGACCACAAAAACATGAGTGAGTCATCTTTTTTCACACTTTGCCGACACTTTGCCGACTGATAGGGCCTCCAGAGTCCCAAATATAAGTATTAAATGTTACAAAAAGTTACTCATTACAACCACAGTATGTAAGTCTGAATGCACAACATTTTAAAATAGGAGCACATAAGCTCCAGGACCAGAAGACTACACTGGGTACCACAGTCCTGCCACTATATTAGATGTTCTGTGTACCTAATAAAGTGGCCAGTGAGTGTACATCGACAGTGTAATGAGCTCAGTGTGGCTGAGCACACTGATGCTCTGTGCAAAGAGTCTCTTTGAAAAGGAACAGGTTTATCCTGTAAGGCCAAGCATATGATTTGTGAATAAATGAGTGCTGTCGCAGGGTTAAAAAGAGTTCACTTCAGCAAAGCGCCAGCCACGATTATGAAATATAACACTTTTATTATAGCCAGTAACAGATGTGCTGTTTGGGAAAGTGCAGTCACAGACTGCTGAGTGTTAAATCTAATTATGTTTATTATTTTTAAACTGTTCTAAACAATGGCTTATTCAAATGGAAATTATTTTTCATAATCATATTATATTATAATATAATGTAATTTTCAGTTACTATGACACATCTACATAAAAGTAATTGAGATGGATTTGTTTTTTCGAGTTAAAAGATGTTTTTGATATTGATCTGCAAGAACAAGCTATGATCACTAACTGTTCACAGTAAGTGCGTTGTGTGCTGATCGTCTTATCGTTCAGGGTGTCATCAGGACGTTTGTGTCACCGTTGATGTTTACTGTGGTTTACAACTGTGGCTTTATTGTCATACAAATGTGTACTCGCATGCTTTGTGCTGATTACAGTTTTCGTCCTGGCGGGAGCATTTTTACGTTTTCTAGTTTTAGATTTATTCTACAATGAAAATGGATTGTTCTGGTCACAAAGCCAAGGGTAAACATTTTAGTGTCTGCACACGTTGTGCTTATGGTTTAGAAGAGGGAGTGGTTTGAAAAAAAGGTTGTGCACGAAAACAGCAAGGATCATGGAAACTGTCGGTTCAGTCGTTTTTCATTAAAGATGTCACGTTTTCCAGTTAGAGTAAAGTATATTTGGTAATATAAATAATATATTATGGCATGTAGGGAAACAAAACATTGCAAGTTGTTTATTCTCATATGATCTTAAAAGGTTTGTTGCAGTCTAATCACAAATACAACAATTGTTCCATTGTTGCACTGAATAAGGACTTTGGACTGTGCACAGCACCCAATTTGAAAGAGTAATTTTGGATTATTATTATTTTTGGAGAATATGCTACAAGAGTTCATCTGATTATTAAACAGTGTACTATATGTATATATATATATATGTATATATATATACATATATATATATATGTTGGTATGTGTAATTATTGTTATTTTTATTGATTTGTGAATGCAATCTGTGAGTTTCTTTTTAGTGTGGGATTCTCTGTAATCTGAACTCTGCTCTGGATTAAACCCAAAACAGTTTTCCACACACCCAGAGGCGTGACAACTGATGAAACACAAACGAGATATGCGTCACAGTGGCAGGGCCGGGAAGGTGTGTGTGTGTGTGTGTGTGTGTGTGTGTGTGTGTGTGTGTGTGTGTGTGTGTGTGTGTGTGTGTGTGTGTGTGTGTGTGCCTGTGTGCGTGCGTGTGATGCATGCAGCAGATGACTCTCATGCTGGAAAACTCGTTCAATAAATGGCAAAGTCACTGATGCATTTACATCTTTTTTTCCAACCTGAACTTATGAAGGGAGTCCTTTGAGCTGTGCTTTGGCTGAGAAGTAGCTCTGGTGCAGGGGCAACACCTTGACAAACACACACACACACACACACACACACAGAGAGAGAGAGAGAGAGAGAGAGAGAGCGAGAGAGCTCTGGTTCTCTGAGAAAAAAAGAAAGAAACGGAAGGAGAGAACAGAGAGAGAGAGAGAGTGTGTGTGTGTGTGTGTGTGTGCGTGTGTGCGTGCGTGCGTGCGTGCGTGCGTGCGTGTCGGGAAGGCAGGGAGTCAATGTATGTGTGAGACTATGAGTGCACTGGCTGTAAGACATAATTACGACAGCAGATTAGTGAAGTCACACTGAGAACCTGAGTTGGAGCCGTCTGGACCCACAGTCAATGACCTCTGGGATGGAGGCAATCACACAACCCTCTCTCTCACATAAACACACTTGGAAAGATCCTAAGGTGCATTTAAGTGGGAAAAAAACACACGGTATCTACGTGTTTATCAACTGCTTGTACATTCCAATCTGATCTGCACATTTTTTTCGAGTCTGTCAGCAAGATTGTTGCTTCTTGAATCCCAGAAGCGTTGCAAAGATCCAACGGGAATAACATCAGTGGAACAATGACAAGCCATTAAGCCACCGTGCCACACCAGGTGAATCATTAGACAGCAGGCACACACACTGTATGTATGGTGCACCTGTGGTGCAGGAGGCTGCTACGGTATTAAATTAGGTTTTTTTTATGCATCTAGTGTGACAGCTGAATTGCTCTAATGAAAATGCAAGTTGGGATCTGTCACCAGTTGTCAAATCTGGAGACTATTTCAAACGCATACACACACACTGACAGCAAATGGAGATAGATTGGTGAATCCTGCAGGGCTTGATGAAATGCATTACTTTACATTGGTGAAAATCAACAGTGTAGGAAATGATATCATACTCCAAATGGCTCGCATGTTCCGAAATCAGTGTTGTGCTCTTAATATCTGCAGAGATATGATTTGCCATTTCAATAGAAGCGGTGACAAATGCCAGGTTTATAGAGTATAATATACCTAATGATTGGTAACAGAAAACAACAGGACCCAGGACTGAACCCTGCGGTATACAAATCCTGCTCCTTACTCCCTACATGACTGATACAAACGCTTTCCTGTTTCTGTCTTTTCTCACTTTGTTTCAAAATAATGAAATGAACCATGCAATGATTTTATTCTTTGTCAAGAAAAATTATAAAATACGCAGTGGAGAGTAAGCAACAAGGCACTTTTTTGCAGTGAAACGGTACTTGGGAAATCATGATAGTGGTTTTCGTAGGCAGTCCTGGGAACATGGTGTGTTTGTTCGATAGAACAAAGGAGTTACAGCCTGCTGTTTTCACTCACTTTTCCTCCTATGAATGACTGACAAACAACAAAGAATGCAGATTTTTCTTTCCTCTCAACAGACTGCCTTTTTAATTTCCTTCTCATTGCTTTGTGTGTGTGTGCATGTGTGTGTGTGTGTGTGTCTGGGCAGCACTCCAGTCTGTCATCTCAATCTGATCTCTATCACCCATGGCTGCCTGGCTGGAGTTATCTAACCAGTGGACCACCCCTGCTGAAGGGTGCAACACCGGAGCAACACTCGCTCTACGTGCATTTTTAAATCAGCTTGGCACTTTCTTGTTCCCTTTTTTCCATGAGATGTTTAGAGCTTAGATTGCCATAAAGATTAGAAACACATTAGGATTTCTATTAGGTACGTTTCAGAAACGCTAATTGACATGACACTGTGTCTGATTTGCTTATAAAAAACATCATATTATGCATTATGCAGTAAGTTTGCGTGCAGGAATATTCAAGCTCCGAGTCATAATGCATTGCTAAGCTAACGTCCCCTCATTGTTACTTCATGTTTTGGTGAGAAATGTGAGGTCGCCTTACTATGTCGCTTCCATCTCACCCTCTGACTTGTGTCCTCTTCTGTTACACCAACTGTCGTCATGTTCTCCTTCTCAACATCCATGAACCTTCTCTCTCTCATCTTCCTCTTTTCCTCCTGTCTGTCAGCTCCATCTTCAATATCCTTTGTCCAATATAATCGCTATCTCTTCTCTGCATGTGACCAAACCATCTCAACCTTGCGTCTTTTACTATATTTCAAAACCGTTCACCCTGAGCTGTCCCTCAAAAATGTCTAATCCTCTCCACCCTGGTCACTCCCATGACAAGCTGAAGCTAGTCTGTCTCCATATCATCGCTGGCCTCACTGCCATCTTATAGACCTTTCTTTTCACTTTTGCTGTTATCCTTCTGCATCTCCACCCTGCCTTCACTCTCTTCTTCACCTCTCTTGTGCACTGTCCATTGCTTTGAATGGTTGACCTAAGGTATTTCAACTCATCCACTTCTACTACCTCGACTTGGATCTTCTCTGAGCTGATTCCTGATGTAATCCCACCAGCTGCACACCTCACTACTGTCATACTCATACATGTCCGGCACCACCCTCACATACTTCTCTACCTCTCAACTCAACTTCCCCATGTGTACCACAGTTCCCGACATGATCGTAAGCTTTCTCTAGATCCACAAAGACACAGTGCAGCTCCTTCTGACTTTCTCTATATGATGGCTAAATGAATTGAGCCTCAACTTGAAGTGATGTTGTCACACAAACACAAATCATGTATATTTAAAACACACACACACACTCTGGACAGTTTAATGAACATTAAAATACATTCTAGCTAATGGAAAAGTCCATAAACCAAAACATAGGCCAACTCAGTGTCACAAGTGACCCACCCATGTGTCGATGGTTCCTTCTTCACTTCCTCACTGTCAGATAAGGAGTAGGTCCGGCCCTTTGCAGGGGCGTTCATCTTAATCAAGATCATTCTGGTGGTAAGACTTGGCAGAGACCAGGCTGGATTGGGATCTTGAAGGGCGTCTGCAGTTGGTGTCTGCTTCTATACAAAATTATAACATGTTACTTTTGTGATTCAGATAGTTTTGTTTGTTGTCCGCTGTGCTGTGGCTGCCACCCATTCAGGCGTGAGGAGAAATGTAGGGAGGTGAGGGCAAATTTCTTATGTGCAAATAGGCCGGAGTTACCACACGCCCGTCAGTTCCTGGGTATTTGTGTTTCTATACCTGATGATCCTTTCTTTGTGGTTAAGATCTGGCAAATGAATCTTTAATTCATCCCTGGCGACGATCCAAGATCAGATTTGAATCCTTTGATCATTAAATCAGGCAGTGAAAGTTGAACTTGACAGTGTCAGACTGATCTTTTGCATGGCTGAGTAAGGTGGTTGCATTTGCACTCTCCCAGAGACCATTTTTTCTCTAATGTAATGCTCACAGCATATCACACTTAATTAAAAAATACTGCCACACACTCGTAAGACGTCGCACACACACACACACACACACACACACACACACACACACACACACACACACACACACACACACACACACACACACACACACTCAGACAAATGAATCATGGCATATTTAATTATAAAGACTTCACCTCTGTTTGATATGATTTAAATAATCTACATTTAATCAGAACCAGTCTGTTAAATGTGAAAACAATCAAATTGAATCAGTTAGGAACATGTTTTTAAATATGGCAACCGACATGAATTTAGTTAAAATGCACTGATTTATTGATCAGCTTTAAGTACAAGCTTCAGCGCATCCATGTTGTGGTCATGCAGCTGGACTTAAAACACACTGGGTTTATTGGGCATTTTACATAAATCTCATTCTTAGTTGTTTTGCTCATGTTTGACTGAAAAAATATGAGTCGCATTAAGTTTATTGACTTGTTTATGTTCAAACTGTGGCCTTCAATGTTCTATGCAATGCATAGATATTTCTATGAGTGCACACACACACACACACACACACACACACACACACACACACACACACACACACACACACACACACACACACACACACACACACACACACACACACCTACCTAAACACCTACAAACACAGTCTGTGCATCAGAACATGTGAATTATCAAACCTGACAGTCACTCACAGTCTCTTCACTCCCCCTCTCATCATTGTTCTCTGTATTGGTCGTGGTGTCGCTGGCCCCATTTGAATCCCCATCTACTAATTAGGCATTTGTTTTGAATTTTGCGTTTGATTTTGCCTGGTCGTTGCATTTCCAACATTTGCATGTGAAGCATGGGCACGCCCAGCCATTAAAAGTATCTCAGGGCGTTCAGGGAGAACAACACATCAATGACACATGAGAAAGAGCAAGAGAGAGAGAGAGATGACAGATTATCAAAGCCACATTCCTTAGAGGTTAAGAGGAGGAGCGACGTCGTGATAAATGTGTTGTTATTTAGAATAGAAAGCAGTGTTCACAGTCCTCACAGTCGTGCAGTCAAGTCCTTCGGCATCATCTCAGAGGATCTAATTGGAAACAAACAACATGTTGATAGGATCTCAGTCAAAATGTAATTTGGGGGTGTGATTTTCTGGTGTCACGTTTAACACACAGCAACTAATATGCCATTTCCGAAGTCTGTGTTAAGATGGAACAATAGCTGTGAGACTAAAGATACACTGTTGTATAAATAAACCGCCAAGTTTAGATTCCCACTCTGCGGCACAAGTCGTGAACGGTCCCTCGGCTCCAGCCTACTCACACTCACGCTGCAAACACAACCATGGCAGGGTGACGTATTCGCCACACTTGTCTGAGCATGTGAACACGATGCAACCTACACACTTCACCTGTGTGTGTGTGTGTTCCTACGTGTGTGTCGCTCCCTGTGTTGCCTTGACAACCTCCTGCCGTTTCCCTTTTTGTTTGCCCTTGGAGCCGAGAGCGGACTCACACCAACGCACGAGCAGGATTTGGAACAGAGAGCGGAAGGACACAGACAGCAGCCCGTGCTTTTCATCTCACCACTCGAACGAAACAACACCCACGGCTCTCCCACCTGCTCTTACCTGTCAAGCAGCAAATGTAGGCTGATCGTGCTGATACGGCCACAGGGAGGGAAGACGGAAACGTCTCCTCTCTGAGCCACAAGTTCACAGCAGGGCTCAACTGCTAAACAGTATGCAACATAAATTTTTCACTTTAGGTTGGAAAATAGCCCAGTGTTTAAAAAATGCATATACGAGTACCTGGTTATATCAGCTTTAACCCTTAGTGCTCACGTGGCACAGAACAGTTCCACAGGTGTACCCTTGCTAAATTGCTATGGGATTAACACACAACTCCTTATATGGACATCCTGATGCTGTGTGATTATAGGTCACATATGCAGGCTTTACAAAATGTGTTTTTATGTGCTGTTAAGTAAAGGTTATGATTAATTTATATCATTTAAAAAAACAAGAGTAGCAGTAATTGTGCAGAATGAGACAGTTTTTGTTTAATTAAAGAAAATGAGCCAAGCGAACTTTGAACTGTGATGTTTTTCCAATTACGATGTTGAATTTCTAATACTTTTTGCTCAGGTGCGTTTATATAGTTGGTGAAAATGAAACAAAAAATGTAATATAATAATTTCTATGGATATATGTATATTATATTACATAATAATTTCATTAGATTTCTTATAGGTTGAGCTGAAATGCTCTGTGTTCTCTGGGTTAAACACCTATGAGGGTAAAACGCTCACCAAGCTCTGGGTAAATCTTAAATATATTAAAATGTCATACTCTTGCTTTGAGATCAACAGGCCTGAAAAGATAAGATTTCATAGTAGCCCTATAGACCTTGTTGTTATAATGTGGAAGCAACTAAAGGGTGCAACTCTCTCTCTGTGTTTATATGTGGCACTTCCAGTATTCGTTTCCTCTACAATATCTGTGAATAGATCAACTATCTCGACTATCGAAAACAAATGGAAAATGGCCGCTCGGTTCCACGTGTCACAGAGTGGCCTCAGATAATGTATGAGGATATTTTTTTTTTTTTTAGATAATTAAATAATTCAAGTTGCCAATTTAACCTTGTTTTAATTACACAATTAACTGTTACGTTGGACACCAACTCAGACTAGTGACATCACATTTTAAACAAAGTGATAAGGAAACTTCAGTTGCTTCTTTAAATGTAAGGCTTTTCATCACTGCATGTTTCAAAAATGTCCTCTTCCATTATAATAACCAATATAACTGCTGTCATAGCACCTCCTGACTGCACACGTGATACCTGCATTCTAGAAGAGATCAAAGCTGTCAAAGCCGTTGTCCTGCCTGCTGCGTAAAGCTTCACATTAGGGACCGGAAATGACAAAGAAATAAAGCCAGGTGTCCACTCGCGTGTTTCTGCCGAAAATAAGGTCTTTAAACTGGTGAGGAAATGCTGAACCAGGGACATCTGGTTCAAGGGCAAGAAAAGGTCAGAAAAGAAAAGACAATGGAGCAGAGCCAGGCAGCGTTATCACAGTCATAACCTGGTGTTTGTTTTTCTGGGCATGTGTACGAAGGGAAGTGTTGCTCCAGATGTTAGAGCAGATGCAAGAATTCGAAAGAAGGGAACAAAGGAATCATACGAAGAACAGCTAAACAGGCCACCTATCGTGTAACAACATGCTATTCGCGGCAAAACGTCAAATACACCTCAAAAAAGGAGAAAAGGGATTGTATCATAAGTAGCTTTCGATTCAGTGTGTACACTGAATAGAATATGTGTTGGTTTCCACGGTGCCTGACACCCCTTGTCTTCTGGAGCGGTTGTGTTTGGCCGTCAACAACAGATTAAGACTTGAGTCAGTGAGAATGACCTGAAACATGTTCCATCCATGACCTCAGAAACGTAGAAAGGCTTTGGAATCGAATCACAAAGCAGCGCAGAGCACAAAACAAGGATCTGCTCCTCGAAGCGTGGTATTTTCCCCAGGTTTAAGGTGTGTGTGTGTGTCGGACATTACCGACATACCGAGTGACACACATATTGTGACAATAAAACACACGCACCTTTAGCACCTTGTCAGTCTTCAGCGTACGTGCACACATGCGGCTCAATCAGCCATGACACTGTGATGACCAAACCAATATCAGATGATTGGTGACCATGACAGCTCCGAGGCTTGTCGAGCCTTGCCGCCAAAGCGTTGGGTTAACAGTTTTAAAGGCCCCTTATTACACCCTATTTCTCCAAGTTCTCCTAGTTCCCTGGTGTCTTAATGAACATGTCTGTGACATGCTTTGGTCACAAAATATCATAAGGATGAAGCACCACAGCAGTTCAATCACCCTGCCAAAACAGCCCTGTTCAGAACGCTCTGTTTAGCAGTATCTCTTTAGGTCCACCTTAAAAGTCCACCTAAAAAAAAAAAAAAGTAAAATGAAACTTAAAGGACAGGAAATGTCATCAGCCACAGAGGCTACTGGAAGCTAACAGCAGTTAGCATTTGGAAAAGTGATCATTTGCAGGCTCTAGCAGGCACATTGCCGTCATATATAACATGTATCCACTGGACAGATAAATCCTCTGAGGCTGGAAGTTTGTGTAGGACTCTGTGCTGCACTGTGGAGCCAAGAATAGAACCTCGTGGACCTCACAGACTTCCGGTTTTTCCGATACTGTTGCCCTCGCCAGCACTCTTGCGTGTTTTATGGACAAAGTGGAGCTCCGCGAGACAACAATTCCAGGAATTTAGCGCATTGTGACGTCCCAGTGAGTGTGGAAGTCAACATCGTGTGTTTCATCTCCTGTACTTAGACTGAGGAGGACCACAAAAACATGAGTGAGTCATCTTTTTTCACACTTTGCCGACTGATAGGACCTCCAGAGTCCCAAATATAAGGATTTAAATGATTAAAAGTGTGGTCCAAGGTATAAATAGAATAGAAATCAATAACTTAGTTTGTTTCCACTTACAAATAAACAATACCAAAGAGACTTTTAGGCATAAAAAACAATATTACCTGGGTTGCTTTTGGTCACAGTATGGTCACTATGACGATACACGGCAGAGGTTTAGATCAATGGTTGGATTTATAAGACATGAGTTTTTTTAAATTTGTCCCCACGTCTAGAGAGCACCTGCAGGTTTAGATCATCAATCAAAAGTATGAAAGACTGAAAAGTGAAACCTGGCAGCCTGTTACAAAACATACCTTTACTGTTACCCCACATCTGAAACCTCATTCTTTACCCTTCTCATCTGATGACCATTCATGCAAGACATGGGCACGAGTCACCGAGTGACTCACACGGTAGGTGTTTAACTGACGTAATGTATGCACAAAATGTTCAAGTCATAAAGTCTTGTGTGAAAAAAAAACATGTTACTGGGTCATTGGTGGAAGGTTTTCGACACACATGCCTATGATCTGTGCTTTACATAAGCAGCCATTATGAACCTGAGGTTCTGTACGTCAGAAGAAAAAAAAAAGAGTATACATGAGAGGGGGACTCCCGATTGCAAAGTAGGGTACAGAGTTCTCGGGGCTGACTGCAGAGGCCTGGAATGCAGGCCTGCTGTGGCTAGTTAGCCAGTCAGAGCTAAAGCAGCACAGTAAATAAAGTTCTGTCTGTGCTGCTCTGTTACATGGCCCGTTCTCCTCTGGTCTCCACAATAATCAGGATGAATGGAGAGCAGCTGTCTTTCTATTTCTCTTGTGGGGGGTTGCAAGAGTGAAAGAGTGGAGTTTTTTTTTTTTTAGCATGGGAAAAGAATGCGAAAGAAATGAATGGAGAGGGAACACGCCTGAGGCTCTGTGGAGCCAGCCTGGTACACATGTAGGAGATACAGAAAGTGGAAAACACATGTGTAATGCAAATGATACAGAGATATTTTGTCATGATTTTCCCTCTTTGAGGGATTCTCCAGGATAACTTTAGACACAAAGGTCAACACGGCAGCCTCTGCATGTATCCCCTCCTTGAGATCCCTGGGTATGTGAGTGTTGTTATGGCAGCCAGATTGGACGTAACCCTATGAAATCACTCAGTGTAATCAAGGGATTGTGTTTTCTGTCCCAATCACTGCATTTATTGCGGTCTCTCTCCATCGTTCTCCTCTGTAAGGCAATCTATCTGACCTTTTTTTGTCCCACGTTCCAAATGCCTTCTCTTTCCAGTCTCCCCCATTTGCATGCTCTCTCCTTTTACTTCTCTCACCATCTCAGGCTGTAGATCTCCATCTTGCTGTCCACTACACAACAGCAGCAGCAGCAGCAGCAGCAGCAGCAGCAGTGGAGAGGACAAAGGCTCAGAAAGTGGGAGAAACAAAAAGTGGAGCAGGGGAGGGCACAGGGAAGGAGGGAGGGATGAGTTTCACAGACGTGCCACCAGGCTGCACACATTCCTCAAGGGCTGTGCATCCTGTTCTTTCGTCCCCACTTCCACCGAGGCTCACACACCACACTGCACGTACACACGCCACACACACACAGACACACACACACACACACACACACACACACACACACACACACACACACACACACACACACACACACACACACATACACACATACACACACTCAAAAATCCCGTACCTCCACCCCGTCCTCCTCCTCCTCCTCCTCCTCCTCCCACAATGGTGCCCACTCTTCTTTTTCTGTATATTCTCTACAGCGCATGAAATATATTGTGATATTTTCTTTCTTTCACTCTTCCTGACATTTTTTTTTTTTTTTTACTATTTCTGTTTGTTCATGATTATGATTTGTGTTTGAAAACTATTTCCTACTCCAGAGCGGCAACTAATCTGTGGTGTTTGTCTGGATGATGGGAACACACTGGTATGAAGTCATAATGTGTATAATATAATAATATTATTATAATATATTATCTGTGTACCTTTGTATTTGGTTGTTTAAAATTTCCCAATTTCCCATTTGTATTATTATTAAGTTAAGTTAATGCCACCCTGTAATTTTTTTATTGTGACTTGCCGTGATTAACCATTTAAGGTACTACTCAACCATTTGGTCGACCACACTATTAGTCACTATATCTCATTGAAAAATGCATCAAGCTGAACTCACTAACACTTAAAGGTGCCAGTTAAGAATGTGACTAAAAACAGTTACTACATTCAAATTCAAAATACACTGGTTTTAGGTTTCGTTTTCTGACGTAACTGGCAACCCGTGGTTGCTCTGCAGCTGAGACTCTACTGACTGCAATGACTGGTAGACGGTGGTAGGTGGCGCCACATGCCAAAACATGATTTCAAAACATAAACATGATTTGCAGTCTGCAAAATATTTTTTAATTAATTCAAATATTTTGTCTGTACTGTTGTTGTTGGTGAGTTCAGTTTGTTATATGAACATTATTCCTGAGTCTCTGTGACATATTAGGAGGATTTTATGGCCAGTTGATTTAGATTTATTACATAATGCACCTTTAAAGTGACTTGTTCTGAATGTTGTACTTTATGAATTATGCCAACAAGATTTATTATGAACAGACATCTCAACAGTTTGGTAGAGGCCTGTATATGAAAAAGTTTAGGGTCTAATTTAAAAAATAAAAAAGATATATATTGATTTTCGTTATTGTTATAATAAGTAAATAAAATAATAAAAAATGCAAAGAAATGTTTCCTTTGCTTTTTTCTTGGTGTATACCTTAAAGGGTGAAGCGAGTATATCCACACTAGCCATTTTATTAGGTACACTTGTTCAGCTACTTGTTAATGCAATCATCTAATCGGCCAATCACACTGCAGCGTCTCAAGGTAATGAGGTATGTGGACATGGTGCTGATGGTTAAAAGATGATCACCAGAACAAAGTGGAATCCTCGTGGATGCCAGAGGTCAGAGGTCAGAGGAAAATGGTTAGGCTTGATCAAAAATGATAAAAAGGTAAAAGTAACTCATATCTGTGATTTCATCCAAATTATATTTTAAAGCTTCTTCCAACAACACATTTCTCTGCTTCTGAAGAGTCCGTGTCGTCAGCCCTGATCTTGCGAGGCTGGGTTTTCAGCGAACAGACGGCAGGGGCAGTGGAGACAAACCCCCGATCTCCCCCGCAACAAGCAACATTTCACCATCACCATGACTCAGAAGCTGTTAAAATAGAGTAAAAACCCCTGCATAGTTCTGCTTTGACATGAGTGAAGCACATGTTTGGGCCTTAGTGTCACCAGATTCTTCCCTGAATCAGTATTACTCTGGATTATCTACAGAACTGTGTGTGGAGAGTTTTCTTTGGCAGGGTCACAATGAGAGCTTTGGACCACAGTAAAAGATTTGTGGACAGAAACATTACTGTTCATACGCTTTGCCACAGCAGTAAAATTATATATTTTGTGTTTAATGACTTTTAATATCCATTTCAAATGCATGTGTTAATGTTGTATACACCGTATATAGTCATCAGGACGGAGACACTGTAAGTTGAAACTGCATTTAACTGCACACTAATTAAAAGCACAGTTAGTTGTTCTATAATTGTCACTAATAACAGTATATGTTTGTTCAGACTGCAATTATGGGCAATTAATTGCAGCCATAATTATGTCATTAAGCATATACACCTTCATTTGTTTCTGTGAGTTATGCATTTGAACAGCTTACATACCTGAGCCTAAAAACCTCCCCAAATGAACATGAAGCTTTCTGACAATGACACGTAGACCTGTTACTCACCACACACACACACACACACACACACACACACACACACACACACACACACACACACACACACACACACACACACACACACACACACACGAAATGTGCCTTTTGAATAAAATTGCCACAGTGAACACTGTGTTTCTTCCACGGAGCAGAGGAGCTTCTGTTCCGTTTGGGGAACAGAAACAGGCTCCGGCACAATTAAGCTTCAGTTTTGCGGTCTTGGACGGATGAACAAGACATTCAAGTTCATTTATCATGTCATGAGCGGCCATTAAGGAACACTGCAGTACACAGTGTCAGAATAGGATCGGGTGTGCTGATTTATGACCAAATGTCATTCGGCAAGTGCTGGAACTGCTGGAGACGGTGTGTGGCCTAATTGTTGGAGGTGTACACACACACACACAGACACACACAGAGACACACACACATCTATGTGAATAAGAGGTGGAGACGATTTGTAATGTTCAGGGTGTGAGATATGAAAACAAAAGTGTCCGTGCAAAACTTAATAGTGGAAGAGTTATAGGATGTTCGGGACTGAGTGAGTGTTTTTGAAGAGTGTGTGTGTGTTTGTGTGTGTGTGTGAGTAATAATCCTTGAGGCATTAGGGAGGCGCGCGCGCACACACACACACACACACACATTCCGTCTTTTTCTCTCGCTTCCCATTAATTCCACCTGTATACACTGGGAAAGAGCCTCTGCTGGCCCTCACCCTTCCTGCCTCCTCCCTCCCGGACTCTAAATCCCCAGATGTAGACTTACCCAACACCCACCCACAGATCCACCTCCTCTCTCTCTTGTTCTCAGCTACAGCTCCACGTGTAACAATGTGAAATGACAGGATGTGCAGATTTATTCATATCAATAGCCATTTGAGTGGAACATGCGAGACACTGAGCCCACACTGCTCCTGAACCCGAGATAATGTTATAGCGGGAAAGAGCTTTGGCACAGTTAAGGATGCACACAGGGCTGAGGTGTTTCTGGCACTGTTATTGTGTTTGAACACACACACACACACACACACTCAAGGAAACAGTAACATCATGTTCATTCAAATGACAACAACAGTAATATTTAGAATTTGTGATGTAATTGTTAACTTTAACCCTTAGTGCTCATGCTGCATGGATCTGTGCTGCAGGTGCACCCATGGTAATCTGCCGTGGGAATAATACACAACTCCTTTGGGGGGGGGGGGGGGGTGTTTATAGGTCACATTAATAAAAAAAAATGTTTTGTGATATTATTTGTTGTCGAGTCAAAGTTATGATTCATTTTATTTTGCATTTTTAGTAGTGCAATAGTTGTGGCAATAATTATGCAGAAGTCACACAATTAGACCTTTTTTTATTTTATTTTTGTTCATAAAAACGAGCAAAATGAACTTTGACCTGTGACCTATTTCCATATTTTTCAAATTCAATCCAATTTTAAACATTATGAGTATACTTTTTGCTCAGGTGTCTTTATATAGTTGGTGTAAATGGAAAAAAAAAGTTTCATCAGATTGCCTACAGGTTGTTCCGAAAAAAGGATATAAGACACTGCACATTCTTATAACCTCTGTATGTACTGTACGTTTTAACATAGTAATGGAAACAAGAAGACCAAATGTTCTGTGTTAGAAGGGTTAATCGTCTCAGCATCGCGCAGATGTCACAATCAGGTATAAAAATACCAGTAATCACAAATTCAAACTTGCCTGATCCAAAATATACTCTAAACCGAAAAAGAAAGTGGACAACATCACACTTGACGCCACACATTAACTCTGCTTGCAGCAGCAGCAGAAACTGGAAAGGAGGTATAGAGCTTTTTTCCTGATGAAAATGGTGCAGTGTTGTTGCAACAGCGCAGAGAAGGCAGAGCTTATGTAAGTCCATATAGAAACGACTGTATTGTGAGAATGATTGATGACGTACAGCAGACTGTGGCTCAAGTTTCTCAGTCGGTGTTGAGGACCAGGGTGATATGGAGTCACGGCCAGGCCTTCAAACATGTTTTTCAGGACAGGGTCTCTGCCGGTTTCAACAAGTCAAATTTAAGACTTTTTAAGACTTTTTTTTTAAGGCCATAATGAATACAATTTAAGACTCATTTCAAATCCCTACTGGCAAAAAAGTACAAAAGACATGAAGGAAAATTGGAGCCACAAATTGTAGAACTTGCAATTCGGCTTAGCTGTGGGCTTTCATTAAGTTTTCTCCGCTGCTATGCTTAAGCTGCAACACACCGCGGCGTGCGCACAGCACACTAGTTAGTGATGCTCGATAAATTCTCACCGGGCAGCACAAGTGGCCTACTTTAGTTCCGTGTTGTAGTTATGTTATCGCATCCTCAAAAATAGAAACATTTCAAAGCGAGACTGAAGTTCATGCATGTTTTAAATAAAATAAACTTTAATAGATATTTAAGACTTCAAAATTGCATTTGAGACCTTTTATGAGATTTTAGGAGAATTTAAGACATTTTAAGGCCTTAAATTCAAATTATTGGATTTAAGACTTTTTAAGACCATGCAGATACCCTACAGGAGCACACTTCAAACTCACAGCGATGAGATTTTCACCAGACTAACCAACTCTGGGGAAACTAACGTTTCTGTCATAAGGCGGGTGTTGGTCAACATGTTGTGAAGCTATGATAACCACAGCAAAACCACATGTTTGTGTCTGTTTGTGCTGCACATAAATGCACAATAATAAGAAGATTAGAAGAATAATTTAGTCCATGATAGCGATATAACAACAGCTGGTAATGGAAGCTTTTTTGTTTTGTTTTTTTGTTCTGGAAGGGGGGAAGATTTTTGAGCACTATCCTATGTAATGGGAAGGAGCAGGGATAGAGGTTGAAAAAAAAAAGGGAAAACGATAACGTCTCATTCCAAAAACCCGCCCAAATAACAATTCTTGATTCCCACAACTTTCTGGGAACGTTTTGGTTGCGGGAACATTCCCTGAACCCCCTTTTTTCCCCTAAAATTCCCCTAACGTTAGTTTTTGGTTGCACAGTTTGTTCCCCCGAACGTTACTTTCCTACAACCTTCATACAACTTTAGAGAAGGTTCTCTTTTGGTTCCCAGAACATTCCCTTTACCACTTTTGTCTAAACCTTTATAGAACGTTCTCTAACAGTTCCCAGAACATTCCTCTAACATTTCCTTTATCCAACCTTCATATAACCTCCATAGAACGTTCTCTTTGGGTTCCCAGAATGTTCCCCTAATGTTAATTTATTAAAACCTTCATACATCTACATGACGGCATTCTTTATATATAACACATATCATTTGAAACTGTGCACATTAGTAGACACACTTGCAGTCTTAGATCAAATGTGATAGAATTTAGAAAGAAGTTTTATTCTCAATGGACCAAAATAGATACAAAAGTGCATATGAAATAAAAACAAAATCAAGCCTGTTAGGGAGAGGGAAGCAACATAAATAACCAGATTGAGATAGGTGGTTCAAAAATCAAGGAAGATAAATCTAAAACACCAAAGGACAGGGGGAACTAAGGGAGGAGGATGCTATTTAAAACAAAAAGGTAGAGGAAACCAAACAAAAACACAAAACAACAGCATCCCCAAAATCTGCCCTGACTAGAGAATCAAGAACTAAACATGCATCCCAAAATAAGGCTACCAATTAATTCTAATCCCCGCTTCTTCAACAACAATGACCATCATGACACAGGAGCACATTGAACAACTTTCACCTGCTGTTATTTATACAGGTGTGTCTGATGAGGAGGTGAAGGAGGATTGGGTAGCTGAGCTGGAACAGAGCAAACCAATCACTGTGGTAGAAGGGAGGGATGACTGAGGAACACAGATGGTGGAAGAGAGACAGGAAGACAGGAAGCAGGAGCACCAATGGGGAAGGAGGGATGACACACAGCAATCTGCATACTCAAAGTCTACCAACACAGTAACACACACACAGGAAAATGAGAATTCAGTAATGGCCAGGGCCATGACAAGGGGCTACATGCTAATAGCTTCCTACAAAAAGATTTCAAAGCATCAAGATACAAACCATGAAAATTAAACACATCCAGATTCCAAAAGTTCCCCTCAAATCTTTTTTTTAATGTAGTTTATGAGTTAGGATTTGTTTTGTATGTTTTATTGACATCATTGTTTTCCTAAAGTAGTGTATTCACAGTCTGCATCAAAACGCGGGGCCAGAGTTTTGAGATTTTCCCACTCTGGGAGGCGTTTTTCCAAAAAATATCGTCTCACTTTCCCCTAAAACGCCATCTCCATGTGGACAAAAAGAAGTATGCATATTCACCTAAACCTGTTTCTGTATGAACGGCCCCTTATTTACGGGACAGAAAGTTAAAAGAAAAGAAAAGGAAAAGACAAAGTCAAAGCGGACCTGGACCGGAAGTTCCAATTAACGCTGTTTTTTTGGTGTGTATCTGCGTCATTACCTTGTTTACGAAGCCCTGAAGGTTCTAAACAAACAGTTCAGCCATTGCTGAGAACGCTGTGTTTTATTGTAATCTCGGGCTCAGCGAGATCTCTGAAAAAACCTGGTCCGGTTACGTAAACAGAAGTTCTCCTGAACAGCAGATCGTCCTGCTCTGGGCACAAGTCCGGGCACATCCGGTTGCGTACATTGAACCACAGAAGAAGAATAACGTCCGTTGTGGAGGTGTTTCACGAGCGACAGTGTCTTCTGACTCTGGGTCTGACTCCGGGTCAAAGTCATAAAAGGGACTGGGGCGGGGAGTCGTGAAGAAGCTATTTTTAAATATTGTTAAAACAATGTTTTGATAATGAGTAGCAGTGCATCCACCGTTCCAGAGGGGGGAGCTGCGCTTCTGTGCTGAATATGTCACTTCCGGGTATTGGCCAATCACAAGACAGTTGGGAAGGCTCTACGCTGGCTGGCCAATCACAACACAGTCTGTCTTCTGGGGGTGAGATTTATGTCTGAAATATCGCGACTGAGGACAGTGTTGGAAAATAGAGATTTCTATCGGCTCGTTTACAGCAACTAGGAGGTTTTTGACCATAAAAACAAGTAAATGTATGTAAGTAGACCTTTGGCCTTAGCCCCAAAAATCCCGTGAAACATCCCTGTGCAGGACAGCACATACTCAGATACACATGCACAGACCTTTCTTTCATAATAAGGCTTGCCTTGTATTAATCTGTAATAATGCGTTTTGAAGTGAGTCTAGACTGGTTCTCTAAAACATTCAATAGATGTAATCCAGTGAACAAAAAAGGAATTATCGTGCATGATGCGTGCTCGCCGTGTTACCCAACGTACAAAGCTGATACTCTTGCCAAATATGGTCACGCCATAAAATAGCAGCGCGACGTTCACCGATTTTTAAATCTCAGACTTGTCCTGCTGGTTCCTGACTCACTGCTGTGAACGTTTATCGCGGCTCCTTACATGTGAAAGTGAGATCAGATTCCAAGGCATGTCACACCTTACCCTAAAAGGGTTGACGGGGACTAATTATTACGAAGAACTAACATTTAAAAAGTCATAAATTAGAATCTCTGTCGTAAAAAAATGCTTAGAGGAGAAATGACACTGTGTTCACATAGGGCACATGGAGTAATGAATAATTGAGTTTGCACAAACAGGCTGTTCTTTTTTGCTGCTCTCATGTCTGAGCCATGACTGACTGTGAGAGGGGATCATGATGTTTTAGCATGTGCTTGTTAAGCCTCAATTATTAAGACGAGATCCACAGCACTGTGGCACGGCTAACCTTTTGAACTCGGCACAAACCAGTTGGCTTTGCATGCATATAGTGGGATACCTCACCTCACACACACACGCACACACTCTCCACACAGCACAATTAACCTTTTGAACTCGGAACAGACACGCACTCAGGCGGATGCACATTAATGAATGCAGATATACGCACACGCGGACACACGTCGTTAGACTTTTACAAGTACGAGGAGCTGCCTTTCTTTCCTGGAAGGTCACATTAAAAATGGTTTACCTGACTCTCACACACACACTAACCCTGCTGGGGACAGAGAGTTCTTAGGAAGGAAAAACTATTACATATCATGGTATATAGAAGAGGAGGCTTTTTTTTAGGATCCATCGAGATAATCTTAGCAGATGTTAGTGTTGCAGAATAATTTGTACTTAAAATATGGTTTACTTCATGTCATCGGACACAGTATTTGCTTTAATGTTTGCACACATTAGGTTTTAATGTTTGCACACATAAAAGCTCTGCCTTTAGAAACGCTGTATGGACGTTCAGTTTTCTCCTCAAAAATATAGTTTGCATGATAGAAGATATATGATAATATATATATATAATAATAGCTGATACAATCACTTGTTTAATCGATTATTAATCGTCAACATCAATTGTCGTATTTTGAAAATCGATTCATCGGTTTGAAGCTTTTTTCATTATGAAATGTCTTAAATGGGAATCTTGTCTAGTTTCTTTGTTCCACATAAAGAAATCATTAGAAGCGAATCATTTTGATTTGTGGACAAAACAAGACATTCGAGAACATCATCATTTCCATTTTATGGACCAAACAATTACTCGATTAAGTAGTCAACAGATTAATCGATTATGAAAACAATCGTTAGTTGCAGCTCAATATAGCACCTTTAATGCAAGGAAAATACCATTTAAAAAGCAAATACGACAATAAAACGCAACAGAGTAGAATGAAAAGGAAAAGTCAAACACTAAAATCTCCGTTTTAACTTTAAAATAAACTAAAAATGCCAATAAAACACAACACAGGGTGGAATAAAAAGGAGCTATTTGAAGACTAGAGGAAAAATATATAGGCAACTGTTGTGGGGAACCTCCAATTCCAATTTCATTCATCTAATGAGTAAATTCAGTGATTTTTTTCACAAATTAAGCACAATGAAATGTGCTGGTATACATTCTTTAAAGCATCATTTGGCAAGGTGAAGGTTAGCTGGTGACTTCATGAGAGTGATGAAGGACAAGCGACAAAGAAGGATGGATTTGATGAGACGCCGCACAGTGACAGCAGAGACAGACGACTCAGGCAGATAGAGACAAAGTGTTTGAAATAAAAAAAAAGACAGAAACAAGACGCTTGGCTAACGAGGCTGCACTGTTGGGACAGACAAGAGCAGCTGTTCAACAGCTGATTGCAGCATTGAGGGAAATTACAGTTAGGATGTGACTGTTTGTGTGTGTGTGTGTGTGTGTGTGTGTGTGTGTGTGTGTGTGTGTGTGTGTGTGTGTGTGTGTGTGTGTGTGTGTGTGTGTGTGTGTGTGTGTGTAATATACTTGAGGAAAATCTATCTATCTATCTATCTATCTATCTATCTATCTATCTATCTATCTATCTATCTATCTATCTATCTATCTATCTATCTATCTATCTATCTATCTATCTATCTATCTATCCATCTATCTATCTATCTATCTATCTATCTATCTATCTATCTATCTATCTATCTTGACAGCAGAAATATAGCCACCGCACTAGTGTTTTTAGATTTCAACAAACAAACAAAATCCAATTTGAACTGGCATCATTTACATTCTAAGAGCATATGGATTTAAAATCTACTAAAATCTATTGCCACAGATTAGTGATTAGATTGATCTGTCTGTATGTTAATCCCCCTGGTATATACTGTATACCTTATTAAATTGCAAACTAATGAAAGCCTAAAAATTTAGTCTCAGTGTCTCCCCTGACCCCACATGGTGCAGACCAGCACTCCTGAAGGAGTATTTACTGCTTAATTTGAATCCTCCTACCTGCTGAGGCTCTTTACTGGGCTGTAGTCTGGGGTCCTCTTGTCTCCCTGTCTGTCCCTGCTTCATCTGCATGTCCTATCTTCTTTCCTGCATGTCCTCTGAAACACACACACACACACAGAGATAGACAGGGGGTGATAGACAGCTTCTTGTTTTGGACTTTGCACCACATCATGACATGGAGTGGGAATTGCACCAGAGGGAAATATCAATAAAACTGTCTCACATGGTACTCGTTGTTACCTGTTGTTGTTGTTGTTTTTGTTGTGACATAAACCAGAAGTAACACTTGTCTAAGGTCATTAGGAAATATCAAAGTTCCACGTCCAGGCCTCCATTGTTGTGAACATCATCCCTGATGAGACACGACAGGTGTACAGTGTGCTTATCAGGCCTTTAAGCAGTCACTGCCACCTGATACAGAAGAAATAAAATAAACTTGCTGACTGCATGAAATTACCCACTCTGTGCTGCACTTTTCAGTTTCCTAAATCTTTTATAGCATTAAGGGGAAGCAATAAACTGGCGGCAAAAAAAAGAGAGAACAAAATAAGTGCTGGAGATAATTAGAAAGCCATAAACTGGGGGCGCAGAAAACAGCAAAATGAGCCACTAAATGGCCAGAAATATTTAGTAAGACATTGCAGGTCATAAACTCTCTGATTTGCCCCTAACAGTGCTGTGCACACGCACACGCACACACACACACGCACACACACACACACACACACACACAGAGACACACAATGGACTTCTCTCTATGGTCATGTAAAGTGTGCCTAAAGCCCTGCCTGAGGCCGGGTCTTAAAGGTCACACATCTCTGTGACGATGTGGAAGGTCACTCAAAGTTCATGACACGAGCTTGACCATATTTGGCTGCTGACTTTCTTAAAGGCTTGAAGCTGAAATCTGAAATGATCGAGAGCAAAGGGAGAAAAAAAACAGTAACTGGAATGTTCATTGATTGCAGCTGGGTAACGCTGGAGCAATATGGAACAAGGCTTTACGCAGGAAGTGTGTGTGTGTGTGTGTGTGTGTGTGTGTGTGTGTGTGTGTGTGTGTGTGTGTGTGTGTGTGTGTGTGTGTGTGTGTGTGTGTGTGTGTGTGTGTGTGTGTGTGTGTGTGTGTGTTTGTGTATGTGAGTCTGTGTGCATACATATGTGCATGCATGTCAGAGTGTTTATTCACACATGCGTGAGAGAGGAGGATTTTTGGTTTTAATACAGACCAAAGCTTAGATATTTCCAGTGTGTGTGTGTGTGTGTACATGTGTGAGTACAAAAAACAACAACACATGTATGCAATCTCCAGCGTGCCTGCTGGTATGTGTGTGTGTGTGTGTGTGTGTGTGTGTGTGTGTGTGTGTGTGTGTGTGTGTGTGTGTGTGTGTGTGTGTGTGTGTGTGTGTGTGTGTGTGTGTGTGTGTGTGTGTGTGTGTGTAAATGACAGGGATATTAGAGCATTATGAAACAAGCTCGAGCCTGAAGTTTGAAGATTTTTACAGAGAATCACATAAAAAAGAAAACATAAGAGCAAACACCTATAAGCAGCTGAACATCCACAACTACAATATACTATGACCAAATGTACAACTATAGCAAATATGGTTTCAGTTGATCTCTTTGAAGTTTTTCAACAAAAGAATTGAAGTTAAAATGTACTTTCTGTCCATTCCCTATAGGGGAAATCCCCATTGACACAACATCACGAGGAGCAAAATTCAGTCAAATATAAATAAGCAGATGATAATATTGTGATTATACAACTGAAACTGTGAGGTCAGAGGTCAGAGGTCAGATTGACCAGAGCTGCTGCTGACCAACCTGGCCAAATGTGTTCATACAAAATTCATACATGTTTTCCCAGACTGGGATTATAACCCTGAACCTTCTTGTGCTAACCACTAAGCCACTGTGCTGCCATTATTAGTCCAGTGACATGATTCAAAAAGGAAAACCTTGAGGTGGAATAAAACAGGCTTCCAAAAACTGCTAAAAACTGAATATGAATTAAAACCAAGATGAATGTAAATGACGTGTAATTCGATTAAAAACACTTCAGTGGCTTGAATTCAATGTTGTTGTTTTTCAGCATTAGGTAAATGTTTCTGTCACTCAACTTCCTTTATAAGCAATTCACCCACTCACAACCTTTTCATCTCTGGTACATGCAGAGCTTTTTTTCCCCTTCATACATCTATTATAACCATTCACACGCTGCCTGCACAGCTGCCAGCAGCAATTTTGGGTTGAGTGTCCTGTCCAGGGACTCGTTGGCATGTAGACTAGAGGAGCCACAGATCAAACCTTTGGCTTTCTGGTTACAAGACGAGCAACTCTTTGCTATTCAAGCTGTTCATAAAACACATTTTTTACAGTATTCATGAAAGAAAAATGGCCTAAAAGATCATATGAAGGATTGCAGATTAGAACTTTGGGGCCAAAATGTCTGCAACATTTTTTTTTCTTTCTTTTCTTTCTGTGAAAAAAAGTCTCATACACATTTAATAAGGGCTTTATTTGTTTAATGTGGACTCATTTTTTTCATCTAGGTTATTGCAGAATTTCCGAGGTGTTTGGACACAGAGGACACATCTGTGTGGGTTTCCAGTAATTGTGTCTCACGTGGAGAGACGGTGTGTCTGATTGCTTCCACGCTGTGCAGCAGATTAACAAAAGGCGCACACACACACAAAAAAAAACCTGCCGTTCTTCCGTACAAAAGATAAAACACGAGTCGAACGAGTCTCTTGCAATCCCCGACACTCTATCGTGACAAAAAACACGCGCTGCAAATCAGCCGCGTTTCAATTGTTTAATTTCTCCACAAAGTAAACCGCCTTTGTGGAATTCAGAGGGAGAATTTAATAAGCCTGATTCAGATTGATTTGGGGCGAGTGCACGTTTGAACCTCATGCACAATGAGACTTAGATGACTTGTAAATCAATTCATAATTATTTGTTAAAAAAAAAAAAAAGCCTTGCCTTTACTCTGCAGAAGCAGCAGCCGTGGAAGATTTGAAAACACATACAACTGATGATTATGATGCCATTGATTATTTGGCCTGCAAATATATTCATGAAGGAGCAAAGAAACTAGAATGTATTCACATTTAAGGAGCTGGAAAAGCACTTGGAGAGCGCAGACCTCCGCCAAGGCAGCTCAGTGCCTACAAAACACACCCTGCTGGCACGCCTGGGTTAAACAGTGTTGTAACCAGTGATAGCGTCTACGGATCACCCCCAAAATTGAATCACTTGTTCCTGGTCCCATTGCGGACATGTCCTGAAAATGTCATCCAAATCTGTCTGGGAATTTTTTGAGTTATGTTGCAAACTAACAGACAAACAAACTCCACCGAAAACATAATTATAGATTGTTGAAGCCTTGCAACATACAACAAAATGTCACCTTCACTCATAAAGTAACAATATAAAGTGTTGTTGTTGTTGTTCTTACAGGGACAACAATGACAGAGACACACACACACTGTAATCTAATTCTCTGTCTTTGTTTTATTCCAATTCCTCCTCTTGTGCTTCTCTCGTCTCTCTCTCCCTTGTCATCACTCATCTTCACTCTGTGCTCAGCCAGCAGGTTTACAAAGTACTGCCTTCTGTGCACCAGCAGCAATTCCTGGAGGGCAGTCAGGCAAATAAACCCGACCAGTGCCCGCTGCATGACTCACAGACACACACACACAGAACGAAGAGAGAGGAGAGAATAGAATCATTAAGATGAGAGAGCAAATGATTTTTGGTTGTTTGAACTAATGAGAGGAGGTCGATAGAAACAGGAGATAAAAAAAAAAAAAAAAGTGGAAATAGAAAAGAGTGCACTCTCTGTAACAGAGATAAAGAGGAGGAAAGAGAGAGAGAGGGGGAGAGAGAGGGAGACGGGGGCAAACAGAGGGCAACCTATGTGATCTTGCATGCACACGAGAGGAGCAGACAGGCACGCAGCTCGGCGAGGAGGCACGAAGAGAGCAAAATAACTCCTCCTCCCTTTCTCTTCTCTGGTCGTCGCCCTCCCCTCCCAGCTGCCAAAAAGTGAGCCGTCCGTGACATGTTGACCCCGAGGTCATAAAGGAGGCCCAAAGGAGGCAGAGACAGAGACATGAGGATAACACTGATGTATATGTACATTGTTATTATTTAATTTTGTGTATTGTTTTTTTTTTTTTAGATGTCTCCGTTTATTGAACTACTTTGTGAAGCCAAAGACAATTTTCTACTTTTGTGGTAAATAAAGATTATTACTATTATCATTATTATTACATGTTTCTACAGCAGACTGAACAGACAAACAAGTCAGAGCAAGTGTTTCACATTTTTAAGCGAAAGCTTTCAGTTCAAATGAAGAAATACGACAGCATTTCTGGTCTATTCCTCTGATTATAACTATCTGGTACTTCCCGTAAAGGTACAATATGTCAAATTTAGCAGCATTTATTGGTGGAGTTGCCTTACATACGTATCCTTCAGTTAGCATTTAAACACACAAGATGCTTAGTTTGTTATCCCTATTGTTAACCATTTAAGGTACGCATCAAGAAAAAAGCAATCATATTCACTTATGATAACAATGACAATCAATATATATATATATATATATATATTTTTTTTAATTATTATTCTACCCTACAGTATTTCAGATACAGTCATCTACCAAACAGTTGAGAAGTCTGTTCATAATAAAAGTACAACAATCAGAACAAGTCATTAACTGCAATTTCTTGACCAACATCACTCACTCACAAATTTGGTGACTTTGCGTGTGGTCCACCAAATGGTTGCGAGTACCTTTAAAGGGTTAAAACATAGTTGCCCAAAATAGCTGCCTCTGTAGACCTACACTATGGAACTTCAATAAATAAATATGTATAAATCTTCTGCTCTAACCTTCAAAAAGGAATGCAGGAAAGTTTATTCCCCAAAGTTACAAAATGCACTTTAAAAAAAGAGGAGTAATTTTAGTAGTGAGGTCAGAACCATGTTGTCCTTGGTGGCAGCTGTGGCCCTGGAAACAAATAAAACCAGCAAATGAAAACAAGCCCGGGAGAGAAAGGAAAGCGAGATAAAGGGATTGAGCAGGGACAGACAACAGATGAAGTGAAAGATACTGCTGCAGGGACACGTTTGTCTGAGAAAGGAGAGCTGAAAGATCCACCAGCCTCCCTCTGGACCACATTAGACATGGCACTCAGAGGATTCACTCGTGGGGGTTAGTGGGGGGTGGGTAAGGGTGGCATACTGAGGGAGGGGGGGGCATGGGTGACTTCTTTCTTGAACTGTAACCTGACAAAGTTATAACAACAGCACCAACTGTTACACTGCATACCTCAGGGGTCAGGAGTTCTTATCATCATACTGTAACAGTGATACCTGTAAAGGGATGTTGTTTTTTGAAACTTTGAAACTTCCTGGTGTGGTTTTTCATACCCATGAAAACAATGTGACAATTTAATTTGAAAGGATTTGACACAACATGTTTATAGTGACTGATTTTTGTACTTTATATTGTCTTGTAAATTACAAGTATATTATGCCCTGTGAAACTTCCCTTCACAGATCTACCCTTGAAAACATTTTGTTTCCCCATCACTGGAATAATGAGGCTTAGAACAAACACTAACAAACCGGAATAAAAATAAAGAACAGAGAACTCATTTTCTCTTTAGGTTTTTTATTTTTATTTAATCAATGTTACATTAAACTAACATAAATAAACATTTTTATGAACAAAAGGCACACAGTTCAAATATAAACAGAACCTCTGTACAGTTTGTCTCAGTAAATCATGTCTACTGTCTCCGAGTCAGAGAACAGTCCAAGAGAGATGAGTTTCAACAATGGCTTTGCTGACAAAAATGCTAAAAGTGCTGCAGCTGTAGCATCATCCAAGTCTCAGCGGGGGTGGGGGGGACTTTGCACTCTTCAATCCAACCCCCTGAGGAATTAAATGGGCGAAGACGAAAAAATGCCAACCTGGAACAGCACTGTGTGTTCACTGTAAAACCTCTGCCTGGAGGTTTAGGGTTAGTGAAAGTCCGTTTTGGAAAAGTCCAGCTGAAACTGGTGTCTGTTTGTCTGCTTGAAGAGGCCACAAGATCCATGTCCACTAAATTAAACGATTCAAACACGCAGCACATACACTTGTAAAAACATACGGGCCGGAGGCTGGGTAAACACATACTATGTTTTTTTTTGTTTTTTTGGAGGGGGGGGGGGGTCAGTGTTGCATTGGTGTTACTATGAAAAGCCACTGACTGGTTTCTGCTTCCTCAAAAATAATATAAACAGCCAGCTGCTCGTTCACAGTCCTGGCAAGATTCTAACCGTCTATCACGGCTCCTGTCCTGATGTGGAGTTCATGTACAGTCATACAACTAAGTCAAAACGCTAAGAGGACTAGGTTTGTTTTTTTTTTTTTCTCCTGCATCAGCTCCAAAGTAATACGATAGCTTAGATCCTCTTTTGTCGGATGACAATCACAAGGCTCCTGTTGGAACCAGAAAATGATGTGTGGTATTAAAACCCGGTCCAAAGTTTAAGCTGTTTTCTCATCTACTTCTTAATGCTAGATAAAACAGGTGCCGTCCTTTGCTAGTCCAGTTTTGTCTCTTTGTGCCTCACTACGGTCTAGTCTACTTGGATCCAGTTGGCTACAGACCAGGATCGCTGGATATTTGCAAATATGTCATAGTTTTTGTTTCATCTGCAGCGGCTGGGAGACAATTAGTATTAAATAGATGATTCAAATAGAATTGTTTCAAGCAACAATACACTAAATTTAAGCTCTGCAATGATATAAATTGTTCCTTTTCTTCTTAAATGGCAATCTCCGCCGATCTAAAACCTTAACAGACTAAAGCAAATTATGAACAGCTATTTGCAAATACAGACAGATCCGGGTCTAATCCAGGGGTTAGACAGCTACAGTGCTGGGTACCTCCTCATAGTGGATGATAAAGTAAGGGTAACTCTGGTCGTCGTTGAAGATGACATAAATCTGAGGGTCCATCCAGTTGTCCACGCAGGAGTCATAAAGGTCACTGGAGGCGTCGCGCGGGTTGATCGGTGGAGGCCGTCGCATGGAGGGATTTCCTACCGTAAACCTGTGGAGACACAACAGAGAAAAAATGAGCCATGTTTAGTTGTGTGGTCATTATTGTATGGTGATCTCTCATGAGGAAAAATGACTTGAGCAGTTTCCCATTCACTCCTGCAAGACTGCAGTTACAGCGGAATCATTTATCAACTAAACAAAGCCTCTTTTAAATGTCACGACTACAGGTCTGCTGTGTGCATTTTGGGGCACCTTAAATAATATAAGCATACATATTATGCATTGCAAGTATATGAAATTACCATTTTTACCAGTTTCTCTCTCTCAAATATTCACGTCAAGCCCATGAGACCCAGTAATCCATCAACCTATTAAAGCCCTTTCTCCGGGATCATACATTAATCATATTAAAATAACTGTTGTTGTATACCACAGACTCTCAGCTGCAGTTTTTTTTTTGTATTCTTTTTTAAAGCTGGTGATGTACAGCAGGCTTAGACAAATCTGCTGTTTTGCATTCGTGGCCTTAGATGCGACTGTGAAGGCACGACGTACATAGGCGGCATAACTTATTGAAACAATCTCAGGATTTCAATGATCCAAATGATAACTACAAAGTGTTGTTGGTATTTAACTTGAAAACATACCATCCATTAGCCTATTGTTTAGTAAGTGGTGGTGTCACAAGGGAGTAACTTGAAACAGACAACTCGCTGTGTTCAACCCAGCTAACATGTCAACCGAAGCAAAATAACAACTTCAAACACAGACATAACATTTGTTACATCAAAAAACTAAGGGTAACCATTTTAATACCTGTGGTTAGAGTGTATTTATGTTGTTATAATTTAAATCACTAGCAAGAATCTAGTACAAATGACAGCACCACACACCTGCCAGTGAGGACTTTGGCCAGGAACATGCAGTGGACACCTTTGGACGAGCGCTTGGAGAAGTTGTGGGAGTAGACAGCCTTGCGAGCAAAGTAGGAGCCCTGACCGAACATCGTGGCGTGTTTGCCGCAGACTCGCGGGTCAAAGTTGTGCTTGCAGATTCCCTCCACCACGTCTGTCGACGTGCCGTGGAAGAGGTGGCGCTCGCACAGCAGCCGGTCCCTCTCTGACATACGCCGGGACATGTACTCCTTCTTCCTGTTAAAACAGAGAGAGAGAGGTTGAAGGTGAGATGGATTTGTCACTGAAATTAACAGATTAACAGACTGATGTACAAAAACAAATAATCTCTCAGGTGATGCATTCATAAATGGCTTGGAACAGGTTTTCAGTCTTTCTGTTAAAAAGATGTGATCACTTCACTAACTTATTCTAATACTGGGAAAGAACAGTCGGACTAATCCATTTTTTAGCAACACACACATGGCTTGTTTGATGTGAGCGGATCAATCAGGCACGTGCAGGCGAAAGCGTTTTAAGCCAGACAGGCTGTGACCCAGGCCTGACCTTCTTTGTCCCTGCAGCCTGTGACCTGACACAGACTGACACTGCATGCATCTAAGCATGCACACACACACGCACACGCACACGCACACGCACACGCAACCTATATCCAATTTTAGGATGAAGCTGATCAACTTCCCTTGGCATGAACAGCCTGCAATTCACTTGCCATTACACACACACACACACACACACAGACAGACATGCAAATAGGCTGCCATGGTTTCCCTGTCATAATCCGAACACCGGAAGACAAATTCAACTGACATTCACAAGGGGCTTCAATTTCAGATGAACACACACACACACACACACACACACACACACACACACACACACACACAATGAAACCGGGCCGTACCACTGAGTGTGAGAAAGCTTAAATGTCACAGCTGACAGAACCTCCCCTGCTCAGACACGGTGGTTAGCCCACTTGTTCGCGACAGGAACATCATCATCACCAAACATCTCTCCATCTGCCTCGTTCACACACCACTGTGGACCCATTCTCACAAAGTGCCGCACAGCTGGTCCCACTTGCCCTATTTTTTCTCTTTTTCTTCTTCCTCTAACGTCGTCTTATTCACCCCATCCCATGTCTGTTGTTGGGAAACGTTTTTATATTTCTTTTAGGCTGAGAGACCTTAAGCCACCACATCTGAAATATTCACCACGTTTAACAATAGAAACCATGAATGAAACAATTAATACTTTATATACCACAACAGCTAAGCAACTCAACACAAATGTAAACAAAAGTGTCTCCAAAGTTAGGTTAAATCTCTTGACTCTTAAAGGTAAATCATGATCAAACCTCCATTTTACTTTTTACTTTTTTAAATATTAAAATTCAGATGCTACAACAGCTCTGAAAATTGTTTAAGAGGAAAAAGTAGGTGCAAAAGGAAAAGGGGAACTCAACCTTGATTTTAAAGTCTGACAACAGTTCCAGTAACACAAGATTTATTATAACAGCAACAAGGAAGTGCAAAAGGTCTACGTCAGAAAAATGCTTCACATTCTCAGCTCACCTCTTATACTTCTCCCAGAGGAATGGGTTCTGCACACGCAGGATCTTGAGGATCCTGAACTTGGTTTCCGACACGGTCTTGTGGAAAAGGCTGTACACTGTGCGATAGCTGCGGTCTTCGCGGGAAACTGGCACCTGCAGGAAGTCCTGGTTCGACATCATCGGCAACCAGGTTTCTGGAAAAAGGCTTGGTGGGTTGGTGATGGTTGGCGAGAGGGGATGTGACACCGTTAGATCCATTGTTGAGGAGGACAAAGAGGATGAAGAACAGGGGAGGGGAGATGAAGAGAGGCCACCCAGTGTTCTAGAGGGAAAAGAAGGGACACATTATTAGATGTTTGAAGTGAGAGGACATTCATCTTGGGTAATATTGATAATCCAGTTAATGTTTATGGCAATTATCATGGGGAGAAAAATCTGAATACTTCCTGGTTTGAGTTAGTCACATGTGAGGATTTACTGCTTTTGTCAGACAAAACCAGTCACAATTCATCTAAACAAGTAATCACTAGATTAATACTGAAAACATTTGCTAATTGCAGCACTTGTTGTACGTTTACTATGTTTTTTTTATTTAAAAAAGGCCAGGTTCACAATTCATGGGAGCCAATGCTCAATATATCATTCACAAAATTATTTATTTTATGTACGGTCTGTCTCCCCACATAAAAACAATGTATTAATAAAATATTAGACAAATGAAAGGGACAATCGAAAATAGTTTTAATACAAGTAGAGGCATTTATGAAGTTTCTAAATTATTGGTAAAATTGTTGATCGGTACACTAAAAATCAGTTACTAGGTTTGATTGTTATGGTTTTTATTCCCCCCTCTGTTAAAAAAAAGGCATTGTTTGACCATGCATGTTTCAATTCAGATGTTTTTTTTGTTTTTAAATTGTATTTTATCCATACAGAAACAGTGTTTTGGGAGCCCTCATCTATTCTATATTTTTTTTTTTACAACGGGCCCCAGTGTGGGAAAATCTAAAAACACCACAACGTTGCATTTTCATGTAGACGACCACTTTGTTCTTTTGGGAAAATGATGATTGTCATAATCCCACCTCCTCTCTTACACCTGCATTGGCTGTCACAAATGAAAATGTTTATTTTCTTCCCTTCCCCTGGCAATTTCCGTTCCGTCTTCGTTTCTGTGATTATATAAATTGTAATGTATACTGTGTATGCATGCTGTGTTTACTGAAACGTTTTTCAAAATGACAAAGGAGAAGATCATTCATATTGAATTTGATTTCCATGTGGATATGGCATTAGTGTCTGTGAAGGCAGCATTCCAGGCCTGTTCCATTTATAGCATTGCCAAAAAAACAACAATAAAACCCATCTCTCCTTAATCTGTACAAGTTCTAAGGCCACATTGTGATTAAAAACAAAACCAATGCCTGCTGCAATAAACCGGTGTGTCTGCTTTTCCAAAATCATATGCCTCCAACTGTCAACAATGACATGTTTGCACTGCGGAGCGGAGTGGAGGGAGCACCTCCGCAGCAGCGAACAGCCGTCATTGACCAAACAAAACAGCAGGGCAGCGTGAAAATGAAACCAGACACCTAACAAGACAACAGGGAGGCAGAGTGTGAGGGAGAAGCAGGAACAAGAACGTGACAGGAAAAATAAAATTCCAAGTGAGGAGCTGTCATGGAAGTGACAACGAAAACTATTGTGTCTGGCATTTCAGCCAATAATAGTGGTTTGGCTGTCAAGTTATCACTCTCCAAGTGTAAATGCTATTAGCTCGATCAGCCACAAGAGAGTGTGGGAATGTGAGTGAGTGTGTGTGCGTATAAGACATGAGTGTGACTCTGAGTCAGTGCGACAGTTACTCCTCATCTCTTTTCTTCTCCCTCATCTCGTCAGTCCTGTCTCAATCTCTTCCCGCAATCGATGTCTCTATTCCTTGTGTGCTTTGAAAAGATCACAGACAGCCTGCTGCAGAACAAGTGAGAAATGAAAAGGGACAGATAACAAGAGGCTGATGGAGTTGAGGGAGAGAAGAAGTGAAAAGGTGAAAGATTAGAACAGATAATAAAGGAGGGAGAGAGGGAGAAGATGGCTGAAAATAACATCAGGAGAGAGAGAGAGTGATGACAGAAGGAGAACGAGAGGGGTGGAGAGGGAGCAAGGGCGAGTGCCAATCAAGCTGATGACCTCAACCTCTAATCCTAGTACAGATTGTTCCTGGTACACACACACACAGTTTTTCGGTCACTTGCAAGGACACTAGTTGACGCAGTAAGCTGGGTACTTTCCTCTAAAATAACACAAATCATGCCAACTAAGAAGAAAATACTACAAAATGATTATTATTACTGAGTTGGCTCAGGTCTTTAGCTTCCACAATGTGACTGCATAATCATAGTTTTGTCCTCACACATACACAGAAAATTCCCAGGAGAAAATCCCTTGATCCAAATTCCAGCCACTCACATTTAATTTTCACACTCCTCTGCTCCTAAGTTGCAGTACCCAGTCTGGAAACCATTTAGATTCCCTCACTTCCTGTCACCGTACACCTTATGTCACTTTCAAACTCTCTGTGTTTCTTTCTACGATGTTCTATTTCCTCCAGCTATTATTTCTCGCTCAGTTTTTTTTTTCTCCTATTGACTGCCTGGGACCTGAAGTGGCCAGCTTGTTCTAGTTTGCTCTGCGTAGGACAATGCCAGAGCAGCATGCTCTTCTAATGAAGTAAATTTTAAAAGAAACGCAAATGACATATCATGATTCTACTGTTTCTAATGTGATGACACTTGTTTCTGGAATATAACTACGGCAAGAACAGAGAGTTTCTGAAAATAAGTTAGAATAATCTTGCACAATACTGATTACGCTTCTGTTCGCTCTCCCCTCTTTGTGCATCTCCTATCCGCTGTCTCCTCTGTTCTCCATCTCCTCATTATCTCATTGTGTGCCCATCTGGTTCAAGCCTGCTTCCTTCTAAGCACAGCAGCTCCCGTGTTCCAGTGACTCGGCTCAATTTGCCAAAAATGTGAGCTGTTAATGTTTTCAAGTTCAGCTTGGAGTGTCAGTGCCACAGTCTTAATACGGTTTAAAGGTGGATATGGTGTTCAGAGTCTTTTCGAGTATTCAGCCCTGAATACAACATGAGCATTGTGTACCGACCGGTGTGTACCTGCCTGTCTACAAACAGGAACTCTGCAAACTCACAGAACACAGAGAGCCACGGGAAGAGCCAAGAATGTGTGTGTGTGTGTGTGTGTGTGTGTGTGTGTGTGTGTGTGGGTGTGTGTGTGTGATGCCAGACACCATGCAAAATTCGAGGACCTTGTTTGTTTAGTCCATGTACTGTAGTTTCATACTCTAAATACTAAATGTTCCCTAACAGGATTGAGATCAGTGTGTGACATGAACACAGAGTACAAGAGGAAGTGACCTCTGTTTCTGCTACACTGCCTTATTATTATTATTATTATTATTGTTATTATTATTATTATTATTATTAATAATAAGCACCAACAATTGCAAACCTATTAACTATTTTTTAACTAGTTTCTTAACACACTGCTTGGAAATAACTGGCTACTTTCTAGTACACAAACAGCTTTGATGTCAAACTCTGTATCTGTAACATCAAGCTAGGCCTCTATGAGTACAAACACACAATCCTGCATAAACCTCTTTCAATGGTGGGTATACGTGGGAAATTTAAAAAAGGTGACACATTCTCATTGCTACTGGTTATTCAACCCTGAAGTGTGTTTTTTAACCCCCATGTCACCTGTGCATGAATTGTAACGTCACAGATGAGTGATAATGTGACGGTTGCTCTTTTGCAAACTGTCCCTCATAAATTGTTCAGTTAGATGACCTGATTGATGATATAAATGATAATCACTCAGAAGGAATGCTGATTAAACACATTCCTACTGGTGAAAAACCTGTTTAAACCTAGGAGCAAACAAGTTTTTTTGTCCAGTGAGAATAGAATTAAATAGCTCTACTTACTGTAGGTGAGGTGTCAGCATTACAGAGGACATGAACATCGGCCGCTTCTTGATCTGGCGTCTGAACCCGAAGATGGCATTCTGCTGGAAGCCCTCCTTGATATTGAGGATATACTGGTTCTGGAGTGTAATAAATCGAACCTCCTTTAGACCCCGCAAACTTGCCTCCTCGATGAGCTTCACCACCGGCTGTGGAGGAGAAGACGAAAAAAGAGAGAAAATTAGACAAAAACAGTTCTGACCGATTTGTTGGCAGTTTTCTAACATTAGCTGTTGTACATTTTGACTTAAAAAGCACTGAGGGTTTAGGGAGGGAAATGTCAGATCAGATTAACTAAACACATTGGTGGTCATTAATGTCATGAGACAACCTAATACACATGCACAGACAAAGTGAAATAGTCAATCTTGACTGATTTGGTGGAAAAAAATGCAATTGGCAAAGGGCAGCAGTGTCATATGGGGTATTCACAGTGAATGTGTGCGTGTGTGTCTAAATTGATCCCATCACATTGACTAGACAACTTGATTGGTATGGACAGAGTTAATGTGCCTGGCCTCAAGCTCACAGAGCGTACAGACACACACACATTGAGTGGCTCACCTCAGAATATTCCCTCCAGCCAAAGTTGTCTCTGCAGTAGTACTTCCACACCGTGTGGCAGCTGGGGGTGGGATTTGGGTTTGTTGTGGACATGGGCATAGGACTGGAGGGAGTGGTCAGTCGTCTGACTCGGTCAAACTCCAGATCACACACTCGCATCACACCAAAGTCGAGAGAAAACACTCTACCCCTGAAAGGGAAAAAAAAAGTCAAGGCCATTGTTAAAAAAGCCTCAGTCACAGAGAAGAGGAAGAGTGCACAGTCAGTGAACATGTAGCAGTGGCATGGTGACCTTGCTGTTAAATGGTCAGAGTTTATATTTCCAACAGCAGCCGTGCTGATGGGACCTTAATTCGAATGCCCTGGAGCAAGATGACCAAACCACTAATTGCTTGCTCACTAATGCTCAGTCTGAGTCACACAGGACATGACTGCATCAGCTACATGACTTACTCTGTTCAAAGCGAACCAGACAAACATGAAAGAACATATTTACACATTATTCCTTTTCATTATCACAGCTTTTGTAAAACACAAAAACCCACGGCAATTTGAAAAAAAAAACAAGTCTATCAACTTGCCTACCGAGTCAAGTTTAACTTGACATCTGATGACATTTTAACAGCTTGATGACAGGAAAACCATCCTATGCTTGTTGATTAAATGTGCAACCCACAGTATATTTTACCTTATCTAATTAACACACACACAATATGGTATTGCACTAGCATCTGCTGAATAATGGAAACACATAGTAACCCCGGATGTCTCCACAAATGTGATGAAAACCCATTGTGTGTGTGAGTGTGTCTACATTACAGTCTTCCATAAGGCCTCTGGCAAACACTTTCTGGGTCAGACATACCATTCACATAAATGTAGGCATCATACAGTGGCACGCTTTGCCATGGGTGGCAGACAGAGTCAGACCCAGACACACACGATGCATAACATATGCAAACTTTACATAACAATCACACACTAGGGGTGGGCGATATACTACAAATAGTTATCCAATATTCCTTAAAAGATTTACTTGAATTGTCTGTTAGTACTCATTAATTGCTGCCTACACATTATATCAATGGAACTACAGTGAAGAAACATTGAACTCTGGGTAAAAGGTTAATTTCAACAACAACAAGCAAGAGGAACTGATAAAACGAATCGAAAACTTAGGTGCAGGTGCTGATGTTTTTTCCAGGGAATGTGTGGAGTTTCAGTGTGTGTTTCGTCGGTTTTTGCAAAGTCATTGAAATACTCGAAAATATCAATTTTCACAACTTTAAAACAACAAATCAGATTGTTGATTTTTATCTTAGATGATGTTACTTGTACGTCAGGTTTATCATAAATAAAGCACTGAAGCAAATTGCAGAAGTTTGTCATCAGCAACATAAAAATGCTGAGGGTGCGAGAGTGGTAACCTGGTGATTTAATGTTTCAAAAGGCATGATGTAGAAGTGAAACCTCATATTATAATAGGTATACACCAAATTTAAGTGTTCAGTTTCATCTCAGTGCAATTACTTGTGACTAAAATTACACACACAGTTTCACCCAGAATGATGATAGCGAGAGATGCTGAGTCATCTTCCTATACAGATACTGATTATGCACACTGTATTTACAGTTTGCGCTCCTGCTAAGTCATAGTTTGACTGCACTTCTGTAGGAGGAAGTGGAACAGGAGTTCATTCGCTGGGCACGTGCAGAAACAAAACAGTAACTGAAAAGTGAGTCACTGATTATCAGAACATTGCATTAACCGAAATGCAAATGCAGATCGATAAAACGGATGTCCGCAGGAGTCGTTGCTTTCAGAGGGAATCTCGTGCAATCAAGTAACTAAACGAGAAATCATTTAAATAGGTAGGTGAAATGGGAGCTGCAAAAAACGCCAGGCTTGCGGGATGTGAAACGTGTAGCACAAACAAATTAATTGAGAACAGTGCGTCTTTTAGTGCCGACTGCTCTCTTCAGTATACTTTGTTTTCTTAATTTTTATCTCACTTTGCTCTGCCACTTCTCTGCCCTGTTCCCTGTTTCACTGCTTCTTTCTGGCTCTGCACACATCACTGTTCTGTTCTGTTTTTTTCTGTCTGAACAAGAAACGGCAGTAAACACACCTGCATGTACAGAACAGTTTCTGCACACAGCGGTACGTTATGATCACAAGAGCTTTCATGTCTGTGTGACCTACATAGTGGGCACACATATAACGTTTATAAGAAGGAATTTAAGTAGAAAAAAATTCACATTTAGAGCAAAACTGACCGCATTACCACTATATGCGTGTGTTTTTCATATACTCGTATAGAAACAGGGCTCCAGTGGGGTCAGACAAAGATTTTCCAAAGCCTTACGCAGGCTCCTTTTGTCTCCCTCTCTCCCAACCTAGTTTGTGTCGGTCTAAAAATAAAATTCCACCAGTTAAATTAAGTGCACTGAGATTCGCAGCTTTCAAACTGAAGGCCAATCAAAACTTGGAATGAGGGCCAAGGCATGCCCACTCTTTTGCAAGGTACACACTTTGAAGCCCAAGCATAAAATGTCAAGCTGCTCCAAGCATGAATGTCAAATAAAAATGCAAATTCTAATTGTGAGAGGCATATTTGAATTTCACATTTGAATGTAAAACCCAATTGCTGACAATGGGAGGGGTGTTGGTATACACAAGGTGAAAGAAGAAGAAAGAAAGCCCCCCGGCAAAGTACAAGGCAGTGAACATGCACCGACCAGATCTTGTTCTCGTGCCGGGTCGCTTCCAGGTGTGAATGTGTGGAACAGTACAGAATATGAGAGCAGGGTGTTGCTAGAACAAAAACGAGTGCAGCAAAAAACATTTCTCTGAATAAATATAGGAGAAAAGAGCTGGAGTGCTCTGTTAAATGTGTTCATTATTCCTCACACAAACACACACCTTGAAAATTTCTCACGGCTGTACACACAAGAACCCGCATACCAGCATCAGTCGTGCTGTTGTGAACGTCACAGACCAAAAAAAAACATTACACAAGCACTCAATTACTCGTACGTGCACACATGCATTCTTTCAACAGAGTCGTGTACACACACGCAAACATCATACAGTCACACCTAGATAAGTAAGTCAGGCAACCAAATCTGCTGACAGAGGGTTTTACACACACACTCTAATCTTCATGTCATGGGTTGGCGTTATGTGAACAGATCCAAGTTCCACTTATGGATTTAAATTGACTTAATTTGATTTTGTGCTTCAGCTCGAAAGGCTTTGAATAACATGACATAAACCATACATTCACACAAATCCACACAAGCACTAAGTGATGTTGTTTCTGTATGTCTCCGTCTTCCTCTTTCTCACATTGTGAGGGTCACAGTTCAGTGTCCTCCCCTTCATTTTTGTCTCTAAAAACTTTAAAGCTCACACAGATACTAAATGAAAAGGCAAGATGTAATAGAGTAGAAACAGAAAAAGGAAAAAAAAAATGGTATTAGTGCAATGGAAAAGCACACACGCATTTTCACATCTTTTACATCTGATTGGGCCCTCGAGGGACAAACGAAGGAGGAAACAATGATACAGAGGCAGAGCAAATGGGAATAAAATGGAAATGTGGAGGAAGAAAGATCCACAAAAGACAAGAAAATATGAGGAAGCGTTTTAGAGGGGAAAATGAAAAGATGAAGGCAGACTGTGAGTAATCTAATGCAGAGAGACCCAGACCTTGCCCCACTGATTCATGACATGGGCTGTCTGAAACATTATAATCAAATGTGCACAAACACACAGGAAAAGAGAGTGAATGTATTCAGTCTTATTATTTGACACCCACCTCTATTCATACACAAACACAATCTCCACATGCAAACAAGCTCTCATAGACACAACCATCCTTGACATCCCTAGCACAATGAGGTAACATGGAATCCCCCATGATAAACAGTACAACACACGCACACACACTTGCACTCACACACCTTGGTGTCAGGTCGCTCTGCCCTTGGTGCTCAGTGACTCTTTATGTCAGTTAATGACAAGCAAGGCTTTTATCACCTGGTCGACAAGAGTCTCTGTCGCGCTTGTTCTGTGAAGCACACTCTCTCACACACACACACACACGTGTATATGTGTGCTTCATCGCGGTGACACAAATATTAAAAATTCCCATGTTGCACAGATATTAGAGAAAATTGGTCAAATTATGAGTGGCATGGTTGAGCTTTTGTGTAAAAAATAAACACCACGTCAAACTCAACGGAACAAAAGTGCACTTGTCTGGTCATATTTCCCCTTTCACACAAAAACACACACACTGGCTTCAGCACAGCATAAACCCGTTCACAAACAACTGGGCAGTGGAGGATTATCACAGTATAACTTTTATAAAAGCGATGACTGTGACATTCCTCCTTACTGCTGAGCTCATGACCAAGGAGGATTAGCCAGACTTCCATTCCTGCATATCATATGGACAGGATTAACCTGTGCTATGGGATCATACACACATGGGAACAGCTCAGCACACAACACCCATATTTTCTTTTCTGTCCACTCCTTTTCTGCACACAGACACACACACACGAAAGGAAGCAAAACAGGTCTGTGTTGCCATACCGACAGAAGAGCTTGTTAAGTCATCTGCTGCTCTTTAAAACACTAACAATGTTATCATTGGCCGTGGTAACCATGGTGAAGCCTTCACCAAGAGTGCGTAGTTTGCGTGCATGAAAAGGCAAGCTGGATCGCATCTCTTAAGAAAGTATCAAACGAGCTCACACACTCACACACACGCACACCCTTTGCTTTAAGTAAATGACCCAACTGACGACAAATAACGAGAACAGTGTTAATCGACAAACGTTCACAGACTTTTCATCTCATTACGCCAGACTTTTTAGCTAGAAAATTGCTCAAATGGGGCGAGAATAGAGAGAATGTCTGTATGGCCGCAGTTTTTTGCATGCGTCATCACAACATCGTTTCGGTAGTAAAAGTATTTCACGGACGAATTTTCAGTGCATCCCTAAATATAACATCTTCATTGGCAAGAACAATATAACCGTAATAATGATGAATTTGATTATTGATGTTAAGTGTCCACGTGGAAATGAGTGTAGGTGAATATGTATAGTTTCTTTTTTTTTTTATCAAATTCGCAATTCATCCACACTGAAACTACATTTTGGAGCCTTGAAATTGTCATTTTTTAAAACGGATCACTAGAGTGACAAAGTGTTAAAGATTAATAGTGAAACTTAAATGTAATTGTAAGGGGAGATGAAAACAAAAGCTATATTTACAGACACTGTTTTTTTCACTTGAATAAACAACACCGATTAGTGATGCACACGGTCAGCTGCACTGCACATCCACAGCTCGTTCTGGTCTGTATGGTCACAGTGTTTCTCTCCCTCTCCCTCAACTCAGATCAACTCTCCACCCTCAGTGAATGGAACAAGTGGAAGCTTACTTGTTCTGCAGAACTGGATATTTCTTAATTTCTTTCTAGGAAAGTAGTTAGGGTTTTTTTTTATTTTTCTTCTGTACTTTATTAATATAGCAGAAAATTGTTTGATTTTATTTTTTTTAGAAAAAGGGTCACCAAGGGTCTGAAAACTGTTGCTAATTATAGCAACACTGGTGTTTGGTCTGTTTGTTTATGATAACTTTTGTTTTCCTCGCTAGTACAATCAACTCCCATTCCCCCGACTTGGTTTGTTTCATCTGTTTCTGTGACGTTTTTGTGTGGATGGAGACATTTCCTGAAACTATGCCATGTTCACGGGAAATTATTTCAAAAGGACATTTTGTTTCTGTGTGGATATGGCCTAAATCTTTCTTTTTTTTTTAAATAGGGCAATAATACAAGCAACCAATTCATTAAAACGTGGAGTCAGCCTGTACTTACGGCAAACAAAACTCAAAAACCTACTAACCTGTTGTGCGCCATTTGCCAGTGAAATCATGCATTACAGGGTTTTACGTCATGCTAAATGTTTTTACGCTACGTTCTTGCTCTACCCTCCTAAAAGAGACAAACCTGTTTTTAGATTCATAATTGCCAAAACTTCCAACATATTTTAGCCATGATTTATGTAGTTTCTGTGGAGTTTCTGTCTGGGCCATTTTAAAAGGTCAAAAATGCACCTCAGAAGATGCAACTTGGAAGTTTATGTTAAATAATAGGTATGTTATTAGCTATAATGAGAACGACTTGGACAAATACAGATCTTACAAGTGCGTTTAAAATGGAATGGCAGTGTCCGGAACAGTATAACATGAAAAATCGACTCCACTGTCCGCATATGAACAAACTATTAAAATGCCTCGCAAATTAATTTCTAAAACAAACTGTAACAAACACGCGATCACTGATCGCGTGTTTGTGAGATCATTAAACCATTAGCTAAAAATATGTTAAAATGCACAAATCACTTTATGAACCATAGTGCATTTTCTCATTTGCTCAACATAAAAATGAGAATAATTACAACTATTGGGGAGTTTCTAGTTTCTACTTGAGTTTCAGTCAAGTGAGCCAGATGGTCCTGTCTGACTGTAAGAGAGCGTAACACCCTCAAAAGGCCTCTGAAGAATCTGGGTTGACACCACCAGGTGTGTATCCTGTTTGCGGGGCAGTATGCACTTTGCAAAGGGTTTCAGTTCAAAACATGAGTCAACAAGTCAAACACTGAGATGCATGCAAATCTTTTGTACACACAGGAAACCTCTGTAGGGTCCACATCGAAGTAAACAAAGACACACATGGCTATTCAAAGGCCTCGGTGGCTCATAAAGTGTATGCTGGGGTGATTGAGGGTGTGTATGTGGTCAGTAGATAAAATGGCATGATGCCGTCTCACGTTAACAGGGATTGTGCTTTGAAGATGACTCAAAAAAAGCTCAAATAATTTAATGATATAAACAGTTCGGTCATACATTTTACAATTTAGTTGCCCTTTGGACTTGTCTACACCTTCATCAAACAGTGATTAGCCTTCCTTTTTTTGTTATTCTGGGACAAATTGGATGGTTAATAATGTGACTGCAAATGTTTCTAAATCCAAAAAGTAAACTAATTAAAATAAAATTGTATTAGCCAATATATTTTAGCAAGAGAAAAGATTAATAATTAGGGTTGGAAAATTGTAGTAGGTTTACAATGATATGAATAAAAATTTAGAAACAAGAGAAACCGGGGGTTCAGAATTGTGGGGATATACTGCAAATATGATAAACTGAAGAAAAGATGAAGAACATCTGCTTAGAAAAAGGTCATCAAGAACCATGTCAATGTACTCATTGTGTGTGAGTGTGCCTGCATGCAGTACGGTTTCACAGGAAGCAGAGCATGCTCCTTTATGTCACCAAACTAGGGCTTGCCAAGCGTTTGCATGTGTGTGTATCTATGTGTGTGACAGAGTGAAAGAGAGGTTTATCTCTGTCTGCTCAGAGGCGTGCGTGTGAGCAACGCAAGCCACTGAGCTTCTCTGTGCAGCCGATTCGTGCGAGCGTCTGCATGCCAAGCTGTGTGTGCGTGTGTGTGTGTCGAGTGTACACGGTGGTGTGCGAGTCAATGACCGAGGGAAGGAGAGAAGCTGCCAAGTGCGTCTGTGTCAGCGACCACACAAGGCAACCGAGGGTCACGGAAGTTCACAGCTTTCTGAAATGAGTGCCGTAAATTCTGAGCTCCAGCCAATCACAGGGCTTCAATTGGGAGAAGGTAAATACAGGAAATAGATAACTAACAAGGGCATGATAGCTGATATGGAAGTTCAAATAACGTGACACATGTAAGGGGGTACATATTAACATGAAGACATGTGAATGCCAAACACAAACCCACACAAGTATAAAAGCACTGATCCACACTTCCAAACACACCTTAATGAACTACATTTATACAAGAGTCGTTACAGTCACACGTATGTGTGTTCACTTGGCCACAGTCCATTAGCCACACATGTACACAGAACAACTGTAGAGTAAAAGCTTTCAGCTTGTTACCGGTGGTGAAACCAAAGTGGAAGTTCGAGCTAAGGGTCTACTGTTTCCGACACACTGAAGCAGAAGTGACTTATCATTCACAGACGGCCTATCAGCTTACTGCACCATTGTTGCCATGTCACAAAAGTACCTATCAATTTACCACACAGTCGCGTTTTTCAGCAGAGCTCATGATATAAAAATATACTGGTGCGGCTGTATTTTTCAGCTTCTAAGAAGTAACATTTTAAAACCAGGAAGTACTGTGAGGAACACCTTCATATTCCTGCCCAAAGTAAATCGAGGGAGACAGATGCCCCCTTCACAACAGCATGAATTGTAGTTTCACTTCCTATTTTGAACTCCCTGACACACAAACACATATCACAATTAAAAAAAACTCAAGACAGAATCACAGTGTGAGGGGACTGCTTCCCCCCACAGTGTGATTCTGTGTAGCACAGTACACAGCATTTTAGATATATAAAAAAAACAGGTAACAGTAAATACTAGAGTGGGATACTTACTGAAACTTGAGCCTGACTTGGTCGTTGTCAGGGTTGCAGTAAAGTCTCTCCAGCTGTTCTTGGGAGTCATCTGCTACACTTTGCCACGTCTGACTACTGGTCCGATGGATCTGCCAGTGGTAGGGTAAGACAGTGTGGTGGTGGGCACAGTCATTGCCATAAACACACTGTCCTTGTAGGAATTCCACACAAATGTCCACCAAGTCAGACTGGTGTGTGTGATACTGGAGCTGAGTGAGCAGCTCAAAAACCAGGTCCAGGGAGGCCTCTTCACTTTTATCCTGAAATAGCACTCCTTTGTCAGGCTGTAGGAGGAGGGGAAGGGGGTCATGGTCTTCAGTGCACTCTTTGACTGCAAGGTTTTTAGCCCCAGAGGTTAAGAGGTAATTTCTTTTGATGGGCCCCTCCTGGTGAGGAGCCTGGGGTGCAACAATAGGAGGTATATCCCTGCCTGGGGGCTTTATTGTCTTCCCAGCCGGCCTGAGGGCAGGTTTCAGCTGAAAGCAACGGCTGTCAGGGGTCGAGTCGGTGATCTTGGGTCGCTCTCCTCGCTCAGTCTCCTCTAGCTCTGCAGTAGTATCAGCTATTTCTACATCACTGTCCCGGGCCATCAACACTGGTACTCCAGCAGCAGCTGTGGCATTGTCAGCAGCTCCCGAGTCTTTTAGACACACCTGACCTATGCAGTTCTGCTTCACCACAGCTGCTGCGCACAAGTTTACAGGAGTCCGACTTGGCTGGTTCCTGGGAACAAAAACCCCATACTCAGACACCAGGGTGTCTGTGCTTAGTAAAGTGGTCAGTATAGGATCCTCCAGAGCTCGGTGGAGACATTTGGCATCTAATTTCCTCTGCTTCTTCTTGAAATAAGGTTTCACCAGAGGTATTTTGTCTGGGATCCCCACAATCTGCTGTTCCGTGAAACCCTCCCCTTCGTCCATCATATCTAGGGAGATGTCGGTCGGTACGCCATCTGTGGCTTTCTGAAGAATGTGCAAAGTTTTATCCATGATCCTCTGCTACACCCCAACAGTCCTATATAACCAGAAGGAGAGAAAAAAAGAGAGAGGTAGTCATCAAAACTAACACCTAAGATTAGTTTCCAAGGTGAAGTCACCATGGTGAATATATACAGTGATGATTAATAAGCCACTTGGATGAGCTGTTGTGTCATAAAAATAACTAACTGTGAAAAATCGGCTTTCCTTTCCTGGGAAGGAAAACCATCGCCCCCTACACACTGAAATGAAACCTGTGTGACGAACACACCGCACTGCTGCCATGATGAGCCTGCAGATAGTCACAATGACACCAAGGTTTGGCAATAATCCAGTAACAATATGTATCTTAATATTATTTTGTTCTATATCAATATGACAATGGTTCAGCATAAAGAATAAGGTCAAACAAAAGGGTAAGAGAGTTTAACAAGAGAGAAAGAAGAGAGTTTTTGAATGTTTGTTGTTTTCCGACCAGAAAGAGGTTCAATTCAGCAATTTTCAAAAAACACATATACTTTCTTTAATTTAACGCAATACTTATCCCGGTTCCGAATGGTTTGAAAGTGCTTAATAGTCTTGTTGTGTTTATTATTCCAGCAACAGCCTGCTACAGTGGCTCTGTGCGGCAGGACAGCAGGAGCGTTTTACGCAGCTTATTGCAGTCGCTAACTGAAGCGGAAAAAAAATATTACGGAACCCATCTGTGGAGAAGTGTGAGGGCACAGCCACCAGTCTCAGACTAATGATACTAAACTGAGAACAAACATAAGTGGAGCCCTCTTTTTCGCTTTTTTAAAAGCCCGCTGTCTTTCGTTGCTCTCTCTCTCTCTCTCTCGCTAACGTCATGCCTGCAATTACAGCTGCGTCTCCGAGCAGGAGCGATAACATCTCCACTGTAACAAAACCCCTCTCTCTCCCGGGACTATATATTTTGATGACGGGAGTCCGATATGCGGTCGCTGCCGTCTACGTGCCGCTCACACACTGCTGCCCGAGCAAGTTTGCACGTAGGCTGCAGTCCGCACACGTCCGCACACACACACACACACTCACACAAACACACACAAGGCACTGCGGCGGAGCAGCGACAAAAGAGAAGCGGAGCAAATCCGCCCGGAGCTTTATTTCACCGCAGCACCTCTCCTCTCTTTTTCCTCTTTAGACGCTTGTTTTACGCGCTTTTAAAAGAACATTTAAAACAGTGGTGCATCGGCGTGGTTACTAGTTTCAGAGATTTAGAAAAAGAAGGAAAAACATTTATCCTGATACCGATACGATAGATCCCATACCTGCGCGATAAACTCCGCCCGTTTCCCCTGGTCTCGAGACTCTCTGGTGGGTAAAATCAAGTGCGTACATCGGTGTCCAGTCCGGGAATAAAGGCCTGGTAGTGTCTGTGTTCGGACTTGGACCGTACCGAAGTCCGGTCAGAGCCCCTCTGCTACCGCCGCCACTCTCTCCGAATGCTCGGTCTTTACTTCATGCTGTTAGCTCTGTGTCCTGTCCCTCTCTTTGTATCCGTGTGTCGGGGGGAAAAGCGTAGACGAGCTCAGACCGACAAAGACGCAAGCACTACTGTGACGAGGGGGGGAGAGAGAGACAGAGAGAGAGAGAGACAGCCTTCCGGCTCCGCTCAGCCAGGCCCCGCCCCTTAACCTGGTCAGAGGCGGGGCTCACTCGCTTCAAACACGGAGAGAGGGAGAGAGGCTTCTGCTGGTGATCACAAGTAGCTGCATGGTCCACAGGGACTCACTCCTCATTGTACACCCACTTAAAGGTGGGGTGGGAGATCATTTTCTGGAGCATTTTTACTGTATTGCTTAAAATCTTCTTTCCAACCTGATTGTAACCAATTAACTGATGCATTGTCACAAAAAATAAAAATGTAAAAGGCCTGTAAAAACAACATCCAATCATATTGAACGGCCCGAACAAAATAATGGTATCGTGATGCATCAATCAAACATTCACCCCCCCCCCCCCATACACATGGGGCCCCCTCTTTGTGCATTAATGCTGCGTTCCCGAGCCCATCCAAACAAATGGCATGTGGGACTTATCCTACCTGAATTTTACTAGCTCCTACTTCAAAGCGTTCCAGCAATTGAAGTCGAATGTTAGAAAACATGGACGATCGCGGCGCATTAGATTTATGTTTGAAGAGGCATTTTGACTGTCAGCAATTCAGTCTACTTACATACACAAGCAAGCCGTAGCGATACATATCGATCCAAGGGCGCCGCCATTATTCACCGACGTCATTTTGGTGAAGGTAGGTTGATCAGCCCCGACTTCGCGAGTAGGAGGTCCCACTTCGACAGGCATTCCAGTACAATTTTTCTAGTTGGAGGTAGGATAAGTCCCACGTCCAACTGGTTTGGATGGGCTCTGGAACGCAGCATAATCTCACATGCTCAGTAGACAACGCCAGTTTATGCTAGCTTGCTAAATCCAACGAGACAGTTGCAGCAACATTATGGCAGAAAAGTTGCCAACAACAGGTGTTGGTCGCAAACAAAGGACAAAGGTTTTTGAGAAAGCTACTGCCAAGAAAAGGGCTGATGCAGAGCCAGAGACCAGCCTGAATATCGATGCTGCGTTTGAATGGTGGCAACGACTGAAAGTCCAGAAAGAGCTACAAAGTGATGAAATGGTGGCATTTTCTACTGGCCCGATTTACTTTATGTCATTGTAATCTTTTTTGAGTATTTGCTGTTTTTCATCATCACGTTGTCAATTGAACAAGTATCAACAAAAAAAAAAACGTTGTTGCGTCACCAAAAAGTACCAAAAGTTACCAATGCTGCATTGAGCATTCCTGCTCTGGAGGCATAGCTTCAGAGAACAGTCTGAAGAAAGGGACTTTTGAATTCAAAACAGTTTTCCCAGGATCTCCAACCCTACCTTTAACACCCTCTGGCAACAGCATGAAGAAAGTGAGGGGGCTTTGCAAATTTTGAGGGGGATATGTAAAACATGTAAAACTGCAGAATCAGTTGTAATCAGTGGTTATCTGAGTGACTGTTAAGCCCAATTTAAGCCCAATTTATACTCCTGCGTAAAGTGCTTTGCGTAGCTACGCAGAGTCCTCTGCGTCGACGCAGAACCTGTCGAAGAGCCTCTGCGTAGTCTCCGGGTGCACGGAATATTTTTTAAGTGTCCGTCACTCCGTCAAGGGACTACGGAGACGGCAAGAGCTGCGATTGGTCCTCAGGACAGGCCGAGCGAAGCTGCTCTGTGCCGGCTCTCAGTGCGCTCCGGGCGTCCTGACAGAGGCGGAGCTGATCCCCGCCGATAACGCCGCTGCCGAACTATAAATACGTCATATCTTAACACACACAGCACATGTTTAGACTCTAAATGGCCAATTTCTCGCCTCAAATTATCTTAAAACTGCGTTCCGTGACACAGAAAAGTGAGAAACGGCCACTTTTTCAACAACAACAGTCTTTCTCTCTCTTTCTTTCTCGGACGCCATTGCTCACTGTAGCCAGAAGCACAACAACCTTGCGCAGCGACCCCTACTGATCGGGCGGGAAATTGCAGCGAGTGTCCGTCACCACGACGCAGAAGTATAAATGCTCGAGGCGTCTCCGTGGTGACGCAGACGGATAACGCATACGCAGTCGGAGAAGTATAATGTGGCCTTTATACTTCTGCGTAAAGTGCTTTGCGTAGGCTACGTAGAGACTCTGCGTCGACGCAGAGACTGTCGAAGAGCCTCTGCGTCGTCTCCGTCTGCACGAAATATTTTTTAAGTGTCCGTCACTCCGTCAAGGGACTACGGAGACGGCAAGAGCTGCGATTGGTCCTCAGGACAGGCTGAGCTAAGCTGTTCTGTGCCGGCTCTCAGTGCGCTCCGGGCGTCCTGACAGAGGCGGAGCTGATCCCCGCCGATAACGCCGCTGCCGAACTATAAATACGTCATATCTTAACACACACAGCACATGTTTAGACCCTAAATGGCCAATTTCTCGCCTCAAATTATCTTAAAACTGCGTTCCGTCACACAGAAAAGTGAGAAACGGCAACTGTTTCAACAACAACAGTCTTTCTCTCTCTTTCTTTCTCGGACGCCATTGCTCACTGTAGCCAGAAGCACAACAACCTTGCGCAGCGACCCCTACTGATCGGGCGGGAAATTGCAGCGAGTGTCCGTCACCACGACGCAGAAGTATAAATGCTCGAGGCGTCTCCGTGGTGACGCAGACGGATAACGCATACGCAGTCGGAGAAGTATAATGTGGCCTTTACTGTTGTATCCAGTCTGTCCATTGTCCTCTCATCGCTAGTGTCAACAAAGCATTTTAGCTCAGAGAACTAACTGGTAGCTAATAAAGTAAAACACCCAAATCGGTTATACCTTAGGAAAAAAACGACTAAGCAAATTAACGCTTTTAGACATGGGCGGATTAACCTGTTAGGAGCCCCTGGGCTGTTAGTGTTGTTGGGCCCCTAGTGCTTAATCTTGTACTTTGTCACTATAATTACAGTGTGAAAACATCCCAATAAAAAATCTTAATCTTATGTCAGTGTAATTATTACATGATTATATAGGTTAAGTGCTTGAGTCAGTGTACCATTTAACTTTCCTCCCCTTAAAGTGTGTCAAGAATCTGTTGTGTAACAATAATATTTTGTCTTATACATAATTTTTCCACACAACAAATGTGATAATTCAAATATTTGATTAATTTAGTCTTCTCTGAATATGATTTAAATGCGTTGAGCGTATTTAAATCATATTTTAACCCAAGAGACTGAACCAGAAACCTGCTGAGACATAATAAGAATCTAACAAATGCAGATATAGAGTGGTTGAATCATTTTAATTAACCTTCCGTTACTGGTTTCTTGTTTTTCTGACTGTTCTTGCAGCTGTTCTATCACATATTCATAAGGGAGTGTAATGTTTACTGAGTCAGCTTCCCTCTCCTCCCTCCTTTACCAGAAGTCATTTTTAGGAACCTGTTGTGCTGCAGTTACTTAATGTGAAGTTTCAATGTTTACAGATGAGCCCTAACACTTACTTCTTTATGAAAAGGTTTTTCCTCTGAAGGGTAGGCATGTTAAAACAAAATGTGTCATGGTTTTTATGCATGTCATGTTATCACAGCTTGGCGTGGCCAGAGTTTTCATTCCATGCAGTCAGTTTTTAAATGTGGGTGTGCTGTTATTCCCTTTCAATGGAAACTGAAGACTGTTTTCTGTAACTAGTTTATACTCGGAAACCTACGTCCTAATACGCAGTCAATCATTTAAACCATTTACATTTAATGAGTTGTGTCTGTGAGGATGAGCGATTACAGACAGATGAAACATTCAGTCTTGTTCTTTTACCCATTGTTCTCAGCAGTTAAATAACAGGAAATTAAAGTGACCCTCATCCCCCCCCCCCCAGGAGTCACTATAGAGGAAACACTAAATTGAATATGCTATTCACGAGATTAATTATCTATTAATAACCCTCTCCACAGTGTTCAAGCATGTGTGTCTTTTAACATCTGCCACCATTAACCCCTGAACTTTGATGGCAAAGGTCACAAGGCCAAATGTGCCAGAGCTATTTACATGCAAAGCTCTTTACTCCACAACAACACCCACAAACCACCAATGGATCTCTGTGCTGTTTTTAAAATTGTTTATGTTTTTTTTTCAAGCTGTGGTTGAAGAGGTTAGAGATTATCATAAATGAAATGTGCACCACCATATTCAAGACAAACACTGATGTCGTCAGAACAGTGAGTGTTAGTAATTGGGAAATTACAGGCTTGCAGTAGAAGACAGTGGAGAGCTGACGTATATGGGAGTAATTGGCTGGTTGCATACCAACAGATCTCGAGCATTCCTCCTCAGCTGACATGCATAACGAAGTCCTATTGTTCAAGTATTGACTTGTCTCAGAGGACGCCCTATAAAAGTGCTACCTGCCTGCCAACCCCATCTCGCTTGTTGTCTCACAGTCAGAAAGTGATCTCAGCACATGAAACAACAAGTTCTGTGATGAGTCTTTAATATATCTGGGAAGGAGTGCTGTTATGATGGATAAAAACACAAAGACATATTTCACAAATACTACATTATACTATACTATACTATACCACAATATTCTATACTACTGTAGTCCAACGGAACATATACAGGCAGTAATAATACAACTTACAATTGCATTGTCTTTGTGTGTTAGTCTGTGTTAGACTGACATGTTTACAGGTATTTAAATGTATGCACAATAATCTGTATTTTTCTGTCATGTAAATGGACTGACTCATGAAAAGACCATTCTCAGACTTGAAGTGAGAATGTGCTCTGCCCCATTCCAAAGGAGGTAAAAGGTCACATTAGCAGGGTGCATGCTTTCAGGAGCAGGATTATAAACACAGGTGTGATGTGAAACCTATGACGACTGTACTCTGTAAAACGGACAGTGAGTGAATTCTCTGAACCAGCACCACATGAAAGGGCATCAGGTGGCTGGGGTAAAGGTGCTGTATTTCAGTCTCCACCCGACTCTTATCAGTTCACATGCCTTCACACAACACAAGTACCAGAGGCAGATCAGTTAACGCTGGTGACAGGCCTTCAGCCTTGACACGCCTATTATACACACAAAACAGTTCCACTGCCTGGAAACAAAAAGTATGTTTTATTGAGTTAATGAGTGTTGGACTGGCAGTGGAACCAGAGGGGGCTGTAAACAACGATGAAAGTCTCAATGTATAATTACTGTCATTATGGCCAGTAATTGTGTCGGCTTTATGTAAATTATAATGAGCAAAGTTCTGGATTTTACACAACTATGTTGCATGTGTTTTGCATAATGAGCTCATTAAGTTTGTTTTGCTGGAGATTATCTTTACTTTTACTTATGCAAATGTCTTGTAAGGCAAGTATTTGTACTTTGTTTTTAGCTATTAGGATCTTCCTCCACCGCTGGTTGGCCTTTATTGATGTGACAGAAAACCATGTGAGTTACCTGCCCCAGTTTGTTTCATGTGACTTTAGTTTCAGACGTGTTTGACTTCCAACACCCATCGCAGGTGCCTCATTCTGTGAGTCACACAGCCTGTACCAATCTTTCAGATCAAAACTGGTTCTGTGTGTCTTTTATACCACCTCCTCTTGTATGACTCTTAATCAAATGGTAACTAGAAAACAACATGATGCGTTTGCTTGTTTGTAAAGAGCGACAATGAAGATGTGTGTCTGCATATGGAGTAGTTGCATTTCCTTGTGAAAAATTTAGTGCGGCACTGACACGTAAACATAAAAAAATATGACGCATATACATTATTTGCCTCACACTGGGTGTTGCCCATTGAAACCAAATAGTTTTAGGCAGTTGTTTACGAGAGATGGGACTTTTTTTGTGTCCGATACTGGGAAAATATTGGATTTTATCATTTTATCTGTCCTATATACAATCCAGTGATTTTGACCAGAATTCCCATCCATAGTTGGTACAATGAACATCCCAAGAGCTGCTCTGTATTGGATGCAGTTACAAACATAAATGCACGTCAGCCATTAACAAACTGTCAAACAATCTGAATAAATAACTAAAACAGGCAAACAGCCTTTTTAAAAGAGACAGGGAGAGTCATCAGGTACACCGTTCTGCACAAATCTGTATGTTGTTGCTGTAGGGCAGCTTAGATATATGAATGCACCTGCAGTTATTTAAGACAATCTGCTACTAAAATAGTGAGACAAGCACACATTAGAAAACAAACAATACTTTTAGAAGACAGAGACAAGAATCACCGAGATGATGTAAGCAGGTAAGTGAAGTTCAATGGGACGTTAATGGCACTAAGTGCTGTGGGGAACACTTTGCAATGGCTGTGACCCATTACAAAACTGGCTTCTCTGCCAGAATATAAATGGCCCCAGGAATTCCTCACATCCACTGAACTTTCCTTCAGTGGGGCTTGGGATCACGCTGCACAGTGTTAGACACAGACCAACAATTTTTCCTGAAGCTCTAAAATACAAACCACAGACACAGAGTCTTTGTCATCCAACCAGTCAGGTTACCTGTAAACCTCCCTCTCTTTCTCTGACAACAGTACATAACAATTAGAGGAGCTATGACAAGCATGCTACTTTAAGTACACCGAGTGGAATCCCACAATACCAACTACACTCATTGGCCACATCACATTAGGTACATCTGCTCAACTGCATGTCAACGCAGATATCTCAGTCCAAAATCACATTGCAGCAATTCCATGCATTTACACATGTAGACATGTAGGTCAAAATAACCTACAGAAGGATTTACAGAATAAGAAAATCCAGAGGGCAACAGTTCTGTGGGTGAAAATGCCTCGCTGATTCAAATAACCACTCATTACAACCAAGGATCTCTGAAGACCACCTCTGAATGCACAACGCCTCAAATTCTGAAGCAGAAGACCCTACCAAAAGCAACTTAGCTGGCATGCAGTTACTAACTTTAATATACAATGAGCTGTGTATCCTTGTGCACTTTCACAGAGCCGAGTCACATGCAGCAGCATGAGTCTTAGTGTTTCATTTGCTGTCAGAATGTGGGTCGAACACTGTGATGCAGTGGAGAGTGAAATCAATGTGACTGTTTTTGGAGGCATTGATTTTTTTCTGTGATGCACATAATACGTTTCAGAAAAGAGCGTTAGGTTTGTGTCGGCACCATCCTTGGGGCCTCTGCTGTAGTAGCTGTTTGTACATCAGGTTAACAACACTATGCATGACTATTAACTATAAACAATTAATGTTACTGGTTTGGCTTAAACATCTGTTGATCATTGACTAGTGTGTTCATGTTGTTCCTCACCAACATGCCAGTGTATAGTGCACCTTACCCTTTTCTCAGACTTTTCAGGCGTCTAGCCATATACATTAACCTTTAGAGAGAACCATTTCAGTGCCATATCCAATCTGTCTGAGCAGGACCCCTAAAGGTGAAAATGACCTACTCGCACGCAGGTTCAAAGCATGGCAGCCTATCAACGATCACGGCTGCTATGGCAACATATCAGCAATGTATGTGTTTGGGTGCTCTGGTGGTCTCTTTGATGAACAATTCCAAGAGTATGGCATTAGTGTATGCTTGAGGTTCAAGGAGAGAGGGAGAAAAGGTTAAAAAGAAAGAAAGAGGGGGAGAGGGAGACAGGGAGGGGCAGAAGGGAAGGTTGAGGGTCAGCTAAACAAAAGGCTCTTTTGGCTGTGGTTCCCCGGGTCAGGGCTTAGAGGGCAGGAAGTAGCGCAACAATATCCGGCACTTCAGGTTAGGTTCTTCTACCCCCACCAAAGGTCTGTCTCACTCCCTCACACACACACACACACACACACACAGGTCACCCAGTGTGCCTTGACAATGTATGTTGATCAAAGGAAAGCTTTGGCAGTCAGGGGAAGGCAGGAGAAGATTAGCCCCAGTGAGCTTTTGTGTGTGTGTGTGTGTGTGTGTGTGTGTGTGTGTGTGTGTGTGTGTGTGTGTGTGTGTGTGTGTGTGTGTGTGTGTGTGTGTGTGTGGTCAGCAGGTCATGGGTTATTTCTCTAAAAGCTGCCAGTCATGAAGGTTTCTTCAGCGATGTTTGCAGTTTTTATGATTACTCAGTGAGACACAAAGCTACAGGGAAGTTTATTTTGATTCTTCATCTGCCACAGAAAGCTCGAATGGCCGACTCACACGTATGTGTCACGTTAACATTCTATGATGGGCAGCCACTTGGCACTAGAGGCGGATATTGGAGGCCAGCAGAGCAGTGTCTGTCATGGATGAATTGGCAGCAAGGCGCTAATGTTGCGAAAATGATGGCGATTTGATGTCCACCATTATTGGGTGCACTTTTTTGAACCGATGCTCTCACTGCGGCTTGGAAAGCTGAACATTTCTCAAATTCAGACAAACACAATAGCCCTCATTCATCAGATGTGCATAGAATTGGGTGCAGATTCAGGTGCAGAAATCACCTGAATCTGTGTGATTCAAGACAGTTCATATCTCACCAATCCTGGCGTGCGCCTGACCAGTTGTTTTCAATGTGACAGCTGAAAATGATTGTAATTTGAATGCCAAACCCCTATATATTCATGGTTTAGAGACACCGTGAAGAGAGAGAGAGGCCTCAGGAGCTGAAAATAGACATCATAGAGTCTGAATTTCAAAAGAACGAGGTGATTCTGTTTGGCAGCCTGAAAAGTGGGAAGTCAAAAAGGAAGTGAGAAGGCAACAGTGAGGAGAAAAATCACTGCTGCGGTCAATAGGGATGATGTTGACGAGTGAAGTCCAGCTGAGGTTTGAAAATGTCATTTATACATCCGTGATGATATTGCACAAGTCATCATATATTAATACTTAATGCTTGATTGCAATTCTCTATATTAAGAAGAATAAAAATCCATATGCCTTTTTTGGCACCTCTCATTATCCCAATAGTCTGATGTTTTTCTTTCTTCATTTATTTAGTTATTTAAAGGTGCCATATGTAAGAATGTTGCCAAAAACGGTTACTACATTCAAATTCAAAATACCAAGGTCTTTTAGGTTTCGTTTTCTGACGTAACTGGCAATCCGTGGTTGCTCGGCAGTGGAGACTCTACTGACTGCAATGATCGGTAGACGGCGGTAGGTGGCGCCAAATGCCAAAACATGATTTGAAAACATAAACATGATTTGCAGTCTGCAAAATATTTTTTTTAATGCAAATATATTGTCTGTACTGTTGTTGTTGGTGAGTTCAGTATGTTATATGAACATTATTCCTCAGACATATTAGGAGGATTTTATGGCCAGTTGCTTTAGATTTATTACATAATGCACCTTTAAGGTTTTTGATGTATTAGTCATATGGACCTGACAACTGCACTGACACAAATAAATAGCTAAGTAGTTGAAACTGCAGTTAGCATAGGCTTTAAATACTAAAGATATTTGCCATCCTAATTCTAGCATTTAAAAACATAGTGTTTTGACACTCCTTGTTATTGTTTCTCTGTTGTGTAGTGACATTTGAAAGTGTTTGGAAGCTCAACTGCTTGTACTGTACATATTTCACTCAGGTCAAAGTTGTTCTGTCATGGTTGTTGTTGTTGTTGGCAGAGGCTAATTAAGTGCTAAGGAGTGTGGGCAGGTTTGACGTTTACTTTGTTTGCTTCATCATCTCAGATTAGAGCAGAGGTGACACTCCAGAGAATACCATCTCTTACATGCTTCACTGGAGAGAGAGAGGGAGGGAGAGAGAGAGAGAGCAAGCAGACGTCAAGGACAGGAAGGTGAACTGGATTTGAAAAAGAACAACAAATATAAAAGAAAAGGAAGAAAAAAGAAGCAAGACAAAGGGAAACACAAGGCGGTCAGTGCGACGCCGACATAAACTGTCTTGAGAAAATTGTCTTTCTCACTCACAGAGAAAGCAGTGTGCTCTGCAACAGGAAGATAAGAGAGGGAGTGAAGGTAGAGGAGAGAAGAGAAGGAGAGGCTAAGCAGGTGGACATGAGCCAACATGTCGCTTTGGGCAGAGACTGTAGGAGAGGAAAAATGCAGAGAGGAGAGGAGGAATTCTAATGACCCAGAAACTTGCCCAGCAGGTCTGACTCTGGAGGTGTTGAATGCCACAGACCCCCCCCCCCTCCCCAAATCTCCCAAACGGAGGTAAAAGACCCCTCTTTCCCTGCTCGGTTCAATTTCAGTTTTATCATTCACCACTGCATCATGACTCACCCTGCTATGCTTCCAATATGTTTTCACATGAGTGTTTTGATACAAGTTCCTTTTTGTGTAGCACTGACCCAGATATCCGTTTTTATTCTTGTGTAATAGTTAGTTAATGAATGTTTTAGGTTTCTGTTTACATGAGCTTTTGTAAGTTGTTTCCCTTTCCCTCTTCAGCTGATATAGCCAAGCTTACTTTGCCCCCTGTATAATGTATGTCACCTCCTGTCAGAGTGGTGGGATCTGATATTTTCTTTTCTCTGCCAGAGTCTGCACTCTGTTTCTATCACTCAACCCCCAGGAATCCACCCTCTCTCTCGCGCTCTCTCTAATCAGTTTTGGAACAGATGACAGAATGTCCTACTGCAGGTTTACTGGCAGTGGTGAATTCAGGGCTTATGTGTGTATGTGACTGTGGAGAGACAGTTTTTGTTTTTCATTCTCTGTACCTTTTTCAGTCCTACGTTTTGGAAGCACATATTATAATGTTATTTATAGACTTGTATTATCCTTTATTTTGAACTGATATTTATTATAATGATACTTTTTTTGGTTTTAAAAATAACTAACCCTGCTTTCTCCTTAAAAAAGTAAGCATTTTCTTTTCTTAGGATGTGTCTGTCACAGTTTAATAACCACAAGGTGATAACATTTTATTATTTTGGAAATTGTGCTCATTCAGCCCAATGGATAATATGCAAGCATGAGCATCTTTGTAACAAACATATGAGTGGACTTTAGTGCTGACACTAATGACCAGCAAATTCCCTCACAGAAGTGTAGCCATGATTGTCATGGTGACCGGCCTGCACTGCCCCTGACGTGCAGGTTTTAGCCACAGAAACTTGAGGTTCAAGAAAAGAGGACGTAGAGGATCTGTTTTTGTGTTTCTTTTCAGGAAGTGGCAATGGTTGCTTTGCTTGCATCTCTAAAAATGGTATAAATGTTAGCATTCAACAGGATGTCGAATATGTTACAAGTGTGTAATCTTATAAGAATACAGTCACTATGTGGACACATTTAATCTGATTATGTTATATTCATGCTGAATTTAATCCAGTTTAGAGAGAGGAGCAGGAACCGCCTTAAACTGATTTGCCTTCCTCTTCGACAAACAATTTTTTTCCTCATTATTTTAATATTGATCAGTGTGATTGTGAGCGGTGGGTGTGTGTGGGTTTCAGTATCAATCGTTTGGTCCATCTGTTCATCCATTTATCTGCTCAAAACTTTGACTTCACAAAGGCTATAGACAGATTGCCATGAAACATATAGGCTCCTAATGATTTTTTGCTGACCCACTAACCTTTCACCTGTCTTGATCAATATTTTGCTGGTGAATCCTATGAAAAAAATAACATGAAATTTACCATGGACATATTTTTATGTCCTTCCAAACCAACATCAAACAACACATGGACTGTTCATATAGTTTTTCTCTTGTACAAATCCAAAGTACCTTGGAAAATACATAATGTATTCCATGGTCTATAGTCAAATTCAACTTTATAAGCACATTCAACAAAAACAAAGAGCTTTAAATGAATATCCCACCATCATCTAATCAGTATATTGTTTTTCTGTGTTCATCTTTTGTTTAATGCCAGAGTTTGTGGGGCTTAAATTGTCTTTAACCCTACCCCAACTACTACTGTGGCAATATGTGGTCTTTTTTTTTTTTTTTTTGCTTATCTGACCTAAGCTTTGTTTGTTTGACACAGCACTTACGCACTCCCACTTACCGACCATTTCAAAATAGGTCTCGAAAAAATATAAGCACAAATGTTTTTGTATTCCTCTGCTCCTTTTTCCCGTTTTGAACCCCTGTCTGTTATTGTCTCTCTTACAGATCTGAGACGGTTCTTTCTTCTACTTATCCTGTCATATTACGTTTCCCTTTCCTCCTCTCTCACTGACCATGTATCACTCCAAATGACAAGTACACAAAGACATCAGAGGAATGGAGAGAGAAACAGAAAGAAACTACGAGAAAGTGAGCTGGAGGCCCGTTGGCTCATAGTAAGATTTCAGCTGTATTGACAGACGGCGCAGTGGAGGAGGATGATAGAAAGAATGACAATCTATCGTTTCCTGACTGGAAAAACATTTTGGCAGAGTAGGTGCGTGCACAGCACACACACAGCAATGTTGACAGGAAAACAGCTTGTTGCCAGGACGGAGAATTCATTTATTGCTTCCCCTCTGCCTCTGTTTGTGCCCCAGTATACTGACAAACACGCACAACTATACAATGTATACATTGTATTATAATATATAGTATGTTCCTGTCCGAGATGAACATGGAAGTTTATGTGAAAGGTTTGTGCTCATGTGCACGTACATGTGTGGGTGTGTAAAAGGAGAATGTGGATGCTTGGTACACATGTATGGTACTCTGGTGTGTTTGTGTGTGTGGGTTGTAGGACAACTGACTCACACAAAAGTTGAACTCTGTCCCCTGTGCATACTCTACAGGAAGCATGTGTACAGCAGTTGCCTTTGTGTTGAGACAGGGTTTGAAATGGAGTCAATCACCTCATTTCCTGGCAAAAAGGCATGCAGAGTGGAGGAGAGGAGAGAAAAGGAGAGGAGGAATAGCAGAGCAAAAAGGCCAAGAATAAATCTGCTTTTTATCACAAAGTCCAGGAAGTGTAGGCAGCAGGGTGGTGTAATGAACAACAAGTTGTCCTTCACTCACAGTTCGTGACCCTCTAAGGGTAAACACATTCCCTGCTGAGGTGTCCTTGAGCAAAAGTCTGAGTCGTCAGCAGGTCTCTCGAGGTGTTATTCTGTATCTGGCTCTGATCTGTGACCTCCACTTAAAAAAGGAAGAAAAACAAGAGACTGTTCTCTGCAGGGAGTCCCCAGCTGTCACATTCATTTCATTAATAATATCACTAAATTAATTCAATCGAGAGGACTTTAGCTCCACCTCCTGGCCTCTTGCTTTCAAACACACACTGCATAGAAGGGGAGGGGGACACGCACTGCTCTGCATTCTGTAGTCTACACATGTGGGTGATGAGATTATTCAGTCTTCCCCAAAAAATATACCCAGTACTTATGTGCACCAGTTGGATTGTTTCTTGCAATTCGAAAGAGGAAGCACCACACCTACATTTCACTCCCTCTGCTTTTCTCTCACAGACATCCACACTTTACAGGAATATGAATTAAAGACACTGGAAGATTTGTTAGAGGTAAGAAGAACTATGCTACATTCATATCCATTAAAGAGTGAAGAGAAGGCCACAATTAAATTATATTAAAGATATAAGAATTAGTGACATATAAGACATATATAGAGAGGCACTATGCATTTCCGAATGCACACAAAGCCAGCCATAGTTCTATTCATCATAATATGAGGGTCGGCCTATGTCTAGAGTTCCACACATGGGCAATTACTCACACATTCCAATTCAGTCAAATACATAGAAATGGAAATGGTTGTCCAAGAGCACTGACCAGCGATTTCCATTTGTATGTCTTTGTATTCTTTGAGTACTTGACATCCTCACATAACCTCAAACAAGCATTCATGGCTCTTTGTCTCAGGTCTACACAGTTACATAATGTTGATGTGTGGATATGGCTGAATGACAACATTTACATTACATGAACCATGGACTTCTGTGGAAATGCGGGCAGAAAGTATGACTCAGGACCTCACCCCTATCTTACCCAAAAGCATCAGAGAACTTCAGTGGCCTTTGCATTCCAGAAATTATGCAATTCTTTGATTTGTGTTGTAGACTTCTGCTTCAAAATGCAAAACACACACTCTGGCAGGTTTATCTGTTCTGGTTTGCTGTACAAACATGGCAGTGCAAGGTAACGGCTTCAGTAAAGCAAGGCTCTGGCCAAATGTACCTATAAAAGTCTTATTATAAAGTTCCAAAACAATACTATTTATTTTAATGATATTAAACATATACTTCATCCATCCATCTTCTACCACTTTATCCTGCACATGAGGGTCGCTGTGCCAATCTCAGCTGTATTGGCAGTATATTCAAATGCTGCCAATAAACCCTCCTAAATGTTATACACTGAGCATCAATTTGTAGTTTTATGGCAAGTTATTTGTGGGACCATTATTTGGCCGAGTGGAATGCATTCACGTTGTTATTATGGCTGGTTCCAGAGTGGAGACACCAGGAAATCACTGCACCAATCTGATATAATAGTCCCAAACATACATATAACACTTAAAGTTAAAACTGTGTTTTGCAATCGAAACAAAGAAGGTAAAACATGTTATTTTTAAGGTGTTGAGAAAAGGTAGGTTTACCCTTTTCCTTTCCTTTTCCATCATCGCTCTTCTCATCAAACTGCCCACAGCAAACAAAATATACTATACCTCTAAATAGGAATATATAGAAATATAGGTCTATAGAAATAGACCGATACAGTGGGATGGGGTAAACCACAAAGGACTCAGAAGAGAAACCAGAGACGGCAACTTACGGAGGCGGACAGAGAAAGTAAAACTGTTAAACAAATAGAGGGGAGTAAATGTGTAGAAGGAAACTAAAATACAGACAGAGGTGGGAGTTGATGCAGCAGTAGGGAGGAGGTGGTAATATTGAAATCGCTGCTCGCTACCGACTTTGTGCAACGGTTAAATCATAGAGATTGTATGATTCACCAGAGGACTGTTGACCCATCTGGAACACAGCTGCGTGTGTGTGAGAGAGAGACAGCACAGCAGTGTCTGTGTTGGAGATAAAGCCACCATATGTATAAGGTTTCTGTAACCCCACCCTCCCACACAGGTCCTCAGGATTTAAAAACGCACGTACACTCCGTGTATTGCAGCAGTTGGCCCAAACCCCCTTAGATCTCGCCACCACCCTGGCTCTCATTCAGGCCCCACCCACACGGAAACCAAATGTAAATTATCTTTTGAAAAAGCTTTCCAGAAACACGGCATTGTTTCACGAAACGTTATCTTTATCCACAAGAAACACTATAGTAAATGCTTTGTATTTATATAGATCTTTTGTAGTCTTGATGACCTGCACTCACAGCTGGTTTACACTGTTTTTGCCATTCAAATCGCACATTTTCGATCACTCATTTTCAACTAAGTTGAAAATGAGTGATCGAAAATGTGCCCTCCAGTATAACGGCTTTTTTACATTATAATGTATACAGCTACAGAAACAGAGACAGAATGAAGACAGCCAGGGGGACTATGGAAAGTAAATCAAGCCTACAAAGTGAACAGACCATACAATCTTCAAAAACAAGAGGAGGAGGTCAACAATGACGATAAAAGATAGTGACAGTGAATGAAAGCAAAAGAGAAAGATGTGGGATTATGACATCATCATTTCCCCCAAAGTAGCATATTGATTGTCGACATGAAAACACAAGGGTGGCCTTTTCAATTTCCCACTCTGGAACCCGATTTCAAAAGAATTTTGAATGCTGATTCCATGTGATTTAAAAAAAAACAAAAGAAACTTTTTCTTATCTTTGCCCTGTTTCCTTCAAACACAACCTCCCTCGCCTTTTACCATCATCCCTTAAAACACCTACACATCCATCTACAAATGTCATCTGGGAGGCACAACACTTGCATATATGCTGACTGGCTACAAATAAACACAAGGACAAGGACAAACTCCTGTGTTTGATGAACACAGCTTATCTTTGGCAATGTTTGTAGCCAACGTTGTTGGAGTTTAAACTTTATCAAATCCAACACAGCAGGACAGCACTGTTTCCCAGAAATGTGACAAACTCGTGAAACCGGAAACCCTGCAAAAATAATGTACTACTTCAAAGAAACTGTTGCGATACAGTTCAACGCTAACATTTGTAGCCTGTATTGGGATAAATAAACATTCTCTTTCATCCTTTCCTTACATTCTCATATTTTGGTTTTGGACAGGGGATTTTCATGGGTGGGGGTGAGGTGGTGGACTGCAAATGCCAAGTATGCAGTCCCATTGAATGCATGCAGCTTCAGCATGTGCAATAATCCACAACTAGACAGGTCTGTCGTGCCTTGTTACAGCTGCTGAGCTCAGATGAAAGAATTGCTGTATTGAGGAGGGGTTTGGTAACAGTTCAACTGTCAAAAATACTGAATTCAAACATTCTTTCAAAAACAGCAAGGTGTGTGTGTTTTTTTTAAGTAAAAAAAACAAAAAAACATTTTAATATTACTTTCACAATACTTACCCTGGAGTATGCCGTTATTACCTAAACATATCCACACACACACTCATTAAAAAAAGCTCTAGCACACGATACACACATGCAGTCACGCCATTGTTATCCCACTAAAGCTCCACAGTGCATGTTTGCAAGGCTGTCTGCTTCTCTGGTGTCAGAGCCATCTATCCTTCACGCCAGCAGCTTTATGACCTACTGTGTAGCGTGCCTCTGTCTGCATGCATGCATGTATAGACTGTGTGTGTGCGCGTGTGTGTGCGCGCGCGTGTGTGTCTGGAGGCTCCCGTACTGCCAGCTGTACTATCAACATGCAGGGAGAGCCTTGCCTCGCAGGACAGAAAAGACCCTGACCCAACTCTTTCCACGCTAACACTTCCATGTTAATATGAGCTGTGCACACACGTCATTGTTTATGTGTAAAAAGGGGCGCAAGAGAGAATTGACCTGTATGCATTCTTGTATGTTTGTCTTTGTGAGGGCCATTTTGGCTTATAAACTACAGAAAGTCAGGAGAGACCTAGTTTTATGATTAGGGTTATAATTAGGTTTATGATAGGGTTAAGGTAAGGCACTTAGTTGTGATGTTTAAGTAAGGGTAAGTGGCTAGGGTATACATTATGTCTATCAGGCTATACAAATACGTGTGTGCATAAACACTGACCTTGCCGGAGAAGTAGTCCTCACGCAGACCAAAACCTGATCCTAATGAGGCAGACGAGGAAGTTTAGAGCTAGGATTTGAATTGTGGTTAGGGTAAACTTGGGGGGTAGGCATTCACTTTTTATGGTTAAGATTAGGAATGTGTGTGAGTGCGTGTCTGTGCGTAAGACACAGGGGCAGACAGGAGTCATTTGAGGGAGGGCAGAGGTGACTAGGAGGGCTTTCACATTTAATTAGGACAGCAATTCACAGATGTAAGCACACATGCACGCAAGCACGCACGCATGCACGCACGCACACACACTGGCCGTTGCACACTTCCTGCCTGCCTCATCCACTCCTCATTTCGCATCCAATTCACTAACACGTTTTTTTCCCTCCTCCTACACACTCACATGCAAACACTCTCCGCATAAGACCTTGGGCCCCCCTGCCTCAACCAGGAGCACACAAACACACGAATTTGCACTCTCTCATGCAAATATGTCAACCTCTCACAGGGAATTGGACATTAACTCTAATTCATGCATGCACCTTAAGCATATGACCAAAGTGGCACGCACACCAGCAAACACCAGTTAACAAAGTAGCCTACTTCCATATTCAGAGTCTTGCATGCATAAAGAATATCATGCAAATACATTATGCTTTTTTATTATCATGCCATCAGTTCCCCTGGCACACAATGACACATACTTTGATAAAAGTGGTGTTTAACATGCAAAACTCTCAAAGGCACTTGCAAACAGCACATGTCAGTAGCATACAATAGGGCGATGATTTCATTTGCAGGGAGTGTCTTTGATCTTGTGTTCACTCCCACAGTGACAGACAACTAACAAACAGTGTTACCTGCCAAAGTGATCCAACAGCCGGTATGAATAGGAAAATATTCACATAAAAGCATAAAACAAGAATGATTTTTTTGAGTTGCTAACCATTAGATTATTTATCATGTGTCTCCCCCACTTTCAGATGTTATTATTTCAGATGTATGCCAATTCATAAATATCACTTTTTACAAGCTCTCCCTTTTATTATTTATCTTTTATCACCGTTGAAGCACCACCAAGCATTTTGGTGTATCATTGTGGTGTATTAAAAGAGACACATTTTTGAACTGGTTAAAATAACAAAAGAAATGCGAGAGATTCTGCTGTGAAGGTACTGTAGCAAACCATGGTTGACTTCACCATTAAATGTCAGTATTATTATTTTTTTTACACTGTTTAACAGTGACATATTTAACCTTCATCTCACTGAATCAGCACTGCTCGTGAACAATGACATGCATGCCATCTGATGTGGTTTTGCATGTTCATTGTCAAAATAAACAAGGTCACAGGCCTCCACACCCTGCCCTTTCTTGCATTATATAAATGCCACACTAGTACATCCTGCATCGCCTCTGAACATAAACCATGTACTGTAGAAGTGTCCAGTATAAATCAGACAAACAACAATTAAAATGCATTTTGCAAATGACTGGCATTTCTATGGGGAGAAAAAAACTTCAACAACACAACCTAAATCTGGTGATATCTGTAGTCGAACCAGACAGACAATCTGCAGCAGCAGCCCTCAAAGCTTTGATCCTAGTTTATATAGAGTAGGTCAGAGTATCCATAAAGTTTATCCAGAGGAATTCATGTTATCTGATCCAACCATCTGATTGCTTGTGCTCCCCATATGGTGTGTTTGTTAAACACATCACACAAACACACTGAGGATGTTCTTGGAAGCATGTGCTGGTGTATACACATGTGCAGAAGATATGCACCATGCACAGCTGTGTGCACACAATCAAACAATCCCACTACATCCACTCCTCGGTTAACACTTCATTCACTAAAATGTTTATTCTGTGTAGGTATGTGTGGCATGTGTTTACCCCTTTAGTTTTATAGTCCCTTTCACCAGTAAAGCCAAGTTCAGGTTACTTGACTCTGGGCCTGATAATCTGCTCACTAATGAGTTTTGCAATTTGCGGCTAATCATCTCTAATAGGCACAGGATCGTCAGTTGGCATTTGGCAGCCACTATATTTAAAAATATTAAAAGACGCAGATCTGTCTGTGTCTCATGGAAGCATCACAAACGCTGATCAAATTTCCAGCCAAGTCTCAATCCACTCCAGCGAGTCAGACAAGATAGGGGTAAAAGCGGCTGAAATCTGAACAGGAATTCAACAGTGCTTCATCAGAAAGAAGGTAATGATGAAATACAACATTAATAAACATGTCAGAGATCACAAACAACTGGCAATAAAAACTTGGTGGTTGTTGACCTACAGACATAAATATGTGCTTAGCTTTCAAGCATCATTCCCTTGTGCCTCATGTGTTTTTCATGTGTTTTCCTGACGAGACACACTAGTCAACATCCCCACCCCACTCTCTCAGGATATCTTATCCTTTCACAAATCTGTAAAATATGCTGCCACAGCTAACTCAGCACTATTCATTTATCATCACTGACATTGTGAAAGCCTGTGTTTAAATGACCAGGGAGGAATCCTGCATCGTTTATTGTGAGTAAAAGGCTCACCATTTGATCCGAGTACGCTGTAACCACTAGGCCATGAAGTTCTCGTGTGACCAGACACCAGAGCGTTCTGAGGTTGCCTCTGTCAGGCACTCAACATGTTTTCACCACAGCTCCTCACAGCTGCTTCCACATCAGTGGATCATCTGCCAGACCTTCTCATCAACCCCCCTCTGGCACAAATGAAAAATTTCTCAGGGTGACACTTGAAGTACACCATTTCTAAACTGAGCATTCCCAGCACATTATTACAGTGGATTTGTGTTCACAAAGTCTATAACGCTTCCTGTCATTTGATACAACTCACCCCCAGTTACCCTCACGAATGTGTTTGTTATTCAAGTCCAGAACAAATATCTCCATTTGAGGCCTCAAGTTCAGAGAGACGGTTTTACTGGTCATTGTCCACAATGTCATAATGTCCTTTTCCTCTACAGCTCAGCATAGAGTTAGCTGGAGACTGCGTGAGGCTGCTCATTACTGAAAAGAGGACTTACAATTGAGCAGTTTGACAATTGGAACTATTCATTAATAGTTTGACAGTACTTATTGAATCATCCGCTCTATAAAGCATTGTTGCATCTTTCAGGCCATTGTTTTGTTTTTAAAGTTTTTCTGTTTTACCTCTTGGTTCAAAAGAGGACTTTCCAAATTAAACTCAAATTAAACTTGACACTGCTATAAAGTGGTGGTTCGCATGAACTTGGGGGGGTCTCAGGCAACAGGGGAGTCAGGGGGTCAAACTGGAAAAAGCAAGCCAGTGGCGTTGGGCCTAGTAATGGGAATGTTTCAACCATGGGGTCACTGCAGCTTCCTGTACACAGCAAAAATGACAATTTGAGGGAGCTCAGCTTGTGGCTGCAGGCATTTGAGAGCTTTGCTTCCCCTGTTGCAACGTCCCTGCTGATGTAACTTAGTCAGTTAGAGAATGTTCAAAGCAGCTGTGTTAAAAATGTCACTGCTAGTGTTAATACTTGTCTGTACCTACACAGTTCATCTTCAAACATCTTCAAAGCAAAAATGTATTTGTATGTGTTTGTTTGAGGGAAGGAGGTGAGCTGGTGGATTCCTGCTATTCTGTTTGTGTTATGCCCAACACTCCCAGCATGTTTGTTTACAGCTCTCCTTTGCTCTTTTCACACAGAATTGATGAGAGGACACTCACTTTAAACACACTGATTTTGTCAGACACAGGGGTGCGCACACACACACACACAGTGCTCCAGACACTCACCACAGTGACCTTTCAGACACAGATGGAACAGCATCTTCCCTCCACTGCTAAAATGTCAACATCTTCTACTCTCTCATGGCGACTGAGACAAGCCAAGTTGGCAGCAGGTTAGCCCACATTTCTACATGCATTGACACTCCGAAAGACGCACACATACACAATCTCCTGTGCACTGTGTTCTCATTATTAGATTTGTTGAAGGATTTCAATTCCCACATAATTCACTCTGCAGTAGATGACCCGATCACGGTGCACTCTGCCTGAATCAACACATTAATACAATCTTATCTGTTTGTTTCTCGGAGAGCACACTGTGAAATCTGGTGTTTATTGGAGTGAAGGAATGGAACCATGTGAGCGTTTGTTTTGGGACGCAGCTCTGCCTGAGGGGTCACCGTAACTCTGCCAGGGGAATCTGAGCCCATGTCATCGCAATCAGAATAGTTATGAATCGTAGCGCCAGGGTCTCGCTGACCCGACAAACAGCGACTATCTGACCGCAGCTGCACATCCACACCTACAGTATTACTCACACATCATTACGGTCATCATCAGCTGCGAATCACACACACACAACAGAGGAAAAAAGTATTATTCTAGACATGCACACTCACTGGCGATTTTATTATAAGACACCTAATAAAGTGGCTGGAGTGGGGCCTGGTGTGGTCCTTTGCTGTGCTTTAGTTACTGTTGCATTCCTATCATCTCAAACAAAACTGGCCATTCTACTCTGACCTAGTTGTATATTTTCTTTTTTGGACCATTATTATTATATAAATCCTAGACCTCACCAGTTTCAGAAATAAGCGCATCTGGCACCAACAATCGGCCATGCTCAAAGTCACCTTTCTTCCCCATTCTAATGGTTGGTTTGTCACCTTGCTCGTGTCTACATGCCTAAAAGCATGGGGTTGCTGTCATAGTATTGATTGATTGGATATTTGCATTAACACACAGTTAAGCAAGTGTACCATATAAAGTGGTTGATGAATGAATAAATCAGTCTGCTTCTAGTTTCCACTGGACTTCACTTCCTAGGAAATAGGCTATGATAGGTAGCAGTGAGTGGTGGTGGCATGCACACATTTTACTGCTTACACAACCATTAATCATCCTTCCAATCATGAGTGAAGGGAGAAAATAGATCAAAGTGGTTGGTCTCTGGGGTCTCCCCATCTTACTGTAGCTCTCACACATACTGTACATACACACTCACAGAGAGTCAAATGCTTGCATGCAGGTTCACTTGCAAGCACACACGCCTGAGGGTGAGGAAACTATTTATGGTAAAAGTGGGCAGAAAGTGTAAACACATGTCTGGCATCCCTTTAAAAGACAAATATCTCACTGGTTTTCTTCCCTTCATCTCTCTTAGCATTCCCCACCCTTCACCTCCACCCTCCACCTCTACCATATCACGTTCTCCTCCGTGCCTCTGAGCCGAAGGGGAAACATAAATCACAGGACATGAAGGAGATAGGAGTGGAGGAAAAACATGCAACCATTTCAACAAACGTCTGCTAAAGGGAGTAGCATTACGGGCCTGGTCAGAGGAGTTGGGTGGGTTTTGCGTGAGCGTGACAGAATCCCGTCCTTAATGAAAGAAGGAAATATCACCAGGCCCTGAAACAGTTGAGCAGTGCCTGCAGTGCTGTCACACAGGTGCTTGTGTCAGTGCTCCCTCTCCTCCTCTGTTCATTTTACAGCCTCTTCTGTCTTCAGTCATCCCTCACCTTGACAAAAGGACATTGTTGTTCACTGTGATATAATCACACTGAACCCTGAGAGGTGACAATGTGCTTTTGTGAGATTTATTCATCCATCATTGAAGCTGGCTTACCTGTTCAAGAACTATACTTTACATAACCCAGGGGCTTATCAGCGGCTGTAATAAAATTATCACGCACTACTTTATTAAAGTGATAGTTCTGTTTTGGAAAACATTATTTACAGTTTTCTTAAGTTTTCATTTAAAACATGCAGCTGAGCCTGGGAGCTTCCTGCACTTTTTGACTTTTTTTAAATTTTAAAACAAAGATGTCTATTGTCTAAGATAAAAAAAACAAAACATTTTGTTGTTGTTTAACAAATATATGCTTAAAGGCATTGAAATGAAGTTTAGGGTTGGTGTTTGTATTATTCAAAATTTTGACGGCAATATTTTAACTTTTACTGCAAATGAATATCGGCTCCAAATATTGGTTATCGGCTACTAATAATCGGTATCGGCCCTGAAAAAATCATATCGGTCTATCTCTACTAAAAACCAGCCTGAGAAACAGACAATCACACTGTGTAATTTTGTAAACTAACTACCTGCATCAAAGTTGATAGATAGAATCAATGATTTTACATCACAGCACACAGGGTTGTTGATGTGTTGTTTTGTGACACTGGTGTTTGAAATCCTTTGTTTTGCTTAGCCTAAATAAAATTACTAAACAAGGCAGCAGAAGAACAGCAGGTATGCCATGTCCCTGCAAGCTACAAACACTTGCATGCATACTGAATACTAACTTCCTGGCTAACTCTATGCAAGTTCAAACTTGTTCTTCCAAGCTATTGCAACAACTTCACCCTCTTTACAACAACTTTGTGGACCACTCTTTTGTGGAACGGTGCATACTCCTACAGAGGAGGTTAAATAAACATGAATGGTGGAGCACAGTTAAAAATAGCTCCCTCTGTTTTGGTCCCATGACCTCTCTGTTCAAATGTTAGTACAAGTCACAGTTTATCAGTTCAGCACAGGTTGAGCTTGACACCTAAAACATCTCATGGACTTACTGCAAGCAGGCGTACTTATTACAGCTAGATTACATCATGTTAAACACTGATTGGACCTGTAGTTTCCTCACGTTCATGTATTTAATTAGTTTATTACTAATGTGCAAAGCACGGGTAATCAAATCCCCTGGGCTTTATATGTAAAAATGTCTAACAAGAAAAAGCATATTCTCTGAGATAAAATTTCAAGTTAAATCTGTTAAACCAACCTATCTACAGTATATTCTGATTATTTGACTGCTCTAACATCAGCTCACATACAACTGTAGCTAGCAGAAGACGGAAATTGAGAAACAAAGGTTTTGTGGGAAAATGGGGGAAAACCTAACTCTCTGCACTCCCCAATCTCAGTATGCCACATGCCAGTGATAAAAATTCCTCTTTTTCAGCATCAACAGAACATCATAGGGGATGTTGTGTGACCATGTGGCTGCTCAGTCCTACTTCATGCCATTTATGAATTACTTTACAGTGACAGGGGACTTCCATAATATCCAGCATTGTGGAAAATCACTGTTTTCGGAGAACGCATACCAATCCAAATGACCGTCACACTTTATTCATCAGATTCTTTCTCACATCTTCCATTATTTTTTAACATCTGTGACTTGGAGTTCTTGTGCAACTGCAATTATTTGAAAATGTCTAGCGGACACACAGGCTCACAAAAACTCCTTACTTTAAGTGAGTAATGCTACTGCAAAAAGACTTTGTCACAATGATAGGCAACTTGACATAAATAATCCTAAGGGTTCAATCAAAAGGAGATGACAACACACCAGCACTGCCAGGCAAACTCAAAATCCGGAGTCCAGTAAATGTCAGTGTGTGTATTTTTTGGCTGAGGCTGGTCAGTACGTGTCTTTGTCCCTGTAGATCTGTCTGCACTGTCACCAAACTCAAAGCAATTTGGCAAAAACACAAGAGAGAGAGAGAACCAGCTTGGCTTGGTATTTTGTTGGCAGGCCTCTTGGCATCAGCTCCTCCCCTCCTGCTCCCCCATATTGCCCCCCCCCCCACCGAAGTGCACCGATAATCCCTAATCTCTATCCCAATTTAAAAACAGGAACATCACGCAAACCGTCTGGTCTGCATTGCGTTCTAACACAACTGAACCCATGTTGGTGCTCAGTGTCACACATATGCTGCTTAGTTATTCCAGCAAACATGGTGAAAATATAAGTAATTAGTGTGTTTGTAGCCTAAAAGAGAAAACAGCTCATCGGAGAGACAAGCTCTGTGGTAGTCTCACTAGCAGCAGGTCAAGTACCTGTGGGTTTTTACGAACATTACTCGAACAGTGAAGGAGAAGAAGGGACTTTTGCAGTTGCTTATTATGGTTATACGGTTATAGCTGCGAGGTCAGACACTTGATGTGTCACACCATGAGCTGTATTGCCATGTTTGTCAGATGAGGAAAAAATGTGCTCAAAACTGAAAGTAGGAATTCTACAGCAAGCTGGGGCATATGGGCCCAGTCAGGCAGGGATAAGCTGTACGTCTTACCTGGTAATAAACACAGAGGTTTTATTTGATGTTTGGTTTGAATATTATCTTATCTTCAAAAGATGTCATTCCAAATATGCTGCAGAACTTATTTTCTCAAGATCCACTTCTCTTTACATCGTGAAATGGCTCTTTCCAAATCCTAAAATCCTTTAAAAATTCTTAGAACTTTTGCAGTGTGGGATGATCTTTCTCTCCTTCATTGTTTGAAATCCTGGTTGCTGGCTGCACTCACTCACTGCTGTTGTTGGGTAAATGGGCATCAGCTGATTACATACACAGACATGTAAACATTGACCTCTAGTGGACAAACTGTGAACCCTGATGGTAGTTGAACCCATAGCTGTAGTTACTACACAGCTTACATACAGAATGAATGTAACTAAATGTAACCAAATATAATGTAAAATAAAGGTAACTACTCTGTTACATATTGCTAAATAACCTTCTGTATTTATTACTTATTCAAGTTACAAATATGATGCATTATAGATGTAACCTGGTCCGCGATGGTGTTTCTTGACAAACTAAACTTTAAAAGTCTGTATCTGGTCAGGGCAGACCTGCTCACACACCTTCAGCATGCACTGCTTCAAAAACACACCCTCAGAAAAAGACTTTGAAGCACGGGCTCAATCTCAATTTCACTCGTCACGCGATACATATACAATGATACACTGCGATGTGTGTCATTGTGATACACTGATACACAATGATACACTACGATGTGTATCATTGTGACAGGATGCTGTCAGGGAAATGTAGTTTATGGTCAACGCACGCCTTAAAGCAGCATAGACCTATTTTAACAGATTTTTAAGACCAATTAATCACTTGCGGGCCACATAAAATGACGTGGCGGGCCACATCTGGCCCCCGGGCCTTGAGTTGGCACATGTGCTGTAGTAGATTTAGCTCAGTGGTCCCTAAACTTTTCACAGTCCTGTACCCCTTCAGATATTTGACCTCCAGCCACCCTACCACTGTGCACTTTAACAATTGTGTCTGTCTGTACACACAGCACTTGTCACATAAAATATCTCAAAGTAAATTATTTCTCACCAAAAATATATATTTAAATATTACCAGCATGTTCAATGAGCAACACCAGCACACCGCCATCACCATATATATTTTTTGTCTCTTCGCAGATCATGTTTTCTTTGTTATGTTTTTGTTTCTTTTGTACAGATTACTTTTGTGCCACAGTTTGGGAGTCATTGCTTTAGCTGAACCGTTCGTTGCTTATTCAAATTATCACGTTTTCTTTACGAAACTAAAATGTAGATATCCATATTGACAAACCCCATACACATCAAAGGCAAAAGTGACGCCATGTTGACAGTTTCACATAAGTTCATTGCAGATATCTGAAAGTTTCAGACTGAAACTGTAGTTTTGACGAGTCAAAATGGCGTCACACATATCTGAAATGGTAATTCCAGATAGACAAATTTGGCAATTAAATGTTTTGTTTTGTTTTTAAAAAAGGCTGAATAGTACAGTACATACCAATGCAGGTAGCAGTGTAGCGTTACAGATGCAGCGTCTCTATTTCCTGCGGAGGGCAGCAAAGACACGGAACGTCCATGTTTTCATGTCCACAAAGAAGAAGACGGCTGGCGTGTTTCCGGGTTAATGCTGACGCGTCCCTCTCTTTTCTCCTCGTACAGCGACGTGTCAATCCTTCTGTGTTCCGACCTGAGCAGCTCACACACCGGTCACTCTACAGCCATGGCTCCCAAAGGCAGCAACAAGCAGCAGTCAGAGGAGGACCTGCTACTCCAGGACTTCAGCAGAAACCTCTCAGCCAAATCCACCGCTCTGTTTTACGGGAACGCGCTAATCGTTTCTGCCATCCCCATCTGTGAGTAGTACCGCTGCCTGGATCCAGCTGCTAGCTTAGCCTAGCTTAGCTAAGTGAATTTTCGAAGCAGATAAAACAGTGTAAAGTGACTGAATTATTATCAAGTGATCTGAGTAGCTGCAATGAACTGTAACGCAACGATTTCATCATAATAACGCGATACTGTAATCATTAAAGCTTTGATCGGCACAACCAGCTACAACCAATAATCTTTGATGTACTGATCTCACCTTACTGCACCGACACTTCTCTTGCTTTTATTTTACTATGTGACTCTTTTTCACAGGGCTCTTCTGGAGGATTTGGCACATGGACCTTGTCCAGTCTGCAGTTCTGTACGCTGTCATGACTCTGGTCAGCACCTACCTGGTGGCCTTTGCCTACAAGAACGTCAAGTTTGTTCTCAAACACAAGTAAGAAAATGCACTACGTGGCTTATTTTCTATCTTAATTCATATGTGCATGCTGTTTTCACACTGGTAGAGATTCTGACTGAATACTGCACTTTAGCTTTATACATATATAGAGAAATATTGAGCACACGTCAGTGGCTGAGCTACGTGTTACTACAGGTCAACCCAGAGATCGAGACAGGCAGAACATGCATTAGTTTGGTTGTCTTCTTAATTTTCTTGGTTGCAATATTTTACATTTGTGGCCCTTATTCCAATTTCATTCTCACTGACACAATGCACAGATAAAGGGGAAACAAGTGACAATATGAGAGAGAGAAATAGCTGAGTCTATGTGCCGTCCTCTGTTTATTTCATTCATCGATTTAAAATAAACTATTTGCTTTTGTTATTTTAAAAGTACTCCAATAATTGGAATTCTAAGATAGGTTTTCCTAATATCAGTTAATTACTTAGTTGCTACTCTGAGTTACTCACACATTGTTTTATCCTGCAAGAATACCTAGTACCTTGTAAAAACAGGAATCGCTTCGTATAAATTTCCATGTGCATCTTTATCTGTAGTCGATCATCTAAAGCTTTGCTCCAAAGTATCACTTAAAATTTCTCACCGACGCCGTGTCGTTATGTGCTGGTCCTGCAGAGTTGCTCAGAAGCGCGAAGACGCGGTTTCCAAGGAGGTAACCAGGAAGTTGTCAGAGGCAGACAACCGCAAGATGTCCCGCAAGGAGAAGGATGAGAGGTGATTGATGTTGCATTTTCAAGCCTTATTTGTGATATGTGAATACACTGCTGTTTTTGGAGATGTGTGTAACAACAGCTCAAAGCTTAAATGTGGTGTTGATGTGTCTTCTCTGCAGTCACACTGCTGTGCATTGATTAAAACCTGTTGATACTTAACACCTGGGTTAGCTGTTTAACCCCCACTGCAAACATCTTTACAAACAAAACAGTTTTTCCATGGACCAGCTTCTTAAGAGACACCCTGCCAAATACTCGATGAACAATATTTACATGTCATTTTCTCTTCTGTTCAGAATCCTGTGGAAGAAGAATGAAGTTGCTGACTATGAGGCCACCACCTTCTCCATCTTCTACAACAACACGCTCTTCCTGGTCCTCGTCATCGTCGCCTCCTTCTTCTTGCTAAGGAACTTCAACCCCACTGTGTATCCTTTCAGTCGTACCTCACATTTGAACATGCAAGATCGACGAGATCGTTAGAATGACTGTTCTCGAAACTGTTCTGTTCTGAATTGAAATTTTAACCACATTTTTGTAGTTTCTTATCTTTCCAAGCTTGATGTTGGTAAATGTGTTCTCATCCATCGCCGTCTTGATTCCCGTTTTTGCCTTAACTCGCATTTTTCCAGCAACTACATTCTCTCCATCAGTGCCTCCTCCGGACTCATTGCTCTGCTTTCCACTGGCTCCAAGTAAAGGCAGAAGCTGAAGGGACGTGGGATAACGGGGTGGGACGGGGGAGGAGGGAAGGACATGGGGTTAAAAAAAAAAAAAGGGCACACAGAATATTCTTTTCCACTGAGTTAAGGAATGGGGTTTGAAGAGAGACTGATATCACATTTCATCTTCATGAAATTCATGATCAAATGTCTGGAGGGTGTTTCTCCAGGTCTTTCTGTTTTTTGTAACAAATAAAGCAACCAGGTTTACTTGTGCTTCTCTGAGTGCGTCATTCAGTCTTCGAACATAACATTTCTGGGATCAGATATCAAGGTCTCAGTGAATCGTAAAATGTTGATCAGTGTTTCCTAAATCGAAAATTGATTGGTCCACAAACCAACTACAGTCCAGACAGATATTCCCATTGGCAATGCATTTATTAATAATCACACTTTCATATTATGTACAGAGAAATCACTATCAGGAGAGGAAATAATACACTGATGGTTTGCATTTTCAATAAAAACAATGAGACTCACTTATCTTCCACCCATACACTCACATGACGTAGACCACACTGATCTGTAGAAGAAGTTTTTGTACTTCACACTGAGATTAGAATTGTTTTTCGGATCAATTAAAATCTGGAGACGAAGCGCCTCGCAGGACCTATGCAACGCCTTGCAGGACCTTTAATGTTAATCTGTGAATTGCTTCAGCCTTTGCTCAATTTTGGCCTTTGGTCCGTTTCCAAGGCTGTGGAGCTGCTTCTGATAACAACTTGAGAGAACAGTCAAAAAGCAAACACCCAGAGCCACTGTTCTTATTTATCACAGATAAGTCTATTTTCTCCAACTGTCACTGCGTCAATTTCATTAAACACATTAATCTACAAATTAGTACATTGCTAGTTTTTTCTCTACAGTTTGTTACGTAGAAGTCCTGGAGGCAAACTGTTGTTTCATGAAGTCACTGACTGGTTTAATTGTCTGGTGTTGTTCCAGTTAGATTGTTTTGTGGGAAGCAACCCAAAAAGGCGAAAGACAGAACAAAGCCACAGTCATGGACTGAGACTCCACGGACAAGGAAGACAATTCCTGGAAGTGTACACTTCCAGTTATAATCTGCCTTGCATTAAAACATCTGCCAAGCAGTTAATATATAATTTATTCTGAGCCAATTCCCCCCGAAAGTTAAACTGCTACACTGACTGACTGTTAACTTTGTGTGTAAAGTTAACAGATGACACGTGCTGTAGCCCGGGTGATCGAACCATAATCAGTAGAAATATTGCTTTACTCTCACATTTGTATGAGGATAACGTCCAATCACCATGTAACAATGAAGACATCCCTGAATGTTGGACTCAAGTCAAGGCACTCCATCAAATGAAGAAGTCTGTACACACACACACACACACACACTGCTGTCCTACATGGTTACTAAACTTGTTGACGTGCACATAACTATGCACCACAACTACATGTGATGTCACACTTTTTTTAACCAATAACAGTTACAGCAAACAAAAAAAAAGGAAATGATTTTGACTCAAAATCAAACATCCACTGACTGTTTTTGTACACCTAGTGGCCACTTTATTAGGTACACCTGTGCAACTTCTTGTTAAAGCAAATACTTAGTCACACGGCAGTAACTCCAATCATTTAGGGCACGTAGACATGGTCAAGACGACCTGCTCAAGTTCAAACCGAGCATCAGAATGAACATATTGAAGTGAATTTGAATGAAAGGGTTTTACGGAATGCTCTGAAAAAAAGAAAGAACTATCCAGTGAGCAGCAGTTCTCTGGGTGAAATGCATGGCTGATGCAAGACTTCATAGGATAATAGCCAGACTTGCAAAATAAAATGCAACAGTAACTCAAATGACCACTCATTACAACCAACACATGCAGAAGATCATCTCTGAACACACGACGCGTTAAGTCTCGAAGCAGAAGGGCACACTTGATGCCACTCCTGACACTTTATTAAGAGTCATGTGTACCGAATAAAGTGGCTGATGGGTGTATACAAAACACATCGTCCACATTTTGGTATATTTCCATCAAGTACAGTGAAAGAAATGTCTTAAGGCAAACATTATTCTGGATGTTTGTGTACATGGTTAATAATTTGCGTGGCAATGACGGTCAGGTCGCCCTCATTTATATTCCCCACCAAGACAAAGCAAACAGTCACAATGAAGCCTATTCATCTGTCAAAGCCATGCTACTTTAAATAAACAATGAACCGGCTGCTGTTTGTTCCAATACGTGTAACAAGGTTTTTGGCAGAAGCATCAGGAGCTGTGATGTACCGAAATTTCCTTTGATTAAGATCAGGAGTGTTTGTGCTCCTGGTCAACAATGGTGCACCAAGGACAAACCAGTGAGTCAGCTGGAACCCGGCCAACATGTCTGCTAGATCTCTATGATGGCTTGTTTTCCAGATGAAAAAGATTCAAGGTAAAGTCTTTAAACAATGCTCCAAAGCTTGTTGCTCATAACAGAAGCCCATTCTTTACATAATGCCATTATCATGACAGATTCAGTGATCTGACTCTATTATGCAAAAATAAATCAACCCTTGCACCTTTTGGATGAAGATAGGTATATAAACGCTGAAGGAGAAAAGAAGATTCAAACACTGCAAACCATGCAGCGACACTGCAGAGGAGCATTAAAAGAAAATCTATTTACATCTTATTTATATTATTTTACCCTAACAGTACAGGGGAGTCCTCATATGCAAGAGAGGAGTCTTTATAGTTTCTGCTTATGTTACAAGGTATGCCATAACATTTTATGTACATGTATCATTTTCTAACGAAAACAACATCTCAGAATGTCAAAATAAATGTCATATTTTGTTCACTACTCTAGAATAAATACTGTAATCTTTGTCACATCCTAAATACTTTGCCTTCATGCCACATTGTGCCATTATCAAGCTGTTTTTTGCAGTTATTACAAAACATGACCACCAGGGGCCAGTCATCCTTCCATTATAGAGAGTAATTGTAAGTCCCAAGGTTCATTGAGGCAATCAGCGATGAAAGTTCAGTTGACAGGCAAGAAAGAGGACAAATCCAGACTGAATGCAATCTGAGAGGCAGGTACAGTCGTCTGTTTTCTTTTTTTCAAAGCATTATCTCGTCTAAGACCAAGTTCAGCTAAGGAGCGGTTTGTCAAACACACCACATGGGGGCATCATGCTTCACACTCTCCCCTTCTGCTGTCCAAGCCTACACTATCCCACAGTCCTCTGCTTCACAGGGGCTCATGGACAGTACATTATTTTGACCAAACTCCCTTTGGTCATTTAGTTATGTGCTTTGCTGATAATGAAATAAAAGAGAGGAGCACCCTAGAGTAGGGGACACATGCATGTGCTGGATAATATGCTCAGGAAACGCAGTCTAACATCTACTGAATTATATTCTGCACTAAACTGGATACACAGCTAGATATTTGGTAGGTATAGTAGTAGTATTTGGTGGATATTTGAAAGCAGATACTTGTTTATTGAGGCCTCATAGCAGCCACTCTCCTGAGGTACCATCCGTTTTAAAAGTCTAAAGAGCTCGCGCTAATGTATTCAGTTATGGTTCAGTACTTCTCATGAATAAAACATGTGTTCACTTTGAATTTTGTGCTCAAGTGATTTTAATTGTGGGTACAAGCTTGGACATTAGAGAGGAACACTTGACACTAAGGGGACTGAGTCACCGGAGTCATCTATTCTCAAGATGACCTTGAACAAGACAGTTGTTCCCCCTGCAGTTCTTTTTATTTCATAGCAACTGCAAGTGAGAGAGAAGCTGATTATATCTAAGTACTTAGCCTTAATTTGTTAAATGTATAAATGAGGCCTCTAGATACAGTTGAAACGGGGATAGACTGCTCTAAATAATGTCAGCATGGCACTGGATCTGAACGTTCAATATGGGCTGGATACAGTTCTGCATAGTAACACATGAACAGGCTGGTGCAGAACAAGGAAAGGAAAAGTTCCAATACACACACATAGATTTAAAGGTGTTTTATGCTACAAAGAGCGAAGTTTGTCAGCATTCTGAGCTGCACTGGACCTGAGATGAACATGGTGGAGCTGATCTGAGCAGGACAAGTCTCAGACAGAGATGTGACGCTGGGCTTTGCAAAGCTGTCTGTTCCAGGCTTTTCCAGAGTGAACCATGGACAGTTTAACATTGAACAGTGGATCCATGGTAGCAGTATGATGAAGTAGGTCGGTACAGTCTGGTCTAAGAGCGGTAGTCCTTCTTACTGTACGGTCGGTTGCCAAGGATGTGGTCAATTTCAGTCACTACATGAGAGGTCATCTTAGGGAGGACCTGAGCAAGAGAGAGAGGGAGAGAGCAAGACATACATCATGCTTTCTCAAAGTTTGGGAGATGTCCAGCAATGTCATCATCTCAGAACTGGCAGAAAGTGGTCTTCATGGATGAATTGCAGCCAAAGAACCAAACCTCTGCTGTGGTAACAAGGTCAACTTAATTATGTACAAAAACACAAGAACTGGGGTGCAGGAAAATGGCAGCAGGTGCTCTGGAATCATTCAAAATATGAAATATTGAGCCAAAGGGCCGAAGAGTGGTATAATAATGACTGTGTGCAGGCAACAGTGAAGCTTTGGGATTGCATCCCTGCAGACAGAGTTGGGGATTGGGTGAGAAGGATTAATGATGTCCTTGTTACTGAGAAACACCAGCAGATACTTATCCACCATGCAATACTATCAGGGAGATCATCACATGTTGTAAATATTCTGCAGCAGGACAATGACCCCGAACACTAAGAACTAAGAACTATTTTAAAAGTTAAAGAACAAGGACCCCTGAGTGTTTCTGGGATAACAGAAGGATTTAAACCAGCCTACATCCACAGAAGATCTGTGGAACAGATGTCTCCATGAAGTTTGGAACAACTTGGCTGCACAGTTCCTTCAAAACCTGTGTGCACATGGTCTGAGAAGAATTTATGTTGTTTTGGAGAAAAAGGGGTGGTCACACCATATATTGATTTGATTTAGAAAATCTTTATATTTTTCTGAACCCATTCCTCCTGTATGGCATTTTTTTCCACGCCTGCCTAAAACCTTTGCACAGTTCTGTAGACTAGGAGGAGATTTTAGATAGCTGAGGATGCTGTTGAAGAAAACACAGTGTGTGCGCGCGATATGCATCTCTACATGTTCCCACCTGTATGGCCCCAAGATTTTCTGTGAGCTGTTCAGGGTTGGAGGTTCCCAGAAGCACTGAGCTCACGCCTTCATTCCTGAGACACCACGCTGGAAGAAACACAGAGGATGATGTTCACACAGTGGGCCACTTGATGGTGCACTCCTGCTACACATCAGAGCCACAACAATCCTTTTTTTCTGATCCTCTACTGTCTCCGGTGATTATTTATCAAACTCTGGAAGACCAAACTGAAACATTACATTACCATCTGACATTTATTTCAGCACTAGCAAAGCCCATAACGTTCTCTGTCTTTTTTAAACAAAGGTAAATGTAGAACTCATGTCACTGGGAGGATAGAGGGTGATGCATTTGGTGGTTACTTTAACTTTCCTTTTAAAAGGTTGCTGGCTGACCGACTGACCTGAGCAGTCCTGCATCAAAGACCTGGCTCAACACTACCTTCATGGTATTTGTTGTAAGATAGTGCAGCGGGGCAGAAAGTCTTCTTACCCACAGCCAGCTGAGGCAGTGTGCAGCCCAGCTTTTCTGCGATGTGGTTCAGTTCTTTCAGCTTCGCCTGTTGCTTCCTTCCGTCCTCACTGATTATTTTCTCCTTCAGCCACTGGTATGACTGGAGCGGGAGACAAAGAAGAATGGGGAAGAAATGAGAAGTCTGAGGGAAACCACAAATTACTTTATTTAGTCAAATTGTTTATTTCAATAAAGATGAAAATTCACTTTTTTTCTTACACATCTATCAGGGCATTACGGGTTAGGATGGTCAATAAGGTTTTGTCTCTCTGACTATATGAAACCTCAGCTTGTCGTTTTTATCACATCTGTTTTTAAGTGGATTAAACAAACAAGAAAAAACATGATATCTAATGAAGTTTAAAGCCACTGGTAGTTAAATGTAGTAATAACGACAAATATATACTATTACCACTGTAGTGCGTGAGCTAAGAATCTGTCTACTACTTTGTTGGACTATTGTAATGGCACACATCAAAAATGCTGAAAACATAGCATAGGGACTCAGGTGTTTGTCACTGGCTCAGAGAAGATAATGACCGAATAATTTTACAGTTTTATCTGTAATATAACAATTGTGTAATTTCACATGCAGCCAACATTGTTGTCGTTGTTGTTGCTGATAGGGCGGCACACGAGATGTGACACAGCACTCTGCTGCTGGGAATCTTTGCAGAAGAAAAGGGAGGGAGGTGACGTAATGGGGGATGACCGCGATTAGATAGCAATCAGATCTTGCTGTGGACACTGGAGACGAATGAATGTTAAAACCAGGTGAAAATGCATGCGGTGAAGTACTATCTGATCGCTATCTGATCGCTATCCAATGACAGAAAGTGCATACTATTGTCAGGTGTAAAGGGGGCCAATGTAAGCAGGTCCCTTCCCCCTCCAAAAAAATCACATGTCAGCTGACTACTGTGTGTTTTTAATTCAGTGTTTTTTGAGGACAGGCCACTGCTGAGGTGGGTGTCATTCTTTTCTTATTTGCATTGCTTGCTTTTACTTCAAAACATCACTCTCTGGCTGGTTTGTCCTTTCAGGCTGCTGTAGAAATACACCACTGCAAGATGGCGGACTACATAAAGCCCTTATAAAAGGCATTCTACATCAGAGAGGCTTATTCTAAGGCTAGAAAAACTCTAGGCTGCAACAGCTAATCAATTACATCGATTATTAAAATTAGTGCTGGTAAACTTAACCCTAAACTTTAAAAACAGAGGCACACATATGCAGTACATAGTTACGCTGGTTGTTTGTAGCGCTGCTCTTTTCATTTAATAAACAGACCACTCCAGTTCCACTGTAGGCATGCTAACGACACTAAGAGAGCTAATGCAGCTAACGGAGCTAACTGGTAAATTGTGCCTGGACTCCGGTGTTGCGGCATGTAAACATGACGTCACGCGTCTTTTTCTGGCCAGACGTCATGGAAACGCGTCATGGAAACGCGTCATGTGTTAACATGCGTTAACCTAGTACCCAGCACTAATTAAAATAGTTGACAACTATTTTAATAATAGATTAGTTGGGTACGCTATTACAGGTACAGTGGCTACCCGCTAATGTGGGGCAGTAAGCCAACTAATGTAAGCGCCATTAAGCTGGATTCAGAGTGCCGTAAAAGAAGAAGAGAACCAAAGCCATGCCTTGTGTAGCTCATGTGACGTGATTCTGAAAGAAAAATGGCGTGAAATTGTGCGTTTGTCAAAACGGACACAAATTTGCTGAAAAAATTGATACATTTGACGATAATTAGCTGAATAATGGTGTATAACGTGATGTTGCAGAATCAAATTGTGCTTTTTTTCCTTTTTATCCGATGAATTAACGATTAATCGAAAACATTATCGACACTAATCGATTAATCTTAGTTGCAGCCCTAACAAAAAACAAACTTTTTTTTGTTATTATTCACTGTATACAAACATACGTGAAGGCAGTATATTCAATTTCTGCCAATAAACCCTCCTAAATGCTACCCATTGGACCTTATATGAATATGTTACAGAGCAGGAATCCCTCAACAAAGCACATCTCCCTACCTTCATGGAGGCTCGTGAAGTCTCAGGAATGCCATTTTCATATTTTCCTGTGATGATGCCACACGCCAGCGGTGACCATGTCATTGCTCCTACTCCTGTCAAACAAGGTAAACACAGGAGAAGATGATGATGCTGCAAAGGAGACATTATGCTTTTGTGTAAAATGAGTAACAGAGGATTGTTTTTTTTTATTTCCTCACTCATACATGACTGAGCATGAATACAGTCTCATCTTAGGACGTTTCTGCAGACAATTTTGAGAACAAGTGGACAGAAAACACTTGACAATCAGCCTGTGATTGACTTCTGCCAGTACTTGCCTATCTTGTGATAAAGTTCAGGCAGTTGCACTTCTACTTTCTCCCTCTGGAAGAGATGATACTCTGCCTGCTCACAGACCGGAGGGATCAGATTGAACTGTCTTGCCACTGAATACGCCTCCTGGACACAAAAACAAAATGACAGAATGAGAGCAGACGGATAACAACTGATGATGTTGGAAAAGGATCACAGTTTACAAGAGATAGATTGTGATGAGATACAGTCAGGGAAAAGACGGGAGAGGAAGAGTGTTTGTGGAAGCGATCTTGAAACACCTTAGTTGTAATGTTTCTGGCTATGGAACACATGTCAGGGTGTCAGAGACGTAGTTTGGAGGGGAATGATCTACACTTGCATAACAAGAGTGTAATGTCAGCGCCATCATCTCCTTGTACAAATTACCAGCTGCCCTTCTGTGCTGCAACCCGTGACATTCGCCTCCAGCCAATGTGTGCACATTGAACACGTGTGCATCTGCAGCAATGCGTGCAAGTGTGCCTGCCTTGTCACGTATGCTGAAAAGCTGTATTTACCCCCCCCCCCCTTCATTACTGATGCCATCTTAATTACACAGCTTTCATCTGAGCTTGTGCTCTATAAAGATATCTGTTCCCTTTCACTGTGATCACAGAGTAAATATCAACACATCACACTGTGCTTAGAGGCCAGGGTGTTAAAGAGAGCAGAGAGAGGGAGCGAGATGAGAGAGGGGGGAATAGGCATCAGGTCTAATTAATTTTGCAGAGCTAAAACTGGAGGTTGTTTGCTTCTGAGGAGACAAGGAAGCAAAACTGGAGGAAACCACATCCCAGAAAACTACGCCTACCATGACTCTGCACAAGTCAATGTGTCCAAGATAAAGGGTAATAATGAGCTCAAAGAGTTAAGTTTGTAGTTTAAATATTTTTATGAATAGTTTCTTGTCAGTGTATTCTGTAGATCAGTGGACCAACAGAACAAATAGAGGGGTTTCCACATCTGTTATCATGGAACTTGTGCAGTAAAATCCACTAAAGAAAACTGAATGTTTTCATTATTCTCTTTTTGCTAATGATCCTCACTCAAGTAGACATTTATTTCTTTAACTCAGAAGTTACACAAAGAGCTCAGTGACGCTCACCATGATCTCCATGGCCGTCCACCGTGACGTTCCCCAGTACATTGCCATGCCTTGGTTTATCACATAGGTCATGGCTCGAACGATCTCTGGAGACACAAAAACACAACAGTTTAGTTTTTTTCCCCTCAGTTTTCTGTTCTTAAATCATACATGATATCGACGCAGCATCCTGAAATGTGTCTGTAGTAAGCACAGTCCCCCCTAGGCTACATTTAAAACAATGCTACTGCAAACACTGTCAAAAAATATGTGTTTGTTGTACAGACATCGTGTACAAGCTCATAACTTTAAGGACTGATGAGTATTTTATTGTGACAAAACATAGTTTTAGCGCGAGTGAGTGTTTTAAAAATGCATGGATGTGGCCACAATGGACACGGTTCTACAGGTCGCGAATAGCCAACTGCTCTCTTCATATTGGTAAAATACCCTGTGATAATGTAGACAATAGCCTACTGGTAGCAACAGTCAGACAGTTTTCATTAGCCCAAATAGCTCGACAGTTGAAGATTTTTTAATTCATTTACGTAGGATGTGTATCTTTGCACTAGTATGTAAATAATATTATAATATTTATTTAAAATCAACTACAAGGATCATTTTATATACAGTGTTTTTGACCGTGGTTTTTATGTATGCATGCACCTAATGGCCACCTGAGAAAGAGCAGAATATCTACTGAAATAATAACAAAGCTCAAAACGACAAGTAAACAGAAAAAAAGACTACGAAAATCACACTTGGAATAAAAAAAATATTGGTCTTAAATAACACCAACTTTTTAAATTATGACAAACTAACAAACCCCGCTGATTACATTCATACTCTAATTTTTAATGACAATTACCAGCTCCAACTCTGCTGACTGCAGGAGCCAACCGCAGTCAGAGCCAACAAAAACTCAGTATGGAGCCATCATTAAGGTAATTCATCTCTCCCTGTACTCACTCCAATTACAATGCAATCGCTCACTGTGGCAGGACCCTGGTATTTCACTCAGTATAACTGGTTCTTGGCAAGAGAAAACATTATGTGGGTTAAGAGGGTCAAAGAACAAAACAAAAAGTTTACAAAGAACTGTAGGTAGATAGGAAAAGCCAGGGAGCAAATAAGCACACATTATTTATTCACAAGGACCTAAAAAGTCTGCACGCAGGTTTTCATTTTCCCTTCAATTTGGTAAGTGATAATTAACAGGCTAAAACACAGATGTCTTACTTAATATCATCCTGTCAAATGGAAGAACACAGTATTAAGACAAGCATATAATTGTCTGTCTCTCTCCTATATCTTGTTTCTCCGGTCCTCTTCACCATGCCCTCCTGCCGTCCAACCCACTGAGTCTTTGGCATCACACGGCGTCCATTTTTAAATGCTACTTGTCTCAATTTCAAGGCAACATAACAAGAGAGAGGAAAGGGAGGAGGCAAGTCGATGCATTAGCGCGAGTGCAAAGAGGTTGGCGGCAGAAATCTAACGGTGAGGGATAAGAAAAACTGTAAAACCAAGGTCTTTGTGTGTAAGAAGAAAATCGTGCGTCTGCAGTGGAGATGCATTAAGATATAGATGCTGAAAGTGGAGAGGAAGCTGTCGACGGGCCGTGGCAACAGTGTCAGAGTGGGTACTTTTCTCCCCAGCGACGCAACATGGGGATTCACTTTGTCAGTGGATATTTAAAGTATATAACTTTATATATATATACGGTCTGTTATTCTCGCCTTGTCGTCTCCTCTGATCATGTGATAACTCTTCGGCGCTGCTCTCAGGCAGACACACAGTTCACTTTCACTCTGCGTCTGTGGCTGATATGCTTAAAATGAACCAAATGGGTTCAATGTTTATAAAAATTTAAAAGTGGTTGGGACAGTTATGTACATAAATGTGTTCATGAATACAGAGTAAGACTTATTTACATAATTTGTCAAATATAGCAGAACACGCTCATGTTCCATTATCACAAGCATTGTGGTCTTATCCAGACTATCTTGACAGTTAGATTAGGCTACTTATTTAAAAGTCCAATTAAAGGAGCGTTAAGTACACAGAGCCAGAGCCTGATTACCATTAAGAGTTCTCATTGATTGGTCGTAAACACTAAGTAATAGGGTACAGAGTGTAAACCAGCAGGTAATTGGATGAGCCTGAAGAACACATTTACACACATTCAGAGATTTTAGCAACGTGTGCTTCACTGTTCACTGCAGACATAATCAGAAATGTGACTTCAGGAAAAAAAAAGTAATGTAGCACATAGTGATTCTCTAGGTAAGAAGCATCAGTACCACTTGACTGACATCATTAATGACATGTGACTCACCCTCCATGGGAGTATTGCTGTCCGGGCGGTTGGCAAAAACTACATCCACATACTCTAACTGCATCCTCTGTAGAGAGCCTTTCAGACCTGAGGGACACAGAGAGAGATGCAAAGGTGGATGTCGTAAAAATTGATTGAACTGACACAATGAAAACAGAGTACAAAATACTCAAGTTGCTGTTTTTTTCATTATGTGGTGTTTACCTTCAATAATGTGTTTTCTTGACAATCCTCTCTCCGTCTCTGCTCTAATGGAACAAAACACAAAGACAAAACAAATGATAAGCGGAGATGCAATGTACATGTATTTGTGAATGTGTGCACAACTTCATGACTGACTTTATCATTATCTGAACTTCCTGGCACTTCTTTAACGACTTGAAAACACTGCTGGGTAATTTTCAATTAGTTTTAGAACCTCTGCAGTGCGACACAATACGTGGTTTTAGTCAAACCTGTCTGACATGCACCAGGACACTTGCAATAGCTCGGCATAATAATGGCCTTGAGACTCTGTGAAAAATGACTCTCATTCAGGACTGGAGGAATGCTCAGGAATAACTTAATCTTTATCAATAGAACTGGTTTTGACAGTCATGACAGAGCAGCCTGATGAACTGCATGTGTGTGTGTGGATATTTATTTATCCCCCTTAGTAGAATTGCTTGTTGTGTTGCTTGCAACATTATCTGACATGATGATGTTGCTCAGACTGGTAACAGTATGAGCATAATGTTATGTTCAATTATATTGTCAAAAGAATAAGTCATAGTAAGACATAACCAAGCCTTTCTGGTATTATCAGGGTAAATTGACTGATCAGTGTAACTGATAACACATAACGACAGCATCTGTGCTTAGCCTCACATTCACTGTGTTATTGTGTCTGCCAGCAGGAATTAAATCTAACAAAGGTTTGCAAGTGTGCAATCAAACCAGAAAGAAATTAGTGGTTTTATGAGCAATCAGCAGCTTTCCCAGGTGGAGGACAGTGTGGAGCACCATGAGTCAAAGAATGTGACGGGTGAAAGTGAGAATGAACCTCAAACAGACGTCCACTTGACTGAGAAACGTGGAATTTGAGGGCTTTAAACTACAGTTTTTGATAAGTAACATGATGGTGGGACAAACATTTGGAAAAGGTAGGATGGGAAAAAACTGACAAATTGTCCACAACAATTGAACAATGAATACTTATTTGAACTGAAATCGCAGTTTGAAACTACCCAAGCAGCACATTTAGCAAGGGCTGCAATTTAGGATATATCTAAAGTCGTTCATCTGACCCAGTGAGAATAAATTGTATTTGTGGCAATGCTATGTCACATTTTTAACCTATAACAGTTAATATTTAACTAAGGCTTTACCTAAAAATGATTCAAATCACCATATTTGGCACTTAATATGATTAAATATCTTTTACCCACATTGTTCAGTCTTACTGCTTTGTGTGGATGAACTGTCTTCATGTGTATACGTGTAGTTTGTTGTCAAATCTTTAACGAGTTTTAATTTCTCTTACTTACTTTCCTCCCCAGTAGAGTTTAGTTGTAATGACCAAGCTGGATCGCCTGTGAATACACAGAGGGACACACAGAAAGACACAATGACTGACACACACTGCACTGTAGAGGCTCAGTTTGTTATTTTCTACAGTGTATCATAGGTCTGTGAATCTATATTTATCTATATATCTATATTATTTAAAATATACTTTTTTTTTTACCACATATTTTAATTCTATGGTTCCATGTGCCACTAAAAAAACATACATGTCTTAAGCAACAGGAAACACAATATTAAAACCATAGGTACAGTCCATAACTTCCTCCTGTTTATTTACAACTGATATTTATATATTCTGTGACCCTACAAAATCTGAACAAGTGGTGAAACTGATCTTCATCCCTCAGTACTGTGTGTTCTTCTTCCCTCCTCTCGATAATCTACTTAATACATGACGACATGTCAGGTTCACTGTGTCTTTACTGCAGCTGCAGCATCAAACCGCCTACTGCTGTAATCTAGTCCTCTCCCTCGTACATGACACAGAGCTGCACCATGCACAGCAAGAGAAGAGCAGCAGCTGACTGTTTCCCACGTGAACTCTGCGGCATTCTGACAAATGATGGGTTTGTTTGTTTTTTGCACTGGAATGCTTTGAGTGGTCATCAGGAGCAGAAAGTGACAATACAGAGCATTTACCCACTACAAACAGGCTCCATCAGTTACTTCCTGTTAGTAATAGTTCATGTTATAGTCAAACATGTTTTCTGATGGACATCTACCAATTTTTGATCATATATTTAAGGTAGTAATTTCATCCCAACATCGGCAACAAAAATTCATTTTGTTCATTTTCAACATACAACTAAATGAAGATATGTGTGTGTGTTTATATCCCTTTATATCTCATCATCACTAAGTATGCTCCACGTCAAATTAAATCACCCACTTGTTCCACTGCCTCTTTGCAACATCTTTGTACTGCACACACACATCGTCCTTCTCTGACTTTCTCCATTCACACAGTGATGAAGCGGCGCATTAATGTCATCATTACCTCCAACATTTCTTCTTGATAATGTTTCCTAGAATGACTTCGGCCCTGCGAGGAGACACAAATGAGGTGACGTTATTAAACTGCACTTTGAATCCATTACATTTCCCTGCACAATATTAACCATGTGACTCACTGTCATTACACCAAACACATTCAACGTTTATTAAAAATGTACAATAGAACAAGTGCATGACATTCCATACCAGCCAGTTGTTTGTACTCTGTGTGTTAACAGGGCCGGTCCTGGCTAGATTTACGCCCTGGGCGAAACATCCCTTTTTTTTCATTTTCACATCACCCAATTAATTACATGTAGGTATATGGATCTATGTTCATTTTAGGAATGAAATACAATTTATTTGGAAGCTGTTTGTGTTGTGTGGTCTGGCCCGCGATCAGTCTATCCCTCGCCCCTCTCCTCCATGCCAACCCCTGCAGACTGCAGTCGCAAGTTGATCCCCTGCCGCCCCCTCCCCCTTGCCTCTTCTGACACACACACAACCTTTATGACTCCCCGCAGCAAGTTGACGTGACAATGAGGGCCCTGTGTGTTAACATTACCTAGAGTGAGATATTTTCACCTGATTTCAGTGGAACAGGTTGTTCTGAGTGTTGTATGACACCCACCTGCCTCCTGCATAGACCTCAGCTGTGTCGAACAGATTGACTCCATTCTCGTATGCAATGGTCATTAGCTGCTCTGCAACCTGGTGACACATATGGAGAGAGGGACATAGAAAGGTGTGCTTGTTTCCTTTTCATTTACGTTGGCCAACTGCAAAAGAAACCAATCATTAAAGTGCTGCAGTTCAACAAAAATATCAACGTACGTGCCAACATGAATGTCAAATGCATTTTTCACAGTAATATAATGTAGTGCTATACCCATGCTACTATGTTGTCATTTTAAAATGGCACTACCCAGATAGGGAGTATCTCAGCTCCTTGTTCAAATGAATTGACTCTCTGGTCTATACAGTCTCAGAAAATCTATCTATATCTGTGTGTCTGTGTGTCTGTGACGGGCATATCTCGCCGATCGTTAGTCATATTTCCCTAAGACTTTGGGTATGGGTTAAGTATGGCCCGATGGTGTGCATCCGTGATTTTCAAATTTTTTGGAGGAATTTTAATTTTTGCCGATTAATCACGCTGCACTTTCGCTGATTTATCTAGGGCTGAGTCCAAAAAAGTTGATTCATCGATTATAATAATCGATTATGATCGATCTTCTACTGAATTATATGATAATCCTTAAAACTTTTAATAAAAACTTTTCACTGTGGCGTGAAGACTGTATTCTCATCTTATTGTTAATTGATCATTAATCTAAAACGGAGTTTAGTCTAATTTAATCAAATCGTGGATCAAATTGAATTGAGACCTTGTGAATCGGAATCAATCGGTGGCGATACCCAGCCCTAGTTTTGACATTTAATCAAACAATTCCATTGTGCAGTGTAAGAATGACACAAGAATTAAACACCACTATAGTGTGAAACGCAGAGAGAGTCATGTGGAGGCTTAATCAACATTATGTGAACTCATTTGACAGTGGTTTGAATGTAGCATACATGTATTAAAACTTCAAAGTTATGCACTAAAGCTTTAAACCAAATAGACTTGAATGGATGCAGCCTAAGACCGTGGCCTACTTCAGGACAATACACAAACAGGTGCAAACTCTCAGAGACCTTGTAAAGAGAGCGAGAATAATATATAGGAATACAAGTACAATATCATTAATCACTGGTTTTAAATTTTTTAAGGTCTATTGTACAGTAGAAGTTAGGTACCCAGTTTCTGCCCAGAACTCACACCTGCTTTCTCTCAATTTTTAATCCAAGATTTTTTGAGAAACAACATGTATGCAATGCAGGGGACTGTTTTCCTGAACCGCAAAACATTTTCAGTCACCCCACTCATGCAGAACACAAAATATGAAGAGTTGGCGTTTGCCCTGACCCTGACACTCTCCACAAGGATATGGCAGAATCAGCATGATAGAAAATGGTGATTATGAATAAGCCGTGCCCTGTAGAGTCCATAGGTGAGGACCAGACATGTGATTCATGAACAGTGGACGTGCTGCACTGACATACATGAATTTAAATGTACTGTTAAAAACATCTATTGATGCACAGTGCACATGTGTTAGCTACTGTATACACTGCATAATAGGCTGAAGACTTCAAGACTGAAGTAATCCATTGTCATTGTGTAGTACAAGCAAACTGATTTTATTACAACTGCAGATGTGCATTTAAATCTCAAGGCATACTTGAAAAGAATTCTATCATTATCTGACAAAAAAAAGAACAAGTAATCACATAATATGTGATTACTTGTTCTTTTTTTGAACAAGAAAAGAACAAGTATTCCATTATTGGCATTTTAAGTGTAGGAGAGAAGTTATTGGACATATTAACAACTTATGCCACAGTCTGAGATTGTAGAGTTCAGCAGGTTCAGTTGGGGAAAAAATGCTGTTTTTGTTCTGAGGTGCCTGTGTGATGGGTAGAGCTCAAACAACTAATGTTTAGAATGAGTTATGTCCTTTTTTGCCTTTAAGCAGCTTTGGTGTAGCTGCTGTACCAGGCTGTTACACAGTTTGTCAGGATGCTGCTCTCTATGGTGCATCTATAAAAGTGGACTACTGGCTTCTGAAAAGTAGAGGCATTGTTGTGCTTTGCCTTCTATCACTGAGGTGTTCACGAAACATCTGATGTATATGTGTATATATCAATATATATGTGTGTGTATGTATATATATATATCTATATATATATATATATGTATTTGAAGCCACCTTTTCATGACACTCAAAGTCATGTTATGCATATAGGCAACAGCCCTCAGACTCTGAGTGTCGGGTGCACCCTATCGGCTCGGGGCCCCAAGAAGTTGCCTGTCTTGCCTGTTCATAAGCGTCTACCCGTAGCGCAAATGAAAGTGAGAAAGTGCGATAATGCGTAAAATTAACACGTTAATTCCACAAATTAATCATCAATCATAACCTGCTTAACGCGTTGATTTTGACAGCCCTAATATACACATATATATGTGTGTGTGTATATCTATATATATATATATATATAGATATACATACAATCTGTATTTATGTGATTGTATCATATGTATATATGTATAGAAATTCCTGCACATTTTTGTTCTCAATAAATGATCTGCCCAGGATTGATTTTCCCCATGTTGATTGTAACTGCATTGGGTGTTAAATTAATTTTGTCATCAAATACCGAGTGTTGTGTTGTGGGTTTGTCCATATGTTGCTTGTGTGTTTGTGTTGATTTTTGTGCACAAAAATGTGCTTGTCTGGGTCTCTGTGTGAACGCCTGCCTGCCTGGCAGTGTATGTGCAGTATGTAGGTGTTGTGCAGTTTCATTGGTGTCAGACAGCAGAGGAAAAAAATTATATAACCTCCTCTTTGTAGGAATCTGTCTCAACCTTCTTCAAGCCTTTCCCAGCCATCAGCACTGACCAGGCAACACTGTTTTACAGTATAGACACAATAAAAAGCAATAGATTTGCTAAAAAAAAAAAAATACTAGTAAGTCAGTAATACAAACTGAATGAACAGAATTAAGACACAATATTACACAACAACTGTGAGTGGAAAAACGCTCACAGTTGTTGTGTAATGCAGTGACAAAAGACTTCTTGCCCTGTGAAAAACCTGCCTGGCAGCTGCATTCATGTCTGTGAAAATCAAAACCTCTATTATTTTCTCTCAGATTACAAAAGATAAAAATGCTTTGGCAAAAGTCCTGGTGAAAGGATGCCTGAGTGAAAAATCCCTGCTGAAGACAAGTGGCTAAGAAGAAGAAGTAAAAGGACAGCGGGAACAATGTCCACAGCTCCTAATGGCACATTGAGTGTACGAGTCCCAGAGTGCCATTAAAGCAAACAGAGCAGAATGAAAAGACAGAGCTTTATAATGGAGAGGTGAAAAATAGGTGGGGGTTAGTTACGGAGAGGAAGATTTGGGACAGGGGCATGAAAGAGAAAATGATCATGTTCAACCAAAACTGATTCCTGCTGAGAGAATATTAGAAACAACTGTTTACAACCAAGCAGAAGTTTGGGATAGAAGTAAATAAAGAGAATTTAAAAAGGTGGAACACAGTGGGTATTAAAGTTTTATGCTGAAGGGACACAGACAGACAGTCACAGACAGCAGGGGCAGCAGTGTCGGTATTTAAAGCATGACTGATTGGACTTTAGTTATTGCTTATTCACAACGTGTCTCCAAAAAGGTCAGTTACTGTCAAGAGCTTACAGTGACTTTCATAAGGTCAGAGGATTGTGTCGGTAATGAAGCATCGCCCCTTACTCACATTTCTGACTCCCTCTCACCTCAGGCCGTTCTGGATGAACTGAATGTATCCAGATATGACCTTCAGATGGTCACATAGTTTTAAAGGAGAAATACATTGGTGAAAGAGTGAAGACACTTGTATGATGTAGGAACCTGTATTATTTAGCCCGCGACATCCTCACTCTGGCTCAACTCAAGCGACAAATGACAAATCTATCCGTCCTGGGAGAGGAATCCGGTGCTGGCTGAGGCTTCTCCCACTTTCTTCCCTGTACAATGTTTTTTTGTGGAGTTTTCCCTCATTCAGTGTGACAGTCTAAGGACAGAGGTTGTCCCTTGCTATACAGACAGTAAAGCCCTTCCAGGCTAAATGTGTGTGTGATGTTGGGCTTTATAAATAAGACTGACTTAACGTGATATTAGCAGTTGAGATTAGGGTTGCAAAATTCTGGGAATTTTCAAAGTTGGAAACTTTCCATGGGAATTAACAGGAATAAACTGGACATTTGGGAATGTTGAATGTGGGGAACAGATATAGTTGGTGAAAAAAAAAACAATATTGTAGCATAATCTTGGCTAAAACAATCAGATTTGATGTGAATACAGTTGAATATAATATGCTATATCCTCAGTCAAAGGGACGTAGCACTAACCAACGTGCCATCACATGCACAATTAATTCTAGAATTCTGAATTACTAAAGCTACTTTTCTGAGCCCACAACAAAAATAAAAGACAATTAAAGCCACACATTTGCTTTATTTTTACATTTTTAATCAGACTTTTTTTTAGACGGGAGAGCAGTTTTGAAGGGGGAGCTGTAAGAAATATTCCCATCAACATTTGTTTTTGTTGTTCAGTGAAAGAATGAAGCGTTCCTAAAGTTCTACGTACATATAAATATGTCATGTTAAATTTTGAAATGTAATTGTATCCTTTTGCAACTTCTACTTGTGAAAAAAAAAGTTTATATTAATGTTGGATTCAGTGTCTTTAATTCATCCAAAATGTTCAGTTAATTCTCATAATAATGCTATTTTCCGCCCCTTTGCAACCCTAGCTGTGATGACAGAATTGAAACCATGATGAGTGCCTCAAAAACAGAAAAGTTGACTCAGAATTTGGATGTCTAAAAATCTTGTCACGAGTGTCAGTTCAAAGGCACTGTGTCTGAAATGTAGAGACATAAGATGAGATCATGTTCAGGATCTGTTTTTAGAAATTTGAATTCAACTGGAACCCGTTTTTATTAGTTCCTTTCTTTGTTCATCATTTAGAGGGGGAAAAAATGAGGGGTATGTACGAACAATTTTTTACTTCTGGGTACCAGAAAAAGTTTGCGAAGCACTGAACTGGCACAAGTCCAAACGTTTTCTTCCAAAGTTTCCCAGCTGTGCTGAAGCAGAGCAGCCTGGAGGGGTGAAGTGTCTGACTGATGACACTGACACTGGACTGAGGACACTCAAAAAGAGAGAGAGAAGAAGAAGGGAACCAGGCTTTGAGTGTATGATGTGAGTTGATGGCACAAAGCCCTGAGGTAAGAAAAATAATACTGTTACATAAGCTTACTTTGTCCTCCAGGCTGAGCTATGTTCTCTTGTCTCCGTGTGTGATGGCCAATGCCAGAGCCCCAGCAGCAACATCAAACCCTATTAGGCTTTATCAACATGAGTGTAAAGAGGGCATCAGTATGCGTGGTGCTCGCATATTGACCCTCAGTATGTCCCTGTTCTCTTATAGCAAACATTTTAGTGAATTGAATTCATCATCACACCTACAGAGTGTAAAGGTTATAACTTTTCACATCATCAAAACAACCACGTCTTCTCTTTAAAAGCATAAAAAAAAAACGGGGGGAAAATGTAGTTGTGGGCTAACTGAGCCAGCCAGAACTTGACAGCCAGACAACTACAGTGTGATCAAGGTTAAGCGTCACAGCACCAAGTTAGGGAAACAATGACAAATGTCCCATAGTCTTGTGACTATGGGACATTTGTCAGTGTTTTCTTGTGTTTTCTTGTGCTTTTGGTTCAGGACTTATTCTCATCTGACCATCTGTTAAAGATGCAGGAGTTGAAAGTTGAAAGTTACAAATCAATATGTGATTTAATTTTCAATACAGACAAATTATATGGTATAATCTAATCTAGTATAGATAAAACAGCCGAGAATTATCCTGTATATATTGAATTGTGCTTCATAACTGCTGTAGCTGACACTGCCTGACTTCAGTGTGTTCTGTGTGTTGAAATAAGGCCTGTTTTTGTAATGGACGGTTGGCTGTAGAGCTGAAACGATTAATCGATGAATCGATTATTAATCGATTACTAAATTAATCGCCAACTATTTTGGTAATCGATTAATCGGTTTGAAGCTTTTTTCATTATTAAAACAGGATTTCTGATTGTTTCAGCTTCTTAAATGTGAATATTTTTTTAGTCTTTGCTCCACATAACAAAGACATTTTTAAAACTGAATCATTTTGGTTTGTGGACAAATCAAGACATTCAAGAACATCGTCATTTCCAGGTTTGACAAACACTGATCTATGTTTTTTTAACATTTTCTGCCATTTTATGGACCAACCGATTCATCGATTAATCGAGAAAATAATCCACAGATTAATCGATTACGAAAATAATCGTTAGTTGCAGCTCTAGTTGGCTGTAAACTGAATTGCCCCTTATTGGGGACTAATAAAGTTATCTGAATCTGAATACTGTCGGTTTTACCTCTAAGTTTTCTCAAGGCTCAGGACTTCCTTGTCCCTCAAGGAGGAAATTTGGTTCGCCTCAGCATAGCCTAAAGAGAAGCAGCACTCTGTAAAAAGTGGATCCAATACTTCAAGATGGCTTGTTAAGAGTCGAGGGCCGGCTCAGAAAGTCCTGTATGCCAGAATATACATGTATGATTGTATATCCAAAGATTCTCACATCACCACTCTGATACTGACAGATCCATCATCTACCACTTTATCCTCCACCGGAGGTTTGCGGGGGGTGCTGTGCATATCTCAGCTGACATAGGACGATAGGCGGGGTACACACTGGACAGTTCGCCAGTCCATCATAGGGCCACATATAGAGACACTCACTCCCACTCTCACACCTATGATCAATTTAGAGTGACCAATTCACCTAATCCCCAAATCTGCATGTTTTTGGACTGTGGGAGGAAGCCGGGGGGACCCAGAGAATACCCCCACACACACGGGGAGAACATGCAAACTTTACAATGCAAACACATTAGCACAGACTATTTTGGACCATTTTTGGTGAAAAACAGAAAAAGAGGACTTTCAACTGTGAAGAGCTACGGAGTAATATTCACATGCCTGACAACAAGAGCTGTGCATACACTAGACACCGACTCATGCTTGAATGCAATCAGGAGGTTTATGTGCAGGAGAGGTCAGGCATCAACAGTTCGTTAGTTAATATATTGATATAATATAATATTGATAATGCAACCAATTTTGCTGCTGCAGAACGAGAACTTAAGGCCTTAAGCAGTTGCTCTTAAAAGGGAAAGCAATGTGGTATCGTGGACCTTTGATGTTATTAGATAAAGGGCACCATGGATCTTTGATAGCTATGATTGCTATGAGAGCTATAGAAGTGTCACTACATCAAAGGAAACAAGACAGAACACAAATATGACAAAATATTACAAATCAACAATAAATAACCAAATCAGCAAAAAGATACAGTGCTGCTTATAGTGTCGCTGAGGGCATTAATTATATTTGGGACTAAAGAAAAATTGTATCTATTGCACTTTGCCCTCAGTTGCCCTCTGATGGGAGAGGAACAAATTCCTCCAATAGGGGATTGCAACATTGCATTTCTCACCATTTTCTATTCCAAATGTTCGACTAAGAAGATGCGCAACTGTGGAACAAAGAAGTTCAAAGTGTGGAGATGAAGGCCTGCCTCTGGTTTTACTTCCAAAGAAGCCCTTCTCCTTATTTTGTAGTAAAGTAATGCATACACAGTGTTATTTGTCATTTGTTTTGGTCCAACATGCTGCCGTTCAGTTTTGCACTTTGCACCTTTACTCTTTAGTAATTAGTCTACATGTGGTACAACAAAACCAAAACAATCAATAAGCAGCTTTAATAATTAAGAGTCACATACCTCGTCTGTTATCTGTCCTCCAAATGTCACCCATGTACCTGGAGAGAAGAGACAGAGACATTTCAGCATTAATAAACAGTTCTATCCCCTCAGTCTTTTCTGACAATGTCAGTATGTGAGTGTGTGTGTGTTTGAGGTCCTAAGAACTAATCCCAGTCAGAGCTCTGAGCAGTGTTTGTTAACACTTCCTGTCTTTACCGGTGTTTCTTATGGTAACACAATTGCAAGACCATGGGTCTATAAGCGCTTATGAACATCTGTGTGTGTCTGTAATGAATATGCATGTGTGTTCCCCTGACTACATGATGCTGATAGTCCAACAGCCACTGCAGGTAAGCCTCACACTAGACTAAGCCAGAGGAGCAGACACTAAATCCTCTGCACATCCCCTCACTGTATTATGCCTGTTGCTTTCTTGTGGCAGAAAACACTTCCCCTTTCAGATTGTGTCAAAACAGTGTCAGCCATCTAAAACTGTCAGAGAGACGAAGAGATCAGAAATACGATGGTGCAAACCTGTAAATACTGCATGGCGTATTTGTGAATAAGATGCAGCAAGAAATTCTGAGCAGTCCGACATGTTAAGTCTCTGTTGTAAGAGTCTGACATTTGGCATGGGAGGACCAACAACACTATTAATCACATTATCCTCAATGATCCATTCAGACCCGGGCAGCTCGAAGTACAGGTGTGAACACACCCATTTGTTCTCCGCCAACAGAAACGACACTAGTGTATTCACGTGGGGTCACCGAAGACACATTTTAATGCCAGGTGTGAACGGGTGAACTCAGAGCTGTCCATTTGTGATGAATAGTGTGAACGGAGCCAAATTTATTAAAGGTGTAATGATTCAGAAAGCACAGAGACAGAAGCACAATAAGCCAACCTGCCGTCACTGCTGCAGGTGCAGCCTATTGATCTCACTTTACAACACAAGACTACCTCCCCATTTCTGCTTCATTTGCTGTATATTGTGGGTGGAAAACTTTATGAATTACATTACTTTGTATGAAAGGTGCTTCATAAATAAGATTAAAACAAACACTTTAACATGTAAATCACAGGATGATGAGGAACAAACTGGATGCCAGAAACATTTGACTTTGCATTAATTTGTATATTTTTTCAATTTGCCTTTCAAATTAGAACCAAACACACGGTCTTGTTAGCATGTCAGCTAATCATCAAGAAATTATCATTACAAATGATTAATTCACTCATTGTCAAAGGCCTCATTTTCTAAATTTCAAGCTCAGCCTTTCACAGTCACAGCACCTTTGTCACGTTGAGACAGATTTGCCTCCTCTATTGACTTCTGCAAAACTCTGCCCAAAACACAACTTGACCCTGTAGCATTCAAGCCCTGCTCCTGAGCTAAATAAGATGGCTGTATACTCTGTTTTATGAGATAATTCTTCTCGTTATCATTTAATCAATGGATGGATGGATGGATGGCTATTCACCATTAAGTAAGTGCTTACTAACATGCATATAAGTAGCATACTAGCCCTTTATTAGTAATTATTAAGCACATATTAACACCTTATTCTACCTCTATTACAACGTGTTTTAAGATATAATAAAGGGTTAGGGCTAGTATGCTACTTATATGCATGTTAGTAAGCACCTAGTGAATGGTGAATATGTGTTCCTTAATATAAAGTATTATCAGGTTTTTATGAACATATAAGTGTATTATTTAACATCTTAATCTATAAATTAAACCACTGCATGTCCACCAATCCTGGGAGAGTGTGGCATCTTCCATTTTCAGATTAGACTTTATGAACAAAACTAACTATTCCAAATAGAAGATCTTGTTATTCAAGTCAAAAAACACACATTTTCTAGCCTCAATTATATAAGAATAATAATGCGACCACTCCAGTCAATTAAATATGCTAATTCATCAACTTCAATCCTGCTGTAAGACTCCTCTCTTTGTTTTATCTCCCCTTGGAATCTTTTCTCTTTATCTCACACCCTTTAAATAGTAGGGAGGTTAAGGCCAAAAAATAGGCCTTTGACTTCAAGTCATGATGCAAAGGTCCCCTTTGGTATGGAAGTACCTTAGGGTCATACAAATAAATTTATCCTAAGACACAAGTGAGATCACACTTTGTATTGGAAATAAACACGTTTTTTCAAAAATGGCCGCCAATGCGCCGAAAATACTCTTGAGCCCATATCTTTGCTTCTGTTATAGCTATAATGACACATTTGGTGTCAAAGTGTACATTTTGGGGGTCAAGGAATCTAATAAAATTGGTTTCAAGTTTAAGAAACCAACAGTTTTCCCATTATTATGACAATTGGGGGTAAAAACGAACATTTCACATTGTGTCATCAAACTGTGTCATCAAAGTGACTTTATTTATCTTTTCCTTCAAAATCATTAATTTTGTATTCAAGCAGTGCAGCTACTTCTGTACATTACATTTGTCCTAAGTAGCATGAGAGTTTGACCAGTCAGGAGTAGCTTATGCATCAGTTCCTGACACATCCCATCTGCACCAGGGGCTCTGACAGCTGTTCAAGGTCTGAGGTGAAAGGTTAACACTTTGAGGGACACATTATTTACCCATTGAATATAAAAATGTGTTTAATGTTATATAACTAATAACTAGCTAACTAGTTAGCTTGGGTAAGGGTTGAGATATGATCTGGTGCAGGTGGAGAGGCTAACGGGATAGCAAGTTAACTCAGAGAGTCAACAGAAAGAGAAGTTAAAATCGGTATCGGCAGGTCAAACTCCCTGAATAACCGGAAATTGCATCCATCCATCCATTCATTATCTACTGCTTTATCCTCCACCAGAGGGTCGCGGGGGGTGCTGTGCCTATCTCAGCTGACATTGGGCGAAAGGCGGGATACACCCTGGACAGTTCGCCAGTCCATCACAGGGCCACATATAGAGACAAACAACCATTCACTCACACACTCACACCTATGGTCAATTTAGAGTAACCAATTCACCTAATCCCCATATCGCATGTTTTTGGACTGTGGGAGGAAGCCGGAGAACCCAGAGAAAACCCACGCACACACGGGGAGAACATGCAAACTCCTTGCAGAAAGGCCCTTGTTCCGAAGTTGTTCCAAATGGGGCTCGAACCCAGGAACCCGGGTCTTCTTGATGCAAAGGCAAGAGTGCTTACCACTACACCAACCGTGGGCCCCGGAAATTGCAATTGGCCCAAAAAATGGCAATAGGTGCATCCCTAGTTAACATGAATCGAGATGCCACTTTTAGTAAGAGCTGTGGTTCACCCACTGCCATCCAGTCAGTCACCAGACACACTCCACATCATCTTCTCTGTATGCATTGGCCCCAATGTTACCAGAAAGGAATCCTCCCCAAGCTTTGTCTGGGGAAACTTCCACTGAAGTTACTTGGCCAGTGTGAGGAGTGGTTGATCAGCTACCATTACTGGTTTCTGACCTGGACTAATGTAGCTGATTGTTTGTCTGAGGCCTTTGTTGCATGCCAAGCAAGGGGCTGAAGTAGCCTCTGTGATGCTGGCATAATATGCAGCCCATGAGATCCATTCGCCGGCTTGAAGGTTCTCTTTCACAAGAAGGTTTCTGACTCTCTCTAACCACTAACCTCTCTCTAACCTTCTTCAATCACACTGATGAGAGGACGGGAGGCTGGATGAAGATGACTGTTGGTATTCAGGACAGGAACATACAAAACCTCATCAGGTGGCAGTGACACATCCAGATCCATTGTTGTTTAGTGAGGTGGCAAGGATTTCACATGCTTCTTCACCATTTCAGCTGGATCTAGGATGTCAGTCAGATTCTCAGTCTGTTGACTGTCTAAAGAGACGTGCTGTTGAATGATGCTGATGCATGTTCCATGGAGGGCTGATGTTGCTATTGTTGATGATGGGCTGTGGTCAATGTTATCAAAACCACCATTGATAACCTTGACTGCCTGAGGTGGGACCACAACACCAATCTGCTCCAGTGACTGATCACTGAATTCGCTAACTCTATGCTGAATGTTTTCCAGCGGTCATATGACACACATATTCCTCTTTTATGCATGGTCTCCACCAGATATCTAGTACCACTTTGCTGGTGTAGTTTGATTGCCAGATATAGCGAAGCTGGTTTCTGAGCTGCATCTTGCAGAGTTGAATATTATTTGCTGCCCAATGGAAGTTGCATCCTGGGACTTCTCAGGTCCAGGAGGTGGCTGATCAGTACCCAATCCATTAAGAAGCATGTGTAAGAATGATCTCAGCATGGGAGGGATAGAATCAGCTTCACATGAAGTTGAACCTGTAAAAGCATGCTTCATGGGGAGATACTCTTGCAGAAGGATTTTGGCTGCTTGGAAGATGATGGAGACCGGAGATCAGTAGATGTGTTTTCATGTCAACAACAGCTCTGCTCAGATCATCATCAAATACAAGGGACCAGACACAATTTAGACTGATCTGATGTCAGGAATGAGGCGTTCAATATCCTCTCGAAGGCATGTGTTGTTGCATTTAATGTTTATAAATCCGAGATTAGAAATGTGCTCGTCATAGAAGGCTGTCAAGTCACACATCACCAGTGATTCCCCTGAGCAACGATAGTCCTCTACGTATTCAAGCAACTCACTGAGGATAAACAATCAGCTTGAATCAGCTGAACTACATCCTGACTACCACCACTAATGTCCACTATAAACTCAGGATTATTTCGCAGCTTGAATGATGAAGAGGGATCTAATGTTTTTTCCATCTGTAGGGTAACCCTTACCCAAGCTAACTAGTTAGCTAGTTATTAGTTATATAACATTAAACACATTTTTCTATTCAATGGGTAAATCATGTGTCCCTCAAAGTGTTAACCTTTCACCTCAGACCTTGAACAGCTGTCACAGCCCCTGGTGCAGATGGGATGTGTCAGGAACTGATGCATAAGCTACTCCTGACTGGTCAAAATCTCATGCTACTTAGGACAAATGTAATGTACAGAAGTAGCTGCACTGCTTGAATACAAAATTAATGATTTTGAAGGAAAATATAAATAAAGTCACTTTGATGACACAGTTCGATGACACAATGTGAAATGTTCGTTTTTACCCCCAATTGTCATAATAATGGGAAAACTGTTGGTTTCTTAAACTTGAAACCAATTTTATTAGATTCATTGACCCCCAAAATGTACACTTTGACACCAAATGTGTCATTATAGCTATAACAGAAGCAAAGATATGGGCTCAAGAGTATTTTCGGCGCATTGGCGGCCATTTTTGAAAAAACGTGTTTATTTCCAATACAAAGTGTGATCTCACTTGTGTCTTAGGTTAAATTTATTTCTATGGCCCTAATGTACTTCTATACCAAAGGGGACCTTTGCATCATGACTTGAAGTCAAAAGTCACTTAACCTCCCTACTAAAAGCCCAAGTGATGACAGTTTCACACCCCATGAACAAACACTTCTACCTGTGACTCTTTTCACTCCCAATTCTATAATAACTGACAGGCCGCGCACAGGGGACAACACAAATGCATTTAACCAGCTGCTAATTGCGACTGTGCAAAACTAATTATTCCATACATTGCTACACGGTACCAGCGACTCACTCCACTGAGGTTCATTTATAGATGACAAGGCTCGGCCAAATTGGATCTGTTGGTGCATCACAAAATTATCTTAACTTAATAAGGAGCAGCAAGCTATAGATCTTAACACGCATCATCAGCAGAATCATGATCAAACTTTCCAGCGGAGGAATACAAATATATGCCATCAACATCAAACTTCAACTGCACATAGTACAGGGATTAGTATACAGTGTGTATGGCATTTTTGTGTTGCCTTTTGTGTACGAGTGTGTGTTCAATCAGCCCTTTAACCTGTCTCAAAGGTGGTGGAAGTATAATCACAGACACTATTCAGTGGCAGCTCTAAGCTTTGTGTGAGAGCGGAAGGCTCAGTGTGGGATGGAAACCCTGTAGAGCTCTAATGTCCAGGCCTTTGCTCTTACTACACTGGAGGTTTGACTCAATTTTCTCTCTGATGGAAATTAAGGCTCTGCCAACAAGAAAGTGCCAGTATTTTTGTTTTCACTGACAGCTTAATGGAAAGTGCTAGAAATGGCTCTTGATGTTGCTATGCGACAATAAAATACCTTTAAAGGTGAGGTAAGTAGTTTATAGTGACATCTAGAGGAGAGGCTGAAATTTACAACAACGAACTGCTCCTCTGCTCACCCCCTCCCTTCCCTGAGCGCTACGGTATCCTCAGCTGGTCAAATGTCGTCCTCGTCGTCTTTCTCCGTGTCAGCAGATGAGGTTCTAGTATTTATTCAGACAACGAGAGGGAGGGGTAGAGGGCGAGGACGAGGGACAGCTCTTCGTGTCCACGGTAGAGCTGTCAGAAGCCGGCGAGGAAGAGGGCGAGCTACCGTGGCCGTAGCAGACGAAGCGGAGTGAGTGGAGGCGGGACTTCCGCTACAAGTAAAGCGACGCTTGATTTGTTCTTCCGGGTTTGTCCATACAGGCTCCAGTCGAAACATGGCGTCTCGCTGCCAACAGTGGCAATGCAACAGCGGCCCATGACTATGTTATTTTTTGACTTTTTGAAACACTATGAAAATGAAACAAAAACTATTACAACGCAGGAGCACATAATATGTATAAAAAAGTGGATTGTGGGTCATATAAACCCATAAATACTATGCAGTGTCCCTTTAAGTGAAAGGTGCTCAAGTCAATGCGGAAAAACCAAGACCAACTCTGCGGAAAGCAACTAACATTCATATTAGTGGCACATGAACAAATTCAGAGATCCTTTTAAAGGTTTTACGTGTAAGAAGTGTATTATATTAAGACCAATATTAAGATCAATTGACCATTATGTGTCATCAGAGATTAAGGAAACATTGAAATACTGGCTTTGCTAACAGTGGTGCAGGGAATATAGTCACATTTTGATTTGCAGGCTACAAACTCTGTTCATGTTTTGGTTTGGTGTTTTTGTCTGCTGCGGAGGCAGAGTGTACATTTATGTTTGGGGTATACACCTTCACTTTCTGGTTATTATGCTGCCCAGTATATGTTTGAGATGTGAACGATAATAGTTTATGTTCCCAGCTGAATGTGAACCAGAGATGTTTCAGTTTTGCAGTGACCTCCAAGTGTTAAGAATTTCAATGTCAGCAGGAGAGGACATTTTTGAATGCTTGAATGATTTTCTGTTCCGTCTTAACCTTTGAGTGCATTGTTTTTTTCACAGTGTGTGAGTGTTAAAATGTGTCGAGCAGGTATGCCTTATTTTATTTGAGACCATATATAGAATTCTAAGACTCACACACACACACAGTCTGTTTTCTGTCATGGTGCGTGCCCTTGTGTTCTGGACTGTTTCTTCAACTTGAATTGATTTCTTCTACACTTCTACTTCAATTACCGCCATCTCCTGTTATATCTGTATCAGTTTCAGTGCAGCTTCAGGGGGCAGAGAAAAGATAAAACAACCTAGACACCACATAAGAAGAAAGACAATGTGTTTGTTTCTTTTTTTTTCTAGTGGATTAACACAACACCATATGTTCTTCCAGAAGATTCAGAATAAATTGTGTAAATGGTGAATACTTCCAGTCCTTTACATGAGCTCTGAGTTTAGCGTTTATACTGTTTTTACCACATGCTGCACAATTATACTCTCTCTCTATATATATATATATTCTCTATATATCATAGCGGACTACACTACTTTAGATTTGAAAGATGAGGTTAAAGCGTGGGTTTGTAATTTGTTTCTATAGAGTTATCTGGATTGAAAAGTAAGTCCAATGAAATTGAAGTCCGCAAAAGCAACCAATACATCCCAGGTCCTCTAGATTGAAAAAAAACAGACAAAGCGGAGTAAAGCAAGTATATTTGGAGCAGAGGAAGAGACGCTAAACATACACATCCATCCTGTTTGCTGCCTTCCACCTTTATTCATCCTCAGTCATTGTTCTGAATCATTGCAGGAAGCATCCAGAGGCAAAAAATACAGACAAGAAGAGTTTATGTTATTATGTGATGGGGGAGAATAGGAGAAGTTTTCATTTCACACAGATAATTTGATCATTAACTACCAGTGCATCCACACTTTCTGCTCTGGTAGCTGCACGCGCACACACAGATACTCATCTGACAGTAGTGAATAAGGAGAGGGTGAATTATCTGCAGAAGCAGACTGCCTGTGCCAACTGACCATGATGAATTCACAAATCAATTATCAATGTATCCTCTCTACATGCCTTCCTGTCAGGATAATATATATATTTTTTAAACCAATTCAGTCAGTAAATTACACTGTTTCACAGTTTTAACATGCTTGTAATTTGAATTGATATCAATTTGTGTTTTTGCTTGAATGTGAAATTAACTGCACAAAGACTTGTGTGGAGATTTAAAATGTTTTTAAATTATTAACTAAATCTGCTTATTCCCTCTCGGTTTACGACTGTGTATTACAAGTGCATTTTTTAAGGGTGTGGTGTTATTCTCATTTGTGTCATTTGTGTCGTTTTGTGCAGGACGTTTAGTAAAGAATATAGTACAGAATGGCAGGGATATTTCACTTCTGGTCTTACCGTCAGTGTAATGATTCCTCATCTTTCCCGCTTTTCCTGTTCTTGTGTCATCTCTCAATCTACACTCTGTCAGCGATGGACATAAACTCTCCTTCTGGTCTTCTCAGCCTCTCCACAGGATGTATTCATCACAGTACAGATGGTTTATATTTGTGGTTCCCCAATAACGGAACATGTTGCCAAAGACAATCAGTGCAGGTCCATCCTTAACAAATCACAGGAAGTTATTTGTTTTATGGCAAAACAAACAGTGGCAACCGCGACAATGCGAGATGGCTTCAAACAGGTCTGACTTTAACTGAACACATCAAAAATTCCAGAAGAGAATTCTACTGCTCAAAATACCTTGTCGTTCAGAAGTTTGATAGGATGGCTACTGCTGCACTGCTGCTGCATACACACAAACCCTTCCTCAGTCAAGTCTGGTAGTGTTGCTTGGGTTGTTTTGAGGCAGAAGAATAACAATGACGAAAATCACCAACAGTTACAGAGAGCAGCTTTTCTTCCCGAGTCACAGGGTAGATGTGATTCAGAGATTCTCCTGCTGTTGTGAACATGTATCACCCAGACAATCCATGCTGCATTAGTCATATATGACTATATGAACATACGGGGCAGCCCGTAGCCAAAAGGAAAGGAACTGGGCTCGTAACCGATAGATTGCCAGTTCAAATCCCCAGAACTAGCAGCTTAAAAACTGGCCCTGATGCCTTCATTAGCAGCCTCTTTTCTGCCTGTTGCCTTGTGTTAGACAGAGTGTGGAGAATCTGAGATTTTCCATTAAAAAAGAGGTCTTTAAATCATTTAAACCTTTATGCAAATGAAGTAATTTCAACAGTGTTTCTCTCGGGGCATCATCATGCTGTTGCAGACTGTGCTCTTAAAGCGTGCAAACCCCTGTGACAGTTACATTTCCTCTTAGCTGTCACAGAACCACTTGACTTTAACTTGATTTAATTTGTGTTTTAATTATTGTTACAGTTTACTGCACTGTAAGTCAGCCATATGAGCTTGAACACACACACACACACACACACACACACACACACACACACACACACACACACACACACACACACACACACACACACACACACACACACACACACACTATGTTAGTGCTATCAGGTTAATCAGTGAAATGCCATTAAGCATCCTCCTCTTTGCCCTATCTCCTTCTCCTCCCCTGCTAGGTTCATGTCCGCTCTGAGCGCAACATGTGGCAGGCAGCTGGCATTATATTGACCTTTACTGCACTGTGCAGCTCACTCTGTCTGACTTCGACCTCTCAATGTACCGTGAGCCACATGGGGCTGCAGAACTCACAAGCAGCCTGGGAGTCATTACAACCTGAAAAACAAAAGTTCTGCCACAGCACCACAAGGTTCTTTGTGCTTGCTGTTAATCTGCAGCCAACAAGGAAATCCCTTTGGTCCAAACTAGTACTCCAGTTTATTAATCCCTGTAAATACCATCTATACATCTCACACACAAACAAGTATGTTTAAATAAGTTTAGAATCTCTTTGAAAATGTGCTTGTTTTTTTGCATGTATACTTAAGAGGCCACCATCTTCCTGCATTTGAAGCAAAAGCTTAGTATACTAACAGAAGAACAATACCCACTTAAAATTGAACTGGTGGACACAAGATGTCTCCTGCTTCACTACAATGTGTATTCTCACTGGGTCATTGATGGAGGTATTAGGTGTCCATGTCACAATGGTGTGTATGTGCAACATGAGAGTGCGACTGATATGAAAACAAGCTTTTAGTGGAAGCAGAACTCAATCAAATCAGGTCTTGTGAGAAGAAAACTAAACTCATTCCTCGCACATCAAAGATGATTCATGTTCATCTTTGATGTGCTAGATAAAATATAATTGAGAAAACTAAATGAAGAAGTTCCAATACTTGAAAGCCATGTAATCCAGGAAAAAATTCACCATATGAGACGAGGAAAAGCTCCTGAGTCAGTGCGAGGAAGATTAGTCAGTGGAAGTTTGACTCAGACATGGCTCTGTGATTCCAAACTGCTCGGAGGAAACGTACATGTCTTACCAAAAGACCGGGAGGCAATTGAAAAATGAACCACAGTTGAAGCATCTGCAGTGTGAACAGTGAACAACTTGTCAAAGTCAGCTCGGCTCAGCTTAGTCAATGAGCGCAAGAAGGCTTTATAATCTGATTTATGGACTGGTGGCTGAGCTGCACATTGAAATGCTCCACTCTGTGCACCGATAACAGCAAGACGTGTGTTTATTCGAAAACTTGATTAAAAAAAAAAAAACGGAAATGCTTTTCTGGTAGCAGTTATCTTGTAACACTCCAATTCTTCAAACTTGGTTTTACTGTATTCACTGAGCTGTGTGTGATTAATATGAACCAAATCCTTGGAATATGTTTGGTTTGCTCAAGATAACAGAAATGCCTCTTTTGCATGGACCGATCAATCTGAGCTACAACAACATCCAACATGTATCATCTGATTATCTAATTCACGTATGGTGTATTCTGAGTAATGTTTTACATTAAAAGACACTATAATGTCCTCCAATAAAAGATTATTGTGTGCAGCTACTACACAGTAAATATTTCACATTCAGTGAAAATGTAAATAATTGCATAATTTGAGTGTGTGTGCTTGTGTGTGTGTGTGTGTGTGTGTGTGTGTGTGTGTGTGTGTGTGTGTGTGTGTGTGTGTGTGTGTGTGTGTGTGTGTGTGTGTGTGTGTGCGTGAGTGTGTGTGTGTGTGCGTTGTCTTCTTTTGCCCACCAGACTAAATAATGAAGCAACATTGGGGCTTCATTTTTACCTTTTTTGCTTTTACCAGGAATGCACAATTTAAATGGCGATGCACACATGAGCCCACATGTAGTTTCATCCATTGTTTTCTTACAGGCTGATGGAGAAATTCAACATGGGTCATTTAGAGTCTACTCACCCAGTCCTAAGCAAGACACTCTGAGTCCAGACTTTCCCAGGTTCCTGCGAAAACAGAAAATAGGAGGCATGAGATGTCCTGTACAACAATCAATACACACAGATAAATTACACACATTCGTTTAAAAAAACCCTGACTTATGTTTGGTGACATGTCTTACGATCAAAAGAATCGAACCACTACAATCTTTGATCTATATAAAAACATGTTTGATGGACATATCAATCTATGATATAAGCATGACATCAAGGAGACAGAAAAACAAGCACGGCTCGATGGGACTTTTGTCTCAATGGAATTTATCAAGACAGCACAGTGAACATCACACAGAGACCTCGGCTACATTCTGTTAACCCCCTCCCATGGTGAAAAAAGAGTCTATGTAAAGTCTGCAGGGGAACAAAAATGGTGCTACAATCAGCAGTTAGGAGAGAAACAATAACATTTTGAAGCTGCAGGGGGAAATGTGATGTGAAGTAAAACAATCAACACTAATTGCACTTAATGTAAAAGTAGTAGTGGTCTAATAAAATACATATTATATACAACTGTGTGGAATATTAGCCATAACTTTTTTATAGAAAGATATAAGATGTATTAGTGTCTGTGTGTACTAGATTAAACACGTTAGTTAGTTTCCTCATGGGCTCCTCATTTGTCATTTGGAACACAAACACAGTCTTTGTATGCATACAGTCATCAGCCTGTCCTTCACCAGTATTTATCCACAGGCTGTCTTCGGAACCTTATTAATCCAATTCATCAAGGGCATGCTGACTTTAGAGTCCATCAGCTCACCTCATCGAAACTTTACTAGTTCATCTGACGACATTATCACCATATTAAGTTCACATGACAAATACATCATTAGATATTTATACATGCCCCACGACAGGGGCATCATCCGTTATTCGAGGCTCTTCACCAGGTAACTGTCCACTAATCGTCGTACATTTGGCTATGAACATGCAGTTAGTTTTTTTTTTATCTTATCCACATTGAATTTGACACGGCAGCATTATTGTTTAAAAAAGTAAAGTGCAAAAATAAGTTCATTCTGAAATAAATAAATACTTCGGTTTGTAAATTCATTCTAAGAATGGCACTCTGATTAGAGTTACACAGGAAAGATTGTTCTTGGTTGGGGGGATCGGCATTACTGTTGCATCATGTACAGATGATGCAACACACACACACACACACACACACACACACACACACACACACACACACACACACACACACACACACACACACACACACACACACACACACACACACACACAGTTTTAAAGCAGGTGCAAAAGCTAAAACTTTTGCTCCCATTCATCAGCTTGCAGACAGCCGGTGGCACAGTTTTCCTGCGGGAGGAGTTACTCATTTTTGTGACTTCAGCAGTTCTCATTTGTTTGGGAACCTTTTTTAGTGAGTACACATGAGAACCAATCTCCAATTAAAATCCACATCATCACTTTTATTTTGAAACTCGCCATCTTTAGCAACAACGTAACAACGAGTGGTGGTGAGCGCACAAGAGAAAATCTCTGAAGTTAATAAGATAAATAATCCTTTAATTTATTCCTGAAAAAAACACGGGTTTATTACAATTCTGTCTTTCAAACAAGCATTTGCCATTAAAAGGTGGTGTAAACAGATCCTTCAGTTGATAAAGCAGGAGTTTTGTAACTCCAAGACAAATTCAAGTAACATTTGAATCCCCTTTTATGAATGACATTAAAAGCAGGAGAGTCACAGATGTTTAGTTATCGCAAATGACTACATTATTATCGTCATCTCATCTGTCAGAATCACTTAAGGTAATTTATTGTGACCTTTGCATCCTTCAATATCAGAATAGTTAATTGGGCGTAAAAATCTAGCCACACAGAAAATTGATTTTGGGCAACGCATTAGATCTCCAACCTATGAGATATCCATAAAGGTGCCCTTGAACAACATGGGTTATTTTGATCTTACACAGGGATGAAGTTGAGCATTATTTTACATGAACAATTTGTGAATATACTTTAATTTGAAGCTCCAGTGTGTACTTCTTTAGCCAAAAACACTGCTAGCATCGCTACCCACCATATATAACGTTTTTAGTTTTTTTTTTATCTGAAGCTGAACCGAGTGTCCGCAGTGAGTGACAGAGACACTGCTCTGAGGAAGACGCATCTTCTCCTGCTGCAGCTTTGTGACATCCATATACACAGAGGTATAGATAGAGAGAGACAGAGGAGATGTGTTTTCAGCCAAGGAGACGAGAAGGGACTTAAGAATGTCTCTACTTCTCAGGTGAACCTGCAGAGCTTTCTGAAAGGACGACTCTATGTGCATGTTCCCTCTACTATCTCACTTTATCAGAGTAACTTTTGTGCATCCATCTTCCCTCTGTCAGTCAGGACAAAAGCACATCAGTGTAGATATGTAACTGGGCAACAAATACATAGCTATACTAAGAAGCTATCCAAGAGCATCCTCTGTCCTCGCATCCTCTGTCTTACCCCTACCCCCCTGTACTCCAGTGGACTTCTTCCATGTAGCTTATTCCTCTCTTGTTAAGGCCACATTATACTTCTCCGACTGCATAATGCGTTATCCGACTGCATTGTTGTGCTTTTGGCTACAGTGAGCAATGGCGTCCGAGAGAGAAAGACTGTTGTTGTTGCAGCGGAATAACAGTGGCCGTTTCTCACCTGAAATAAATATTTTTCTGTCCCAGAACACAGTTTTAAGATAATTTGAGGCGAGAAATTAGCCATTTAGAGTCTAAACATGTGCTGTGTATTAAGATATGACGTATTTATAGTTTGGCAGCGACGTTGTCATTGGGGATCAGCGCCGCCTTTGTGGACCCTCGGTTGCGCACAGTGGCCAGCACAGAGCAGCGTTATCACGGCCTGTCCTGTGGACCAATCGCAGCCCTTGCCGTCTCAATTGTCCCTTGACGGAGTGACGGACACTTAAAAAAATTTTGTGCAGCCGGAGACAACAGAGAGGCTCTGCGACAGGCTCTCCGGCGATATAGGGAGAGCACTACCTGTGGATAAAAGTGTCTGCTAAATGCTTGAATATAAATGTAAATGTAAGAAACACAGGGAGCAGTGAATATAACAACCATTCATTTATATCCAAGTTAAGTTAGGGTTAATACTGTATAAGTGAAGTTATACAATTCAAGTTATGCTCTACAGCTTTAATTCCAGTGGGTTGAAGAAGTCTGTTCAGAGTATTTTTCTGTATTCAGCCAATTTTTGCAGGGCCATTCTGCAGAACTCCCAATGGCCCGGAACAGGGAAAGAAAACAATAAAAGTTATGTGAAGTAACTCCTGCTGCCTAAGAAAGAAAAAAACGAAGACATTCTTACATGTCCAAAAGAGAAGAAGTGCAACATCAGGGCGATCTTTTGATTTCAGAACTGCTGAGTCAGGCAGTGGACGCTCTACTGCCGGTTAATGAGGAAGTTTTTTTCCCCAGCCATGGTTATGAATGATGACGATACAGGTGCGATCTATTTCTGGTCTAAAGAGGAAACGTGAGAGCAAAGCAAAGACAGACTATCCACAGGATTATAAAAAACTGCTCACTGAGTCAAGCGCTATGTCCACAACCCATTTTGACTTTAGCTGCAAACAGAGGGATGGTGATTTATGTTTGTGATCTCACAATACTACAAAGAAAAAAAGTAAAGATGTGTCACAGCTCTGTGCCACTCTTACTGAGTGAGAAACACTAATGTGAGCATGAAAAGGAGCCAAGTTTAATTTCTTTTGCTCACAATCTTATTTTTATTTTATTTATTTTTTTCGTCTGTTGATGGAAGTAATAAAGGAACAAATAGTTTCTCTCAGATAAGCCTGGTTGGCCTGGGAACTGCAGAGCCTTCACAACACATCCACGATTTCAGCTTTCACAGGGATAGATTGCAAGATGGATGGTAGTGAAGGGGATAATGGAGGAGACAAAAAGAATGATGCAGACGGCAGAGAAGGAGAAAATGAGATTTATCCACCTGGGAGATCCAATCAGAGTGATCCTGTTCATTCAAAACCTCTTTCAAATGACTCATCATAGAAATTCAAATGTTTTGAGCCAGATAAATAACCGAGCCCCTGCCACTACACACACAATATTACAGTGTCCTCACCCATCAAATATTTACTGAAATATGAACCCCAGTATCCACTTTTCCCAAACAGATCTACCATAACAAGCCTTCACCATCAATGAGGCTATTCATCTCCACTTAAAGCTGTCTTCATTTGCCTGATGACGGGCATAATGACTTTCTCCTATTCCCCCGGCACTGTGGCAGCGTTACCCTCTCTGCATCTGCCAAAACACACTCCCTCTGTCTCACGCTCTCCTGCACGTCAACAGTCATCATCACAGATCTGTCCTTTATTCATGAATTACCTCCCCCCACTACAGTACAGGAGACAGATGCTCGGCATTAAAAATGTGGTTTATGCTTGGAGTATGGATTTTTTAATGACCAGTTTTTACTAGACGCTTGGGTGCAAATGGTTGAGAAACACCATTTGAGTTGATGCTCTAAATGTGGCTGAAGGCCTTCAATATTAATAACTGAGAAATAACAATTTTTCTTTGTCTTTAATGAAATGATTATAACAGAATTTTGGATTTGAATACATGTGAGACTGTTGAAAGTATGAAGTTCTGGACACTTGAGTTTGTTTGTCTGCCTGTGTGCCATTTTCCATTGTAAACAATAGACATATTTGGTACAGGATTCCTCATGGAGACCAAAGCCTGGGTGTAGTGAGGCAGAAGCTCATTTTTTATGCAGTTTGTTTTGTGTAAATTACACTTTTCACAAAGAGAACACTTATTAAGAAGCAAATAAAATAAAATATAAATTATTGTTTGAAAATACACTTTGCGCTCCCTGTTTTATTCTTTGCGATGTGTTTTTTTTGTTTGCTGATTGATTCTGATTCTCAACTTCTAATAGGATCTGATACTAAATATACTCATCTTCTCGAATTAAAACTTACTTTGAACTTGTATTTTACTTGATTTTACCCATTGCGGTTTGTTATAATACATTATGTTATCATTACCATTACCATTATGTTGGTTAACATTCTTGTTTCTGATTTATTACATGTTTTACCTGCTATTGCTGTAAAACTCTGTAACTGTTTTAATACCTGCACTATAAACTATTATTCAACATTATTGATCACATATTCGCCTCTGAAAATAAATCAAGGTGCCCTATTTGAACAGTCATTTCTCAAACAATTGTGAGAACTATCGACCAATTCACAAAGTAAGGCACTAAAGCTGCTGACTTGTTTCTATTTTCTCCTTTTTTTCAACTTCATCCTCCAACGCTGCTGTGTTTGCTCAAAGTATAACTCGGTCAAGTTGCACTTGCAAGGGAAGCACTGAAGCATTTTACCAAAATTTTACACACAGATTATATCCAAACATATTTTTACATAAATTGCATAATAGTCTTCTTGTGGGGAAACGCTTCAGTGCTAATGACTTGATCTGAGAATAAAATGAGCCAATGGTAGATGATTATCATAGTGTGTGTGTGGACTTATTATCTCCCCATATTCAACTGAGTAATTACTTTAAAAGTCGGAGTTCCAAAGATTAATTTACTTGATTCATCCATACCAATAACTTGTTTATTTCCTTCCTTCTAACTGAAAACATCCACCAGTGAAGTTATAAGTAAAAAGAGGAAAGAGAACCACTGAGTAAAAACAAAGGATAAACTAGTAAAATCATATCATAATATATAAAATCATATATATAAGTGGATCCATTTACAATTATGACTTCAGTCTTCATTTTAGTAGAATCTCCTACCCAGAGTTTATTTACTCTTTACTAATTATCTATTTTCTGATGCATCGTGATTCTCTCTTAAATGAATATGAACTGATTATGAAAGAGCAATAAATGGAAAAAAAATTAATGAAACACAAAGCTTTTTAACACTGTGCTTGATTGAATCACCCCAATGTTGACATTTCAGATGCCCAACTTATGTGTCACCGCGACATTGCATACAGCATAAATGCACGCGTCACTCATAAGCTTTAGTGTGGAGATGGCTGAGCGAGAGGTGACATGAAAGTGTCACATCCAAACAGCACAATCTGAATTATAAGCTGACGTGTGGACAAATGACAAAGAAGCGAGCTGGACAAAGGCTACACACTATGGACTCTGTGTAAAAAAAAACAACTACTAAGTAAATACTTACTGGCAACACAACCAACATGTTAGAGTTTGGCATCAACGGGTTATAGCTGGGGATAATGCTTTGTTTGGATTGTCCATATGAATGGAAGTCAATGCTGTGTCGTAAAAAGAAAAGCTGTGCAAACCTGCGTGAGTGTGTGTACTTATACATTCATGCATACATAAAACTAGATGCACAAGCGCAGCTGTTCATGAATTCGTGTCTAAGCACTCGGCAGCAATCTCAGCAGTGGGGCTATTTTATACCTATCAAAGCCTGAGCCGTGAGTGGGAGAGTGCGGGTGGGTGGGTGGGTGGGCGGTTGATTCAGTGGGTGGGGGGCAGCTTTCAAAGCCTACACCCAGGCAGAGTAATGCAGCAGCAGCCTGCATGGAAGTAATATAAAAGCTGTCACAAAGTGAGGCGAGATAACACCACCACTGGCACTGGTAGGAAGCCCACTTTCAGCTAATCAGTCTTTTGACACACTCGCAGTTCCAGCAGCAATATATACTGTGACATGAGCGGTAATTGTGATTATGGAGAGATTTGTGGCGTTGCCTCTGTGACCTGTGTTTATTTTGTACCCACACTGTGCCCGCTACAGTGACTGACTGCCGTGTCTTTGCATCATGTATTTTAGCATGCATGAGTCACGTGTTTTAAATACAATCACAGTTATCCTTCATTCGGTTGCTACTTGAGGAAAATAGAAAAGCTGAACATCTGCATGACTCATGAGAGAAAGAGAAGGAAAGAGAAAACAGACTCACACACACACACACACACACACAGGTAAAGTATAAAGGAGGCAAGAAGCGCACAGCGCAAATAAAGCGAGACAGCTTCCTACATTTGGAGTATGGCTGAAAAAAAGCGCCCACGTAAATTTTTAGAAGTGGTTTGTACTCCCTAAACAAATGCCTGCAGTATTTTGGTAACAGATGTTACACACTGGATCTTGACCATCTTGATTTACATCAAATGCAAATCCACATTTAGGCCTGGGTGACACTTTCCACATTTCTGCATGTGCGTACATGCCTACGTGGCTTCCATTTGTAGTAAAATGAGGGTCGATGTCAGCCCAGCATGCCGACAAACTCGATCTCATGAGGTTCTCATTTCAGGTGCACCAGGAGTTCACACACATGTCTATGCCCTTGTATACTTTAAGTGATGGTTTGTATAGGAGTGGGTCCTGATGTTCTGTCAGACTTTGCTGCTCCATCAAAAAATGCTACCTTATGGTTTTCCACTTCCACTTACAGTGAAAATAGAGTGAGTAGTGGTATAATATGACTACATTTATTAGTGAGAGCATTATTTGATGGGTGTCATTGGAATATGCTTCCCCTGAAATCCTGATTATTTATGTGAGAATAGACTATCAGAATATACTTCCCTTAAACAGTGATTATAGAGAGAGTAGCAGTATAATAACTATTCCATATAACATAACTAATATGACTTTTAGTACATGATGCTGAAGTGTCTTTGGAGTACTGAAAGGCTACTTCATAATTTTTGTTATTGAATTAGTTCAGTGTGGTCTTCGAAGAGAAAAGACCTATGGACATGAAAGACGTGTGCACACATAGCACGCACAACTTTCTAATGCGACTTTCTAATAATTTTGTTTTTTGTAATGCAATCATAAACCTTGCTTTAGCATAGCAAAGTTACTCATTAATTAATCACAGATTACCCCATGAGGTTGCAGAAATTGAGAGATGTGACTGTGGCTCTGAGCATGTGCAGAACTGCAAAGTAGCAGATTTTGATAGGTAGCAGGGATTGACAGAACACCGGCAGACCTCCTTCAATAACCATGAGTAAGCGTCTATGGTTTAACCGTCCTCTTACTCATCTCTTTTTTGACTAAATCAAGAACACACCACCGACTGGACTGAAAAGTGTGCACAATTAGTGCTAATGTAAAAAAAAAAATGCATCCACAAAGGGTCTGATTCAGTGCCATTGGTGAATATGTGCTGTTTTGTTTGTTTCTTAAAAAGCTGGTAGACTTTATTTTGAGTTAAAGAGGCCAAGCAACTGAGTCACAGAGGAAACAAACCTCCTCCTCCTGTGTGCACGCGTCTCGTATTTCATTGACCCATTCATCCAAAACAACACTGGCATGGAATTTGTTGCTCTATAAAATATGTAACCCAATTTTCTCCTTTGCTGAAGTCATAATTACTATGGTCGCTAATATAACAGATGTATAGATGGTAGTAAGCTGCCTGAACAGATGATTTATGTGGTAGTATTTAAAGAAGGACAGTCTCTATTAAGCTGTTTGGAATGATGGAAAAATTATTCTTGTGTTAAATGGAGTGATAATCGAGAACTATAATGGAAGAAAAAAAGATGTGACAATTCAGGAAAATAATCTGTGAGTGTTGCTGTAAGTCAACCCCCACAGTATAAACATATCACTGGGAGCAATAGTAGATAATTATGTAGCCACTGTCATTGTGTCAGTTCTGTTAAACAAGGATCTGATGGTCTCTTCTTATGAAAAATATACACAAGCCTCGCAGTTTGTTGCACAAAATGCAAATGAACCACAATTAGGTTTCACACTCACAGGGTAAAGCTTTGCCAATGTATAGCTGTATGGATGTTGACATGTTTATGGCAGCTCAAACACAAGTATGTGTTTATAAACATCATTAGGCACCAGTCATTGTTTAACCGAGCTACATTAGGACATGATCAAGGAGAGCAATGAGTGCCTGTGGTGATCTGAGAGTGACTGTGTGGGCTAAAGATCCTCACAATTCATTCATGACTGAACAGCATCAACAATTGAGAATGCATTCATCAAAGCTGACTAGTTTTCAAAACTACGTAAACTTTGAGAAAGGACAAAACAAGTAACTACAGAATCTACTGGCGACAGTCAAGCACTTCTTTGCTGTTGAATAGGGCTGCAACGATTGATCGAGTAACTTGATTACAAAAACTCCTTCATTCATTTAATTCCTATCTCATGAGTTATCGAATATTTCTGTAATCAAGTATTCTACCGATTATTCCTCGATTAATCGCGTAAACAGGAAAATAATTTCAAAGGGGATGTATTATGCAAAATCAACTTTTTAATCATTTAAATCCTCACATTTGGGACTCTGGAGGCCCGACCAGACGGCAAAGTGTGAAAAAAGATAACTCCCTCATGTTTTGTGGTCCTCCTCAGTCTAAGTACAGGAGATAAAACACGCAATGTTGACTTCCGCGCTCACTGGGACGTCACAGTGCGCAAAATTCCTGGAATTGATGTCTCGTAGAGCTCCGCTTTGTTCGTAAACGGTATCTGAAAACCGCGAAGTCCGCAAAAAGTTCTATTCTTGGCTCCACAGTGCAGCACAGAGTCCTACACAAACTTCCAGCCTCAGAGGATTTATCTGTCCAGTGGATACATGTGCCTGCTCGAGCCTGCAAATGATCACTTTTCCAAATGCTAACTGCTGTTAGCTCCCAGTAGCCTCTGTGGCTAATGTCATTTTCTGCCCCTTAAGTTTTGTTTTACTTTTTGTTTTGTTTTTCAAGGTGGACCTAAAGAGATACTACTGAATAGAGTGTTATAAACAAGGCTTTTTGCATCCTCAATTAATCAAAGACTAATTGCTAGTATACTCGTTTACAAAAATATTCGATAGCTGCAGGCCTACTGTTGAACCACACTGATGTCAATCCTCTGAAAACGGTGACCTTCTTGTCACGCAGACAAACTGTAAACATTATACACAGAGGTGTAATACAAGGCTTGTCAGATTTTGCATATACCAGCACATCTGTGAAAGAATGATACTGAAGTAGAGAACTTGGGATATGCAGCAACTTTAAAACAACAGACTTTGCAATAAACGGCAATAAAAAAAAGAAGTGGTGGAACAATATGTTCTCCTGCCAGCATCATAATTATTTTAAAAAAAAACCTCTAACTTTGTTGGTGCTTTGGTTTCCAACAACAGATGCCATTGTTAGACAGTGTGTTACAAACACAAGTGAGGCCTGAGAGGAGAAATGTTTGTTTTATCAAACTTGTAAATATGGTAAGACACCAACAGTAGCATGTGGATCAGTCCTTGTGATCTGACCAAAACACTGTTTCAGAGCATTACAATGTTTTTTTGTTTATTTGAACCAGAGGGGAGGAAAAAAAGAGAATAGGTGTTTTCTCTTTGTAGTGTTTAAAAACAGTGAGCGTTGTCCTCGACTAGATGATTTTGAGCCTGGAGGCAAAAACAGAACAAACACAAATTGAGATTCTTAGAAGATCCCACATTTCCCTCCAGCAGAAGATGGCACCCACGCACAAGAGCTTGAAGCCAGTTTGTAATGTGCAGTCATCAATAAAGTTTTCATCGTCTGTTATTATTTTGTATGATGTCACAAAATGCCACTTTGTCTTTGCTGCTGTCAAGTAGAAAAGAACAAAAACGAAGGAAGATACACCAGAAACACCAACCAAACAAGTGAAGCATGTATGTGTGTATAAATGTGATGTGAATGCTATTAACAAACCATATTGATGTTGTTGTAATGATAAGAATGATAATGTTAATCATAATGACACTAGGTTTTAATTTGAAAAGATTGTTAATTCCACCTATAGTCAGACAGCCTGTATTATTCCTGTAAACATAACTTAGTTTAATAGACCACATAGAATAGTTTGTGTAAATGTATGTAATAATAACTAATAAGAGCATATACTTTACTATACAAAACCTCCAATATGTCTTTATATACACTATATACTGCATATGCAGTATAGTGTATACGGTACCTGATATGACCGTCTCCGTGTGATGCATCTCTTTTAAATTAACTTTAAATGGAAGTGTGTGCACACTGCACATAACATACTGTACATATTTGTGTTTACTTCACTGTAATTAAATTCCCTAGTTTGCATTTCACAGCAAGGATTTATCTCACCATTCAAAACAACTTTCTAATGTAAATGTTCCATGTTATAACTGCAGGGGATCTTTTATAAAAGCTCTCACGCCCTGGATAGAAAACATGCTGATCTGCACTTCCACTTACACAAGCAGCTGGCCATACAACCTGCTGGGAGATAAACACAATATAATGATCTTATATTTCAGGCCAAAGTGGTCTGCACTCAACTATCGAAGACAAACAGCCTGTTATGGACTTTTAAAAATCACAGGGACAACATATCAATGCTACATTAAAATTAATGTTTCTTTCTAGCAGCACTTCTTTGCAACCAGATAAATAATTAATAAGCTGTTGACAAATAAAACTATATTATATATAACTATATTGTGATTAAAAATGTAAGGAGGACAGACAAGTGATTATCTTCCCATTTGTCTTTCTACAGATTCCCACATTGCAGTGAAAACACGCACACAGGCAGTGTCTTCATTTTCAAACGTACTAATTTGGAAAATAAACAGGGAAGTGTGCCACTCCAATAGCTATGGGAGGAATTGGGAAAAAAAAGTGTTCAAAAATCTGTGCTGCCACCTGAGCAGCTTCTCTGTTAATAAGGCTGGTTTGTTCACTTATGCTGAGACTCACTGCTGTGCTGCAGAGATCTGACCAGGCACAGAGGGAGGTGGACCACCTGAGATCTCTCAGAGATCATCAGTGCATCTATACTGTGTTCTTGTCAGGAGAAGATCGTATAGTAGATGGTACAAGTCACTTGCACAGCAATGACAGCTGGCTAAGTGTCTTTGAGAAAAGCAGAGTGGACGATTATGTGAATGAAATTGAGTAGGACACAAAAACACACAAGTTAATGAGCAAAAAAGACCTCTGTGACACCTCTTCCACTAATCCTGATGGGTCATTAGTTTTACTCTGAGACTTCAATCAATAAAAAGGCGATTAATTCATGAAACTCACACTCACACCCGACACTTTGGCTAAATGAGAACCAGGTCAAAAACAAATGGAAGTGGGAAAAGTAATAGTTTATTTGCCACAACTGTGCATGTTAATGGCTTTGCTTCAATATTTTCAGTGTGGGCACGCTTTGATTTACTGTAGATGTGGCTGTTATTAAGAATTAATCAAATGATTCAAAGGACTTTGCTTTAAACAAGTCATTTAACTATAGCACTGATGTCATCACACAAAATCATCAACAGAACCTTTTTCTCTTAACTGAACAAATTACATCATGCACAAATTGTTTCAATGTAAATTGTGTATAAAATATTACTAATATACTAATGGCCGTGGCACTACTTAACCAGTTGTATTTATAAAGCACTTTTCTACCCTTGATGACCACTCAAAAACTGCTTTAAACAGTTAATACAGTATTGCCATTCACTCATTCATACAGCGCACCTACGTGCAGCACATTTCTCTCGCTCGACTTTCATACCCATTCACACACTGCAGCCAGGACTTAAGTGGATTAAGTGTCTTGCCCAAGGACACATCGGCATGTAGTTGAAAGATGACTCTCTCTACCACTGAGCTACCACATTACTATTCCCGACATATACATTTTTATCACTATGTTCGCAGAAAAAACGAGCAATAAAAGTGTAACTTAAAGCTATTTCTCCCAAAGGCACAGTGACATGGCAATTTATGTCACAGTGCTGTTCCTATTAAGGGATTGATATTCGGCTGTGATATCATTTATGGGCCGTTCATTAGGTTTAAAACTGTGATTAACACAGAAACACATCTAAATACACTGACACATAAAATACAGGAACTGTTTTGTTTTATATATATATATAAATGCACAAACTCCCAGATGACACAATTCAATAGGGGAAAAAACTGTTCTTTAAACAAGCATGCACACACCCAGCTCCGATGCAGTAGTGTCAAACACATTCATACACAAGTGATGCGATTGAATTAAATTTACTCCCGAGAGAAAATTCAGAGCCAGCACATTTTCAGGCTATCACAGTGTAACGCTGGAGTGAGTGGAACACAATCAATAAATCCTGCACAACACGACAACAGATGCCTCCAATGCATTCTCAATTAATGGCTGCTGTACAGACGTTACACACACACACACACACACACAAAATGACCAGTTTAATGAATCGAAGACATTTATTTAAGGCCATAAAGTGAATAACAGGAGAGAGACAAAAACTGCCATGTCTCCAATGTATTGTCATTATTATTATTATTACAGTTGTAGTCATTATCACTGTCACAGTGTCAATGAATGATTCTTAATAATGTGACAATGAAATGACTCATCTTTGTTATTCATTAACTTTTTTTTTTTTTTTCAACAATCACAGTAAGTGTTAATTCCTCTCCGGGGCAAAATAAAAAAGTGCTGAATAAGAGACAAATAAAGTCAAAGCAAAGGTCTGATTTTGTGAAATTAAAAGCAATTGCAGTCACATGCAGTGTAATGCCTTTGCCTTTTTCACATTTAAACTTCTTTTGTGATATTATTACTTCATGACAAGTGAAAAATGTTAATTATGTTTATGGAGTCACAGAAGACTTTTTGTACAAAATGTTAAATGTTTCGAATACATTATATTTGCTTTTTATATATATATATTTAATACCACATGCTACAATAGAAGATGGTCATTGTTTGACATTTAGACTGCAGCGCCAATTAAAGCAGGCTATAATCAGCTCAGGCCTGCATGCTGTGCAACAACTAAATCCCTTCAGGGATCAACAAATGCCTTTGGTTTTTTTGAGTCCAAATTGAATAAAAGGTTGATGAAACAAAGTAAATCTTAAATGAATGGTAATGAGATGACCTTTTGTTGTAGAAAAACATGGATTTAGAGTTAATGTGCAAGTTTGGCGATCCAAACGAAATGCTTTCCACTGTGTTCAAGTGGAAAATAAACCCTTCAATGACAGGGACTGAATCACATTCACCCCTGCAAGCGACATGGTGGTGTGGCGATCTAATACTAAGACCCTGTTTTATACCTGATAACATTGGTATTGTGTGATCTGCTCATTTTCAGATTGTGCCAACTGCAAATGCATCCTGAATATGTCCTCAGGTCCCAGCACAGAAACATTCTGAGATGGTTTGAAGACTCGTGTCCACATTCCTGAGCTGGATGAACACCATCTGTCCTCAGGATGCTTTTAAGCGCTTCTCCTGAGCAGAGTCCTTTGGCCTGTAGTCTTTTATTTAGTATCCACCACAATGTTAACACTAATGGCCATGTTTCATATCAAAGCAGTATCAGCGAGGCTTTGGTTCACCCTTTCTTTCGCCCCCTCTCTATCCTTGTCACACACAAAATCTATTGATGTCCCAATCAGCTATTTTGGCCCCAATGCCGATCTGTTCTTTTTTACTATCGAGTATCTGTTGATAACGAGTCCCAACACAAACTTATATTTGCCTGGTTGACAAAGCTGTACAGTACACGACGCTTCAGTTAAATACAGTTGCTTACTGAAGTTTAAAGAGAAAGACAGGGTTCCCACACCTTGGTTGACATCAAATTCAAGGACCAAAATGTGCTAACAAGCTTCAAGATGGGAGGGCAACTTGTAAGAGCCGATTCACCCATGGCGTCCACTTTTATTGATTTGCAGCACACTCTGCATCTGGCCAAGTGATTGTCCTTGGGATCTTGGACAAGCCAGTCTTTGTAATTTCTTGGAGATTTTGGAATTTGCATTTACTAGACATCACCTAATTTTTTCCGTCTCTTGCTCTCAATGTTACTCGCTCACTGTTCTGCATGGAATCTCACGTCAAGTCAACGGCAGAGAGAGAGAGACACTAGTAACGCTGGTAATTACGACTCAACGGTTTCTCTGTGTAAGCCTATAATCTATGTACATGAAGCAATGCAGTACGCATGAAACAGTAGGTGGTGTTGTGTCAAAAAAAGGCACATCAGTGACAGGAGACATTTACCTATCAACTAGAGCTGACCAATCGATAGAAATTTAATCAAAATCGCAATACAGCTTCAAATCCCAGGAGACGCAAGAATTGTTAATGCCAAAATGTGTGTCAAAATATAATTTTAGACGAATGATTATTACACATCTTAATCTACAGACTGAAGAGAACATCTTTGTTTCTTAGAGCTGCACACATATCACACATTAATCCTTTTGAATATGTTTTTTTTTGTTGTTTTTTTAAATGAAAATGAGAATGATGATGTAAAAATTACCATTCCCTCTGATATCACGACTCATATCGCAATCACATTTCTTGTCAAAATAATCGCAATTACTTATTCAATATTTTTCAGCCCCAATATCAACTTAACTTAATGACTCATGTCTATGGTGATTTTCACCATACGTTATCTTATATATTAGTTATTTTTCTAAAACTTTCAAGAGCCTTGAATTTTTTATGTGTCTGTGTGAGTACAGTGCACCAGGTAAAGAGGACAGTTGATCAAAGCAAGGTATCATAATTAGGTTATATCAAACACAGGTAACATGAAATAAATGACTCAATGAGCTTGACCCAAATCAAGTCCTGCTATAGTTACAGCTGAGCTAGATGTGGAATGTGCTCACGAAAGTAGCCGACAGTCGGCACATGAGGAAACTACAACTGGAGTAAAAAATCAGGGAGAGGCGATTGATCAAGTGGTTGTCGATCTCCAGGCTTTGTTAAAAAAAATCCAATACTTGGGGATACTAGGATCAGTTCAGCCCTATTAAAAAAATGGTTTTGTTCTCATCAACAAAAATGACATCAGTGTGTATCTGAATAAACAGTGTGGGAAGATACATCTAATCAAGTGGTCATAAATCATAAATCAGTGTGCAGCAGACAATAATATGAGATTAAAATACTTCATTCACTACATTTGTTTCTGAGCGACCATTAAATACTTTTCCAAACATCTATATATTAACGCCACTAATGCCAACATCACTTGGGGATCTAGTTATCACCTCCCTGCTTCTGCCAGTGCTTCATATGGACTGCAAATGAGTTCATACCCACTCTGACCACAATGAGAAAACCTTGTTTGATCAATTCATGCTGCATTATTCACAAGCGCTCACTCAGCCATGCACTGCACCTTACAAGACTCTCTCCCCCTGTCACTGTGTGTCTTTTACCCTGTTTTACATTTACGCTCCATCTTTCCTTCTTTCTTTCTTGATTGCATTACCAACCACGTCTGTGGTGATAGGATGACATGAGCTTGGATTCTTCACCATCAACACAGAATCATGCTCAGGGACTTTTTTTATAAGTTACATTTTAGAATACAGACTTGGACCTCAGATTTTCCACTGCATCCTCCTGGATTTGACCACACGTGTTTGTATCTGTATTCTCATATGGAGTTTGGGCCTGCGGCTGATGCTGCTGTTGAAAATATAAATGTCCCTCATTATGGACTATATCTGTTTATCTTACAACTCCAGTCTCAAATTGGTTTAACCAAACTGTGCAAATAAGCTCCTTTAATATTCAGAATTATTGCTTTTACTTATGTCCATTTGTGCTTACCTTGTTAAACCTTGTTTGTCATTTTGTACAATAAGTCATTTTGCTTTATTTAAGCAACAGTAAAATAAAAAGCTAATCATGCTGTACATCAACAGCATAATGCAAAATTAATTTGTTATTGCTGACTGTACAAGTAAGCCTGACTTCACCTAATTAGAGGCAGTAGGAGTTAATAACACACGTGTAGCAAACGTCCAGCAGTGACACGAGCATTAGTGTACACGCCATCAGGATTACGTGGACAGAAATCCCTTGGTGTGTTGGCATTTGCCAGATGTTTATGTAATATACTTATTAGACTCTAAATGAGTAACTGAGATAAACTGGGCTTCACTTTAAAAGTGCATACAAAGCAATATAAACTGATGAGTGCTGTGTTGGCAGCATAAGGACTAATGAACCCAATAAGCTTTTTTTCCACAAGAAAAATTGCATCATTAAAATTTTAATTTCTGTTGGGTCTCTCTTAACCCCTTGTTCCGCTTCACTCTCACTCATCCAAAAGATCTAATAATTATATGATGGTTAGGTCTAAAAGCAGAAGCACAATGGTGCATGGGATCCATATACACAGCAACGCACATCCAAGCCATGTTGACTGCAATGGTTAACAGGGAAAAAAAGAAAGAAATGGGAACAATGAAATTGGGATAATTACACAGGGAGGAGAGGAGCAGAAGAGAGGAATGGGTCATTCACTAAAGCTACAATTAGCAAAGTATGCAAGTGTGTCATCATGCAGATGTACAGTATGCATGCGTATCACATGTTTTCTCTTGGGTCAAAAACATACACATCACAGAGACCGACAAGATATTACATGCAGAGGTGGAGTTGATGAAGATGTAGGGGTGGACAAAACAAGGGTTTTTCACCTGAGGTTTGAGATATAAAATATTACTATGTGATCGATGACCAGTATGAAAGAATTAAAATGGCTCCGTTCATGGTTGTTTCAGGTTCTTTGGACCCAAGGAACCAACTCACTGATCATTTCAAAAGATGCCAGGAGTGTAATCCAAATAATGCTTTTATTTATTCTGATTTTCTTTATGAGAACTGTGCTTCCAAGAGCTCAAGGTTTGAAAAGTTAAGGGAGCAATATATATTGTTCAACTGCAAATGTTTACTTCCCATTCTTATAGCTATATTACATTCATAAAATATGAATATGGTTGTGGCAGTGGGGCTTGGTTAGAGCGACGGCTGCTGGAGGGAAGGAAGGAGTGGCTCAGCCGGTGATCAGACAGCTGGACAGAATCAGGTAATCAGGAAGCTATATAAGCATGTTTGTAACCTGGTTCTGGTCTCTTGCAGTAGGCTGGGTCCGCACGCAGACCCACACAGAGAGAGAGACGGAGAGACACGGAGTAGACAGAGAGAGAGACGGGGAGTCAGAGAGTCAGAGCAGCGCAGCGCAGCAGAGCGCTGACATCGCAGCCACAGCTGACTTCTTTTGTTTGTTTGGTTGATTGTTTTCATTTGCAAATAAACCGGTCTATTTACTCCCTCAACGCCGCCTCCTCGTCCTTCCCGAACCCCAGTGAGTGGGAAAAGCTCACAGTGGCACCTGAGCAGGGACTCATGGAAGGACAATCTCCCCTGTCGCTGGCCCTTCAGCACCTCGCTGCGATGCAGGAGAGCACCACCACGCTGCAGCAGCAGCAGTCCCAGCTCCTCGCGGACATTGTGGCGTCACAGCGGGACGATCGTGCTCTCCTGCGGGAGCTGCTGCAACGCCCGGCTGCCCACGGCGCCGACCCGGAGCCCGTTCGAGGACGGTCTCCGCCCGTCGCCCTGCAGCGGATGACCGCGGAAGATGACCCGGAGGCATACCTGGACATCTTCGAGGGCACGGTGGAGGCGTGTGGGTGGCCGGAGGAGGAGAGAGCGCTTCGGCTTCTTCCCCTGCTCACCGGCGTGGCGCAGCTGGCCGCGCACAGCCTGCCGGCGGCCGCGCGCCACGACTACACACAGCTGAGGAGAGTCATCCTGGACCGGCTGGGCAGTACGTCGGAGGGACACCGGCGGCGGTTCAGGGGGCTCTCCTTTGAAGAAGCCGGGCGCCCCTTTGCATACGTGCAGCAGCTCCTGGACGCAGCGAGGCGCTGGCTCCAGCCGGGGACCCACTCCGCAGAGGACGTCGTTGGACAGGTGGCGCTGGAGCAGTTCATCGCTGGGTTACCATCGTCCACAGCCAATTGGGTCCAGTGCCACCGCCCGGCCAACATCGAGGCAGCGATCGTCCTCGCGGAGGACCATCTCTCTCTTCCCCGGCGGAGCATGAGGGAGGAGACCAGGCCAGCGACGATCCCTGCCAGCCGTCCCACTCCAGCCCCGAGGAGGAGGTTCCCAGCGGCATCGGCTCCTGCACCACACCCACACACACACACACACAGCCGGAGCATGCATCGCTCCGGTCATCTAATTACCCTCTGCCGTCTTTCCCTCAGGGCCCAGCCTACACGTCTGATCACCTGGCACCCCGGGGGGCTCCTCAGACGCCAGGGCAGGTGTGCTGGCGGTGTGGGCAGCCCGGCCACATCAGAGCAGAGTGCCCGCTCATGGAAGTGGGGCAAGTGGTTCGGGTTGCCGGGCCGCCGGCCCCCTCCCCCGGTTCGGAAGGGACGTACCGTATACCGGTATGTATACAAGGGGGTACACATCAACCACAACCCCATCACCTCGGATATGATAAGACACTGAACCGGATCATGGCCCGATTTTACTGGCCGGGCATTCCGGCGGATGTAAGTCGGTGGTGTGCATCCTGCCGCGAATGTCAATTAGTCAACCCTCCGGCCACCCCAAAAGCGCCTTTGCGCCCATTACCATTAATGGAGGTCCCTTTTGATAGACTTGCCATGGACCTCATCGGGCCATTAGACCGGAGCGCACGGGGATATCGCTTTGTATTAGTTCTAGTGGACTATGCAACGCGATATCCCGAGGCAGTACCCCTGCGCAACATCTCGGCGAAGAGTGTTGCACAGGCACTGTTTCAGGTCATCTCCCGAGTTGGGATCCCGAAAGAGATCCTGACTGACCAGGGCACATCGTTTATGTCACGTACACTACGCGAGCTATACGAATTACTGGGCGTCCGCTCAATCCGGACTAGTGTGTACCATCCCCAGACTGATGGCCTGGTGGAGCGGTTTAACAAAACACTAAAGAACATGATTCGTAAGTTCGTACACGAGGATAGTCGTAATTGGGATAAATGGTTGGACCCTCTGTTGTTTGCAGTGCGGGAGGTACCCCAGGCCTCCACGGGTTTTTCGCCCTTTGAACTCCTGTTCGGCAGAAAACCTCGGGGTGTCTTGGACCTGGTTAAGGAAAACTGGGAGGCGGGTCCAAGCACCAGTAAAAATGAGGTACAGCACGTACTGGACCTGCGAGCAAAACTCCATTCACTGGGTCAGTTATCACGGCAGAATTTGCTCCAGGCCCAGGAACGTGAACAGCGGCTGTACAACAGAGGGGCTAGACTTAGACAGTTTTCACCGGGAGATAAAGTGCTTCTATTGCTACCATCGTCTAGCTCCAAATTACTCGCCAAGTGGCAAGGGCCCTTTGTGGTCACACGGCGAGTGGGGGATGTTGACTATGAGGTTGTGCGTTCTGACAGGGGTGGAGCAACACAGATTTACCACCTTAACCTCCTCAAAGCCTGGAGGGAGGTGGCGTCTGTTTCTCTGGCCACCACGGTGATTGAGAGAGATGAGCTGGGACCGGAGGTGACTAAATTAAACAGGTCGGCGCCGGTCCCCGTTGACGGTCATCTCTCGCCAGGCCAGAGAGCAGACGTGGCCGCGTTGCAGCGGTAGTTTGCCGATGTGTTCTCTCCCCTGCCAGGACGCACAAACCTCATACACCACCACATAGAAACTTCCCCGGGTGTGACAGTGCGTTCACGACCCTATCGCCTGCCGGAACATAAGAGGAAAACTGTTCAGGCAGAACTTCAGGCTATGTTAGAGATGGGAGTAATAGAAGAGTCCAACAGTGACTGGTGTTGCCCCATTGTTCTTGTTCGCAAGTCTGATGGGTCAATACGGTTCTGTGTGGACTACCGTAGAGTCAACGAGGTGTCCAAATTCGATGCCTATCCAATGCCCCGGGTCGACGAACTCCTGGATCGGCTGGGCACGGCTCGCTTTTTTACGACACTGGATTTGACCAAGGGCTACTGGCAGATTCCCTTGTCGCTAGAGTCCAGGGAAAAAACGGCCTTCTCCACTCCGTATGGTTTGTACCAATTTGTCACGCTTCCATTTGGGTTGTTCGGGGCCCCAGCCACGTTCCAGCGCCAAACTTAAAAATAAATATGTACCCACAATATTAAGCAAGTGAAAGATTTTCATGAATGAATAACTTAAAAATATATAAATAAATAAAATAACCAGTTTTATGTTGCACTGCAATAGTGGTTATGCTATGGGACACGATGGACACAAAATCCCTACCTTTTGTGATGGATGTGTTACAGTGACTTTCAGAGTTAAGGCTGATTTTACACTGCGTTAGGGCGACTATGGTGAACAAAGGAAATGGAGGTTGTCACAAAACGAGAGGATGGAGGACAGGAAAAAGGATTTGTCAGCTTTGATGTTGACACTGCTTAAAAACCCACATGCGAAAACAATATGTCTTAGTCGTGTTAAAGAACAAGCTGAGGGAGTTTCTTACACAGTGCATGTCCACCCTCGATTCATCACACCCCGTTTCACTGATCACATCTGTCTTTGCTCACTCACTCGTACTTTAACACAGCGTGCACCAACATGCACCTTCTGATCTTCTGATTCAGCAGAGCCGTCTCCAAGGCTCAACATCGATCTGGGTGGTCAACATGATGTGGTGCATGTATGAGCGAGTCCAAAAGAGCAGTAAACGATCTCTCTCCATGTCATACAAAGCTTTAAAACCACATAGAATAGCCAGATTCTGCCCCATATAAAACCCATTTTTAAATAAACCCTCACAACCATCGAGTCAAGCTTCTCTTTCACAGACACACACACACACACATTAGAAAAACCCACACATCAGAGCCTCTTGATTGCAGCTTTTGCAGTCATTCACATCTCCATGGAGACAGAAGTCAATTATATGGCGTTAGTATGGTTACAAACAGCTCCACACAAGCATTACACATGAAGAGACTGTATGATAAAGAAGTGAGAGGAGAGAACTTGCATTGCTGCAGGTATTCAGCAAACTACAACCATTGCATTTGTATTGTTATCATAAAACAGGATGACAATAAATAATTTCTTAACTCATATCTGACCCAGTCCATCAGTGAATACTAAATAATGTGTATTTGTAATCAAGTGATGGGAGTGGGAGTTTTCCCTTTTCTTCTTTATTACAACCATCCCAAACAGAGATGTGTTCATAAAAAGACCTGATGGAATTTTGCTGTTATGCAAGACTGAAATCCTCCTGAGCTACAGGACAAGTATCATAACTGTTGCAGGTTAATGCAGTGACAGAGCTGTCAGGAGAGCTAGTGTGAAACCAATATGGCTGCAGAGGGTTTTAAGTTGTTAAAATCTGGTCTGATGGTTGATTTTTTTCACAAGCAGAACTGTTAGGATGGGGAGTTTGAGCTGTGTTGACTCTGAGCTTCATATGTGTACTTATCCACTGCAAATAATGTGTATCTCTCTTTCTCTGTTGTAACTTTGCAAGTCATAGGAGACGAGGCAGAGTTAATTTTGGAATGAATGCAGGGCTAATAATGCCGTCGGGTATAATCTACATCATCTATATTCATGAAAATAGCCGCTGAATCGGAACTATCTGCAGCGAGCTGAGCAAAGCTAACCTTTAGGCCGGCTGATTATTGATTACTGTCCCCTTGATTTATTAAGATGGAAACATTCATTAGCTTTCAATTTGACGGAATGAGCCAGTTTATTCATAGCTGCTGTTGAACAGAACGGTTGTGCTGAACTTAATACAGAAATAGTGATCATGAAGAATATTTTACACAGTAATGCCCCTGACCTCTGTCTTCAACCTCAAGCCCCAGCTTTTCCACCAACAGAGTTTCTCTGTGCTGCAAGTGCATATGCCTCTGACTATCTGTGGTCTGTGCATCCTGTTAAGCCCCGGACTGAAAAGACTCAACTCTTCTCACCCAACTCTGCACTGCCCAAAAGACTGAACTGCGTGAACACACCGCCACACTCTGCTGCTCCGTTCAATCTGCGGAAGACTCTTTTCATTAAAGGTCATTCAAACTGCAATTCATTGTGACGTTTGCGTCCCAGTGTTGTTTCACACCCCCTTGACACACAAAACGGCAAGATTACGTGAATATGTGGTTCAGCTGCCATTTCAGTTTATTGACCTTTTCTATCCAGTTCTTTGTTTTCAGCTCCATTCATACCCATCTCTCCCTCCACAAGTTGGACAAAACAAATCTGACCATCCTAGCACCTTTGAATAAATACAAAGCAAGTGTTGGTGAGATAAAGACAGCACTTGAATTGAGATGACCCCGTTGTTCTCAACCCTGACTTCAGAGAAAACTCTTTACAGTGCTGCTGGGATCAAATCACAGGGACCGCGTCATCGACATTTCTATTCTTGCGGTCACAACAACAGCAAACAAACAAGTTCATAGCCAGCTCCTACAGATGGAGTCCAACAGTTAATTCAGCAAGGGCACTGCAACATTTCACAGTAAAACCGACAGATGATCAGCAACAATGGCTGCTTGAGTTCAATATGAGAAACCCCCTTAGGGATTTAAGTGTATTCTTTCTTAGATCTGACACACTCCTCATCCGTCTCCCCTCTTGTTATTTCTTGCACTGCTTTAATCATTACTCAAGCAGGAGTCCACTGTTCCATTTCCCAGTATAAAATTGATATAGCGAATTTAAAACTGTAACCATGATGATAAAAGACTTCAAGGAACTACTATTATCTTCCTCTAAAGCTAACAAAGCTGTTTTACACATTCCCATCCAACCCAAACTCATGCTTTCTATTGTTACCAAAAGTATTTCATTACATAAGCAAGTAACTGTGTGTGACAGTCTGTGTATAGGTCTATTAGGTTATAAGTGTAAACTATGGTTCAAGACATTAGTTGTCAGAATATGCTGACAATGTGAGAACAATTGATTAGGTCCTCATCACATCAAGCAGATTTTTGAGAGTCAAGACTTGGGTTTTGGATGCAAGGATAGAATTGGGGTTAGAATTGCAGTTTGACTGATGTTCAATTGAGGGTTTGGGGTTATGCGTTAAGTCTATGAGTGTCCTGAAAACTATCGAGCGACAAGAATGTGGGTGTGTTTAAAATAGGGCTGCAACCTCATCCATCCATCTTCTACAGCTTTATCCTCCACATGAAGGTCGCGGGGGGAGCTGTGCCAATCTCAGCTGACATAGGGCGATAGGCGGGGGACACCCTGGACAGTTCAGGGCTGCGACTTACTCATGATTATTTCAATTTGTTCAGGATAAATACTAGGAACTTTATTAACACAAACAAAATGGAGAAAACAGCTACTCTAATAATTCAGTGCACTTGACGCGTCATTAGCAAACTTATTGCATGCCTTGGTTGAGTAATTGATTGTAATTTGTCAATAGCGACATTGACTAGTCTGTTATTTCTGTATAACACAGAGTGGATAAGTGTAATGAACTGTTGCTAGAGACTAATCACACACAGAGCATCATAATGTATTAATGGGCAGAAGTCTGGTCATTTCAACGATGTGTAACTCCTCATTTTTCTAGTATTCAATTAAATATGTGGAGATATGGGTTCATTTTGTATATTTTAGCTCAAAGACTGTAGTTAAATAGCACAAATGAGATTAATAAATCACTCTAGGGCGTAAGTGGTGTAAATTTCAGGGTTACCCCAACACACATGAACCCGGCTTATGGCTGGTATATATTTAGAGACAAATCAGCTTCTTGCAAACACATGCTGCTCTGCTACCACTGTCCGTCTCGTTTATAACCACTAAGAATGTTTGTTTGCTTATACAAAGGCTTGCTAGCATAACTTAACTTCGGCCTAATGTATTGCAATTATTGAACGTGGTTCATCAGATGTAAAAGCGTAAATGAGGTCGACAAATCATTGCAGGCCTGGATTAAAAGTTTCTAAATTGAGTGATGGCACTACAGAGTCAAGCACATAATTACCATAGCAACAAGCAGAGATAATGTGTTGGTTTAGGATATTTATTGGGTAGTGGTTTGGAGCCTGGCCAGCAGTCACTATAAGAATTCCTTCCTTTATTAATCATCTTCTTTTACATTGCATCCCTTCTTAGTTGAAAAAAACCTGCTACATATATATATCTTACTATAAAACAAATGGATCATGTTTGTTCTTTTTTGTGATGTCTTGCCATGAGTAGTTCATCTTTTATTTGATTGTAAATATGCAAGTATGATGTCACAGTGCACCTTGCTTCCAATGGCTTCACACTATTCCTCTGACAAGTGAGGTTAAACACGAAGACACACAGCAATGTGTCACCAAAGAGGGAGGAAAACGACTTCATAAGACAACATAAAGAAAGGCCATCAGCACCTCTGTATTACAGAAATGTCCATTTTGGCTTGCATGTGCTGTAGTGAAGCGGACTCTGGATGTACATCACCGGTTTCATGAATCAATTAGGCATTACATCCTCAAAGAGCAACGTTTTTAAAAAGTAGTAGTGAAGCAGTGATATAAATGTGAACTTAAATGTAGATATTTCTTTACATTGATGTTGTTGTCAAAAACTCATGCTTCTATTGTTAAGCTGCAGCCTTCAGCAACGGGAAAAAAGGAATGTTACTTGGCTACTTACTATATGCCATCACTGCAAAAATCACCCATGCCTAAATTATGATGCATCTCAGAAACCATTATCTTTAACACCTCACCTTTTTTCAGAGAGACAGATGGGGGGGAAAAATGCTGAAGAGTTAAAGAAGCTGGTGACGTATGTCAGAGAGAAAATAATGAAGCCTATGATATGTGCACCCAGAGTACGTTCAGATTCACACATTTCTGTGGGGGATTGTACGCACACACACACACACACACACAGAAGTGACTTATTAATAGGTGTGATATGAAGTCAAGTATAGTCTCATGAGATCCCCTGATAGTTCTCTGTTATACCTACCTGATGTTTCATCTGTTATGCCTACCTCCTTCTCCTCCTCTCCTCTTTTTACATCTGTACTTTCATCCTTCTCTCTTTCACCATCCATCAATAAAGCAAGTATGCATTAAAAACCCTAAATAGCAGACAACACAAAGATCTTACCATTTCAAGTGCTGCCAAACCACAAACTCAGACTGATTCAAAGCTGCATGGGTGTGTGTTGCAGGAAGCACTCTCTTGGTCCAGTCTATACAAACACATAGACACGTTATAGCATGAAGACTCCAATCTGACTGAGTGATTGATGCAAATGTTATTTACTGAGTCTGGAATTTAAGAAGATCATTATCAATTGAATAAGCTCTCACCACACTGCATCAGTAGGAGTCTTGATGCATTTGTGTAACGTTAATGTAATTTTAAAAGTTTCAGACCAACATGCTCTGTTGTTTCTGCTGCAGTCAGAATGACTCGAAAACAACCGCTCTGTAAATCCACCATAAACCAATATTTTATCACTGCATTCACATGTGCAGTGATGCATCCACCACTCCCACCCATTTTCTCATGCACAAACCCAGCTCTCTACTCCACTGCCAACACTGGCTCTCGACACTGCTGCCATTAGAATGTATTAAAATTTCAATGATTTCTACTTGTCCGTGTGTGTGATGGTAGCTGCCTGAAACGAGCGCAAGAAATGAAATAATTTTACACACCAACAGGAAAACACATATTCCATTATCATGCTTTCACCTACAGTGCCAGAGCAGATGGTGTGTGTGTTCAACCTTGGGTTCACTTCAGGGATGAGCAATATGGAAAGATTTTTCAATGAGCCACCTGCAGCATAACAACAGCATTTTGGTTTTAAAGTGGATGCAAAAGGGAGGTCAGCAGACCTGACTGAAGCTATTTGCTGTCTTTGCAAAGGTGTAGTGCGAGCATTTTCAAATCCATCATCCTGCTGAGCATGCCACCTTAACCACTGGGAGTTGACTTCCTGTGTGACATGATACATTTTTTAAGTGGTTATTTCAGCACCACAGCGACATTAAACAGCTCCTCTGCTCTGGCTCAGGTGTGTTGCTGTCACCTTTATTATCACCATTCTTCTACTTTCCCAATACAATAGCCAAAGAAAAACGATTGTTATTAGTAGCTAGCATGTACAAATGTCCATCATAAAAACATGCTCTGGGGCATCTCGTTATGTGTCATACTGCTGGTCTGAGCTCCAATGGAAGTAGCTTAAAAAAAAAAATCATACAACAATGGGGTTTCGCTAAAATATCCAAAACAACCATTACTTTAATCACAAACAACGCAGTTGCTGAGTCTCATTTGTGTAAACTAGATAAATAGGCTAAAAGAGGCACGTTTTTCAACAGAAATAAATTATTTGATTCAAAATAATTAAATCGACTGCGATGCTCTGTGGAATGCACGCTGTGAACTTTGAGATTGCGCTCATGATGAACCCATTTGGAAGAAGAAGCAGCTACTGGAAACATAAAATATTATGAAAACTATTGATTGAAAATGAGTGAACCACTGCCATGCCGTGTAAGCGTTGGACCATGTAATGAGGAGTGAAGTCTCTGGTCAGTCATCAATACCCAATATATCCGTCCAGTGGCTCAACCCTAGTTCACTTCCCAAGACAAATTTTTAAAATAACTGCTTCTACAGGTTAAAGAGTCAAGTATTTAGTGTGGCCTACCATTAAAATTGAACAACAGCACGACCCTGGCTATCACACAGAAGCAAATATTCCGATAAATGTACATTTCATTACACATGTAGCTGTGGCATGACATGAAAATACTCATCAGGTAGCTGGCAAATTACTTATCAGACCACAAGCTCAACTAAAATTCATATGCTAGAATTAAGACTAGGGGAGATATGTTTCATAATTTGCATAATGTTTATCAACCTACTTCCATAAATACTCTAAAACTGAAATGTGCAGTGACTGTGTTCACCATTCATGTGTTTCTGCGTCAGTTCACTCAACAACAATCTCATCTGTCCATCCCTGTCAAGAGATTCTGTTACTGCCTGTCATCTGTCACAGTCATGACACACCGATCAGCACAAACCTTCATGAAGCCAGTGGACTAGGATCAATACTGACACATCAGCTGGATCACATGGATTAACAACTCTGGCAGAAGGTCATCGATGTATAAAAATACAAACAAGAAGATGCCGTTTCTTCGATGCCTCTAGTTCTACTGAACTGAAATTAAAATGAGAATCTCGATAATGTGCTTTTAACGTAATAAGCTCAAGCTTCCCTTTGAAACTTCCATTTCAAAGGCACCAATCACAATGCAAGTGTCTTATGAATCTCAGACTGAAGCAATTGTCATTTTCTCTTCCAGCATCCATTATTTTGACAAATGCACCTGCGCCCATCTGTTTTTCCAAAGCAACACGACGGTGGCACCGAGCCACAAACGGTGCGCTGCTCACCTGTCTACCAGCTCTCATTACTGCTCATTAAACATCACAACCCTCTGATATTACATATCGTCTAGACAGTGACAGAGTTTAGACAATGTCATTTAAGGAGTTGTTAACAGTAATTATCATTTTTATAGGCACTTCTTTCATATAATACAAGGGTTAGAAACATTTGGATTAAAACAGTTATTTAATTGTTTGTCACTTATCAGTTAACTGTCAACAGATCATCTGTTGACCTGACACTGAATACCTGTTGATCACTAGTAGAGACTATTGCCTATCAAAATTTTATTTGGTACGAGCCATTTTGCAGCACATGAAAGTTCAATAACGGTTTTAAAATGCACCATCAGCAAAACTGCTGCCATATTTGGGGCTGATAATGTCTGCTACGACACGGAGGAGCGTTTTAATCAAGTGGTTTTCATCTAACATATTATTAACAATAAGTGCTTCCCTCAGCCTGTACTCTGTCACTGTCTCTGCAAAGCCCCATCTTCATGCACTCGCTGAACGCTCAACTCAGTCTCCATTGACAGTGATCTGCAGAGCTTGGAAAGCAAAGTAACGCCACTGTCTTTTACAGAAGATTCACAGCTTGAGGCTATGAGAGTCCAAGACACAAGTCAGCTGAGCAGCAGCACTGCTGAGGTCAAATCCGACTCAGACAATCTGCCCACACTGCAGAGATGTCTCACCAAACCTCAGAAAGAGGCAGAGAGAAAAGAAAACTGGGGGGGAAGTGTTTAGGTGTGTGGGAGAGAAGCCGAAGAAAAAGAAGTACACTTCCATTCATGGCATTTGAAAACATCAGAACCTGAAAGCCTGAGTATTTGTGAGGAGAAGAAAAAAATAGGCAGAAAGGTGTAACGTTTGCACCACACAGTGTAGAAATGCTGGAAAATGAAAAAGTGTACATGAACTGTAGGGAGAAAGAGAAAAAGGAGCGAGGAGAGACTGACAGAGAGAGAAAAGACGAAGGATGTGTATAAACTGTCTGTAAACTCTCAGCAGGTAGCAGACACCAGAGAGCATTTATTCATAAATCAGACGGGTTTGCTTGTTGTGATATGCAGTTTGAATGAGCTGCTTCTGGATTTAAATTTAAAAGGACAAGAACAAGAAAAAACACAACATGACATCGATAAAATGTATTAGAGGGGAGTTCTATAGGTAAAAAACCTTACATTAAAGGGTTGTCCAATGGACCCAGTCTAAGATTACAGCAGTGTGTTAGTTGGAAGGCGGAAATGTGTCAACAAAAAGCGCATACTAAACTTAGCTGTCAACAATTTAGCATTGAAGAGGATGATGGACTGTGAGAAATGATTGAAATAGCATTGGTAGACACATCATAAACTCAATCTCTTTTGTGTCAGGAATCAAAGCAAGAAATGAAGTAAGTCTGAACAATTAAGCATTTTGAAGTCAAAATCACAATGACAAAATTGCAAAAGCTGTAATGAAATCTACTTTAACTTAATTCCATTTTTAAATCATTCTGTATTGCAAGTTTGCATCCTGGCATTGCAGTACAATTTAATATTTTAATGGCATCTCATGTAATAATCCATCGTGTTTATAATCTATTAAATATTGATCTGAGGATTGACATGAAACAAATCACCTCCCGAATCAAACTGCAAATGCAATTTCTGCAATTATGATCACAATGAGGTATTAACTTTGAATTGCTCAGTCCTAGCATGAAGACACAGAGGTTAAAAACACTTGTAAAAACACAGGTCTTCCCTCTGACAGTGGACCACTGGACTTCTGTAATGACAGTAGCGGGGGGGCATCATAGTGCACTTATCGGAAAGCACTGGACACTGCACTTATTTGCATTAACTCAGAAGAGAAACACCATTATAATACATGAGTACATACGAGAAATTATAGTCTCCTATATACTTTTATTGGCCTTGATGGTTTTTCATTTTTGTCTGACTTTTGCTTTTCTGTTAAAGCATATACAATGTACAAGTCCATACAAGTTCATCTGTAGTTCAGAGATCATTTTAAATATGCTTCCTTTGTGTTCATTTATTGTGTGATTTCTTTTTACATACATTTTTACAAGATTTAAGATGCAATTTATTGTTGAAAGTTTGAGGTTTAATTGTGCTTTTCACAATTATGTCATTATTAAATAACAATCACCACAGAGGGAAGATTTTCTATCTTGCTTTCTTTCATCTAACTAACTGTCAACCATAGAAAGTATAAAATAATCACAAGGGGTTGTATGAGAAAAGACGGAGGAAATACACAACACATAAGAGACCAAATAAAGCCGCTTATTTTTCTACAATCTTCTCCCTTCAGATAATAATCCCAGCTGATTCACCTGTACTTCATGCCCGTGTGTTTCCCCGTTGACTCCTTGAGTGAGATGTGGCGTGGGGTGAAGGAGCCGAAGCTGCGCGCAATGATGGCCACAGTGCGGAACTTGGCCTTGGCTTGGTTCACCACGTTGGGGCTGGTGGCGCTCTGCTTGCTGTGGTCTCCATTGCCTCTCTTGAGGTTGTGGTCCGTGCAGGCGATGGACACCTGCATGGCTGAGCTTCACGAGAGGGAGCAGAGCCTGGCACACAGAAGGAGAAGTACAGATGGGACAGAGGGACCAGAAACAGCCTGTAAAGGAGCGCTGAAGTCACAAAGAGCGTGTTTTCAAAATCTCTCTCTCAGCATCTCGTTCTTTTAGTCAAAGTCTGCGTTCACGCTCTTCCTTTTGAAGTTCTTTTATTCTTTACTTAAAAAGGATTGGGTTTCTCTCTCCAGTGCATCACTTGGTTCTGTGCAGAAAAATCAAGCTGCGATCAAGCTCTGTGTTCTTGCTCTCACATCAAGTCTTCAACTACAAGTCTTTTCTTGAGGAAGAGAAGCAGTGGATCGGGTCACTCATCAAAGGTCAAAAAGAACAAAAAGCCCTCAGTTCTTTGAGGGATCTCAAAAAATGTATCCCCCTCTGGTGTTCTCTTCTCCTGTGTCCTGCCTCTGAAGGCAAGCTCTGGGAAATATTCTAACAGGATTTCCGCTGCAGACTCACAATCAGAGGAGGTGGAGAGAGTGTGGAGGAACAGAGGAGTGAAACAGACGGAGAGATGGAGATGCAACCCAGGCAATGTGCTTCCCTGGTCTGACTGTAAGAAGAGAGAGTGAGGAGTAGTATGCGTGTGAGAGAGAGAGAGAGAGAGAGAGAGAGAGAGAGAGAGAGAGGAGGAGGAGACCGGGTCAGAGAACTGGTATGAGACAGGAGGACAGAGAGGCAGGAGGAAACTGGGAAGACAAGGTGAGGAGTCTCTCTCTCCGGTCCTGGTAGGATTTACCTTCACACGCCTGCCGTCAGCGCTTTTTTTCAGTCTTATCACTACTTCTGTTCGCTTTGCTCTTCCTCGACTCCCACTTCCTCTAGGTCCATGCTGATGCTGATGAAAGTCAATAATATGCTTATGCCCCAGTTTCTCGTCTTCATCCTCTTCTCCCTCACGCTGTGATATTTGTTCTCCATCCAGCATTTGGATGCATTGCTCTTTTTTACTTGTTCCTGTCGTTTCTGTTTTTTTTCTCAGCAGGGCAGCATCTTTGCCGACAGCTCTGCTTCAGGGAACTGAGAAGCATGTGGTGCAACACATACTCAAGCTTTTTCTCTCTCTCTCTCTCTCTCCCACTCCCACTCCCACTGTTTCTGTCTCTGTCTCACTCTCTCTCTCACTCCCACTCTACCTGTCTCACTCATACTCTCACACCGTTTTCTCACTGTCACACATCTTTGAAGGTTCCCTCCTTTCTTCCTCGACCAATAATTCCATGCAGCAAAAGCATTTAATCACAATATTCTCTCCAGGATTTCCCATTTTCTAACATACACAAAAGTCATTACTTTCTGAGTAGTATTTTCACCACACAGGAGACATTATTTGTGTGCTCTGCCCCCCTCTGTTATAGAAGGATAAATCATGCTGCTGAAAGTGGGCCACTCATTTGCACTTGACTAAAATTTGCCCAACATATCAATCATTTTTATAACTGGACTGATTTCATCTTCAGGACACAGTATTGTGCATTTTGTGTACATACAGTACATACAATGTCAACATTATGGTATTTGCAAGCTATAACCACATATTTGCTAATATAGCAGTGTTGTTTTTCGTCAATGATGACGACGACGAAATCATTTTGTCGACGCCCCTTTTTATCATGATGATAACGAGACAGTGGCGAGATAAACATGGAACTTTGATGACGAAAACATGACAAGACGTGTGAGTTTTCGTTGACGAGACAAGAATGCACTTAAAATATTAGGGGGTGGTCTGTCAGACGTTTAAAATGCATGACATTTATCCTTATGGTGCGTGAATGAGCATTTTAGTCCATAAGTCTAAGACTAAATCTAAAATGGCTGCCAAAAACAACACTGCAATATCGTTGTGTAAAAGTAATAATTTTCCCTTAACCCAACCCCCATTGGCAGCAACAAATCAAATGGATGGATGAAGAAGATGGGGGAGGTGAGTGGAGATTGGAAGCAGAAGGAAGAGAAGGACCAGCAGGCTGAGGTGTAACCGCTGGAACGAGAGAGAATTATTTCATCTGGGAGTTTATTTGATTACAGTACATACAAGTGTGTGTGTGTTCGACTGTGGACACATGTATGTGTGTGTTTATAGAGTAAATGTTTGCTTTCTGGTAATTTTGTCGAGTGTTAAGAGGCTCTAAAAGGAGTATTGTGCTGCAGGCTATATCAGCAGTATTATGTGCGTGCACAGTATCACTGTAAACAATGCACGACAATGGACCACGTCATTATCTGGACAAGAATAGATGCAGCCGTTTCCATATTGGTTTGGTTTGTTTGCGTCTCTCCATCTGTTGACATCGGTCATGGAAAACGCTGCAATGCTCATCCGTGTGATAAAAATCCACATCTGAACTGGAGGACAGAGGTGCAGTGCAAACAGGGAATTCAGTTTGCTGCTATAGTTATCTATATATGCTATAGACCAGATGCATTTGAGCAGTTATACATCACAGCACATTTGAGTTGACGTAGAAATAATTGTTAATAAATGTAAGTGATCTGTCTCAGCTCAGTTTTCAGCACTAAATAACCCCACTATCAGGCTCGCAGAACAACCTATGCACATAACATGATAAATCTGTCTTTCTACAAACTCAGGGAGCCAGGACCTCATCTACTTTGGACCATCTCCCAAGGCAAGGAGTCTCTATAGGATAAGGTGACTCAGAAACCACGGTTGGAGGCGACTGTTAAGTAATTGGTCAGATCCCACAGTGACTGATCTGGAAATAATACATTGTATTAAACTGTTGTATTTCATCAACTTCAACAACACAGCCCCTTTTTGTGTAGTAGTAGTTGTAGGTACCTTATTGTCCCCACAGGAAAACCATTTTTTCTTGTTTGGCGTAACAAGACAAGCAGGAAAAACAACACTTGGACTATTCAATATACACACCAGTTATATCACAGTGTTAACTCCTGCCATGAATACAAACATGCAGTATGTATTGTATCTATGTTGCATTATTTGTGCTAGTGCTATACCTGTATAGAGCTGGTGTTTATTTTTCTAATCTTATTTTACTCCTTTGAAAGTGAGCTCTTCATATTACCTTCACCCCTGCTGTGCCATCACCACTGATGACATGAACACAAGCTTGGATCAATCTCACACCGAATGGAAAAGCTATTCGTCAGCAGCACCTCGAGATCAATACAAGTCCATTCCTCAGGGCATTCCCAACCTATTCCACATATGGAATTAGAGTTGGTTTAAACACTCTTTCCTTTGTTGAAAGGTAGATTAAGTGCAGCATGAAAATGGTATTGCAGTTGTCAGGTGTGTTGCTGTCCTGGAGAGTGAGCGGCTTTTACCAGCAATGGAAGGTAAATATCATATTTCTGACCCTGGAGTACATCAGCTAATTTATCTTTTAAGGAGTAAATCACTCATGTGACCTCCTCCTCCTGTAGGAGGAGTACCAGTGTGCTTGGTACCCCAATGGAAGGGGAAATATTTTTGTACCCCCTCTCAACATTCGACACTGGAAATGCAAATAATTGCATTACTACCAAACTTGGCAACACTTTATAATAAGTACACACTATTCAATCATTTACTATTTAATCATCCTATCAGCTGAGGAACAGTGTCCAAATAGCTGCTGTACTGTACTCCAACAAACAAGCTCTTTGATAGACTTACAAGGGACTGCAGTTTCACCTCTCTGTGTGTCCAGCAGTCGCTCAGTATGACATGCCAACACTTCAGCACATGAATAAAATATTTATAACTGTGTTCATGAACGACATTTTAATGTGTATACTTTTTCACAGTTTCCTGCAAGTAAAGAAGATTTTGAATATATGTCCAATATTACATGCCTTACTTTGAGTAAGGCAAGTTGCTCAGGTTGCATGTTTCTGTCCAAACCCAACCAAGCCTGAGAGAATACTAACTGAGCTCGACCTGAACCCAACATGCATCAGAATGAGCCAGACAGAATAAGCTAAAGAAGCATACTCTTATTGTCCAGTAGGTAGGTAGTTGCTTGTACTGTGTCGGTGTTGTACTGTGAATTACATAGTGTGTATACATGATGCATGCAAAACACAAACACACTAAATGGAGACTGTGCTTCACTGTTTAGATAATCAACATGGAGTGAGATCATGTCTGGGTTTTCAAAAGGAAACTAATACGATCAACTGAACTTTCCAACCGAGACACTTGCAGAGGAAAAACATCAAAATAATCACTAGCTTCCTGACGTGCTGCTCTGCGCTCAGAGACATTGAGTTCAACATCAGCTGCTGAGGCAAAAAAAAAAAACATGCAATACACATCAGCTGTCACAGTAATATCTGCTGACTTTTCCACTTGCTTCCATTTCAATTCACCTTGATTCTATGCTTTTAACTGTGATGCATTAGCGTGCAGAGCAAGTAAAGTGCTACGATCGTGTTGAGCGCTGCCCACTTTAAAAAGATACACACACACACACTCAAAAGGGCTCAGGTTGCCAGACCACCAGCACAATTAATAACATTGTGCACATGATGAATTTAATGTGTTTTCAACTGAAAATTACCAATGTCCCTACCTTTTATTTGAAAAAACTAGTTCTAGTTCAAGGAATGGTGTTGATGTGCATCAATGCACATTTTTAAATGGTTATAGGGAAATTAACGGCCATCCGATTTTTTTTTTTTATTATCTCTTGAACTGCAACCACTTATAAGTGTTAACATAATCCAACCATCATGGTTTAGTTGACATTAGGGCAATCGCTTATCTGTTTCTATATATCATCATCACTTATTTGTACACTTGCATCTATTTATTAAAAGGTCACGCCATACTTCAATACTTCAAAGCAAATTAAAGAAAATAAAACAACAATCCGAACTGGCATCCATGCTCTGTACAAGTCGAACAATACGTTTCTTTGATTTTGGTTGAAAGCTTTTCTTCCTTAGTAAGTTCTTATTTTTCCACTGTTGTCTTTAGCCTTGTATTTTTAATATGATGAAGCTCCACTTGTGACAGATGCAGTGTTGTAAGTGTATACAATTCCAAGTATTTGAAAGGGAAAGATTGATGTAAAAGTATGAGCATGCTGCGAGTACACCTTTGCCCTTTTGTACAGAAGGCTACAATTCATATCCACAATCGATACAAGGATTCATGTTTAATTAGAAGTTTTACAGCGGTACAGCTACACTGCTGCTCAAAGAGGAGAGGCAGATCTAAGCTATGCTGAGGAGAATATTAATTCTTACTGAAAGTCTTTTTTGCTTGCTTGTACTCTGCGACTCTGCGGTATACCGCATGAACAGTATGGGCTGCGATCCTTCTGTGAAATAAATTCCACATTGTTAATATAATTTTTTTTTTGGAGGGGGATGTTTGGAGGCGATCAAGACCTTAAAACACATTTTTGTTGCATTCAATGGTCATTTAAGATCTACACAGCAATATGAAGCATCCAATGTGAATATTAATCAATGTTTTTTTGTTTGTTTTTTGACAGAGAGATGGACATACTTTTGCTGAAACTATCTCAACCGCTGTAGCAGTTTCCCTCTCAGGTGTGTGTATTGCAGCCGTTTCCTATAATGACAATGTTGTGGGTTTTAAATATGGCCCCATTTCCACAATCTATTAGTCAGGTTGTACACTATATAATTTGTTCCTAGTTTCCTAAGTGTTACCTATGCTTTGTTTTTGTTTTCCCTGCAGCTGCCCCCAAGCAGCAAGTGATGACACACTCGTATATTCTGAGCATAAGGTGGTGACTGTGTCCTACTTCTGCACCTGTGCGTGTGTGCTTCATCAGCAAAAGTCTACACACTACACATTGAAATCCCCAGATCACAATGTGTGCATACATATGCGTGTTGGCCCATTAGAAAAATAATGTGCAATGTTATAGTGTTCTCAGAACTGGGGGTTATTTTCTTAACCTTAACCAGACTGGCCTTTCTGCATGGAGTCTGCATGTTCTCCCCGATAGGTGCGAGTGGATGGTTGTCTGTCTCTGTCTATGTGGCCCTGTGATGGACTAGCGACCTGTCCAGGGTGTACCCCACCTTTAGCCCCATCTCAGCTGGGATTGGCACCAGCGCCCCCACAACCCTCATGTGGAGATTAAAGTGTCAGAAGATGAGTGAGTGAGAGTGGGTAAACCAGACTGGACAATCACAAGTGTGGCGTCAATGTCTCTTGTGGTTTTTTAGGTTATATGGCCTAGATGGCAAAGTAATGTACACATCTAGCTATAGCGAGGAGGTATTTCAGAAAAGCAGAACAATGGGTGATCAACCTCATGAGACTATTAACTGTAATAACAAATACTGTCATCCTGCTTGTGTGTGCAAAATCCAAATGTCTTCCAAAGAATAGCATGTCACATGAAACTAGTTTGATCTTGACTTTGGGAGAAAGTGAAAGCCCTCATATCCACTCTCTATGGAAAATGTCATAACATTCCAGTTTCCACCACATCCGCTTTTGCAACATGGTATGTTACATTTATATTACAGTGCAGTAGTCATATTAATGGTAATAGTATGGCAATAAGGAAATATAACAATGATAGCATGTTATTTTCAAAGTAATAGCCCAGTTATAGCCTGGTAATGTTAATTATTATAGGCTACCATCAGTGCAATACCTGTATTCATCTATACATTCCAGGCACTTTTTGTTTACTTATGTGCTGATAATTATTGTAATTCTGAAAATGTTCCTCCCTTATGGCCCACACATACTTTATACTATATACATAAGATGGCATTAACATAATATTACTTCCCTATTACCTAGTTTTTACCATACTATTAACTTATAGTTCCAGTACTGAAGTGTTTGCTGTTAAAGTAGTTTTCTCTGTAGGTTATTCAAATATAAAAAGTCAGTGTAGTACATACTGTATTTTCTCTGCCCTTGCCTGGAGCTCAGCTCAGAGTGTCATGGCGTAAGCTGACAGGGCAGTATTAGGGATGTCAGCCCTCCTTATGGACTTTAAACTCCTCATCTGCTGTCAATGGGACTGAGCTGTCCCTGCTGCCGTGGGCTAAACCATTTTTGGCAGCTTTAGAGGGGTTTTTAGACGTGAGATATGAAACTATTGTGAAGTAGATGTGACCTCATATTTGAACCAGAAATGCATGGTAAGCAAAAGGAGAGTAGAACAGACCCTGTGAGCAACTACATGAAGAAAACTTTAACAACACACTTATTATTGGGGTCAAGGCTGTTTCCTAATCATATAAGAAATTCCTCTAATCTTCATATTGTGAGTGCCAACCACTGACATTGTCATTGCTTTTCTGTGACGTAAAAGTTCAACAGGAAACTGATTCAATACGCACAAGCTAGTAGAGATATCAGGATTCAGACATACATGTCCAATAAATATATTTTCTCCTCCTCATGTATACTCAGACTCGGCAAGTTGTCCAGATGCCTGTCTTAGACGGACTATATACGGCAACCCCTGCACTGCTCCTCACTCCCCCTCCTCACCCTTTCTCTCACTTAGCTACCAGCCCACTTTTTTATTTGTTTGTTTGTGTCCGCTAGAATGATCTGCTATAACTAATATAACTATAACAATGATTAGAATAGAAGTAACTGGACTATTAAAGGTTTACTACCTTAATCGTCTCAACATCAAGGCACTAAGGGAGCAAAAGAAATATTGTCATTTTAAAGTGACAGCAGACAAACACAAAAGCACCTGTCCCCACACACTCACACACACACACACACACACACACACACACACACACACATATTTACATTATAACATGTGCTTCCAGATATGATGGAAGCCAAAGGGCAAAGGGTAAATTAACAAACTTTGACAGGAAAGCATGAATGCTTCATTACTCAAGCATATCCACTAAAATCCATAAAATCAGCATTTCAATTTCACCTGTGTTGCTGCAGTGATTTCACTCTCAGCACAAACAGTGACACCATTAATCTGTGCAACCCCATAGCCACCAGTCTGGAGCCAGTCAACAACAGGCAGCTTAGAATACAACACCTCTACTGTCATTGCACACACACTGTACAATAAAACTGGATGCTGTCCAAACAGTGCACATTTGCTTCGCTTTATTTCATGATATTAATGCTAGCAAGGGATCTTGTGAATTATGATTGGAACGTGTGTGCACATGATCACAAATACTGATTAAATGCCATACTGTACTCCTGGTCACTTGAATCATTAAAGTCATTTACATATTAATGTGGGGTAGAACATGGGTCAAGGATACTACACACATAAGCTTATCAAAGTGGAAAGAATGAACTTTAAGGTCATGTCAATCATACTGGGTTTCAAATGACTAATCCACTTTTCTACTACATGGTCCCGGCTCGCATAGCCTTGGCACGGTTCAGCTCAGCTCTACACGGTTTGGTTGGTTTTCCGTTACAATACTATAGCACCCTCAGTGTGGGTGGAGTCATCACTGCATGGTTACATGACACTGCTGTGACTTTGTTTTACACACGACAAACACAAACTAGTGCCTAGTGATGGTCAAAGAAGATGTTTTCAGTGATGAATCATTAGAATCATTTAATTAAAAAGATTTGCTCAAAGTACTTCCTCCATGACCGGAGCACAGGGGTTGTTACGTGGCTCGCAGTCATAGGCCTTAAGCAGTGCTGTCGCTAAATACGGTATTGAGATTTTAGACATTTCCATGCTAAATGTTGAGGATTAACGCAGGTTTTCAGGATTCTTGACTTTTTTATTGATTTTCAGTTCGGCATTGTTCGCTTTGTCAGACTCCTGCTCATCCCTCTTCCTGTGAAAGCACTCTGACCAACCAGTCTGTAGACATCACACACAGTATTGGCTCAGCTCACTTTGAACCTCACCAGAGCAGGTACTAAAAAAAAAGTACTAGGTACTATCGCTCATGGACCAGCAAAAAAAACAGTGCAGTGCTGTGCTGTGACCATGTAGTGGAAAAGCGCCATAACCAACCACTGAACCTTAGCTATTTTAAATACAAATTTAATCATGTGATAATTTAATTTAATAACCACATCTATTTCATGTTGTGGACCTGAACATCTTTTTAGAGGTTGAGACTTTCTCCCTATCTCCAGTGAGTAGCATCACAGTGGAAAGATGTCAGACCTTCTGCAGCTGCCACCTCCACTCATGACACAACAAAAACCCCTGACCCATCTCCTCCAGACAAAGAAGGTTTCACAAACAGAATGCTGAATAATTACAACATTACATAACTAACTACTGACTAAATGATTTTTGTTTGTTTTAAAAAAAACACAAAATTGTGCTAAATGAAAAGGAATGAAGGAATCTTAAGTGGATGTTGTCAATGGTGAGTTACATAGTTCTATTAGTAGTAGAAATACACTTTTATGCTCTTGTCAACACACAGTTTAATGATTTAGGCATCTCTTTCCTCTCCGTTATCACCCACTCACTCATGCAGGCAGGTCACCACTGGGTCATAATCCAGAGTGTATCCATTTAGTGACCGCCATTGTCCTCAGAGGAGCATTAGATTACAGCTCGTTATTTAGACTTGAGACAGATGGTGAAGATAAGAATAGTCAAAGACTTACGAGCTTCTACTCATCGTTAACAGAATCAGTCACCCCCTCAGTCCTACAATACATGCAACTTGACACTTATACTTAGTCCTGCGTCTCTCATCATCAACATTAGCTTTAATACTTTAATTAATGACATTTATTTTAATTAAACACTTCAGCAAACACGGTCCCAGATTGCACTGCCGACTGTAGGTCCTGCCCTGCTACTGCTGCCAATGCAACAGAGACGGAGTCAAAAATAGCACACTGCTGCTGAATGAAAAGAACTGGAATGGAACATACACATGACACGGATGTTTATTGGCAGAAATTGAATAAAATACAGCATATGCCTCTAGGCTGTATGTATATATATATATATATATAACTCAAATTGGTTTGTTTGAACCCCAATCTATTCACATTAGTGGATGAGGCAAGGTACATTAGAACACTGAACAGTATATGCTTAATTTCTACGGAGCATTACCAGTCACGAGCACAGCGAAATACAGAAAATATAATTAAACCATGTTTACTGCAGCATTTCTTCTCTAATAGAAAAACCATCTAGTTTGTTTAAAACCTTCTCCATAGCAAAGTCATTAAAATTAAAAAGAGTAGGAAATCAATTTAACTTCAGTTTAGCTCAGGTAATAGAAAAGAATGACTGTCACAGGAAGCTGCCACTCCACTAATTCAACACTTTGTATGACAATCTGTGGCATATGAGCTGTAAGTATGATTCTTGCATATTAAAAAATCTACAGAAAATCACCAGGTTGGTCACCATGGTAATATCTGCGCATTAAGCCTTGCATGGCTGATGCAGATTATGAGCCCTTTTCTTTTTTTCTTTTTTTTTTAAACCATATGACATTAACATATGGACATTTTTGCCTGCACAGACAATAAAGGACCTCCTGTGTGCTCCTACCACTGCTGACGGCTATTTCACAAAATCTATATTGCAGATTATGCCCTGATTTTACAGTTATCCAGGCTTACATAGAGAGGCCAAACACTATCATGTTTTCATTACCTCTGTGACATGAGTTGTAACAAAGACACATGATAAGGTCTCAAGACCTTTTTTATAATATCTTACAGGTTACATGTTCATCCAAAAACGATGAATGTCTCCATTGCAACCCCAGAGTCATGTGAAGTGTGTATGTATAGCTATTACAAAATCATAAAACACAAGATGTTTAATGTTCACGAATACTCCATAGTCCATTTAAAATAACTAAAAACCGGACCAGTTTCACATTTACACAGTCCATTTTATATGGTGTCCAGTTATTATGTTGTCCTCTGTGAGAACAAGTCAGTGACCATCAATAAACATAAGTGAAACAATTTAAACACCTCCAGTAGATATCGTTTCACATTAAAAATAAAAACTCCAGACACTAGAAACAAACAACTGACCATCATGAGAACGGGTGAGCGTCACGTACTGTAGAGCACACATGGATTTTTTTTATTATTCTGGGGCATATAATGACTTGGAACGATAACCTAAACAAAGTAACTAGCACCTCATGAGAAGTGCCAGTATGCAAATAAAAGTGCAGATACACAAAAAAGTAAAATTAGGAAGTGCTGGTACGTTGTAACCAGAGTTGGGAAAATGGAATCTCCGTTTTTTGTGATGCACCCAGTTTACTCCTAGACCTGGGTGTGACTGTTGCATTTACAGGTGGATTTCTAATGATAAAAGTGTAAAGCACAACTTTTTCATAATTCTGTCACTTGTATAAATGCATGACATAATGAGGGCGTTCTTCAACTTGCACCTTGTAATAAGCACATACACCCACACTACCTGCACTACAATCAGCTATTTGTTGCAGAGAGCAGTGTTCCTGACTGCAAGAGTATCTCCAGAAATGGACACTTATAGTCAAGAGTGGTAATACCATGAGGAAGCCGTCATCTCCTTGATAGAATCGCTATGGAAACAGTATGGAGGCGTTATGTGTGTGGAACAAAGCAGCAATAAAATAACACCAGGCAAGACTAAAGATGCCAACCAGGCAGCATCTGGAAAAATGAAGAATACATGTATGCTGGTCACCTTCAAAAGGGAAAGGTGTCAAGTAATTAGTGAAATGAAATAAGAGGTTAAAGTGCATGTTTTTAAGTATGTCTAAAACATGATGCACCGAAGCCAAACAATATCTGCTGCTATACCATACAAGATCCACTTCATTTCAAATTTCACTGCTGCTATGTCTTTCTCCAACATCATCTTTTCCAATTACGTTCTATCCATCTCTCCATTTGTTTCATTCTATCCTTCTCTCTATTTTTCATTCGTTTCTAATTTTGTACATATCTATACATTTTGTAAGTTGTTGCATTTAAGTTAATCTGCTCTGAAGCCAAAACTTCAGAGTTAATTTGCTCTGAAGCCAAAACTTTTTGTTGTTTTAGAAGTTGCCCTCAAGTCAGGTGAGGTGGAGCAGGGCAACATCTTAAACATGCAGGGAAAGGGTTCCTGAAGACCAGGATTAGGAAACACTGGTTTAACTTACGCTACCAAGTACTGAGAAGGCAGGGCTTGGTCAAGCCAGGGTGTAGCTAATCCTGGTAAGGGAAAATTCTCAGCCTTGTGAAGTAGACCCTGAGGTCGATGGAGAAGACGTATGATGTTTGAGCGAGCAAAAGCTTATAATGGAAGAGGTGAAACACTTGATGGGTAAAAAGTCAAAACAGACACTTTTAAACACTACAACACACAGCACCATGCCCGCGAGCACCAGTTATAGCGCAGCAATGAGAAAAGTGATGTAGCGCAGCTGTGTGTGAATTGAGCCACAGTCGGTGGAAATTACGCTCTTTGTGAATAAAAAAACAATGTAAAGCTGCTGCTGAAGACTGAAGTCGGTCTGGCTTGTTAATGGCTATCTTGATTATAGTGATCACTCATTGAACATTCAACTAAGGCTTGCACGTTGCAGCAAAACGCAGACCATAAACACCTCTGTGCCTGTTCGTAGGTCACACCACTAACAGCTGAGGGGAAAAGCAATTCTGCCTGTTTAAGATGCTAAAAATGTTCTGGAGGTTTAATGGCCTACAGATATTTGACCAGACTGAGAGATGGACAGGTGTGTGCAGATACATATGGTAGCCCTCAATATGTTACTCCCAAATTGGGCTCATGTTTTGTATGTCTCTGACTCAACAAGTTACCATTGCGGAAAACTTTGTTGGTGTGACTTGTCATTGTAAACTTTGACCCGATATTAACAGAACTAACAGAAACTAATATAAAACTCATAAATGAAGCATCCTAAAAAGAAAACTTTGAGAAAATGTTTTCCAATTGTCCTTTTTTCAAATGAGCTCCTCACAAACCACTGTTCCACTACAAGAAGTTGCATCTTATTTTCATAAGAACGTTGTGCACTCTGTAGTGGGAAGACTAAAGAATCAGAGCTGCATCCTCTCAAACATAGACTATAGAAACACAGATGGCATAAATTAGATTTTATATAATTGCCCTCATCACTGACTGAAAACCACTGTTGATCAGACTCAGATGTGAGTAATCATCTCAAAAACTACAATATTATTGCATGAAAAAAACATTTTGATCAAACCTCTGACAGCAGGAGTCTTCATGATATCTATACAAGAGTTATAATGACTTGACTCAATCAGAATTAAAACACTGACTGCATAACAGTTTGAAGTAAAAATCATCCAAAAGAATTGACAATTGATTCAAGAGACTGAGCAGCAGTATTAACAACATTTTGGCAAAACCAAGTCAAAGCATTAAAAACATAAAACCTCTCCAATGCAATAAAAGACCGATACTCTCAACGCACTTGACAAGTCTTCACGTTAAGTAAGATGAGGTATGTGACATTTTACTACACAATCAATGTAAAGGTCAGAGCACATATAATAATGTAGACATTGCTGTGAATGCACAGGTGACACTTTCAAATGAGCTCCAAGCACTTCATGACCTTTTCCATCTGGACATGCACGTATAGGGTTAAAGAACATTTATATTTGTATATGCAAGTTCCTAAAAAACCCTACAAGCTGTTCAAGTTCTCTAATATCTGTACATGGCAGCATCATGTGCATCAATCTCATTTTACAGCTGGTAAATGTAAAGCTAATGTTACTTCATGTGTGTATAATAATGATTAGCTTTGAAACTTCCCCTACGGTATCCATAAAGCATTAATTTATGATAGGTCAGAATTTAGTCTGAACTTCCACTGAGTATTTGTCAGATTTAAGTCAAGGACTAAAAAGGAAATTGTGCCTCTAAAATATGAAGCATTAATTAGCTGAAAATAAAAACCAATACGTACAAGGCAATGTACTGTCACAAATTCCAAAAAGTGAGGTATTTCAGACGTTAATTATGGTCTTAAACTCCACAGCAAACACACTAAATGTTTACTCCAACTGTTTCTTGTCTGGAGGACTTGGTTAAAAATGTTCATCATCTCATCTCAAATGGAACATTTCCTAAAAGAAGACAAAGCAATTCCCTGAAGACCATTTGGTTGTCACAAACAAACCCACACAGAGACAAAATATCACAAGCTTCTCATTCACAAAAGCATATCCAACGTCTGGATGATGATCTGGATGAGTTCATAATCATTTGCCTTCAGCGCGAGACCAATTGACCGACAGAAATGAGACCTGCACAAGAGAACAAAGCCCCACCTAGACTTAATGAGGCTGTAGTATAATTTGGACTCTATCTGACCTCTGTCCTTGGATTAGGTCTTTGTAACACACAACAAAGAGAAGCCTTGAATACCAGTAATTGACATTCATTGTTGGATTTGGGCACACATTTTGTAAAGCACTATAATCCAATGTGACATGGCTCCTGTGGAGACCGAGCAGCTTAGAGTCACCTTGCTCTTTCAGTCGGCAAATTAAAAGTTGGCTCACAGTTGGATGGCGCTATATAAACCACTGGAAAAAGCCTTGTCCTGGTTGGCTGAGCAGGAACATGAGGGGGAATTGCTCCAGAGTGCTCAAACCTCTACAACGAAGACAAAACTTGAGGGAAACAGAAAAGTTCTGCTGTGTGAAAGGTATATCTCTTGTAAGTCACGCAGTGTTCAGCTCTGAGGTCAGCATAAAACGTTTTTGAAGAATTAAACAGATGGAGTGTATTTTCCATGTGTTTATGCCAGCTTTTGACAATCACACAGATGTGGTATATGACAATGTATTGTTCAGGCATTAAAAATTACTAACAGAGGCTGATACTATTCTGTATATACAGTATATTCTAATGTGCATTCCCTCTCCATCAGTCGGTAAAAGAAGATTACTTGTCTAATTTGTTCATGTTTTAAATCACTATCTCTGACCTGACCACATCACTCAGGTTTGATGTGTCAGGTCCAATCATCTCAACCTACAATAATATTTAAATCCCCAGATCTCAAATTCAATTTCTAAAAATCTGCTGCTGCCAACCAAATTCTTTAATCACAACTCTAAACATATCAGAATACCACTGCTCCATCTTGGTGGATTTAGCACATCATGAAGAAGTGACACCCATTGTACTTCATCTACTTAATCACTGGTATTGTGCAATGCTTTGGCTATGTTATCTTTGTTCATTTTCTTAACTAACTTGCTCCCATTTGCCTGTGCTATAGGTTTACAACACATCCTTCTCTTCACATTCTCCTACTTCACTCAGCTCAACATCAGATGTGCAAAGCCCAGGTTGAAAACCTTTGTCCAGCTTCAGCCTCTGAACCAGACTGAGCCTCTGTGTCCAGTTTCTATTTTTGGGTCCAAAATCCCTTTTTAGTATCTTAGCCATTTTGTATCTGGAGTGCTAAATTGATATTTCTAAAGTCTCTACTGCCGGTAGCTCTCAACATGACTTAAACTGTGAGTGTTGACATGAGACCACTTGAAGATAATAGCAGTTGAAAGGAGAGCTTGTGCATCATGTCAAACCACCAACACGGGTATTGTTGAAATCAAACCAAATTCTGATCGCACATTGAGTTCCCTGAATGAATATTACCGATAGTACAGAGAACACAACTGTATTTTTAATATATATTCTATATTTAATCACAATAAAACAGTATGTATAAAATTAGTATATATTTTATGACAGAGTGCAGAAGTCCTTTGAAATCACGAGACAAGATATGAAAGAAGGAAACATCTAACACTAATAATAATAATAATAATAATAATAATAATGCATTATATTTAAGGCGCCTTTCAAGACCCTCAAGGTCGCCGACGCCGTACAAAAAAGTAAAAAAAATAAAAATCCATAAACCCTAAATATCAGCATAATAACATGTTTATTGTATGACAGACAGCATCAGACTGATATCATTGTCACTAAATATGTTGGTATCGAGTTATCACTAAGCGAGAGCAGAGTCCTCACTCATGTCAATGATCTATGCACAAGTGATTCCCTGTCATTTATCATCTGTGCATGTGTCCATCATCAGGCAAATACAAATACAAATATCAACATAAAATATTCCTACATGGGAGATATATATATATATATATCAAAAAAGATATAAGTACAAAGCCATTCACAACTGTCACAAGAAGCAGACTCTGTAACCAAGATGCAATAAAATGGTGAAACATCAAGAAAAATAAGTGCTCGACAGGCCAGAGATAACCTGAGTTTGATAGCATGATGAGACCTTGGTAGGCATTAATGGAGTAAGGCCATTCACAAGCAAAACAACTCTTTAATTCAAGTACATACTGGCAGTCATTGCAGCGATTTTAAGGTGGGTCTCGTGTGTGTGAGGGGCTTTCTGAAGCAGTTTAAGTAAACAGCAGACCACAGTCTATTTTAAAACACTTTCATGTCATTTAAGGTTTTTTTTTTCTGAAAACTTAAATTAATCAAATATTTTTAAGTAAATGAAAATCTGGTAAAAGCTGAAGAAGAGTGCTAAAACTGAAATGAATGACATTTTAAAACTGCAATCGCCAGCCATGGATCACTGAATGTGTGCTGCACTGCTGCCAACACAGTTCACTAATGGATATGCATGCGCTTCATTTATGCAACGGCTACAGTATTTGTGTCCAATTCTTTAAGTATAGTGCATTTGTTGGCACGGAGCCTGCCTGTGCTTATTGCAGTGTTTTAACAGTGATACTGCAGGAAACCAGGTGTGTGTGTGTGTGTGTGTACTGTTTCTACGATACACCAAGGTGGTATTGGCAATAATTGATATATCCCACATTTTCCTCTAAACGGGGAGGTTTGGAGAAAAACAGCATTTAGTCATATATAGTTGTTCTTTCTACTATATTCTGTGAACACACACACACACACACACACACACACACACACACACACACACACAGAGAACAAGAAAAGTGCTGATCCAAGGAAGTGTAAACTTTGCCTATGTCAGTGTTAGTGCTGTGAAGCAGAGATATATGGTGGCACTAAAAGTGACACAGTGTCCACGATGGGCATGATTGCACAAAAAACAGAGATGGAGTGAAATTACTAATGAGAGGACCAAGGTCTGGGTGTGGTGTAAAGGGAGGGAGAAATGAAAAGAGAGATAAAAAAAATACACAAGAGTAAAATGACAGCTGTGGTGTGGAAACAACCCTGCAATGAAAAGTAGCCCAGGGGAAATTGGTTTATTAGAAGAAAGATGAAATGACAGAAAGACAGAGGAGGAAAATGATGAGTAGCATTGCGTAAAAGTGCTATGTTTGGACATTGCGTTGCCTCCCTGAGCTGTGGTTGGAAGGGGATATACAGCTCAAAATAGGTGACACTACTCGTTTGCTGAAAAGTTTCTTCTTGGCAAAAAAAAAAAAAAAAAAAAACTGCTGAGGAAAAAGTGAACAATTGATTTTTAGCTGCTCAGGTTTTGGTTTGTAGCCAGTAAAAACAGAGAGGAAGTGTGGCATTGCTGCAAAAAAATTTTTAACTATGGACAGTAAAGTAAAATATTTGCTTCTATTGTGCTACAGTTTGTCAGAGAGGAAGAAACTGCTGATCGATAGTGTTGAGGAGTTCAACCTCTTTCTGCCTCTCACTCACACACACACCAATGTTTGTGCTCATTATAAAAGTGATGGCAAGTTCATAGCTCCCCCTAGTGGTGACACTGCCAACAACCATTATAGAACAAAGCAGACACTTCCTTTCTCTGCCTTTCATAAGACATGTTTTTGTATCACCTGCTCATCCCACCCACATTAAACATGTTTTTTAAGTGTCTCCATTTCCCCCTGGAGGGAATCATCACAAACCCACACGATCACCCCTCATGTGTATGGCATCATCATTACAGCAGAGGCAAAACACTGCTCCTCTGATCACAGAAGGCCAACAGTAAGAGAGCTGAAAGCGGCTCAGTCTCATGTTCACCACAGACACACACACATACGTAAGAGTGAATCCCTATGAGGATTTCTAATTGAGCTACATGCAACATGGACTATTAGTATGAGTTTAGGTACTGCAGCTGTGATCCGATTCACCCTTAGGCTGCAGTGTCACCTTGAACATCCCTTAATAGATTTAAAGCAAAAGGATGTGTGTTTCATTGTCTAGTTAGATTGGCTCTTTTCCTTTAACAGTGTAAGATGAACCTCCTCTAGGTTTTTATCCTCAAGTGACCTCTGCGACCAAAAGACAGTGTTGCCTCTTAAATAACCACTTATCACTCCTCATCAATAATGAACAAACAGCAAGTAGGAGGAGCAGTGACACTTGCTAAAGACCCAAGCAAGGGGAGATGGTTGACTGGTGTTTGAACAGGAGCGTTTTGGATCATGAGTTTTTAAAAACAGCCTGCCACCAGTAAATCAGTTGAAAACTTTAAAGCAAAACAAAGACAAAGGAATTCCCTGCCAACGCTCAAATCTTTCTTGCAATAAATAATCCTCAGAACTAAACAAAGCAGTGACAATTTCTAAAGGGTGAGATAATTTCAAGCACTGGTCTGATGAGGAGTCCAGTGATCCACAGTGCAGCTCTTTAACTGAACACACATAACTGAACTCTCCAGCACAGACTCAGAGCCGACTACTGCTCAGAAAAGAAGTGAAACAGCAGTATATTCATATATGTGTGCAGATTAATCATGTAGAACAGTCATGTCAGGTGCAAACTTGATCACACTTCGTGGTTCACAAATACACTGGTGATCTGTGTGGGTGTGTGTTTGCAAGTGTTGGGGTACCGCTACCTGGTAACCAGTTGATTTGTTTAGCACAGTATGTAAACAGCTTTGACTAAGCAGGGACAACTCCGGTGTCACTAATCCATTTCACTAGAAATATATTTAGCATGTACAATGAAAAAGTTTCAAGTGTAAATGTAATAGGACACACGATGTTGCAGTGGCTAGCATTGTGGCCTCACAGCAAATAAGTGACCAGCTTGACCCAGGGTTTTTCTGTGTTGAGTTTGCATGTTCTCTGTGTAGAACTGTGTGATATTTGTGCAGCTCAGTGAGAAACAAAGATGTTCTCTTCAGTCTGTAGAATAAGGTATGCATAGATCAAAAATTATATTTTGACACACATTTTGGCTTTAAAAAAAATTGGAAAACTGCAGTAGGCGTTTTTGCGATTTCAATAACATTTCAAATAATTGTTCAACCCTATTCTGTGTGCACATGGGTTTTGTCTGGGTTCTCCAGTTTCCTCCCACAGTCCAAAACCATGTACACATTAGGCTAATTATACTCTCTAAATTGACTGTAAGAGTGAATGTGAGAGTGAATGGTCCGTATGTTATTTCATGCGATCAACTGTCTGTCCGGTGTGTACACATCCTAAGTATTCACGCTATTTCAGCTGGTATTGGCTCCAGCTCCACCGCGACCATCAAGTGGAGGATAAAGCGGTAGAAAATGAATGAATGTAAAAGGTAATAGAATTAGACATACATTGATTAAGAGGTTAGAATAGACGTCACTGTTCTAAGGAAATGAAGTCAATGAAATGGCTCTAAAGGGTGTAAAGTGAGAGAGAACAGGCTGTGCACACATGCAACTGACAAAGCACTTTAAGCAGTCAAGTCCAAGTCTTACCTACATGAGCTACTTCCTCTGTACCAGCATGCAAATATCCCCATAGATCGTCTTCGTTGTAATTGAGATTTAAATCAGTCCGAGTGGACGACTTTGGGAAAATGATCCTACAGTATATGTCACTACCCTTACAACATAAGTAAACATTTTCCTGAGCAGCTGATGGGTTCAATATCCAGTTTCACATCTTCAATAGCCCATGATGTAAATTATTTCCCTATTTACAGGAAAACAGATTTACGGCAAAAAAGCGGGCATCAGTGTGATTGACAGGTGGTGGTGTCTAATAGGAGCCTAGGTGCAGGGCACATACAGTATCTGTGAATTTCCAGTTGCAAAACCTCAAAAAAGTGCTGGTGAAATGAGGCTTCAAACACAAATCAGATTGTTTTAAGCGACATCTCTACCGATTTGCCACTAGTTTTTCCATGGAGTGTATTCAAAAAGATTCAATATTTTAATTTGAATTAGCCAGAAGGTCACTAAGCAATATTCACAATACATCTGTGTCTACATTACAATGGTATGTGTGCACACAGAAAACCCTAACAGTAAGAGAAGCGGGTCAGTGTCATGACTTATTTAAGTCATTACCAAAACTCAGTTTTTGTTTTCCGTTGTCAGCATGGAAGTTACCCCTATTCCCGAAATAATTTAAAAGCATTTGGAAAAGGGCAACAGGCCAGAATCGGCAGGTGAACGCCTTTTTTTTTTTTTTCTTTTTAAGGGTAAAGCAAACATCTATCTCACTTTCCCCTTAACTGGGTTGCACCTGTTAGACTGGGAAATCACATACTAATTATTTATATTGGTGCACAGAGTACAACATGGCTCTGTCCAACTCCAACTGGAGCAAAGGTCACATGTTTTGTGCAGAGAAATATTGTTCTCTCCTTTGTCAGTGTTTGACATTCCTGACCCATTTAAAGATATTAGTGAGACTAATAGTGATAGTGAGACTGGAGACTGGCATTGGCTTAGACACAGAACCAAGTGAGACAGGTCATCATTTGCCAAAAGTCAATAGTGTTAACCTAAGAACAACCAATCACTTCAGCTAGAAACCAGAACAATTGACATTTGTACGACTTTTTAGATTAGGAATTATTGCATAACAGTGTGGGATTTAAATTTAAATACATGACTTAAACGCATAACTTGTTAAGTCCAATACTTCATATACATACTTTAAACCAGGAGTGAATGAAACAGAACAGATATTCAGCGAGTCAAGAGTTTAAAAGTGTTACTCACTGTTTGAAGAAGAGGCCATTTTCTTTCCTTGACTGTGATTGAGTTTGTCTGTTTCTAACATGACAGTCCACGTTTGTATTCCATGTCCAGAACTCCTCACCGGTAAAGTAACTTCCACTTGCTGAATCTTATTTATGTAATAAAGGTGCTGTGTGTTGTTTAAGACAGTTTTGAAGAATAAATTGACGAGTGACAACGTGCCTGTGCTAATCACAACATAATGCGCTACACCTGGTTTTGGGGTTATTACACTTCCGTCCAGAGGGGGCGCTGCTTCAACATAAAGTCAGAGAGATGCATTTGAAAGTACCACACTGATTCAAATTCATAATGATGATGACTAAAACTGCAGTGTAATGATTTATCCACAAATAAAACACACGTGGGGAAAAAAATGCAAGTTACTCATTCCTTCACACACAGACATTTCTGTCACTGCCTGACCAATTAAGTATTTAGTGAGGATTACCAGCTCCTATATATTAAATATTCACTTGCTTTCCAAGATGAATAAAGGATGAGAAATCGACGCATTTATCTGCATGTGTGCGTACATGGCTGTGTCTGTGTCTGACTGTGTGCGTTAGAGCTGCGTGCAAATGGTCTGCTCTAGTGCACCCTGTTTGCTCTCTGTTTCTCAAGTGACTGTCTGTCACAAAGTTCAGCTTCACACACTGACACACAACACTTACTGCACACGTGAAGAAAACTGACTCACACACAACAATCCTGTAAGTCTTTTAGCTTTGTCTTCACCTCCATTAACTCCTCTCTAAGTCTTCACTCATTCTGTTTTTCCATCTTGTTCGGGGACCATAATAAATAAACCTGTTGCCTGGATCGCTTCTCCTTACATAGGCAGATACCAGAGTATAAACACTGTCAGTGGACACAAGGCTCCAGTCCAGGTAGGACAGACTGTTGACTGCCTTTGACACTGCCTCTCTTATTTGGGATTCAAACACAGCAATGTTGCATTTGTAGGACTAAGAAAATCGGTCTTTAAACCTCCAGTGTGTAACTTCTGTTGCCAAAACACTGAGCGTATGCATTGTGTGAACTCATTAACATGAACACATACAGAGCTTTAACAACCACACAATATGGTGGACGTCAAGACCACAAATAGTCAAAATAAACCATACAATCTGCCAGATTGTGACAATAAATTAAGCAAATTTGAACTTCAGCTGTACATAGAGAAGAAACAACATCCAACTTTACAACTAGAGTCAACAAGAATTGTAATCCCATTGGCAGAAGGCTTTCAGTGTGTCAGAATGTCAAAAGACTTTTCAACCAGTGTCAAACCAGTTTTGTTTTTGTACACAGAATATATACATTATATATATATATATGCATGTATGTATGTTACAGTTCCTTCAGCAAAAGACGAGCTCACTGCTGCAAAGTAAATTGTCTTCTTGTGGCTCACTCAGATGTATAACAATGATGCAGTTATAGGTTTGCAATATTTTCTTTGACAAAATAGTTGGACGAAAACAATTCAAAAGGAAAAACCAAGGCAGAAAATAGGTAAACAGGGAGAGTGACAGAGAGGCGACTGTGAGTGACGCGGTAACTGTGTCACCTTCACACCACTGTCTATCAACAGACAAACATCTTCACTGTCTGTACACACACACACACACTCACACAAACGCATAATACTTTCTGCCCCCTGGAGGTCTAAATACCCCCACACTCTCATCCATTTACCCAGCATCCTCTGCTCTGTATCCAATAATATCACATGCTTTTGATTAATCTATTTTCCTACTATGATGATTGAATTGGTGCCACTGTAATTCAGAATGTCTGATCAGTGCATCTGTGCCACTTTGACATTTAGGTTAAAAGGGGATGTACTACATTTTTCCTTCTTTTTTTAAAACCACTGTTGATTATTTTTTAACAGCTGTACCCACTTCATTACAATGTAAGAAGAATAGAATAACAAGACAAGTAAAGTGAAAATAAGAATGACAGCAGGAAACACCAGCACAAACCTACTGGATGTACATTCAGGACCGACATGTGTCTCTGGAACATAATGGCTGTTATATCTGCTTTTCTTACATGTGTTTTAATAGCGATAATATCCTTCACTGACTAAATCATTAGCATTCATATTAGCCTCAAGGAAACCTTGAATGCATTTGTTCTGAAGTGTAGCCTTCATGGTCAAGATGCACGTTAACAATGATGTGCATGTACGAAGCGTCAGTTAGTGTGTCACCCACATGCACAGATGCTCCTTCACTGTGGAAAACACACACCCACGCCCCACTCTGACCTATACTCATGAATAATAATCTGTGAGTGAGTGCTGTGAATGTGAGGCTCGTATCTGCTCATAGTTCTTCTCTTCTTCCACTTTGTGCATTGTGCATATTTTTGAATGCAAACAGAACTCATGCATATTCTGTGTATGTGTGCAGGACTAAATGTCATTGAATGATTACAATGAAAAGATGTAGGATTGTGTATGCTGTACCCATGTTACATTGTGTTTTAGGGTATAGTAATGGAAATGGTTGTCAAGGGAAATTGAATCTATGTTAATATACCGTAAAATACTGAGTCTACGCACTGTTATTGGGCATCTGTTTTGGTCCATAACCTATAATGTTTATGAATGCAGTGTCATCCTATGCCAAGATTATACCAAGCAATAAACACAGAGAGTCACAAACTGCAGAGAAAGTAGTTTAAAGCATCCAGGTGAAGGTGACCCTCTGCATTTCCAAATTAAGCGTATTCTTTGGCTAAAAAGGTGTTAGACAAGGAGAGCGATAAGACCAGGGTTACTACTGGTTCTGGCAGTTCTAAAGCTAGTCTCCACCTGGACTCATAAGTAACTTGATACATGATGCTCCATCTCTGTTTTGTGTCATTGTGGCCAACACAAACTGCAATTGAGCTTGTTTTGGTCTGACATGCTGGTGCACAACTCTAGTGATGTGAAGTTTTGAGTTTTTTCACTGTTCAGGTAGGATTTGCATCAGGGACTTTTAGAGACTGGAGGTTCAGATTTTATCCATTATTCATTTAGGACAACCGTTTCCAACCTGGGGTCCAGACCCTGCCACTGGTTGAGAGGAGATTAACAAGATAAAATAGAAAGAACATAAATTATTTTTGCTTTTTTTTCACCTGGTGAAATTCTGGACAGTTTCATCTTTTCTAACCCCTATTAAATATTCAAAAAAGAATAACTTAAGGACATTGAAAAAAAAATTGTGAGAAAGTCTTGTTTTAAGGGGTCACATGTCTAAGAGGCGTAGACGCTTCATGACTTACCTCTCCCTACAAAGCGAGACAGACTATAAATAAAGGATGCTGAGGTCTCTCCACTGATTTATCTCTACTTTTTGGGTTTTCAAGTTCATGGAAGAAAAGTATTGTGTTGTGAACTATGACTACAACTGTGTACATGCATGATTGCGTGCATGCATGTGTGTGTGTACAGTTTGTTCAGCGCCAGTCTTGACCATTAATATACACATTGACCTGGAAAAGGATGTGTGTGCAAGCAGCTGTTTTATTAGGTTGCTATGGCAATACCCACAAACATTAAATCAGACACACAGACACACACACACACACACATAAACCCATATAATACACATACGCCAAGGTCCCAAGACAAAATGCTCACCACACATGGTCATATTATGAGCTCCCATAGCCACGTTGATCCAACAGGGAGACAGAGAACACAGAGGGGTGATGGGGAAGTCATGCTCTAAGCCATGCTCTAAGCTGCCAGTTCATCTGTGCCAACACAACTAATACGTTTTGCTCATGTTATTATTACACTGATTGTTACATAGTCATGTTTGCAGAATATAGCCACAGAATCAGTGAGCAGAAAGCCCGGGGAATAAAAGAGCTGTTCCAATGACTAAAATACAGTTCATGGAAACACTAATCCAGCAGCATCTCCAAATATAAATTGGACATGGAGCCACATTACTGAACAACAGCCTCATTTGAAAAAAAAAAATATTTGTGTGAAACAGGTGTTTTTAGCTTCTTCTTTTTTCCTTACTCAAATACATATAATCAACATAATGTGATGTCAACATGTAGTGGTAACCTGTCGTGACGTCATCTATAAGAATCTTAACTCCCTTTTGACATCTCCAGAATTTGGATATAGCCGGTGCCATGTTTATATTTTGCAAATAGAAGTTCACAGAACAGTCACCAGCAACCAGGCTGTCAATCTCATTGTTGTCCCACTGTATCATCTACTTTATGATTTAAAATGACATCCTGTGTTGCTGAAGAAGACCTGAAACTAGACATTGAGATCAACTCATCGGGAAAATGTTAACTGATGCTGTAAATCAAGTGTGAAGTAGGCTCATTTTCCCATGGGCCTTCCTTTTAAATGAGAGCTCTTTTTGCAATCAGCAGAGTCGTCCCTGGTGGCTATTTAGAAGACTCCATCCTTTTTATAAACAGTCTCTGAGTGATTACCGTGATGTTGTGAGGGACACCTGTGGATAGGTGTTACCGCTAGAATATAAAGCAAGTGGTTGTAAAAGGGCATCCTTGCTGAGGCCATTTGTATAACAAAACTAAAGGCAGCAGCAGCAGAAAGAAACGCTTTGTTAAAATCATTCTTCTCTGTTATTCTCCACAGGAGACAACAGCACAGCGGACACAAAGCAGCTTCATGCCGCTCTGTCGCCTGAGGGCTGAGCAGTGATCCACAATGTTCCAATCACACTCTCATCAAAGCACTGATGCTTAGTCACAACGTGGGCAAACAAATAAAGAAATAAAAGAAACGCAGGATGGCAGTTGGTCTCCACCAAGGATTCCGTGAAGATCACATGGTGGATGGATGGTTTTCAAAACACAAAGTTAATTTAATGTTTAACGTGAGCCATTTGGATGATAGTTAAATCCATATACTGTATGTTCTCAGTGTTGTTGAGCCGGAAGCATCAGCTTCTATTACTGAATCACGTTACATACTTGTTTTGAAACACACATTGAAAAGTGAAATAAAACATGCTTTAGTTGCGCTGCTTTAAAAACACTGCAAACATGAATATGGTTATTCTAGAACTTGATGTGAGTGGTCCTCTCTGTGTGTTGGCCTGCGATGGTTTAGTGATTGGCTCCAGCTGTCTGTGACCCTCATGTGGATGATAAAGCGTTAGACAATGAATGAATGAATGAATGAATGAAAGAATGAATGAATGAAACATATATTTGTTGGAAATGGCTGGTTTACCTATTCAAAATAATACTAGCTGTTATAAACATGGTAATGAAAACAGTCAGAATCATATACTCTTACATAAATGTGTGCTGTCAGTGATCAATCTGCAACTGGGTTCCACATGAAGGCCAATCAGTATTGATGCATTTGGCGTTGCGTAATACAGCAAGTGTTGGAAATTTCGACTTTAAAGATACAGTATGTGAGCGTGTGGATGGTTGTGATGGTTTTGTGCTCAGAACTGAGCAGCAAACATCAGATCGGAAACTAGAAAAGCACTCAGAGAGCGCAGAGCTCCGCCAAGCCAGCTCAGTGCCTACAAAATACACCCTGTCGGTGCACCTGGGTCAGACAGCAAGTGTTGTAACCAGTGATAACGTTATAGTCGGACAGCGAGCATCTACTGATCAAGCCCATAATTGAATCACTTGTTCCTGGTCCATTGTCCATTGCGGACATTTCCAGAAAATGTCATCCAAACCTGTCTGTGACTTTTCAGGTTATGTTGCTAACAAATAGACAAACAAACTCTCGTGAAAACATAACCTCCTTGGCGGCAGTAATAAGCAGAAAAGCACCAGGCAGCAGCACATGCACCAAAAGGGCAGAACAACCCGGCATCAACACACCGTTAACAACTCAGTCAATCACAAGTCAGCAGTTGGCAGGGACAACAACCAACCCACTTATCAGCTGTAAGGTTGCTAGGGTTGCCATGGCAACCTCAGAGTGTTATGAAGCTCCTTTTATATGTCCCACAAAGAACCTCACACATGCACGCAGGCGTTGGTTACCTGTAGACCATGCCCGTCTGACTCTTCACTGTGTCATGCAGCGACAACGAGTGCACGTTCAGAAACTCCTCCAGCTGTTTGAGCCTCGACACGCTTTTGGGTTTCTTAGCCGTCCACAGCATGAGAGGAGCGTAAGGTCGAGGTCCCGTCCCTGTGGACGTCTGCCGGACGAGCCTTCCATGGCTCAGGCCTTGAGCCTGGACCCCGCCTTGACCTCTGGACCCCTTCTGCTTTGGGATGGGAATCTCCGGGCACGTCGCTTTGTACAGATACATCTTCCTTCTCCTCTTCTTCACCTTATTCTCTCTTTCAGTCTCTCCCTTCGTCTATGAGTCTGTCCCATAGACATGTACGCTCAGAATAATCCAGGTGGGCCCTTTGCCCACGCAGCGCTACAGTGGAGCCCAGGAACAGGTGATTGTGTGATTGAATCTCACATGAAAAAAGAAAAGTGAAGTACTCCCCTGGATGACGCTCCACAAAAGTATAGTCCTCTTATTTAAAAGAGAGAGAGACAAGAAAATCCAACTTGGGGGAGAAAAAAAAAGTCTTTTGAAAAGAGAAAAGCAGTTTCCAATAATAATAATAATCAAAGTGTAGTCCAGTCTGACTGCAGGCTGCACATCCTTACATGTGCTTCACCATGGGCTGTGCCAAATATGTTCTCTGTTCTCATTCACACATGCACAAAGAGAGCAAAAGACACACACACACAGATAACTCACTGTCTCACTCTCTCTCTCTCTGTTTCACACAACACACACACACACAAACATACACACTCATGCTGTCACTTTGCCCCCTGCTCAGCCAGTCTACATTATAAGCTCAGTTTGGTTTTGCTCCCTATTAAATGGCATGGGAATCTGGGACATTTTTTTCCCGCCCTCCCTCCCTCTCTATCGCTCGCTCTCTCTCTCTCGCTTCATCTCTCACTCTCTCTGTGTCTCTCTCCTTCCTTTAACTATCTTTTTCACCAACTCCCTCTTATACTCTCTCCCACTCTCACTTTCCTCATCATCCCTCTTTTGTCTTTCAGTATTCCCTCCGTCATAAGCCCTCTTACTTTCTCCTGATTTCCTCCCTTGTCTCCCTTTCAGCGTTTACATCTCACGCGTCTTTTTTCCTCTTCTTTGTCTGGCTTCCTCTGGCACAGACTCACATATTAAACTTTATTTTTTTGCAGCACTTTTCTCTCCTCAAACGCCCCAATTACATTTCCTTTTATTTTACCACTTCTCTTTTTGTCTTTGCCTTTCTCCTCCGCTTCTCCTCTGCCTCTCTCTAAACAGAGTATACGCTGGAGTTTTGCCCATAACAAACACCTAAAGTAAACACACACCCATTGCATTTCACACACACACTACTCTATATATGATCTCTCACCCATGGCGTCCTCATGGGATTGTTCAGTGACATCACGTCTGGTCCTCCAGTGAATTGTGGGAATCATGGGGAATGATATTCTCCCATATCAGGGCATTTTTTTGTTCCGACACACGCGGTAAGTCTCTCATTATGGACACACACACACACACATGGTTTAATTCTCGGTATTCAGCAAACCATACTTGGTCAGCACACTTCAGGCTAAATGGCTCCAGCATTGAAAGACACTGCCAAAAACAATCTGTCCACACAATAATGTAAACATAAAAGCATGTCTGCTTTTCATTGTCATGCAAATTCAACATTTATTTATATATTTTTTTCCTCTTGTCGCATATATATCTGTACCAGCTTACACTGTGATTTTAAACCCAGAACTTTGTGTGGGTCTGTTTCCAGTGAGTTCTTTTGGATTGAGATTTGAGGTTGAGGTAAAAAAAAAAAAAGGAATGCCCGGCTTTGTTCACGGGAGGCACCAACTTCAATCATCATGCAGGGTTGACTGCTTATAATAATATAAATAGTATTCATTTAATATGTGCAATACAATTCATGCTTCACTGTGTTAATCTTTCAGCAACTGCTGTATTGCAAACACAAATAAAGATGCACAAACTCACACACACGTGTAAACATAGACATGCAGACATGGATGTTTGCAGCGGGGCAGCTGTGTCTGTTGTCCGACAGGATGGGTGGAAAAACTGATCCCGGCCCGGCAGCAGGACAGTCAGCTGAGTTTATGCAATGCCAGTGTATATTTACGGAGTATTTATAGACACTTGACACATTGGTGCACACGGAGCGTATACATGTGCACACATTTACTGTAATCCAATAAACTTTTGATTATAGCAAAACAAACTGTTGATGCTGGTTTTTTTTGTCACATATCATTTTCTTCTTTCCTATATTTTTACCAATGGTGTTGAAGAAAATGTCCTTTGAGCTGCTTGACATTTGAGCAGGTGAATCACTGACCAAAAGAGTCAGATGAGGTCAAGAGGCACCGTGGTAAAAAAACAATGTCTTCACTTATTTCACTTTTTCTTCCTTTTACTCTCATGTTTTCCTTTTTCTTTTTTTAAAATCCAGGCTGTTTCCATCATCAGCTTCATGTTTCCTGAGACTAATTAGTCGCCCTTTTTCTCTCTCTTTCATTTTGCCCCCACCACCCCCACATGCACACCCTCCAGTGGAATAAAAAAAAAAATCCCTATACAATGATTGCATATGTCTGATAATTCTCCAGTGTGCACAGTGTGATAGAAACAGAATAAGTAGAGCAGCCCACCATGGCTCTCTGTATACCTTTTTTGGGGGGACAATTAAAAAAAAAATGAGATGATTCACATTCATACTTTATCATCTTCACAGCGTGTAAGATGCTACTAATGTGTTGTTTACATGGAAGAAGATGCTACTTCTGTGACTCAATGGCAGCAATATTGATGCCACTGATCAGTCTCCAGCCCTCAGGGAGTGTCATGCTCCTATTTAACGCCAATGTGTTGCCCTACATTCGCCACTAAATCCCATTTTTTTTTATTATCGTTTTAAAACATTAGCCTAATCCTGAGTGATGGGAGCAAACCGAGGCTGATATTATCATATCACACTATCTGTACTGTATTGTATTGTTTAACATTACAGTATTTCAGGCACTGAGAAATGGCTACATCTATTTGCTGTGCCTGTCTAAAAAGGTGCTTGCAGTGCCACTTTGGGCAGTATCCCAAAACTCAATCCATCAACTTCTAATGCTACACATGTTTTTGTTCTCCGCACTACTGTATCATGTTGCCACTCCTTTGTCTCCAGTGTTACGATGAAATATAATCTCAACACCTGGTCAGAGAAGGGCAGCAATGCTGTTGGCTGTCAATATGGTTTCAGTCAATCAAGTGTATATGTAGAGCCTTGAATTGTTGGCTCACTGCTGCGAGAATAAGAAAAACGAAAGCTAAATATGAATACAACATAAATATTCTGCCCTGTGACAAAAGGCTCTACAAGTCTCTAAACTCACACAAAATGTGGTTAAATCCATTATTGGAAGCAAAACTACAACACAGGAGGGGAAATCCTGCAGCCTGTAAGGACTGAGTGACACTTTGTCACTATCAGCCAGTGCTGCCATGTTCAATAAAGAGATGATGGAGTCTCAATAATCAACAGTCAGACACTTCTAAACCTGATTTGTTCGATTATTCCATTATTTTATTTCAAATTAATCTCTAAGCCTAATGTCACCTCTCACTCTGGATATTTTTTATCAAATAAATCAAAGGGGAACCACATGAAACAGTTAAATGTACAGTAGTAGGCTAAGTGAACTTGCAGAAAAACCATTTAAAGCAGGTTGTACGTCATCACTGGCCCAAAACTGAAATTCACCACGATCATCCTGATCTATTTAAATGGATCCCCATTTTATTTTCTGTATACAGCAAATATTATATCCCTATCAAAACCAAATGAATTATAGCAGCCCATGGCCAAGAGGAAAGTAATTGGTCTCATGAAGGACACTGTTCAAATCCCCCTCTTTACTCCCTGGATGCAGATAAGTGTTTCCCACTGCTCCTGTGCCCATCTTGTGAATGTTCACTGATACAGAGGTCAAAGTCACTGTAACTGATTGGTGTGTGCAAAAAAAATACTTATTTTAATTAAATAACACTGACAGGTATTAAGGAAGAGAATGTGCTATTTTTAGCTCAGTTATGACAGCCTGGGATTCCTGTGGTTGTTTTTTCTGACCCAGTTTTTGGACAAAATCACTGAGGAGCTTAGAATCGCAGCAATTGACAGAGCTGAGATACATCCATCACATGCTGTTTGAATTGTGTGTGTGCATGCATGTGTGTGTGCGTGTATTATTTATGGGTATCTTTGTGAGGGAAAAAAAAAACGTCTAAACCTAAGGAAGTGAGGGTATTTTGGGAAAATTAGGACATTTTGGCTGGTCCTCGTATTATGTCACCCCTAAAAGAGTATTTTTGAGGGTTAAGACGTTAGGGTTAGGGTTAGAATTGACTTTGTTTAGAGTTAGGGTAAAAAGTAGTTGTGATGGTTAAAGCAAATGTGTGTTTGTGTGAGAGAGAGTGAAGAGGACTTGTTGAGGTACACTGGAGTTAGCGGTTCTTAAAGGGCATTTAATCATTTAAATCCTTATATTTTGGACTCTGGAGGTCCTATCAGTCGGTAAAGTCTGAAAAAAAGATGACTCACTCATGTTTTTGTGGTCCTCCTCAGTCTAAGTACAGGAGAAGAAACACGTGATGTTGACTTCCACACTCATTGGGACGTCACAATACGTTAAATTCCAGGAATTGTTGTCTCCACTTTGTCCGTAAACCATGTGAGAGTGCTGGCGAGGGCAACGGTATCCAAAAAACGCAAGTCCGCAAAGTCCACGAAAAGTTCTATTCTTGGCTCCACAGTGCAGCACAGAGTTCTACACAAACTTCAGCCTCAGAGGATTTTTCTGTCCAGTGGATACATGTTATATATGACGGCAATTTGCCTGCTAGAGCCTGCAAATGATCACTTTTCCAAATGCTAAATGCTGTTAGCTCCCAGTAGCCTCTGTGGCTGATGTCATTTCCTGTCCCTTAAGTTTTGTTTTATTTTTTTTTAAGGTGGACCTTTAAGGTGGACCTAAAGAGATACTACTAAACAGAGCGTTCTGAACAGGGCTGTTTTGGCAGGGTGATTGAACTGCTGTGGTGCTTCATCCTTCTTCCATCACAGACATGTTCATTAGGACACCAGGGAACTCGGTTAACTTGGGGAAATAGTCTATAATATGACCCCTTTAAGATTGATGACACATTATAGTAATGGAGTCACATTCATCCATCCATTGTCTACAACTGTATGTGTGTGCTGAGGTCTTGCTAAGTGATTCACACAGTGAAGTGTCTCATACTAATGCTCAGCTGAGCTCACTATTAAACACAAACACACACAGCACAGTCCATGCATCTGTCAGTCTGTCTAACCATGAGAGACTTTCATCCTAAGTTTATGAGCTTGTCGGTGAAGAGCATGTGAAGTGTGTATGACACCAAGCCAAGTCCAAACCACATCTGAAAACACAGCTGAAAAGTCTTTCAGGTTTATTTTCCATCGCCACGCCAGGTGTTTTCTGCAAAACTTATCAATATAATATCATTTTTGAATGGATCAAAGATGGAAAATTGACCTGAAAGAGAAAGCTGATTAAGTCCAGACTATACAAACAACACGCAAACCAAACATGCAGCCATGTGTGTGTCACTCGTGACCTGAACGCGGGCCAGAGAATGACATCACTCAGCACTTTGAGCTGCCAGAATTCCTTGTAACTGTGAAGGGAGGGCAACATTACATGGAGCCTGTTCACATGTGACCATTTTTAAGTTCTGAGTAAAAATGATCTCATTGCTTATCTTGCTGTCAGTTCACACCGCGTGAGCCTAACATCTGCCAACTTATTCTCTCTGAACAGTGACCAAACACATTTGGATTACAGAAATCTCTTTGAATATGTAATACCGTGCCGTATTGCTATGCTGCATAAATAGTTGCATAAATATTTGGATGGGTTGAACATTTTTGCTCAGTTATCTCTGCTCTGCTTTGTCTTTTCTCTAAATTAAAGAGTGGATTGAGCCAAAAACCAACAGGGAGGCTGGAGAATGAAGAGGGAGAGAGAGAGAGAGAGAGAGAGAGAGAAGAACAGAGGAGACAGGGGAGGAGAGGATAAAGGATAAAGGCCAGACAGCAGACCAATGAATGAGGATCTTTGGGCTTAGATGACTGGAATGAGACGCAGACGGATTAGGCATTTAGTAACAAGAAAGGCGAGTAGAGTGAGGAGAGGGGAGACACAGCAAGGAGGGAGGAGTAACATAATACTGAAAATATCTATGTGTGAGAAACAAAGAGAGGAGACGCAGAGAAAAGGAGAAAGAGATGGTGGTTAACCAGGTTAACTAACCCTTTACCAGGATTTTTGTGTACTTGAGGACAGGTGAACGATGAGGACAGGTGAATTGGCGGTAATTAGGGTGCCTAAGTGAGTGAGTGAAATAAAGCATTTGTGATCTTTGACCCATTCTGACTGATACATTATTATTATATCATTATTATTATTACATATTTCATTTTGTCAGAACTGTAATCTGTAAAGGTTTGCCTTTAATTAAAACCAGTTAATGTGAGATTTGTGTCCCCTTGTCCTGTTTGCACGACACAGGAAAGAACCCCAACCTTGTTTAAAATAAAGTACATTTTAAACAACCTAATTTTTTATTTTAATTTGAGTTATTATTGAGTTATTAAGATATTGTAATTATTCTTTTTATAAACGTGTACTCAATATCGATTAATACACTGCTTCTGCAAGAAGGCATCAAACTTCAGGAAAGTGTGTATGTAAGTGTGAAGCGGTTAGTTAATCAGTGCTTCAACAATGATTAGTTACAGATTAACTAATAATTCTTAAGATAATGATATTAGATAATGATTACGTGCCCTAACTTCTAAGAGCAAAATGTCATGTGTTATGCTATTTGTGCTTTCTGTCCGTCTGTCTGTCAGGAATCAAAACATCCTCTCCAGCCGCCGCATGTTTTATCGATATACTGTTAGAAGATGTCAACACAGTTTAATGCAGCACATCAGATGCCGGCTATTAACATAACAGCCAGATCATGTGACACCACAGCAGGCCAGAGGTCACTGTGACCACTGTCATGTCTGTGACACACAATTGTCACAACTGTCATGTGAAAGCACTTATGGCCCAGCCCAAAATACTTAAGTAATCTGTCAGTGTATACATACACAGACCATGTCCAATGTACACCACGCACACACTAATAAAATTAGGATGTGAGGGAAAGTTTTGGTTCAAAACGGTTGTTGTTGTTGTGAAGACATGTTTTTGCAGGTCCTCAAAAATATATCAGGCTTTTTGAGGGGTAAAGGGAAAGTTGAGTTTTTTGTGAGGTTTGAGACATGAACACCGCTGTATCTGTTGACCCACATTTTTTTTGCTTAATCCAAACAAATTTTACAAAAAAAAAACACACATTTGAATTTACTGGTGGAGACAGCAGTGGAACAGTGGAACAACAACTCTGTGCTGATTTCTTCTATGGACTTTTGCAATGCGAGAAACTTCAGTTTCCGGTTAGAAAACAATTGTCAAACAGCAAATAAAGTGGTGGGTATTATTTTAAGTTATTGTAGAATTGAACAGCTGTAGCTGTCTGTTAGGTGGTTAGAATGTGGCTTTCCTTGAGTCCCTACTGGCAGCTTTATATTCAGCCAATCCCCTGTGCGCATTCTAGGCACTGCAGACGCACATAGGTCAGCTGTGAGCGTGTGTGTGTGTGTGTGTGTGTGTGTGTGTGTGTGTGTGTGTGTGTGTGTGTGTGTGTGTGTGTGTGTGTGTGTGTGTGTGGCTCTGTTTAACACATTCAGGCCTTCAGTCTATTCGCACTGTCAGGGTGTCTTTCAGCGACATGTGATTTGACTTCTCTCACACACACACACACACACACTTGAACACGCTTGACTGACCTGTAGGGCATGCCAGTTTTATGTGAAACTGTCTCCTCTTTGCCCAGTCCAAACATTCTCAGGTACCAGGTCGTCTCCATCTCTCTGATGAGCGTCGCCTTTTTTTGCTGTGCCCCTTGCTTCCCAGCGGTGGAATTGCGCTTGGCATCCTGGGAGTTGCGCCGGTGGCCCTTTGTCCCACTAATAGAGGCCACTGACTGTTTGCGGTGCATAGGCATGTGTGGCCCGCCGATGCCACTTCTGCTTGCTGCGAACATGGCTGCAAAAAGGTGGCCCCCTTCGCTCAAGGGCAGAGGTCAGGGGACAAGGTGAAGAGGAGGAACTTCAGAGTTCCCAAGTGTGTCCTAGTCCTTGGCTGCCGTTCTTTAGGGAAGACCAATCAGTCATGCATGTCTAAGAAAAGCTTGTTTTGTCTGCCACTTTGGTCACCTCTCTCTGTCTCTATGTCTCTCTCATCTTCTGTAATTCACTTCCTCAACTCCTTCCTTTTCTTGCCGTTTGTTCTGACTTCTTTCTGTCACTCTGTCTGCCTTCCTCTCTGCCTGTGAAGTGTGCTCTCTCCCTCTCTTATAGCCTCATCCAGCCTGAAACAGGATCCTGGTTTCCTTGTCTCGTCACAGGCTGCAATGGCCTAAAAGGAGGGAGACACACATGCCAGGATGACGACAATATGTGCATGCACGCACGCGCGCACACACACACGCAAACACACACACACGCAAAAAGACACAGATGCGTTCAGAGCACTATTTTAATTATATATGTATTAATAGCTGCCTATCTCCATACACAATGGAATGAATGTGGACATGTTGGTAGTCAAACGAGAAAATAAAATGAAAATAAGTATAATGTGAGTGTGGATTTAGACAATAAACACAATGCAAATGATTTAAATTATTTGAAGCATGGCAATCAACATTTAGTAACACACAGCACATGTTGCAGAATGTTTCCCTTTATCTCCAGACTTGGTATGAGTGACGACGCTATATTTGCACAGCTCGCAGACCACTTCAGAGTCTCTGAGTCTTAACACCATTCCTTGTGTCATAAGACTCCATGCTGTGCTGGGAGAAACACAAATTTACACCTTTCCCAGGCATAACAGTGTTCAAACACAGATGTTTGGCTGCAGAACACAACACGTGTGTGAGCACATTTTCTTTTGTTACCATAGTCTTTTTTGACACTTTCTGACCACAGCATGCATGAACTGTTTCCACGCCTAAAGAGTGAGGGACACAAAGAAAAAGAACAAAAGGTTTGTCACACACAGTTCAAAGTTGTTCAAAGTCAAGTGCTTTGTCCAACCTTTCCTTCTTATGGCTTCTCCCTTTAGGGATCGCCATCATCTGCCTCCATCATTCCCAATCTCTTCTGTCCTCTTTTGTTGAACCAACTGTCCTCATGTCCTCCTTCACAACATCCATAAAGCTTCTTTGTGGTTTTCCTCATTTCCTCCTGCCCAGAAACTCCATCTTCAACATCATTAAATGTATTAAATCTGTGATCGACATCAGGGTCTACTTCAAAAAGCTGTGAATGCACAGGATTAGTTTCACCAAGCCACTTCTCATCCTGGTTCATCCTGGGATGAACAACCCCCAAACTGGAATACAAACTCCTGTTTTGAACTCTCAAGATTCGTGATTTGACCTGTGCCATGTCAGTTTTTAAAACTGCAAGTTCCCAGGCATCACCTGCATGCAACTATTGGACACTTGTCCCTTCACACGCTTTATCATTGTCTTATCTATTCTCCTCTAAATGGGATCATGGCTTTCATAAAACAAACATTATGTTTCCTTTTTTTACATAGTGAACTAACCATTGTGTGTTGATTGAGGTTGTCAACTTTGACCCCAACCAATGTAGTCTGTTTGAACGTGGTCCATCATTGGTCTAATAACCAACTAACTGATCGCGATGCCTGTGTCCATCAAATGAGTCTCTGTGGTGAAGCGGTGTAGGCCGAGGATCCCCCTGATATCTAAGCTCAGATACTCTGAGATCAGTATCCTTTGAGGTCAAGTGAATAAATCAGTGATGGGGTGTCAGCTTTAAATTATTCAGCCACGTAAAGAGAGACTGATATCTCACTTCTCAGCATCTGAGGGGTCTGGGAGTAAGGCAGGGATCAGTGCTGACCGAGCAGTGAAGCTCTGTGTCTTTGGCCGACAGCTGCTCTGAGCTGGACATGGGGGAGTTTTGCACAAACAGCAATGAGGTGTAGTATCTTGCAAATCACTGTAAATGATAGTTACCACTGCTGTGCGACTGATTCATATTATATTTGTCTGCATCATGTATGCTAAAATATGTGGTTGTACTGAACAATAAGGCAGTGTTGAACACAATTTATCTATTTAAAAATAATAATAGTAATAATAATAATTAGGATTAAAATTACTTTATTGGCGGATTTATTTTTTTTATTTGTATTTTTTTAAATCGCTTAAAACATGTACCTGTAACATGTATATCAGTTTAAAGCAGGAGTCTCAACTCAAATAACCTAGGGGCCACTGAGCATCTAGTCTGGCCAGTAGGGGGCCAGTCAAGTGAAAAGAAAGTCAAACAACTGTTCAGGCTAGAAAATGATATCATATTCCATCATGTGTCTCAATAGAAGTGTTGTTGATTATAAGTAGTTTACAGAACTTCGAAATAAAAGTGTCTACCGTTGTTGATATTGAATGATATATAGTTCACAAGAAAAATATAATAATCTATCACTCAAAAACACAAACAGACATAGGTCCCTTATAGGTTGTGAGTGTTTGAAGACACACAAAATTGAAAACTGCTTGGGTTCAGTGAAAGTCTAAGATTTGAAGGTGTTCCAGATCTGGTAATCGACTGACATTCTTTAAATGATGTGTTCCCTTTTTTTTTTCCATGTTTGGTTTTGACTGTCAGTGTGCGAGCACGAGCACTACTTCCTTTCAGCAGATGATGTTGAATGGCAAGACATGCCGTTCTGGTGCAGGAAGCAGTCGAGTTGGACCTGGGGTGAGTCTGCTGAGTACAGAGTCAGAGTCTGTAGTACATGTTTGGTCTGTAAATGCATTCACTTGTGCAGATAGTTATAGTATGTCATTGTCCACGTGACCAAGAACATCCCAACAGACCCTGGTCAAAAGTCTGGGACTTCAATAACAACCTGATTGAACGCAGGTCTCTTAAGGTAAAACAGCACGGCCTCACACAGACCTGCAGTGCACATGACTTCAGCGGGACGACCTGTTGCACCTCACGGTCGCCGCGTGAGGAGATTCATCACACAAAGTGAATCCAATCTGACGTGTCTGTAACAGCTCGGTCACCGAGAGGGAAATTCTAGCAAGGACAAAATCTGTCAATCAAGTCCTTCATCCTGAAACACCAGTGAGACGCAAACTGATAGTGTAGAATGCGCACGCACGCACGCACAGACACACACACACACACATGGTCTTATGTAATAGATTAGAAGTGTGTTTGATTCTGTTTTAGTCTAACTATCACTGACAGTGACAGCTGTTTCACCACAGTAGAAAGAACAGTGCACTTATTTTGCTCATTGCAATAGTGGAGTTTTCCACAGTGAAGCCAGATTAACTGGTTCTGGACTGTTCTCAGGTATTCAGCTCAAGTTGTCAGTATCCATATCCATCCTACTTTAGAGGTTACAGACCAAAGTAATCCTGAGCAGACATCAGTTGGCATCACGCTAAGAGAATGCGAGCGCAAACATTTGACTCACCTGCTTAACCTTGAGGTCAAAGGCTAGAATGCTTCAGTGACTTTGTGTGTGTGTGTGTGTGTGTGTGTGTGTGTGTGAGGCTCCACCCACAAAAATATGTAAATCTTTAATGGAGAAATGTAATGTTGTGGATATTGCTGTGTGGATTTATGACAAGGTGGAAGTGTTACTGCGGTGCAGCAGGGTTTCACACATAAACACATATAACATATAACTAACAATGAGAGCAGGGCTGTCACTTTTTCCAAAATTCACATTTAAATTAATTTAACATGACATGTTAATCCTTTGAAAATAGTCCAGTTTAACTTGCTTATGGATTAGGCAAATTGGACACTCTAAATTCACCATAGTTATGAAGGTGAGAATTGAATGGTCGTGATGGACTGGTGGTGTACCCTGCCTGTTTATTTTGAAGTAAATAGGGGTTTTAGTTTGAAGAAAGTACTTTTTAATGTTCTTGTATACTGCCCGAGAGACCTTTAACAACCCAAAAGGCTGAAGTCACAACAAACTCTCCAGCACCACAAGTTATACACTGGGAAACAATTGACAATCAAACACACACAAAGTTCTGAGTTGGTGTTTATAGATACTGACAACTTAAGAAGCCACAGGGAGAACCTCTCACTACCTCTGAAGGTGAGACAATGAGTCAGCAGAGCACTGGAGGCTCAGGGTATATGAACACTCCCCATACCTGGGCTTAATCAACGCCAATCAGTGCCACACACACACACACCTGATTGCAGTGAGTTGATTCTTCCATCACTCTCACAGAGCCGGAAGATTGAGTGTCCTCACATATATAACAAATCTCTATATTGTGTGTGTGTGTATTAAATATATACGAGGCAGTGAGAGGTTGATGGTGATCAGAGTATAGGAAACTTGGTGGCATTAGAAACCACACACACACACACACACACACACACACACACACACACACACACCAGGTGCCAAAACCATATGGGGTAAACAGGAACAGCTGCTGTCTTCACTATTAAATTAGCAGAACTAAACTTGAGCCTCTCTCTTTTCACCCGCAGGCTGTTGTGTGTGTTATTATTTGGGCACGCATGTAATTCCCCTGTATTGAGAAATGAAATAACTGACATAACTGCTGGGAACATTAGAGAAGATAGACTTTGCATGTTTCTCAAATGTAATGCCGTGCTTGTTGAGGAGATGCACAGAAGATTATTACGAGGCCCCTCTAAGCTTCCACATAGTGACACACAGAACACGTGTGGCATGACAAACAGGACAGTTTCAGATGTCTAACAACAAATGTCTGCGTGGCTTTTCAGTTCCCACACCCTATATACAAAAGGTGATTTTCTATTCATGTAACATGACATGTTGGGAGGAAATGGAAAAATAAATGTGTGTATGTGACTCACATTCGTAATCAGATGAAGAAGAACATAAAATCCTCCTAATATGTCACAGAGACTCAGGAATAATGTTCATATAACATACCGAACTCAGCAATAACAACAGTACAGCCAAAATATTCACATTAAAAATAATCTTTTGCAGACCGCAAATCATGTTTATGTTTTGCAATCATGTTGTGGCATGTGGCGCCACCTATCGCCGTGTACCAATCATTGCAGTCAGTAGAGTCTCAGCTGCCAAGCAACCAAGGGTTGCCAGTTACGTCTGAGCTACAACGGCGGAGAAAACGAAAACCTAAATGACCTCGAGTATAGTAACCGTGTAGTAACCGCTTTTGGCCACATTCTTACATATGGCGCCTTTAACTCTATAGCATTGGTGTGGTGTGTGATAAAAATGCCCAAGAATCAACAAAAGCAGCATCACTGTCAGTTAGTATCCTCCTCTGCTGGTAAACTGACTGGCCCTTTGCAAATGTGTTCATTACACAAACACAACACATACACACTGAGCAGCGACACCTTAAAGGAATGTCAGTATATCACTAAATCATTTTCTCTCACAACCTTCTGCAGTGATTAATCAGAAGAGCAGGACAATCCTGTCGTCATGATTAGTGAGTCTCCTCGTGGCGTCTCTCCAGAGTTTCTGTCCCCAGAGGTTTAAAGTTGATCAATCCCTGTCCGTGTGCTCATTAGGGAACTATCAACACACAGTTCACTCCTTGCAAAGTGAGCCGGTTGCTCATTTTGAAGAAGAAACTAACGACATCGGCTCTTTAGCTCATTTGGATTGTGTCACACTCAATTAGTTCTTTATCAGTCACGAGGAGGCTGAGGGAGACAAATGAAGGCTCTGAAGTCCTAACCTTTAAAATCAATCACAAAAGCCATACGGGTTCATTTATAGTACAGTGGTTTTTAAGCTCTCCTCGAGGTTTATATTACACGTATCCTAAAAAAAATGTGTCACATGACCTCTCGTCTGACCTATACAAACAAGTTTTTGTTTAGAACCTTTGTTGCTACAAGGAAGTGAAGGAGCACAAGTTGAGACACAGACACAGTGGCTCAATATTCCAGATTTTTTTTTTTTTTTTTTTTTTAATGAACAAAAATTCATATCTGTTTTAATAATTTAAAATTAAAAATTAAAAAAATATGGATCATGTAATTATAAATATATATAATATATTAATAAAGTGTGTTTTACATTGGTACATATGGTTACTCCAGTGGAACACAGTTATTCATGAATAATGGCACCCAAAATCATACGGAAATGAAAGTGAGCTTGTGCTAATGAGAGAAAAGTGAAAATATATGCTTCTATTTTCCACCGCAGAAAAGACGTGTGTGATTAAGGAGCACTTCATATTCTTTGTGTTGTGTATTTAAACCTGCTGCACCTCAGGCACATGAGGAAATGATGAATTCAATATCATAAAACAAAGGGCAGTGCAAGGTAAACAGTGGCTTTTGATTTAACAAAGTGATAAACAAAAATAACTCTCAGTTTAACAGTATGTGCACGACACACACGCACACGTTTTCACTTGATTTAGCACCATTGTTCCTGTCGGCTCCCGTCAGCTGACAATAAATTATAACCGCGTTCCTTTACCGCTCTGTCACCAGGTCGAATTGTCACCATCCGCACTGACAGTTTGGATTGGACACAGTTCACAGCCTCTCAGATTCCTGGAAAGCTATTAGGGAGCACAGACACACATCCTGTGTGCAATCCAGAGACACACACATAAAAAATAACAATATCAAAACAAGAGTGGGCAGTTGAGAGGGAGATAAGAAATACAAAGTTTAAATAAATGAAAACATTGTCCTGAGGCAGGGTTTCTTCCTCCTGGTCCTGGGGAGCCACTGTCCTGAGGAATGAAGCCATGTCTGCTATGAAAGTTGTTCCTGAACATAAACCCATACCAGGGTGGCACCTGGATGAGTGAGATTTAGTGGCATCTAGTGGTGAAGTTGCATATTGCAAGCAACTGATAACCTTTGGCTTCACCCTCCCACTCCAGGATGATACAGTAGAAACTATAAGCTGCAGGAGTGGCTTTCACTCAGTCATTTCATTCATTTGATCTGATGTTAATATAAGTTAGATATTCAAATATAATTCTTGTTAGTGCAGCTTTAAACCTGTCACTTTCTAAAAGCTGAAAGAATGAGTGACACATTTGATGAAAAAGTGCCAAAACATTGCACTTTTTAACTCACTTTACCACTGATTGAGAAAGTGACAGTTACTGCAGTCATTCATTCATTCATAATAAAATATTGACAAAGCCTTCAATGTTTCAACATGAAAAACACATACTTCATTATTGTGACTGAAAATGACATTTTATTACACCATTAACTTAAAGTTATACACCGAGAAAGTCGGATGTGTCTCAAATTGATTTGCAACTAAAAGCAGAGCAGAAAGATGTCGGAGATAAACGCTGCCTTTGTTTTATTTCATCTAGCACAAACTGAACCAACAACAGCTTTGACGGTCAGAGTTGTTATAATGTACAGAAATCATAGTAAAGCTAATAAAGACAAAATCATTTTGTCTGTTAAGATTTGCCTTGTATCTTGCCTGTTACTGTATATGCATGTTTAATAGTTTAGTGATTGAGGTAGCAGTTTTCTTTCCTCCTGGATATTGCTTATTGAAATCAAACATGAGAAGCTACTTGGGTTACAAGAGTCATTATAAATATAAACTTTGTGTAAATAATATATGTAAAGATTAAAAAATAAAATGCAAATAACAAGAGAAGGGACCCTAACGAGCTGGACCAGTTGCCCAGTGAAGCAGTTTCACTACTCCCACCTACATGACCTGTAATTAGAGATGTGTGGCTCAGTTTTTTTTTTCTGATTTTCTCCACATTAATCATCAATGGATGCAGTCGTGGCTTGGACCTCAGTGGCGGTTGTAGCCAGAGAAGCCGAGGTCCCAGTTCCGGTCCCGTCGCGGGGTTTGGGTCGAGGCCTCATCAGCTCCTCCTTGTTGCGCTCAGGTTTGGCCAACAGGACGTAGCACTTGGGCAGGAAGATGCAGGTCAGCAGGCCGAAGCTGGAGGCCAGGATGGCAAAGATCTGAACGGCGACCATGAACTTCCCACGTGTGCTGAGGTAAGCGGGGACAAAGGAGATCCACACGATGAAGAAGACGAGCATGCCGAAGGTCACGCATTTCCCCTCACTGGAAGACAGACAGACAAACATTCATCATGTCGCTGAAATAAAGGTTCTTGACACTTGTATGGCTCCACAAAGGAAGGACTGATGCTACTTTGTCAGATAACATTTCACAACACAACATTTCTCCATGCAATGCAAAATGTTCGAGTTACATCAGGAGTGTCAAACTCAAACTAAAATGACCTGCATGTGTCAATGTGTAATGATGTTTACTTCACAATAAAAGCATGTTACGGGCAGCTGTATATGCTTATACTATATATGTCACTTAATGTTGAATACATTATCAAAGAGATAATTATGAATTGGTTATCAATTGGGGGGCCACCAGTTTGACACCTCTGAGTTACATAAACAAGATAAAAAATGACCAAGTTATAAGCACCAGGTAAAATATAAACAGATTATAATAGAAGTGTGTTTCGATACAGTCGTCACGTACCTGTTTTCCCCTGAAACCTGTGTGTTCCCTACCTGATTATGTCCTCCAGCTTTCGTGCTATGAACGCAAAGATGAAGGCCACCAGAGCCAGCAGGATGTCATAGGCGAAGATGCAACAGATGAAGATGATAGAGCCTTCATCACACTCCAGAATGATCTTGATATTCTGGGCTGAGGTGTTTTTGATAGGATGAGGAGGAAGGACGATGAGCCACACTGTACATGCGATAGCCTGCGTAGAGGGACGACAACATCAGTAAAATAAGATCAGCACATCAACACTCACCAGCTGCCATTCTTTTATATATGGAGACACCTGAATCAGTGTTGCTGCAGCAGCTATCGCCCTCTGGTGGGTAAAGGTGAGAGCGTCAACTTCAGGGTTAGGAGAGGCATTGTTATCATTGTTGTTGTTTGCGTTTGTGTTGGTCACAATGACATCAGGGCTGCCACTGCTCGCCGCTGCTTGAGCTGCTTCTTTGGCTGCTTTGGCTGCTTTGGCTGCAGCTTTGGCTTTGTTACGGATTTTTTTCAAAGCCTGGGCTCTCAGCATCAACACCACTGATTTACCTGGAGTAAAAAACACATCAGGATCACAGAGCATCTTGTTTAAATACTGTAGGATGCAAAAGGGGGGGAAAAAAGATGAAATTGTAATCAAGAAGCTCAAATATGAATGTAGATATTGCCCCCACCCATTATGGAGGCCAAGGCAAGAGCAAAGCCCAGAGCAAGAGCTACTTGGCTGGTCATGCAGCTCCAGTTCTGAGGCTCCCCAAGGAAGACGATGGAGCAGAGGAAGGTCACCACCAGAGCGAAGAGCAGCGAGAGACTCAACAGAGGATCATTTTCTTTCACCAGAGGAGTGCCAATGTTTATGATGAACAACACCTGGGAAAAAAGAAAAATCGGTTCACAAAAACAATCCAACAGCCACGACATGAGATGACGTAGCTCCTGAAACCACAAGGTAAGTATGTATTACCAAGTGTGATTCTCACCATAACACCAATGGTAATTAATGCTCCAACAGCAGAGATGACAATGAGTGTGATCCCCAGTGGCTCCCCAAAGGCCAGAAACTCAATGATTTTGGGTAGACAGGCGTCATGAGCATCATTGGACCAGTCGTCTTCATGACACATAATACACTCACGAGCATCTGTCAAGATTGTGAAAGAGACAATGGTGAGAGAACAGCAGGGTCTGCACTGATAACACATGGTATTCCTTATGTTGTGGGGACCTACATCTGTTTACACAGTCACATTACACATAACATAAGTTACATACATTTTAAAGTAAAGACATTTGTTTTAAAGTTAGGCTGAGGTCAAGGTGAGGTTAAGGTTAGGGTCAGCGTTAGGATGAGTCCAGTCGTAATTATGGCTATGGTTAGAGTAAGTCTCCAGGAAATGAATGTAAGTCAATGGAATGTGACTCAAGTCATGGAAACCAGCCTGTGTTTGTGAGGACCCACAATCATATAAACTGTACAGAGTGAGGACATTTTTAGCAAAGTGAGGACATTTTGTCTTTTTGGGTGTGAAGACCTGGTTTTAAGTGTTTAGGTTAAGGCAGTGTTTTCCAATCCTGCCATGCATGTTTTAGATGTTTCCCTGCTCCAACACACCTAATTCAAATGAATGGGACGTTATCAGGCTTCTGCAGAGTTTGATGACAAGGACCTGAGGACCAGGATTGGCTAAAACTAGGTTAAGGGTTAGTGTTAGGCATTCAGTTGTGATGGTTAAGATTAGAGTAAGGGTCTAGGGAATGCATTATGTCCATGAGTGTCCTCACTATGAATGAAGCACAAACGTGTGTGTATATGTGTGTGTTAAAGGCCCAGTGTATAAAAAAAGAGTTTAACAAACGAGAACTCTTCCCTTTCTGAAACGCACCACAGAACTTTCTTCACATACCGCGTAGAATGATTTTTGTGATGAGACACTTATCCAAACATACTGATGGGTTGTGTTTTCATTGTCTTCCAATACAAGTTATACACTGGACCTTCAAAACAGTTGCTGTGTTTATGGAAAATGTGCACAGACTTGTTGCGTTGCTGATCTCCCCGTCAGCACACGGGATGCAGTCAAAGCAGCAGACTGGCTCTCCCTGTCGGATTCCTTTCCTGGTTCCGGGCTGACAGTTCTCACTGCACACTGACCGAGGAGGCTGCAACACACACATATTTTATATTCATATTTTTGTGTACATGTAACAAAGGCATAAAATATACATGAACCCGAACAGTGCTCTTAATCAACAATGCTCCTGACCAGCAGCTCTTCATTGTTCCACACAACAGAGTTATTTGTGATGGTCATCTTCTTCTCTGGAGCTGCGGAGCCATTGAAGTGTCCCACGGTGACGTATGACAACTCGCCCTGACTGTTGACCTGCCAGTTGATGATGTCATAGTAGGCATCCACATCGCCGTCCGTGAAGAATATCTCCTCGCCTGTGTGGGGCACCGAGTAGCGCACGTTCTTCAGGTAGTACATCAGCTAAATGTGCGAGAGATGGAGGCATTGTTACGTCAATGTACAATTTTAAACATGCAGAATCAGTTTTTATTCTTATAATGCTAATACTAATACTACTCATCATAATAACAACATACAATGATGAGCAAACACACACCTGCCATGGCTCAAAGTTGGTGATGTCAGAACAGGAGCGTTGTTTAAAAGGTCCCTGTCCGTCTACACAGTGCTCCAGGTTGTGTAAGGCGTGTGCCACAGCGTATACAGCTTTATATACACTGTGGGGAAACGACAACACCATCACAGTCATTTCATTCAGTAGTTTGTATTATGTTGCTGCTGTCTAAATAGCAACCATAGCAATTTATATCAGTATTTTTTGCTGCACAATATTCCAATCAGAGACTTTGTAAGGCAGACATCTTCAGATTTAAGGATTAATGAATGCAGACTTGGTCAAATGACCTTTAAGTAGTAGAAAATAATTGATATATTCCTTTTAGAAGAGGTGATAGATGTGTTGCAGAAGCATTAAGATAAACAGGTTTGTATTTCCTTGTTAACATTATTAACATCAATATTGGTGAGAACTAACCTGTAGGTGACTCGTAACTGGGAAACATCAGAGTATGTGTTAGTGACCTTTGCCAGAGACTCAGTCCCTGTACACAGTCCAGCAGGAACCTCCCTCGCTGTCCTGGACTGTGTGCCGTTCTTGTTTTTGGCCTCTCTCATAGCTCTGCTCATATCCAGTGTGCAATTAAACAACTGTGAGGAGAAAGAAACTTCAGTTTCAGAGTTTCAGAGTGACAGACTTGTAATGACACATCATTTTAACAGGTGACAGTCGTCACTCAAAGTTTCTTGGTTCAATTCAACGGCTTTATAAACTCACTGTCTCCCAGAATATTTCAGTCAGAGTGTCAGCATAAGGGTCCAGATCCAGTAGATGGCGCTGAAGTTGTGGGATGTCTGCTCTCCTCAGCCCAAATCCCAGTGTACCACCCAGCAATGAGTTGACCTGGAACAAAACAGCTCTCAAATTGTGACCTTTTTTGTATATTCATCTTAAGACTCATCAGTAACAGCTTGGCTTTATTTCACTCTAAGTCATCACTGGACATATCACTGACCCCAGGCCGGTTGATGAGGGCAGAGGTGACCCAGGCTTCACTGGCTATGAAGGTACGATTGGTGACATTGTGTCGGACGAGCTCAAGGATGAGAGGACTGAGGTCTACGTCTGATGAGAAAACCACTATGATCTTGGCCGTGGACTCAACTACAGTATCCACAATGCGCTGGATGTCCTCTGATGAACTGATCTGGAGTTTATACAAAGGTTATAAACAAAGTTTCTTTTAACAGGAGTATTCAATTTCACAGAAATGACATTCTCGTGATCAAAATAGCCAGTGAAAGAGTAAAATACAGACAGGAAAGATGAGGTGATTACCTTGGGCAGGGTTTCAGAGAAGGAGATGCAGACACCAGCATCCTCCACCTGCTCCCTGAAGTCTTTGATACCATACTTGCCATAATCATCATCTGCAGCTATGGTGCCCACCCAGGTCCAGCCGAAGTGCAGCACAAGCTGGGCCATGGCTGTAGACTGGTGCTTGTCATTGGGGATGGTCCTCAGGAAGGTGGGGAACTGGAACTTACTTTCCAGGGCAGAGCATGATGAAAAATAGCTGACCTACAGATCAGAGGATGAACATGTCTCGTTATGTTGATAACTCCTGGTCTTTTATTAACGTCTCTCACCATTTCTTTACCTGTGGGAAGTGATAAAGTCCAAGTATCCTGGCGGTGGCAATGGAGAGATCAGAGCCCCCAGCACCCACTAAAGCAGCCTGAGGCGGCCCATTCCCACAGCGGTAGTTGGGCACGGCCTCATCCTGGCCCGTCAGGTAGGTGAGGGTTCCCTCCACGGCCTTGGAGATGGTGAAGCAAGAGTCATAGATGACATAGCCCAGATTAGTATTCGGTAGCAAGTCGTCCCGACTGTTAATTTCATCAATGGCAAACAGCATGGTCTGGGTCCATCTAAAGGTGCGGAAGTTAAACCTGGAGGATGATGGTGACAAATAAACAGACTTCCATTATAGTCTTCAAAACTTTTATTTAATAAAAAAGTACACACGCAAACTAGAAATCCTTGAGTCAAGACTATTTTAGGGTTGATGTTGTTATTTCTCATCACACTGTAGTGGACTGTCTTCATCATAATGTGGATAATTGGCCCCAGAGGTGCTGCCAAGCTCTGTCTTAATTTGAGTTGTATAATCAGACACCTCACAGAACAAAGTGAGCCTAAAAGACATAATTAAGTTGTTCAAGTAAAATTATTCTCCTCAAGAGCTAAAAAAAAAATATATATATATATATATATATTTAGATTTTGCTTTGATTATCTATGACTTGTTTAATACATTCTATCATAGGCTGAAGGTAAAGGAGTGACAAACAATCCATTCACAATAATGAAAAGACATGAACCGCTCACCCCTCACACCCTGCGGACACAGGCATCCTGGAAGTGTTGCGTTCAGAGGAAACAACACGCATGTGAACAGGAAACATCCCCCCAATGACCACCTTCTTCTTGTCCACATCCTTGTAACCGCTTAGGTTGAACTTGGCCTTCAGCTTGCATGTGGCTGCGGCTGAAACAGATCCGTGACAGTAGAAAAAGGCACATAATCCAAGCAAGAGGTGGCTGATTTCCATGCTATGACAATGCTGAAGTTGGGAGAGCTCTCACTGTGGCAGACAGTGGAGTGCGACAGGTGTCTTATCTGCTCCCCAGGGAGATGTGCTGCACAAGGTAAGCAACAGTTGCAACAGAGCAGAAGTCATGAGGTGAACGTCAGATTATGCAAAAATAATTAGAGCTAAATAGTGTCTATGAAAACCAGACTTTATCTCATTATGTATTTCATTATATATGCTGAAACACATATTAACACACATTCCTGTACCAACAAACGTGTTCATTCTTTTTTTTTTTATACATGTTTTGTTTTTTGTTTACTGTTCCTAAATGTCTTTTATGACCGGTCTATGACCATCAAAATGCCCCCTGAGGTCAAATTAAGGCTTTAGAATTGAGTTGAAACAAGTGAAAATAAATCATTTCAAATGATTTCTTTGCTCTCCCTCTTTTCTCCTGTAAATAAATACTGATCCCTTCATTAGTCTGCGCTCAGTCAGGGGCAGAGGACAAAGTGCCACAGGCCAGGAGTTAATTAGCAGCTGCATGTGGTAACTTGTACAGCCTCTGCACATCACCATGACATGGCTACAGTTCCAAAATCACGGCTTGTCCCCCGAGTGTGGTTCTTGTGTGTGTTGATGGGTGAGTGAACTTGTCTGCTCTTGTCTCTCAGCCGATGGGGACGAACACACATGAATGCACAGCCCACAGAGGGACATCTGCTGACTAAGGAGGGGCCCAATAAACACAAATAATCTCTTCTTTATAACAAAAACCACTACAATTCACCTTCCAACGATATCGCTGTGTCACTATTACATCATGTGATGTCATTTTGTGAGAGGAAAAAAAAAAGGGAGGTGATCGCCATCAGTGTGCTGTATGTGCGTGTGTGATTGAGCTCTTGTGATCCGCCTCAGGCCCACGAGACGCCTCACTGATGCTGATTAGTTTTGCGAGAAATCAATTATGGAACAGCATTAACAAAAACAGTACTTTCAAAGGGGCAGATCCGTGCACTTTTAAAAAAGCTCCGTGGAAGGGGGGGAAGTTCTGTGAATCCTTCTTTTCCTTATTAGTGCAATTTTTCACAAGACAACTGCTAAGTGAACAAATGAGACCTGAGGGAACACTTTGTGTGATAAGACCCTGTATCACATCACATGCTTGCATGCCTCATTACAAAACACACAGCCTGTACTAATTTGATAAAGCAGATAATTTAGGACCATCTTCTTCCATCACATATCCATCTATAAATTCCAGGAACGTCTCTGTGTGAAATTTGCATATCTCTCAAAACGATTGATCTCAAACTTGACAGGTGTCTTGCTACGGGCACAAAAAAGTGCCAGTGCCAAGTTCGTTGTTTGGATAAGGAATGCAAAAGATATCGTTAAATATATTGCTAAAAGAACTCATTGGTTTTCGCCGCTCTACCGTAGCCACTCCCCCTCTCCCTCACACAGCACTGTGAGGCATTACTGGTCTCTCTGCACCTGAACCAGCAGGTTCAGAGGAAGCTTCTTTCCTCACCCTACAAAACTATAGCTCTGCATCCCGGTGAAAAGCCAACTGTGATGCAACACTGTAGTTCACTTTTCCATATTTATTGTATGGCATCATGCCAGTATCAGTATTTGCTTTCTACCATACACAAATAAAAATGTCAAGGGCACTGCACTAGTTATACATCAATTCTAAAAAGTGAGCCATTTAGCAGGGAAGACCACAGTAATCTGAAAAGTTTCAACATGGAGGTCTTTATTAAAGCTCAGTTGTCCATTGTACAAATGTGGTCTTTGTTGAAACTGCATGCAGTGGCTTGTTTTGAGGCACATTACTGAGGAGAACAAGCATTGTTGAAGAGAAATAATAATAAAAAAAAAACATCAGACAGAGTTGCATAACTTAATCTTATCAATATTGCAAGTAAATCAGCCTACAAACATTTTATGTCGGTTATCACCAAGCTGTTCTATGGAGATATATGCAACATAAAACGCACGCATAAAAGGCAAAAACTGAGGAAGAAACACTGGAAGCAGTTAAGACAAGTTTACAAAACCAATGGTTTTGCATTAGGAGTATTTTTGTCACTAAATGGGGAGGAGGAGGATATAACGGAGGGGGAGAGGGATGAAGATAAACTCTGGAGGTGAGATGACCATCGTGTCCGAGTAAAATGTTTCTAATGGGGCACGACAACGACGTTTTAACACTCAGTTAAACCTGAGCACTGTATTCACTGACCAGACTGAAGTAATAAATGACAGTGAACACGTGTTAGAGACAGTAACAGATATTCGCATAACATGATCTTTGACACTAGACAGTAATACATTTGAGAAGGTCCCACTGGATGTTTGATTCTGTTGTGTTGATAAAGCATCAGGGCTTAATGAGTGGGGGGAAAAAATGGAATATGCAAAAACATGATGAGAGCATGAAGTGACAAAAGCAATTTACACAATGTGGATTTATACTGTAACGTAATTCTTAATTTGATATTAGTGATCTTGCCATGTTTAGTTTTATTAAAAAGCATACATAATGCAGCATCAGTGACAGTGTTATATCCTCTTTTCTGGAAACAGCAAGAGTCCAGTTTGGGTTATATATATATATAAAAAAAACAAAACAAAAAAACAGGCACAAACATTTACCCATCGTTCTGACCTCCTGCACAGAGGTCATCAAGCTGAAGATACTCTTGATGACTGCTCTTCCAGTGGGTACAGCGAGATCACCAGAGGAGCCCACAATATTATACATCACCACAGCATATTCTACTTTTGGCAAAACAAAAAGCTTTAAGTTGGTTGATTGGTCAAACAGGTTGTCTGTTCTGTCGTACTTCTGCTCAAACAACCCATTTCAGAGCACAGTATACAGGCAGAAAGAGAAAATTAACTAACTGAGATAGACTTGGGGCGGAGAACAATCTGACCCACAATAATACAACAAAAACATCCGACAACAAAAGACAGACAACATTTGCGTTGAGTTTCAAATACTACTATTTTTTTTTTTCTATTTCATGACACTGTTTGCTTCTTTCATGATCAGCTCTTTCCATAACCTGAGGCACAACATCAAGTTCACTTTCTGAACTTTCACAGCTTCTTGCCACTTGCCTTTAATAGTTAACCTCACAAAAGGAAGCAGCAATTTATCTTTTTTTTGTCACAGAGAGAAAAATATGGATCAAAATAACAATACATTATCAATAACCAACATTTATCAATCCCTATCACCAAAAATATTAAGACCAGGGAGGAGTGATGGGGAGAGCAGAGTGGTAGCGCCTTTGCTTTTGCGCTCATCACAGTACAGTCTGCCTTCCTTGGGAATGTTAAAGAGGAGGGCGGGGCTAGAGGGGAGAGGAGTGGTGAGAAGGAGAGAGGTTGAAAGGGAGGAAGGACAGAAGAGGAGCAGAGGAGTTCACCAGCTCTCTCTGAATTATGTTGAGTGTGTTTGTGCATTGTGTATATGTGTGTGTGTGTGTGTGTGTGTGGGTGTGTGTGGGTGTGTGTGGGTGTGTGTGCGTGCGTGTCCTGTTGGTGCGACATCACATGTGCATTTTACTCCCACTCTGTGGTGCCTGGTGGTTTGGAGGTCAGATCGTACATGACTCTGGAGATGCCTGGAATCTTCTGGATCTCATTCACCATCTTTAGCACCACCTAGAAAAATAGACAAGACAAAGCACTGCTAAAACACTCCAAAAAATTGATGGAAATGACTGTATATTTAAAAAAACGATGGATTAATCTCTGGGCCAACGGTTGGTGTAGTGCCTTTGCAGCAAGAAGACCCAGGTTCCCAGGTTCGAGCCTCGGTTGGAACAAGGGCCTCTCTGCAAGGAGTTTGCATGTTCTCCCCTTGTGTGCACATGTTTTTTCCAGGTTCTACGGCTTCCTCCCACAGTCCAAAAACATGCAATATGAGGATTAAGTAAATTGGTCACTCTAAATTGACCATAGACGTGAGAGTGTGAGTGAATGGTTGTCTCTATATGTGGCCCTGCGATGGACTGGCGATTTGTCCAGGGTGTACCCCGCCTATCGCCCTATGTCAGCTGAGATAGGCACAGCACCCCCCGCGACCCTCCGGGGGAGAATAAAGAGGTAGATGATGGATGGATGGATGGATGAATCTCTGAACCTAAGTTGGTGAATCATTCCATACCTCTTCTGGGATGTGGTTGCCAGGCATTGCGGGGATGCCAGTCATGAAGTCGCTGGTGATGAAGGTCCGCACCACCACAGACCGCCGGCAGGATGGCTGCTTCTGTAGTGGATCGCGGTCAAAGTGCAGGGGGGTCAGGATGACCGGCATCTGGCTGATCTTACCAGAGTAGCCTGAATGAAAAAGACACCCAGTTAGCTTTCACATCGGCAACAGAATATCACAAAGCAGTAATTTAGCTGCGGACAGGTTAAAAATCTAACTAATGTGAATGCCAAACAAATGGCTACTTTCATAAATCTGTAAAGTGTCACTTTTTCAGTGTCTCTTCTTTTTGTTAAATAAAAATGAATGAACATGGTTTCCTTCCATGATCCAATTTCTTCCTGGTTCTTAAAATATACTCTCTTTGTAGTGAATAGTGAGGGTGCATCAAAATGAAAATGGAAGTACCTTAAGACTGAAAATCATTTCAAATAAACTCATGTCCATTTGGTGGATTGTGGCAGTCACATATTTCCTTTCTCTGTAACCCCCCCCCCCCCCCCCCCGTGTACATTTCACAAATATTTGCTTTGACACTTGAGATGCGAAATTCCCTTTATAGACGCAAGTATGCACCCAAGTACACTAGTCTGGTTACACAGTTGAAAAACCAAATCCAGGCTTAAGAAAAAAAGCTGAATGGCTCAACAGAACCTCTCGCTGTATTATTCATACTGCTGACACATAGTGATGGAATATACAAATACGGCCCAATTATCAACAGCGCCTTAGTTACACAGGGTTAACTTAAATGTCACGCACACTTACCAGACTCTCTAAGGATAGAGTGGGCTACAAAGTCAGCCTGTCTGAGCGTGCTGAGAACGCCTGTGGTCAGGAAGGTTGGGGTAATGTCTGTTGGAGGCTCCTTCACGTGGGACCCAAATACATACACGACTCTGGAAAAACAGAGACGTACACGGAGGAATGAATGAATGGGTCTGTGTGTGTTGTACTGACCTGCTTCCAATGTGGCATGTCGCTAAGGAGATATGAAGAATGGAAGGATTTGTGTCTTACCTATTGATGCTATGGCACATGCGAGGGATGAGTCTGGCCAGGAACATGAGAGATTCCCAGTGTGGAGACTCTTTACTTGTGATGCCGCACACGTAACCGTAGGATCGGCAATCACCCTGAGACAGAGATGGAAAATCAGTTGAGCATATTCTAAACCTCAAGTCTTAAAGCTCAGATGACAAGAAAAAAAAATCGGGGGTGTTAAGAAAAAAAAAAGGCAATGCATGTAGGATTAGAACATTTTTCCTTTCATTTTCTTTTGTGTTAAGATAAACAGTGAAGTTACGATGACTAAGTTGACATACTGTGCACTTTTTCATTCCAACAAATTCCACAGGCAGTGAGACCTGTCTATGTTTGTCTACAGTCTCCCGTCTGCCCCACAATTTGAGGTTTGGGATAAATTTAAAACTTGGGCTTTAGACGAGAAGAAACAGGAAACACCCACACAGTCGCTGGCTGACTGAAGCGATTGGAGGAAGTAACTACTGTAGTCGTAACCATCATTCTCAGGAGGGAACACTAAAGATCAGGACAAACTACTACTACTACTACTACACTAGTGTTCTTAGTCTATTGCCATGTTTAAACTTTTCTGAAGAACAAATCAGCAACTCAGCAGTCAACATCATTAGGAGGAAGATAATGAAATAAGTGAAAACAGATCCTTTCTTTGGCTTGAGTTGGGAGACAAAAAGTCAAAACCGAGACCATTTGTGTGTGGGTGTGTTCATAGTAACCCACGATATTAACGTTTTAACAAAAGAAGACAAACAGCAAGAGTGACACATAACTCTTTCAAGCCTTCACTGCCCTTCAGTGACAAAAGTATTCTACACATATATGCAGCCAAATCTAAAAAAAAAAATCTTAAAATCTTTGTTCAACAAGTTGTACACACTGCTGAGCAAGTCCTGCAGCTTCATACGACTCTGTATAGCAGAGGTTCATTCTCAAGCTACAAACAGAGTTGCAGCAGCAACATTGTACCAGGTAAAGCAACATTGTTTTAAACCGATCAGTTTGACTAAAAACACAAAGTGTCCAGGAAAGGTTTCAGAGGTGAATTCTACTGCTAAAAATAATTCCCCCATCATTCCGTCATACCGCTGCCCCCACCCGACCCTGTGGTGCTGGTGTAAACACAAACACTCCCACAGTCAGGTAAAATAGTTTTGCTTTACAGAACCGGTTTTGATATGAAGGTTCAGTATATAAATTATATTACATTGTTACTTGTTATAAGGCAGAAGCACTATTTGGCACCACATTGTACAGTTCCTTGACCATCAGCCGATTCAGGTGGAACAGAGTACAGACAATATAGAGACACAGAAACACTGGTGAACTGAACTACCTGGACGCCGACAGTTTTGATGGGCAGCAGGAAGGCATTGAGTGAATGAAGGCTGGTGATCTGCATGAGCTTCTCCTCCTCCTCGTCTGATATGCATGACTTGACTCTCTGCAGCAGGGTATGGGGCTGGAGGGGAGAGATGGATGGGGCGTCAGTAATTATCAAAATCAAAGAGCTGAACGCGCACAACCACTTTTTCTCACCATCACGTCTCACTGGTATAATTTGACCAACCAAACAACAGAGGCTAGTAATTATTAAATGCATAGGTAAGGAGGCTAAAGGTAATTGTCATGTTAAGTTGTTGTGTTGATGCTTTTCCTAAGTCCTTTCCTCAGAAATAGTCAGAGCTGGCAAACAACTGCAGGGAAATGCTGATGGACCATTAATTCTGCATAATTAATGAGACCAATCTACAGACGGTTTGTGTTTCTACAGCATTTCAATGCTTTCACATATTTCACCAGCAGAGTCTGTGATGGTTGGAGTTGATTTACAGACTGGAAACCAGACCAGTTAGTGAGCTAATGTTTATTTAATCTCCCAGATGGATTTCCGTCTGTCCTAAACCAGATTGGGTCAATCTTGAGCACAAGTTTAAAATGGGGCAGGTTTATTGTGTATGATTAACAAAGAAGCGCTGCTGTCAATTTCCCACTAGCAACAGCAGTTAAAGTTCAGTTATAGCCAGACCTGCTGTACAATATTAACAGCCATAACTTAGGATAAGACACAAAGTAGGCACCTTTCAAGGTTCCCTGACTAGACACCAAGGCACCAAGCATCTGGACTGGATACACCATCTCAAGGCTTACCAACTTTATGTATCAAACCTGGCACGCTGCTCACGATAATCTGCGATGATGCCTTACTGTTCAGATGTCAGGCATTTGAGGATCTGAGCCGTCTTCAATACAATATTTAGTCATCACTGACCCACTCTCAAATGTGATTTGGTTTGGTGATTCTGGGCTATTTTATACATACAGACGCATTACACTACCCTAACCTTAAAGCTCAGGGGTTGCTTTATAATCTCCACAAACATGGCTCGTCATTACATTTTCGATGCATCTGAACAATTCTGACCTTTTTGACACTTGCGGAGAAGTCTGTGATGATTTTTAGGATGTTGTTTATTTCAGCAAAATCCTTACAGACGTAAGGTTCCTCTGCACAAATCACTCTGATGGACAAACCCGGACCTACAGGGAGGAAAACAAAAGGGGTGATGTGAGCATTTTGAGGCCGTCTGCATAAGCTGCTGGGTAACAAAGAAGGAAAAATCCAACAGTGCAGAGCATTAGGTTGAAATGAATCACATTTGTACAGTTTTGACAGAGCAGTGACATCATAGGGTTGTTTATGTTCTTGCCTGGAAATGGGTGTCGGGAGACAATCTCTTCTGGCAGGCCAAGCTCCCTCCCCAGCGCTCTGACCTCATCTTTATGGAAATCTTTCAGCGGTTCGATTACTTTTCCCTGGAGGATCACAAACAAGTGGAATCAGCACTGCTACAGTGAGAATCAGGGCTATGCTTAGGTGTTGCATTGTTGTGCATTTTGGGAGAAGGGGCTGAGCAACAAAGAGACACCAAATAAAATATGAGCACTGCAGTTAATAAGAGGAAAAGAGTGTTTGTTTTTGCAGTAGCTTTAGTGCTCCTTTGAGGGTTTCTGTGTCTGGAATCGAGGGTAAAAAGGGGCTCTTAAAAGGCAAGAGGGATGAATACATTTAATAATAGTGATCTATATCCTTTGCAATAATCCTCTCATGCAGCTTACAAACTGAAGGTTGATTTTTGTTCACATATTACTGTCAATGAGCTTTTAAAGCATCATTATTTTACAAATCATGCCCAGAGTTCATGTATTTTCACTGGCTTTTTATCATGACATTATATTAGGATATTAATAGGCATTATGTGTAATCCTAGTGCATCAGGACACTATGCAAATGTGGTATTTACTGACAACTCTTTAACGATGACTCAGCAGAAACAGGCAAGTCTGCATTTTTGGGGGCTGCAGCACTATTTTTAAACTTTAGGTATGTGTCAACTTCCCCACTATAAGGTCAACTTATCACATTGAAATGGTGTATTGAAACCCAGCAACTACTGAATATCATGTCCATGTTCTAAAGCAGCATATGGACATAATCAATGACAGTTGTGAGAGCAGTACCTCATTTCTCAGTTTGCGGATGAGCTCAGTGTCGTTGTGGTGTGTTTTGATGACCTCCGCCTTGCCGCTGGCAAGATGAGAGGCACTCTCAATGAGATCGGGCCTCAAGGTTCCCTGAGCCAGAAAGACCTCCTCTGGCTTTAGATTCATCTCTCCTATGACTTCATTCGCCACCTGAGAAGCAAAACAGTTCCTTCGTCAAATACAAGAGTAGCTCAGTTAAACTTAATACAGAAGCTACCATTCAGCTGATAAAATTCAAATCTTTCTAAAGGCCATTAAGTAAACAGTTAAGACCTTCTTCTCACCTTGACAAATGTGTCGCCGATAATTTTTCTTTTCTCCTCAGGGTTAGTGGTCATATTCAAGGTCTTGCTAATGCGTTTCCGTGGCGTCCTGTCCTCCTCAGAGATGGGAAGGGTAGTTGTTCCATTGTAGAAAGTGTGAGCCGCATTTACCACTGAATGATGCAGTATTTTAGAGGAGAGAAAAAGAGATAAGTGGTTTATGAGAGAGTTAGTTTCATATTTCATTACTCATACTTCACATTAACATCTGAAATTACAAGCAATTAAATGAAACAATACTTTTTCTTTTTTTTCTAAAATAAATATTTTTAGTTGTCTACCTTTGAGTTTGATGCCCAGCTTGGTGAGGGCTTCCTCCACACTCTGACTCTCTCTCTTCCTCATGAAGCCATTGTCGATGTGAACTGCTATCACCTGGTCGTGGTTCAAAGCTTTGTTCAGGAGCGCTGTGCACACTGTGGAGTCCACTCCACCACTCAGCAGGACCTAAGGGTATATTCCAAAACGGAGTCTTTTAAGGCAAATTTGTGATTTTACTATACTCGTCAACAGTAAACACTTTACATGTTTTTTATGCTTAAAATGGCTTATAATTTTCTCAATCATGACATATCAACCATGTGTTTTATAACACTGGCAGGCTGTATAATCTCAAGCCATCTGAAGAGGTGACCAAAGCCTTCATATTGTTCTTGCTTCTAGTTAGAATGTGAATTCCTCTGACTGTAGCTGAGGAAAAGAAATGGAGGCTGCATGCGTTTCTGGAAATACAACTTCTGTGGCTGCTTCCTACACTAATTTATTGCCTTCATACTCCCCTGAGATGAAGCCCAGTTTAAAGACGCACAGGGAAGCAGCTACCTCTTTTTAGACAGAAAAGGGTTTAATTTAAGAGTTTAATTGGTTCTACTTAACTTCCCACCATTGTGGCTGTCACCACTTTCTGAGCAGCTAGCACAGTTCACACTCGGCAACTGCGCTTTAGACTTTCAAGTTTTCACACCTCATAGGTTCAAATATGCTGAGAATGCTTTGGTTTGTTGTTAATTAATAAATCTCTTGCCATTTTAAAGTTTCAATATAAATAAAATGCACATGAAACTTGGTGCAGTTTTACTCACCAGCACTTTTGATTTGTCTACTTTTTCTTGGATCTCATTGATGCAGGTCTGCTGGCGGTTCTGTACAGTGAAATTACTTGTGCATCCTGCAATCTCAAAAAGGAAGTTGCGCAGCATCTCCATGCCTCGCTCTGTCAAGTCGACTTCAGGGTGGAATTGTGTCCCATACATCTTCTTTTGTTCATTAGCAATTCCTATTGGAGAAAACAGATGTGATGACGAGACACTTGGCTATATAATTTCTTTAAATAACAGAATCATGAAAAAATTATAGGCCAAACAGAAAATGTAGCCGGAGACTCTCTTTACAATAATCTTCAGGTAAAATTGTGTCCCACACATCATATGGGACTTCAATATACCACAGTCTAATTATAGATTACATGTGCTTCTCACCAGCAATGATGTTCCCTGACTGAGCCACCACTTTAAAGCCATCAGCCACTTTATCTACACTGTCTCCGTGCGTCAGCAGGACCAGTTCCTCTTTCTGAAGGCCTCTGTTAAGAAAAACACAAACATAAAAGCATGACAATTGTGTGTGAAGTTACTCTTTCACAGTGTACATTTGACTCAAATGTGAGAGGCAGACAATAACAAAAGACCGCAGCGCTCTATTTTAAACTCTGTAAGAACCAGATGTGACTGCTGGAATGCCTCTTGAGTTTATGTAGTTAATAGCCCCCAGGACAAACCAGTCAAAACACTGCTTTATTATCCAACATTTACTCGTCTGTGGTATAACACTGCCTTCCATGTACAAAATATCTCTCCCCAAATTCATACAATTTAATCCCCTCTTTACAAACATATTTACTGGTGATATAACATGTTTATAATGACATCTGTAATATATTACCACATAAAGGGTGACCTGAGAAATGATTACCTGAAGAGAGAACAAGTGTTATCCAGTCCAATACTGAACACTCCATCCTCCCTCACACTCTTTTTGTGTACTGTGCCACCAAAGACTTTGTTCATCATCTGTAAGACAAACAGGGCAAAGTTAATACTCACACACCAATTATAGTTCCATGATTCTAAGACTGTACAGCTACCTACAGTTGAGAGAATATGCCTGGGGCGCTACTCATTTTAATTTCCAGTCTATCTTAAAAACTGAATGAACATTGATCCTATCTCCCTTATTTAGAGTAAGTGCCCTTGACAAAAGGTGGTGAAATCCCTGTTGACTGAAGAGAACTAAAAAAAACAGTGTGACACAAATGGCCTCGTCAGCAAGGATATATGAACGCATGTATGGACAGCCATTAGTACCTGCATGCCATAGCAAATCCCAAGGACAGGCTTTCCTATAGTGAAGATGGCAGGGTCGTACCAGGGGGCATCTTCTGCATACACAGAGGCTGGACCTCCTGAAATAATGATTGCCCTAGAGAGATGTGTGGCACAGATAAAATAATTAAGTAAACAAAACACATTTCCAGAATAGTGAATTAACAATAATCATTTCTGGCACATGTGCCCCTCATGCTTACCTGTAGCCCTGTTCTCTGAGAGCGAAGGCTGGGGTCTCTAAAGGGAGGATGTCAGAGCGCACACACAGCTCCCGCACCCGTCTGTCAATCACCTTTCCATACTGGGCCCCAGCATCCAGGATCGCCACCGCCCCCTCACATGATCCATTCTGCTCTGTGCTGCTGACCTCCAGCTGTGGAAAGAAACAGATCATCTTATTTGAAGTTTCTGCTCAGCAAACCGAGCAGAAAGTATACACACATAAGCTGCAAATACTGTGATGGCGCTTTTCCACTACACAGTTACAGCACGACTCGATGCGGTTTTTTTTGCTTTTCCATTAGCGATAGTACCTGGTACTTTTTTAGTACCTGTTCTGGCGAGGTTCCAAGCAAGCTAAGCCAATACTAAATGTGACGTTGACAGACTGCCGGCCAATGGAAGAGTCATGAGCGCAAAGTCTGACACAAGAATCAAAACGAACAATGCCAAGCTGCCAAAGACTTAAAATCCTGAAGACATGCATTAATCAACATATAGCAAGGACATTTCTTAAATCATAATATTTAACAGAAAAGTCTGGTGTATTTAGCAGCCATACTGCCAAACACCTCAAGCAGCAAACAAAAATCGCACAAATCCTTTGCATTTATCATGGTTAAAGGAAGATGCCAAAATAAGAACCGGCAGTCTTTATAATATGCAACATTGTGCATGTTAATATCACAATACATTTTGGATTTATTATGCAATGCTAATGTGAACAGCAAACTCTGGAGAATGTCTGGACATGGGCACTAACCAGACTAGTACATGTATGAATAAATGACTAATAGTCCCATTATTAATTACCAAGTGACAGGACCTTGACTTGGACACAAACATATAGCTTAAATGATAATGTCATTGATGAGATAGCCATTGAGCTCATTCAAGCACTTAATTGTGTGACAGCTCCGGTCCTGCAATGGATAATGTGACTGTAAAAGGCATAACATAATTATGGGCATATGAGCTACAACAGTCACTCTTTTAAAGCATGCTGCATCCATTCATCTCACCAGCAGAATCACATGAGGCCCACAAGTGAGTCAAAGGTGATTATTAAGGACACTGTGACCATGAAACATAGTCTCTGTTCACTTCTGTCTATTACCTCCTCCAATGAGGACATTTTTTTCTATCAGTTTTCGTTTCTGTTTGAGAGCAGAATAATTCAAAAAAAGTATTTTATTTCAAAAAAAATTTAGGGGTGAAGGGTTAGATCCAAGGGAGACAGGATTATTGAAAAAGTATTGAGACTGAGTGTCTGAGTCTAGTTTAGTGCTTTTTTAGATGGGGTCCCACAATAATGTTTCACATTCAACTGCATATTATGCGACTACTGAGTTTCTGACTGTCATTTCTGTAACACCAAGTATTATTTTTCCAAGAGATATCATTTTAACATGTTATGTAAAAAAATGTATCTGTGGTTCCTGACACTGAAATGACTGCACCAGTTTACTTGTGCACAGATCAAAGTTTTGGAATTTGTTTTAAGTACAGAACATAACAAGTAGTCGGGTAACTGCCAAATAATCCATCAATTTTCTACCGCTTTATCCTCCACTGAGGGTCGGGGTCTGGAGCCAATTCCATCTGACTTGAAGACAAAACATTTCACATTCACATCTATGGTCAATAACCTAATCTGCATATATTTGGACTGTGTGGGGAAGCCGGTGTACCCACACGCAATCTCCACACAGAAAGGCCCTCTGTCGGCCGGGATTCTGAACCGGTGATCTTCCTGTTGCGAGGCAACATTTCTGACCACTGTATGACCGTGTGACCCCTGTCAACTAATCAATCTCCATAATACAACAAACGGGGGAGGGTAACACGTGAAACATAATCCCACGTGGATCTTGGAAACACTTCCGCGATTGATGTGTATAAAAACAACTTTGATTGGACGTGCAAGCCAACACCTCTGATTTATCATCTACAGCGTTGCTCTTACAGCAATGACAAACACTCGATCGTTTTAAACCCGTAAACCTTAGCAGAACGGCTATAGGAGCAGCAGCGGGGGTAGCTAAGGTTGTCACACCGGTAACCCCTGGTCAGTGACCCCTGACGTTAGCAAAACCTGACCGTTTACGTACGTTAGCTCAAACAGTGTGACAACAACCGCAGGAAATGCATTATAGTGCGTTCAATTTTGACTCGAGAGCTTCACAACCCAATACTCGCGGTTAGTAGCATTGCCATCACAATTTAAGGCTACCCGGCTAAAGCTAACTAAAGAACTTCCCCGTGTAGCCCGCTAGCTCACGAGTACTATAAACAAGAGTTATTAGCATTAGCATATTAGCAGCTGGCTAAATTAGCGGAGCTATGCTAAAGCCCACGCGGTGCTCCACGGCAATAGATTATGTTCAAAGATTGTATTAGTGCTAGACGTCAAAGTGGTATCACGACCGGCTCATTAGCTGCCATGAGCAACATGTTCACGTAACCCTGTGCTGCAACAGGCAGATAACAGCACACTCATTGCCCCTTCTCACTGGTGGTAACCTCGCGTTCTCTGCTTAACTTTTCCCCCTCGAGGTGCACACAGGCCGGGTTTAACCGAGGGACGGGGATGCCGCGACAGCTACAGTTCGATCGCCAAGTCAACCGCGTACCGGACCCGTGGATATTCCCCACTCCACTGACCTTGCTGTCTCCGTTGCACAGAGCCATGGAGGACTGCCGTGTAGTGGAATGAGCTCTCCCCCTTGTCTCGGTGTCCCAAGTCTCTCTCACTCACGCGCGCACACACGGACACGGACACTCACTACACACACAGCGAGAGAGCGCGAGACAGTCCGCTACCGGTTAGCTCCTGACTCAGTACTCTCCGACCACTGATTCAATAGTGCACCGGGTTGTCGCTTTGAAGATGGGCTGTCACAGTCTCGCCTCCTCCTTGTAATAAGTTTCAAAGTGGGAGGAACACGCCACATAAATGTGGTTGTATTTCATGGGTGGAGCGGAAAGTTAAATGTGCCCAAAAAGTGGATGAAAGTGGCCTCTCGAGGGCTGGGTTTAGACAGCGTAGGAGAGTTTTACACAACGTGATAAAATGTGTGTTCTCTTTTCCCTCCATGAAAGAGAAGAATATATGTCCTCATAGGCAATGCCAAACCCAAAGCCATGGTAGCCAGAGAGGTCCCAAATCTGCAGAGGATCCTGGATCAGGCAATAATTATACACCTTTTACTTGTCCTTCGTACTTCTTTATTTATCCTACTGTGTGGAAGTGTATTGGAAAACGTACTAAAAAGCCAAAATGAGTTCTTCCCAACAAAAGCCATAAGAACTTTGTCTCTGATGTGAAGTAAGAGCATTCATTTTTAAGGATCTGGCTGATTTCAACAACTGGCTAAATGATGTACAAATGTAAAAACATAGTAGCACATCGCATATGTATATCTCCAGAAAAAAACAATTGGGAATGCTATGTCCTCTCCCTGACACTGTGTCTTTGTTTACTCATATGCTTACTTGTGTTTGTGACCGCATTTTCGGGCGTAAACACTGTCAGGCCCAGTAGACAGAACCTAATTTCTGAGGAAATGGTTAAGTTTAGGGCCAACATTTGAATTGTTCTCACATTAAGGTCAGGGTTAGGCATTTACTGGTTATGGTAAAGGTTATGGATATGACTTTGGTTTGGCTGTCCAAATGAATGGTCAACCACCTGTTTCTTCAAAGGATAATAATAATAATAATAATGCATTATATTTAAGGCGCCTTTCAAGACACTCAAGGTCGCAGTGGATAGCTGCATGGGTGTGTGTATTTCCATTTATGAATGCATGTGAATCTCTGTGTTGATACACAGTTATTAATTAACTAATGCTAATACTTCAACAAAATGCAGTGGGGTTAGGGGTACAGAGCAAACGCAGGACTGTACTCCTCGAACAATTCACATCCAAAATCAATTCATAAGACTGATTCAATTGGGGTACAGTTTGCATATGTGTATTTTGTGTACCTACAATAAAATATGACGAATTATTATGATGAATATGATGAAAAAAAAACAGTTTTTTAAAAATCTCCCTCCTCTCAAGTTTCTCTGATACTCGACAAGCAAAATTGACAAAGCAGTCTATGAAAGAAAGGCTGACATTGGTGAACAATGTGGGAGCTGAAAGAGCAGAAAACTCAAAGAGAAAGTGAAATAATCATGCTATTGCCTTTTATGTGTTCTATCTCCCTTGTTCTGCCTTTTATTTGCTCTCTGAATCCATTTCCTGTGGGGAAAATATTTCAGAAAATGTTTAGATATTTCTAAAAATATATATATATATAAGAATCAGAAAAGTCACATGCATCTCCTGAACGAATTTAACGTTTTGATGCATGAATTGTTGAAATTCATTTGAATTATCATATTTTGTAAATGCTTAATTAAGTGTAGAAATGTGACCCAGTGAAAGACATATTACTGACAAATCTGGTGAAACTAAATGAACTAATAATGGCTTATTACTGGAAGATATATGTCTGACAAATCAGTGCTTAAATGGATGAGTTAGGTTTTATGAAGTGGAGCTGTGAGAGGAATGTGTGTATAGTCGTTGTGTAATGTTCCCTTTCAAATTCTAAAGTTGATATAAAGCAATTTCACTACAATTAACGTTAGACTGCTATATGCCTCAACATATCACCAAACTTACACTCTCACACAGTGCAGCCGGGGCAGCATGTATGTGTGAAGAACACACATGTTACGTGCTACACTGTGAACCTTATATCCCTTCAGACATAAAATTAAGTTATATTTAGGGTCATTGTTAACATGTGATTACTGTGTGGAATTCAGTTTACACCCTCTTTGTGAGGATTAAAATGACGGCATATCCATGCTTCTCTTTGAAACTTTCACCGTGAGTTTCTTGGATGTTAATGAGGAATGTCACAGCAAAGACACAAACACATGTCAAATTCCTCTTTGTACTTGGCAGCTGTCTTAGTATAGTAGGTAGGTAATGATTGTATCATGCAAAGAACAAAAGAAAATATTAACATAGACATGAAAGAATAATGATGAACATTGTATATAATATTAAAGAATGTCGTTAGGGTATCAATAATGAAAATAATTGTTTATATACTCCTATGATGGAATAATATAAGTAACTGTGAACAGATCAAGCGACTTTATGGGGCTGACATACAAAGACTGCCGTCAGTGAAGGTTCTCAGTCATCCAGGTCAGTGTTTCGCTAATCCTGGTCCTCAGGGACGCCTGCCCTGCATGTCTTAGATGTTCACCTGATTCAAATGAGTGGGTCGGCTTTTGCAGAGTTGATGAAGAGCTCACTATTTGAAAAAAACATGCAGGACAGGGGTCCACAAGGACCAGGATTGGGAAACACTGATCCAGGTCATAGTTATAGTTAGCTGTAGGTGACTGGAGTTAAATTGAAGACGTCTCACCTCTCATCCAAGAGGCTTCTTCAGTTCAGAACAGAACTGCGTGTGCAGAATATAATCCTGAACATGAACATTTGCTGGGATAATTTGGATACAGTACAGTTTTGCACCATCATTTTTGAATGAATTTCGAGGTGTATTATGTGAGACTTAGACTCAGCACTCATGGGTAATCGCGACAGTGTCACAGTGCTCCTGCTGTCACATGCTCATCCACCCGCATATGCTTGTGTGTTGTCACATGCCATCAGTGAAGATAAACAGCTTCACGTGCACTCATGGCAACCACAAGGCAGAGCATGTAGTCATTCATTACCTCTAACTAAAATGTGGTGTAATGAGTCCATCATGACCCTTACTACAAGATCTACTGATGTGGCTGTGATGCATTTTACATACATTATTTTCTTCTTAAAGTTAAAGGTTTTGTTCGTTCGTTTGTTTCGTTGTTTTGTACAACTTCGTTCACCTGAGTACTTTTAACTATTCTACTTTATTCTCGGAATGATCTGAATGCAGTATATAGGAATGTGCCAAACATCCTGCAGTATATAAAATGAGGAAAACTGATTGTTTTAGGGGGCTTCGATAGCAAAATTCTGCCGACATATTGCATAGTGAGCACTTTGCCCAGTCTCTGGTGCAAACTGATTTGGGTCATATAGTCCAATACAGCTGTCACTTTTTGTAGCAAAGAGGAGTTCCTTTGTAAGATAGAATAGCTGTCCATTTTGCCTTGCTTTGAGATCAATGGGCCTTAACATGTAAGCTGTACGGAAAAAAAGGTATTTTTGGAATACTGACATTTATATAAATAGCAAAAGGATGTTTATTCATCATTATTATCAACATTATAATACAGTGGTGTTAATGGGCAGAGCAAAGTCAGCTACGGATCACATACCCATGTATATACAGAAGAACAGTATTTCTGATTTTCCTCCAAGTACCACCAGATAAAGCTTGTGTACCACTGGTGTACATGTACCACATCCATGGTTCTAGGGAATGACATCACTTTGGAGTCAGTGTGTCACATGGCATGGAACCTTTAGAAAATAACATAGGTTTTTTTATGGTTATTATGCATAGGAAACAAAATGCACTAAAATAAAAACAATTCAACATTCTTCTCATGGCTTATTGTGGGTAGATTGTAGAAGGATAGACGAAACATGAACAGATGTGAGCAGCACCATCTTGAGGCCTCTTTGTGCTACTACAGCTCTGACTGTAATAGCACAACAGTAAGACTAGCAGTAGCTGGTGTTGAATCATGTGGAAGCTGAAATAAACGAGTTTATTGTCTAACAAATTAATACTAGGACTCGTTTGTGATGTTAGAATCCTATAAGATTAAACCCTCAGGGTAACACTGGAGTATTATGACAACTATAATGAATAGTGTTACATTTGTATCAATAACAGTGAAGCACGGGCTACTCTGAGGTGGTGGGATTAATGTAAAGAATATCCTACAAAATAATTATGAGGAACCCCCCCAACCCCCCAAACAAACAAACAAACAAACAAAAAAACAGATCTGAGTCCTGTTTGTCAAAGGTAGGATAATTTGCCTTAGTTTTGGGCCAGTGACACGAAAGCTACTTAGAATTTTGTGTTTTTCACTGAAAAAAATACTGTTAGGGCAAGATGGAGGCAGATAATCCGCTTTGGCGACTCCTAAAGGGAGCAGCCGAAAGAAGAAGGAGCAGAATAATAATAAAACTTCGAATAAGATGCTGCGTAGAAGAAACATAGACGCGGAACTCCATTCACTTGCTCTGACACGTCAGCTGTAGGTGGCGGACACATTTGCTTGCTGCAATCGCCGCACTTCCTGACTCTTGTGTGTTGATGTTCACCGGTGAGACCTGTCTCGTGTTTTACAGCCGTTAGTCTTTCTCTGTGTTCTTTCTTTTCTTTTCATACCACCGCCGTCCGACTGAATACTTTATGTGATAATAATAATTGATTCCGTGTGATTTCCGTTTGCCTGGTTCTGCTGCTTTACTCGTTACTATTTTCGATGATGTGCTTGTCATGCTGTCGTCACCTGCAGGTACGAGCATCTTGATGCCTGTGTGATCACCTCGTGCTCATTTGTCCTAATTAAATGTTTTGTGAATAATGTATATATATGTATGTGTGTGTGTATATATATATACTCACATACATATATAATGTAATTATTGTCTGTTATTGTTACGTAGCTTGTCGTGACGTAGCGTGTCGTTTGAAGGTGACAGTTGTTGTCTGAAGTTGGCTCCACATTGATACTCACAGTTCCCTTCACTCACAATGACTACTGATTTAAAACCATATGCACAGGTATCCATGCATTTGTAGGCGCAATTTATACCTGTTGTATTCAGTAGGTATGTTAACATCCGTTGGTCATTATCCAAATAATTATTGCAATAGTTTGTGAAACTAAAGTTAACATTTTACTGCTTTTGGCTCACTGGATTTTTCAACTAGGATGAGGAGTGACTCCTAGCTATTATTTTTGTACTCCATAAACCCATCTATTTATGTAGAGGTGAGGTGGGGCCAACTTTTGCCACTTCTCACAGCATCGGTCATTGTTATTTAATTTATTGGGCCCAAGCACCATCTTGTGTCTGCTATGATTATTCATTTTCATAATCATCATCATTTTCTTTTTCTTTCACTTACTCTTTCAGCACATTTTTGAAGACCAAACATGTTCAATGCTGCTTGTGTAAGTTTTGCATAATATTTTTGTTTGCAGAAGCTCACGCACTGCCAAGTGCACTGAAACCTGTTTGCTTTCCAAACATTTATCTGACAAAGATTCATTTTGCACTGCAGTGCACTGCAGACGCAAAATCCAGATTAGAGAGACAGACCAAACGTGTCTGAAAATACCATAAAAGCAAACAAATGCTGCCCTGATTTAAAGATCACTCAGCCATTGCCATTGCTTTGAATTCATCTTATTCTCTGTGAACATCTGGTCTGTAACCCTGTGTATTGTTTGTTCTGAAGTTTTGCCTCCAAATAAAAAAATGCACTGTTCATCTCAAGAATATTCATATGATTATATTGATAGTAAATTGTAATTTCACATTCTCCTATTTCTTTTTTTCAGGTCTGCTGACCACACTGCAGATTTGTCCACTTCTTCAACATGGAGCCTTTAGACATGATAATTCACAAGAATGGGCGGCAGAGGAAGCTGGCAGGTTTCACCGTCACAAATGTAAACATGAAGGACATAACCAAAGGACAAGCGAGTGACTCTGACCCGGACGTAGAGGACACAGAGAGTCTTCTTAGGGAATCAAATTCAGAGGACATGAGACATACAGTCCAGCCTGGGATCCAGGGCGAGTTGGGCAATGTGTCTCTTCTTCTGTTTCTCTATGTGCTGCAAGGAATTCCTCTTGGACTGGCTGGCAGCATTCCACTGATTTTACAAGGCAAAAATGTCAGCTACAAAGACCAAGCCTTTTTCAGCTTTGTTTTCTGGCCATTTAGTCTCAAACTTTTCTGGGCGCCACTGGTGGATGCTCTCTACTTCAGCAGGTTTGGTCGAAGGTAAGAAAGACGTGTTGTTTAGGTCACTGTTTTATTTATGTCTTATTTCCTTGTCATTTACATGCCTCCACCTCTTATCTCTTTTTGCAGAAAGTCGTGGCTGGTGCCCACACAGTATCTGCTGGGCCTGTTCATGCTCTATCTTTCAGCAAAAGTGGATTCACTGCTGCACAGTGAGGCAGGACCAAATGTGTTGATACTTACTACAGTCTTCTTCATGCTTGCCTTTCTGGCAGCCACACAGGTAGACCATTATAAACACTGTGACATAGACATCAAGAAAGAAGAAATTATTTTATTTACCCTGTCATTCACTTGCTTTCTGTTTTCTGTTTTCAAGGATATAGCTGTGGATGGCTGGGCCCTGACTATGTTGTCCAGAGAAAATGTGGGTTATGCATCTACATGCAACTCTGTGGGTCAGACAGCTGGCTACTTCCTGGGAAATGTGCTCTTTCTGGCTCTGGAGTCCGCTGACTTCTGCAACAAATACCTTAGAGCAGAGCCTAAGGACACAGGCCTTGTTACTTTGTCAGGTATTTAATATTTTTAAATAATAATTTTAAGACGAATTATATTTCTGATCGTCTTTTAAATCACATAACTGTCCAGCGGGTTGTTGACAGGCTTCAAACTTGTGACCTACATCACTAAAGGCACCAGTGTGTGCAGGTTTTGTGGAGGTTTACTGAATCTGTAGGTTTACTAACTTATTATAGTTAAAGGTGTTAGCATCTATAACATAGCCTATTTATCAGTGTATCCTACTGCCCTTTACTCAAGCATAGGTGAGTTTTGGTATGACACTAGACTTTTTAAAAAAATCTAAATTTTCTGGTGTCTTCTGTTACAGACTTCTTGTTTTTTTGGGGAGTGGTGTTCCTAATTTCCACAACGCTCGTGGCCATTTTTAAAAGGGAAAATGAGCCAGGCAGAGGAAAGAGGAGAGCCCAGGATGAGGAAAGACACAGCGTTTTGGAAACATATAAGTTGCTGTTGACTATGATCAAGATGCCCACAGTCTTCCAATTTTGTGTCCTGCTTCTCACTGCAAAAGTAAGTGACTGATGGTGATGACGTGCAACAGAAAGCAACCATCTATAGAGCTCCATGTGACCGTTTGTCGATGAAGGATCAGTTGGCCTTATATGCCTGCTCATCCCCTTTGAGTTCAAGAAACCTCATATTTCTTCTTGTGTGTGTGTGTGTTTCAGATTGGTTTCTGTGCTGCAGACGCCGTGACAGGTCTGAAACTGGTGGAGGCCGGAGTTCCCAAAGCGCAGCTGGCTTTGTTGGCAGTGCCCATGGTGCCTCTGCAGATTCTTCTCCCAGTGATCATCAGTAAATACACAGCAGGTCCCCGACCTCTTGACGTCTTCTACAAGGCCTTTCCTTGGAGGTTGTAACACAAACTCTCTCACACACAGCCACACAAAGTTGTATATGCACCCGTTCAATGAACCGCTAACAAAGTGTTGCTGTTGTGTGATTTCAGGTTGCTTATAGGCCTCGAGTATGCTCTGCTGGTGTGGTGGACCCCCAGTGTAAGACAAGACGGAGGGTTCCCTGTTTACTACTATGCCGTAGTGCTGCTTAGCTATGCAGCGCATCAGGTCAGCATTTCTCTGTTATTACCTGTACATGAATATTACCCCTTTTCTCTTCATATAGGATAGCAATTGACACAGGCTACTTGATATGGAGTAGTTGGATTTCAGGGCTGATTTTTTTTATTTATTTTGTTTTTTGGTCTGGGCAGGGAGAAACAGACCTTCTGAAAACTTATGACAGGGTTACTCTGATTGTTTGTTATCAGACACAACTCAACTAATGATCACTTAAACACTAACAGTTTCCTTACCCTACTTTCTCTTCACCATTGTTTTTTTTTGCGTAGTAAAACAAACACAACGACCACAGAGGATAGGGTCAGCTTCCTGTGTACACTGGCATGCACATGCCCAGTGTACCTCAGCGGTCATGTGATATGTTTTTGATAAGTGATAGGCTATGATATTGTGCAGAAATAGTGATTGTACTTGTGTAAACTGCATTTTTCAAATTAAAACTAATATGGATGTAGACTAGAGTGATGTCTGATGAAATTAACACCTAAATGATCACACCAGAGTTTTGGAGGTCACTGATTCACAAAGTTAATCTCTAACAAGTTTCTCTCATTTCCACCACAGGTGGCATTGTACAGCATGTATGTGGCTTGCATGGCCTTCCATGCTAAAGTTAGTGACCCACTCATCGGTGGGACCTACATGACGCTGCTGAACACCGTCACTAACCTTGGTGGAAACTGGCCCTCCACTTTGGCTCTGTGGTTGGTGGATCCACTGACGTCTAAGATGTGTGAGGGAGCAGATGGGCAGAGCTGTGGTTCTCCAGAAGAAGCAGGGGTAAGTGAGCGGGCCAGAAGACGGAAAACAAGACTGTGTTTGTTCTCATCTAAAATTTGTAATCTGACTTCACTTTTTCCCCCCCCCTGTCCTTATTTCTCCTCTACAGCTCTGTGTTAAGGAAGGCGGGGTTTGTGTGACGACACTGGACGGCTACTACGTGGAGTCGGTGGTTTGTGTTGTGATTGGCTTGACCTGGTGGTTGTGGTTGGGGAAAAAAATGAAACGGCTGCAGGACCAAAGCCCCGCTGCATGGAGGTGCAGAAATAACCAATCGTGACCGCCTGTTATCGCTACACACTCTTGTTGATGCACTGTATCTCTGCACACTCAACGGTCAGAAAACATCCGCTCTCACACAAACTCACCTCAAGTACAAAAATCCGAAGAAGTTTACTGCACTGTGTGTTGTCTTCTGTGGTGGTAAAAACCCCCTGATGATGCCTGTGACTGTAACGGTTAACAGTGATGAACATCCAGGCTACAAAACATCATTTTGTAGAAATTTTAAAATCGTTCTCTTCCCTCTAACCACAATCTGCTACTTGAAATAACTTTACCAAACCAGAGCAGGGTCATTTGATTTTACAGTTGAACATACATAGATTGTTTGGTTTGCTACTTTTACTCCAGTAGTGAAATCAAGTATTTTTAGAGGGTGGTTTTAGTTTAATCAACACCGCAGTAGTTGTTTCATCCTGTATTCGAGGATACTGAAGGGAAAATGGATGCATCGTCTGTTTTGAAGGATCCCACAAACACTGTGGAGAAGATGCTTTGTTGGAGCGTTGACACACACTCAGCTTTGCTGTTTAGACGAAACAATACAGATTCATACTGTATTTTCTGAACCTGCTGTTTTTTAAGGATTATTTAAATATAGTTTTTTTTCCCCTCTGAAATTCTTTGTGCCTTGGTTAGTTTTTTTCTCCAACCTCTGTTCACATCAAAGACGTCCAGCAGCAACATCTCAAAGCCAACCAGCTCTAATGAAATAATCCAAATATTATTTAAAGATACTGTTGTTTTTATGTACTGTAATCTGGTAGTTACCTTATATATGCCTTCTTACGTCAGTTCTTTGTGTTTTTGTGTTAGAAGTCATCAGTGAGCACACATTCCGAATGAAGAATTTCATTTGCACAATGATTTATGAATATTATATCACCATAGTATCACCACTGATTAAATTACCTAGACTGTCGAAAAAAAATGTTGTTTTTGAAGGAACAATCTTATAAAAACTTTTAATCAACTTTCCATCAATCCGTTTATAGTTAAGTTATTTTGTTTTTAGTTGGGCCTAGCTGGCCAAATTATTTGTAGGGATTTGGGTTTTATTGCTTTCTGTGGCTAGATTTTCAAATCCCAGACCATGAGATCAGCTGCCATTTGTTGTTTTTCATGTTGTACATACAAGCGATCTGATTGTTACAGTATTTTCTCGAAAGCCAGCATTGAGGACCATAACTTTTTTACTCATTTTGCAAACTTCCCTGTAAACAGGCGAAACTTAGGCAAACATCTTTGGATTACACAATTGTAATATATTCACAATGAATTTGAGATTCTGTCTGCTTTATTTTCAGTCTTTCTCTTTGAATGTGAGTGTTGACATACATTTCAGATTGGGGTTTCATATCGGTGTTAAGTTTACTTTGTTTTTTTAATTTCAGCTGCAGAATATTGTTCATCATATTGTAAAAAAATAAAGAACCATTATATCCTATAATGTCTATATGGGAACCAAATCTTTGCAAATAAAAAAGAAATGCTGATTTGTGAGGTATCTGCTTTTGAATACAGATTATATTATACATAATAAACAAAGTACACACTGCACAGATGTATTATAATCTTCCTTGCTTTTCATGAAGTCTAAAATTTTCATTCTCAAAAATTAAATGCTGATGCAGGAGGCTGATCTCACCACTGCAGACAGCATCCACATCCACTGGCTCCAACTATGAATTCACTCCAGGAACCACAGTTCTGATGAGTCTGATGAGATAATCAATGTATGGATCCCACAACTAATGAGCCACTCCACAGCAAACATTCAAAGAATGTAAAACATCAACATGGTTTTTCTTCTTCTTTAATTTAGGCTCTCTGATTCACCATCCATGTAAAGCACAGTTAATGCATCCATTCAGTTAAAACATCATAAGATGTAAAGCCAAGTTCATCAACACCAGACCCTCGGACTTGTCCGCTGCTCTCACTGATGATTTATCTTTTTTTTTTTTTAATCATAAACCTTGTTCATATAATTTAAACCCGAGCCAGGAAGCATTTTTGTCTACGAAGAAATACTGTCAAAGGTCTCCCCCAATGGAAGCAAGTTACCTCACTGGCATTCATTCAAACAGCACAAAGCACTTTGGATGACTGGCTGAGTGTTTAGTTTTAAACCGCTTGCATACTGTGTGATACATTATCGCCTTTGACTTCCTGATCACACGAAGGCTGAAGCTCCTCAAAGATTTCCAGTCCTAGAAGTCCACTTCAGGAGGGAGAGGAGGGGGGTAGTCAGGGGAGAAGTGGTGAGATGGCGATGTTGTCGGTAGCTCTTCGTTACTGCAGCACACCCGAGTCCCAGACCCACGCACAAACTCCAGCTTGTGACCGTTAATGTAGTGTGCAATTTGTTGATTTTCATTGTCTCGAGAGCATCCATCTCTTTATGCTTATTTTCTTAAAAAATATCAATAAAGAAAAAAAGTCAAGAAATAAACTCTCCTACACAGGTGTGGCGGGTCATAGGTTCATACGTAGATGTTCGGGCCGCTTAGCCACGACGGGATAGGTCTGCTGCTTCATCTGACCCAGGTTGACCCCGGCAGGTTGACGGATGGGAAGAGGGGCCGAGGCCTCGGAGCTGGTGGTGACGTCCATCTGCTCAGGGGTGGACACTTCCATGGCCTGGTCCTGAGAAGACTGGAGGACACTAGGTCCACCGGCAGTGAGAAGGGGGCTTCGTGGCCAACAATCCCCCCCAGGGAATTTGACTGGGCTAAAAGGAAACAGGTGGGAAACCAGAGGCTGTTACAAGTTTGCTCACAACAAACAAGAACAAAGTAAATTGGTTTTCATTCTTCTTTTTGCTTTAATTTTTACACAAGTGAGTGATATGGATGAAGAAAATCACATGCTGGCAGTACATTTTGGCTCAATGGCAATGTACCATATATGTCACTTATTTATATCCCCAGAACTGAATGCGTTATTTTTTACACATGAACTACTAATAAAACAGTGATGAACCTAAACCCTTAAAGTCATTATGATTATAGAAACGACAACATGTGCAGCGATAAAGAAGCAATGTACCAGCGAAACAACATAACCCACTGGTTTTAATGGGGGAAAGAAAAAATAAACTGAAGCACTTTTCAAACAATTAAACACAAAATGTAACATGGGAAACCAACTCATGTCTAATAGAGCCAGGCTTGTGGCTGTTGTTATTATTCTGCCTCTGTCAATCAAGACAATCAGACATGACTTTAGTGCAGCAGCGCAGGGGCGGGGAATAATAGGTCAAACTGATAAACAACAGTTATTTTGTTTTTTTTAATGGAGAGTAGTGAACAATATTAAAATTGTTATTACAGCAAGAAGGGCCACATGGTTGGTGTAGTGGTTAGCGCTCTTGCCTTTGCAGCAAGAAGACCCGGATTTGTGACCCGGTCAGAACAAGGGCCTTTCTGCATAAAGTTTGCATGTTCTCCCCGTGTGTGTGTGTGTGGGGGGGTTTTCTCCAGGTTCTCCAGCTTCCTCCCACCGTTCAAAAATATGCATTATGGGGATTAGGTAAATTGGACACTATATTATCCATGGGTGTGAGATTGAACGAGATTGAACGGTTGAATGTCTCTATGTGTCCCTGTGATTGACTGGTGAACTGTCCAAGGTGTGGTGTGACCCTGCCTATCGCCCTATGTCAGCTGAGATTGGCACAGCTCCCCCCTCGACCCTCATGTGGAGGATAAAGCGGAAGAAGATGGATGGATTACAGCAAGACATGCATTACCTCAGAGGTGTTCTTGGACTGCCCAAGATTCGTCGAGGTGAGCGAATTCTTGGCTCAAATGAGAACCTTTCCTTAATGTTTTCAAGGACTGATGGAGCGACATACGTGAATCCCTACAAGTGAAGACACCAGAGGTTTTTACACATTTTACACAGAGAAAAAGTTTGTTTAAGCTCCATTTGGCGTGACAATATAGTCGAGTTTAACTGCGTTTATGAAAACTTCACATCTTGATGTGTTCATTGACAAACATAGATGGATTTTTGACTCATCAGGACAATTACCAGGAAGGCTTGATTGGCACTCTCACTGAGGGTTGAGTCATCAGGGCTGTCGACAGGTGTTTGACTGGTGAACTTCGAGTCGAACTGACTCACGTCTTCAGCTGATTGCTGTAAAGAGAGAGCGATGAGGAGAGCACAGGTGAGGTGGAGATGCAGCAACATGAGAAGCTGAAACTGGAGAGGAGCTGTGGTTCAATTACTCAAACTTGTAGTGTTGGTTTAATCTATGGAGGTAACCAGAGGTAAACCCAATCCTGATCTCACATACTGTTCAGCTCATCGCATCATCTGTGATCTGAAAGATGCCATTTCAGCATTTAACATTCTGATATTTCCCACCTCTAAACCTACAAAAGTGTCTATTTTAGAAATCTTTGAGACTTTAATACTCACCAGGAAAGGTTTAAAGGGAGGCTCAACTTTCCGAGCCAGCAGTTCCTCCCAGTTGATGTGTCGAAAGAATGGATGAGCCTACAAACGATAAAGATAAAATATAGTGTTTCAGTCTGGAAAAACAATACAAAGGCATTTGTTACCCTGTTTAACTCGATATGTTTCAGTGACTTGAACATCAGCAGAGAAGCCCCGTGCGCTCTCACCTGCACCTCTGTGGCGTCTCCTGCTCCTGCTCCCAGACGCGATGAGGCATTTCTCTTTAACAACTGTGAAACCAGAAGTCGCATGTTTAAAAACAACATCAACACAACAGCCCTACACTCATTTGGTTTATCTCACGTACCCGTTTCAAGAGATCTCGAGCTTCCTGTGTGAGGTAGGGTGGAAGGCTGAGCTTACACTTCAGAATCTTGTCAATGGTCTTTTTCCGGTTTTCACCAGTGAACGGTGGCTGCAGTGAGAAACGTGAAAACATGTTAATTCAGCGTCTGTAACAGCATAGCCATGAGAGTGAAGCAATAAAAACCTTTTAACTGACCGCTCCTGTGAGCATGTCGTACATCAGAGCGCCCAGACTCCACCAGTCCACTGCTCTGTTGTGTCCACTTCTCATCAAGATCTCTGGAGCCCTGTGACAGCGTGAGTGCACATTTCTCAATAATGCATTTGAATTCAAGTGTAAAGAAACCAATGAAAGTGAAAGACAGAGAGAGGCAAGAGTGAGAATGAGTAAAGCTGCTTTATGACATGAATTGGTCTCTGGAGGTTCTCTGGAAAGTGCCAGCATGGACTGTAAAGTCACGTCCTGCTTCCTGTTTGCTCAAGACAGGTGTGCCAGCCCTTCGCCTGGATCCTCCTGAGATTCTACTGCATACTCTATTCCGGTGCCTTCGTCATATATGAAAATTGGGACTAATTGCACCAAAATCTCTAGACATCACATGGAGTTCAAAAAGAGAAAGTATTTGTGTGTGTGTGTGTGTGTGTCCGTGTGTAACTGTTTGACAGAGATACTACTAGTGAGACTGACAAAGTGAAGAAGAAGGAGAAAAAGTTGGACTTACATGTATTCGATGGTACCACAGAAAGTGTGAGTGACTGTGCCGTCGTGAATTGACTCTTTACACAGACCAAAGTCTGTCAGCTTTACATGACCTGGAAAAAAAAGATCACACAGGTGTTTATAGATGTGGTGGATACTTACATGCATATGTGAAGTCAAAATTTCAAGGTGACGAGTTAAACATAACAGGACCAAATATAAGTAAAGAGATGACAGTTGAGGGACAAATCGAGCCAGAAATGAATTTCAAACAATAACCTTGACTGTTGAGCATGATGTTCTCAGGCTTTAAGTCTCTGTAGATTATGCCCTTCTGGTGCAGGTGACCAAGAGCCATGGAGATCTCTGCCAGGTAGAAACTGGAGACAAATGAGGCAAACATAGAAGGTCATTATTAAACAATAGGTCTGTGGTGAGGAAATAATGCTGTTACTGCCATTAACTGCCATTTATCATAGCTCATGCACCATTAAAAGTGTATAACTTTTTCTTTAGTGTGCTAATGTTCGATTTAATATTGACATGATTACAAATGGGCGACAAAACAAACAAATCTCACCAGGCTGTGTCTTCCATGAAGATACCCTCCCTCTCCAGCTGCATGAAAAGTTCTCCTCCTGTACGGGAAAACACATGTCACACACTCTCAACATCATTCCCGTGTGCTTGTACCACATGTATATTGCTTATACTGACCACTAAGATACTCGAGGATGAGGTACAGCTTTCCTCCCGTCTGGAAGGCGTAGATGAGATCGACGATAAAGGGATGCTTCACCTCCTCCAGGATGTTCCTCTCAGCCTTGGTGTGGGCTGTGTCCTTGGCATTGCGTACAATCATAGCCTGGTGTCCCCAACCCAAATAATCAATCAATAGCAGCATGTTATGAAGTGTGATGAAACCTGAGGCATGTCTTTAACCTGTTTTTAATCAAGAAATAATACAAGGTATAGAATGTTCCTATCTACAGGTTGTGTATCACTACGTTTCAAGCTGCTTGCCTCATTCTACAGATGGTCACCAGAGACTAACAACTAAAAGAAGGCAGATTGTGCTCCGTCTAAACTCAGCACAGCCATGTTCCAACTGCGAGTGTCTTTCAATTTCAACTAGTGAAAAACACCAAAGCGTTAAAATAAAATATATCATGAAAAATATATCTCATTGTCTTGATGTTTCCTAAAATCTTGTTCAGGCTGATTTAGATTTATAAAATGGATATTGCAATGATGGTAAATTTACACTATATCGTGCAGCACAAGTCTGTATCAGCAAATATTAAAACTGTTGTCAATGGATATTAAATTTCACTGAGGAATCTCATCAGTGTCAGTGAGCCACTAAGTATGCAGCATGCTGTTTGAACGAGATCAAACATGATTGGCTGTCTCAGGGTGCACAGAGGTGACAAACAGACAGATCTCATTCCCCAGGAACAAGAGAATGACTGGGCTAAACCCATGTGTGCGAGCGTGTAAGTGTTTAATGAATGAATGTGTGTCGAGAATATCTAAAGCGCACAGAGTGAACAAGAGAGCAGAAAAATGCTCCACGTTTGACTGCAAGACGACATCTGTGCCAGACAAAAACGTAAGAACTGCACTGTGTTTTGTCACTTAATACAGACTTAATATAATTATATCATTCAAGTATCAGTATTGAAGTCCAGATGTAGATATTAATATCGTATTGAATGTTTTCAATCAATACTCAGCTGTAGTCATTTCACAACAATAAAGCGGAAGCAGTGTGAATATCAAGCAGTATCTATGAGACTGAGGCAGAGAAGTGCAAGTGCCAAGGCTGCAGCAGAGAAGCACAAATGGCAGTTTACCAACTAGCAGTGAAATCTTACCCCACCACTGGCTTCAAGGACAGCCAATATTTTCAGACAGGAGCACCAGAATACTTATTTATAATAACAAGCACATACACATAACACATACTGAGAGCAGCTGGAAGAGGAAAAAATTAAGTTACCTTTTTTAAAACTTTCATGGCAAATATTTTGCTTGAAGCAGCACCGACAACTTTTCGAACTTGGAAAACCTGCGCAGAAAGTAGAGAGAAACAATTAGCATGCTTATAACAATCAAATGAAGAGCTGAAAAAGATGTAACTCAAAAGGTAACCATAAAACACATAATCCATAATCCACATAAAAAGTGTGCGTATGGAGGAGTGAGCGAGTGCTCCATGTCCTTTATCAAGGTTTGCTACGTCTCAGGGAGCACAAGTACCTTTCCATAGCCACCTTTCCCCAGGACCCGCAGTAGCTCAAAGCACTCTGGTCTAATGTTCTCCGTCCCCTGGTTGACATTGTCCTCCGATATCTCAATCTTCTCACAATCGTCCATGTTGCTGCAAAGACATATTCAACACACAGCACTAAAAACCTGTTTTTTTTCCGCTTACAGCATCATAAAAATCATACAAGGAAACACAAAAGCTCAGACTGAACATACACTGTAGTGAGTACTTACAATTCAAATCCACTGCACTGATCCATGATATCATTGATTTGAACCTGGAAGCAAAAAAGAAAACACAGCATACATATATGTCAATTTAGTCAGTATGTGTCACTATTTTTTACTCTTTTTTCATAAGTTTGGAGGGGATTTTAACTTCATGACATTTGTGTTTTTATACCATATTCTTTATTCTGTTCAACATGGTATGCCTACATAAATAACACCTTATAGCACTTACTTTAAACATACTTACGCAAAGATATCTGCACTAAGAGCTGCAATATGATTGACGATCAAATGAACAAATAGTCATCTATATTGATTATTGATAATGGGTTTCTTTACATCCTTGTATGCCATATACACACAGAGATAGTGTGTGATTTATAAACAAAAACTTAAAAAACTAACTAAACATTAAAGAAACAACAAACAGAAAGCAAAATAAAGAAATAGCAACAGCATAATCCAATATATCCAGTGTACAACAAGAAATTGAAATTATAAAAGCGCATAACCAATAATCATAGTTCTCCTGCTAATCACCCCAAAACAAACCCTCAAAATAGAAAAAGACAACGGCTGACAACGCTTCAACAATACACCCCAAACCATATTTCTCTGGCGCCAACAGTTCTAACAGTGACAAATATGTAATTTGGTTGAAAAACATCTTGAAATTAGGAAGCGAGTCTTCCCTCTGTACACAAACTATTAGTTAATAGAGATAAATAAGCAATCATGAAAATAAACTTGGCAAATGATGTTATGTCCCCGCCCACAAACACACAAATATTTACAACAGAGTCTGTGAGGAAATCATCACAGGCAGTTGCTTTGAAGCAACAGTTGCTCAATCACTGCAGCATGAAAATAATCAGCGTGCAGGAAAACAACAAAAAGTCAAAAGTTGTTTGTCTTAGTGGAAAAAAGTTGGCAGACACTGGGGTCCAAAAGTCTCCGAACACTTCTTACGGTCTAGTGGGAACGTTGTCGTGTTTTGAGTGTAAATACACTGTACCTGAAGGTGATCAGGTGAGTTTGACACATGCAATAAACAGCTTTTAACACCTCAGTTAATAGCTGTCATTTTCAGGTAAATTTAGTTTGCAGCTCTGAAATGTTATTACTTAAGTTTTATTTATACTATGAAAAAAAACCAAGTTGCAGCTTAATCTCTACACTACCTTACTGTGTCTCTATCCTGCCAAAATAAACTGTTGCTCACTGAGCCACATTTATCACTGCAGCAGCAGCTTTAGCCAAGTAAGGCTTTGCTTGCACAACATGTCAATGATGTTGTAACAATATGACAGCGTCAACAACGCGAGCGTTTCATCACCAAAGAACATAATTAAGAGAAAGGTAAGCGCCCAAGAAGTGACAGCTGTCTTGAAAGCTGTCATGCTCTCTACCAGTGCATGCTAACAGTGATAGCAGAGGCCTACGAGCCCCGGCTGCAGAGCAGGCCTGTGGTGCCTGGCTGGCAGGCTAACAGCTAACAGCTAACAGCCACAGCTGACAACTGCCGCAGTTACGTGCATCATTAAAGTACCTCCTCGCACTCATCGTCGGAGACATTTTCCTCCGGCTGGTCCAAATCAATGTCAAACACTCCAGCCATGGCAGCGCTTCGCTCGGATATCTCTGTCACACACCGCAGGAATGGCAGGCGTCCCCCCGCACCTCATGGACAAACACACACCGCCGCCATGACCGGGTACTACACTGAGCATGCGCAGTCTGCGCCGCTCAACACAAGGGGCGGTGACCTGCGAGGCTTTTGTTTTGAAAATAACAATAACTGCTCTTCATACATTGGCGATTTGTAGAATAAGCAATATGCTACTTTTTTAAATTTTATTTAACTTGTCTTACATACAATATAACACTTAATAGAGACATAACGTCAAAAAACAAAATACTACATACATAAAAAGAGAGAAAATAAACAGGCATTCACATAAGTGTATAAATAAAAATATGAAATATGAGTTGTTTGCAACATGTAAGCATTGCTTTTTTGTTTGTCTTTTTTTCTTTCCTTTTTTAATTGGCATGTAACAATAATGACAAATAGAACAATTATGTGTAAAGCAGTTCGGTAAAGTTGGAAAGATGAAGCAACCGACCACACCATGGATCAATAAAAAAATTCTGCTAATTAGTAGTAAATATATAAACCCACACAACAATGTTCATAATTCGTTCATAATGTTCATATTCATGAGCTGATTTGCACACATAGAGAGCAAGTATATGAAAGTTCACTCTATTTGCATTTTATTTCGAAAGTGTTAAAAGTTTAACCGGAAGTTCCTGTCGCTCCTGCTGTGGCGGCAACAAGACTCGCTTTCAGCGCACAACACAGGTGCGGACATGAAACGTGCCTCACACAGCGTGAGTTCAGCGGTGAACTTCAGACCGTGTGCTCTCGTCCTCTGCTCGGAAACCCGCACGTGATTCAGAGAGTTTCCTTTCCAGCGTGTTCGCTGTTTGTCGGCTGTAAAATGTCCGTGGTGACGCTTCAGCTGGGTCAGTGTGGGAACCAGGTTGGTCAGGAGCTCTATGACGTCATCTGCAGTGACGCGCAGGAGGCGCAGAGGAAAACGACACACAGCACAGTCAGCTGTGAGCGCTTCTTCCACCAAAACAAACATGGAGGTAAACCACAGTCAGTCAGTCAGTGAGTCTATTTCTATATTTAATAATGTGTTGAGATCATATTTACTTAAGTTTTTCCTTTTTTTTTTTTGTCGTCACCAGATCTTGTGGCAAGAGCAGTGCTGATAGACATGGAGCCTAAAGTGATAAAGCAGAGTATGAAGAAGGCTGCAGATTCAGGCAGGTGGAGATATGGAGATGATTCTCACTTCAGCCAGAAACAGGGTTCTGGAAATAACTGGGCTAATGGGTGAGGAAACCTGACCAAAAAAATGTTCCTTTTGAACATGTAAAACAATGAAAGTTCAAAGTCTAGAGCTGCAGCTGTTATGATTTGATATGTCACATTTTGAAGATTTTGAAGCGTTTTAAAATAAATTGGACATGGGGAGTGAAATAGCTGCTATTGTTTATCCTTGTCTCGCTCAGGTTCTGTGTTCATGGCCCCCGTCACATAGAGGTGGTGGAGGAGCTGGTGAGGCGAGAGGCGGAGCGCTGCGACAGACTGGCCGGTTTCATGGCCATGATGAGTGTGGCAGGAGGAACGGGCTCTGGGGTCGGCACCTACGTCACGCAGAGTCTCCGAGACGTCTACTCAAAGTCCTTCATCCTCAACCACCTCACCTGGCCTTATGGGACTGGAGAGGTATGGAGGCAACTTGGACTGGGACAATATGCTGTGTGTCATGATTTGATTGCATCACAGTTTTTGGGTGCCTGTTTGATATGTGTTGGAATTATTTTGGTCAGATACAGCAGCATAACACACAAGTCAAATTCACAAAATCAATACACATGAAAGATGTCTTTACAAAAACCCTGCACAGTAGAAATATTACAATTCTGGGGGAGACAACAGTTTTTCTTAAAGTTATGACATTTTTCAATATCTATTTCCCCAATCCTTAGAGAAAACTATAAAGTGAAAGCAGTAATTATCATACAGGAAAACACTCTACAGAATAATCTGCTTTAAATCTCTTCTCCCTCTCCCTCCTTGACCTGTTGTTTCAGGTGATTGTTCAGAACTACAACTCAGTGCTGACGCTGGCTCATCTCTATCAGCTGTCAGACGCCATCCTGGTGCACGAGAATGACACGGTGCACAGGATCTGCAGTCAGCTGCTCAACATCAAACACATCTCCTTCAGTCACGTCAACAGGGTCATCGCTCACCAGCTGGGCAGTGTGCTGCAGCCTGCGCTCACTGCCGACTCTCATGGTGTCTGCAGCAGAAATCCACTGGGTGAGGGAAACGCACACAAGCACGCACGCGATAGTGGAGGTTGTTTAGGGCTTGTACCACAAAGGCAATATGCGCTGAGCTGTCTTGACTCCTGGCCAGTAGGACCCTTTATGCATCAATCCCATTCTTTCACAACCTATTTCCCGTCTCTTGGCAAAATAATTAAAAGCCTATATAAAAGAAACTAATTGCTTGACCGATGTTGTTTGGATGATGTTGACATGTCAACTCCAGGATCATTTTGGCATCAAATCCCATAAAAGCTCCTGACTCATCAACAGCATCATTGAAGGAAAAAGTAAATGTCCAAAGCCTCAAGAATTTATCGGCTCTAGCTCAGTCAGTGTATCACCTGTGTCAATGCTGACCTCACCAACAATCCTCATGTACTAATTATGTTGTAATGTGTGTGTCTCAGGTGAGTTGGTGAGCAGCCTTGCATGTCACCCAGAGTACAAGCTGCTCAGTGTGTGCACGATCCCTCAGATGCCAAGTTCCTCCATCGCCTTCAGCACGTTCAGCTGGCCGGGGCTGCTCAAGCACCTGCGGCAGATGCTTGTCTCCAACAGCAAGATGGACCAAGGCAAGGTTTTTTTTTTTTTTTTTAGTTGCCAACATTTTGCACTTTATGTCTGTCCACCTCTAATGGAAGAGCCCTCTTTATATCTCTTCTTGTTTTTCCCTGTTTCAGGTATCGACTGGCAGATGCGTCCACCTTCAGCCTCTGAGCGAACCAGGAGTCTGACGGGAGCCAGCTTCAACACCTCTCTGGCCAACCTGCTCATTCTGAGAGGCAAGGATGTGTACACTGCAGAGACTGGTCAGTGAGCTGCTTTAAAAAATCAATAGATTTTAACAGTTGAAGTTGAAATACTGCACAGGAGAGCCTGGTCTGATAAATATACTGTTTGTTTTAATATCATATTTTGTGGAACAACAGATGTGAGATATTGTATATTAATGCACAGGTGGCTTTGAGGATCCAGCTCTGTACACATCCTGGCTGTCACCAGAAACTGCTTTCACTGTGTGGAATTCACCTGTGCCTTTCAATAAATATGAAAAATCAGCCACACTGGTCAGTAACAGTCAGGCTCTGCTCAAACCACTGGACGACATGGTGAGAAAAGCCTGGAACATGTTTGCCTCCAGGTGAGTCGATTTGTGTGTTTTTTTTTTAAAGCTGTGCTCTCAATATTTACTGAAGGGAATGTTTATATAAGATCCTGACCTGTTTTTCTGTTTCTGAATTAAGTGTTTATTCACATTTGTTTTTCTTCTGTTGCAGAGCTTATATTCATCAATACATCAGGTTTGGAATCTCAGAGGAGGATTTTCTAGACAGTTTTACGTCTGTGGAGCAAGTCATCTCCAGCTACACGCAACTGTGCAACTAACCAAGAGAAAGCCTTACGAACATGACCTCTCATGGACTTTATACTGTATGTAGAAAAGATTTTCTAGTTTTATATTTAGTTTATTTAAAGGGATATGTAAATAAAATAGTTTGCTTCAAAATAAATTATTTCTTCACTGAAAACTAAGCTGATTCCTTCACCTTGACATCTGCTAAGGCAGCAGTGACTGAGGCCATTTTTAACACCGTGTTTAATTAGAGCCTCGTCAATGAAAACAGTTTGTTAAATTACATGATTATATAATTAGAGTTTTGGAAATGACCGTTTCTAAAGCCAAGAATGAATCTTTAGTACATGTACAAATACATAGACTGAAAATGCTCAGTCATGCAGGTTATTGTGTCTTCAATAGTGGAAATTGAAGACAATACAATACCCACAGGAAATTATCTTGCAACTATTTAAGACTGCAATTTTATGTTAGCCTATAATTAGTAACTAGTATCTACAGGCTTACACAAGTGTACGATAAAAAGTACACGAGTAAAATCTATTAAGAAAATGCTGTTAAACCTGTTATTTTAAGTATCAGAAAATGAAGCTTTTATCACAAGTGGAGTCACTTGTGATAAAAGCTTCATTTTCTGATTGTCTGCTAATGATTGTAATCTGATCCAAAACTCCAGTTAAAAAAAAAAAGTAAATGTAATGATTTTTCAAGATCTGCACAAAGAAAGGTATCAGCGACATCAGTAAACATTCTTTTCATAACTTTATTGTTCATGTTACAGTTGACAGGAGCAGAGCAGCACAAATGAAATGCTGTAGACCCACAACTTCAGCCAGCCTACAGACCGCTGTTGCCATGACAATTTAACAGCCAACACCAGTCTGATAAGCTAGCTGACGGTTAGGAAGTGTGCACACAATCAAATATATGGTGGATAATAGTGTTGTCCACATGCTGGAGCTGCTTTGAGATGTTTCAGAGGGGAATTTTCTTCCACGTGAGAAGAATTCAGGCGTCAAATAGAAAAGTCCAAATCAGCACAACCTGATGAATGTTAACCAATTCAAAACATGTAGAAATAACTGTAATTCTTCATCCATAAATAGTGAAATTAAAAAGTTAGGAGAATCAAGCTGTTCACTTACCTTAAACATGACGAGGTCAAAGAGAGAAAGATGGCTCGGTCATGATGGTTAGAAGTTATTTATCATCACAATGATCACAAAGGGCTTTTAAAGATGAATCTGTAATCATTATTGTCCTACAAAAGCATCCAAAGAATGAAAGACTGAGACTTGGAAACAAGTGCCATGATTTACAGGTTTTATATATATGATCTGATCCAAGGTTCGACCTAAATGTACAGAATAGAAATGAGACTAGTTTGCTCAGAGTACAATGTCACTTTACAAATGATATCACCTTTAATGTTTTGGTTTAAGTTAACTCATGTCCCCACTCAGCACTGGAATAGAAATACATCTGCACATACTGTCAAAAAAGATAGTAATATATTTACAGTGTGCAAACCATAATCAGTACCCATCTGTTCGAAATCGATATTGCTTTTTTTCCCCCCATTTTGAAACGACACCTCCAGAAAGAAAAGACGATAAGTTGGTCTTAGCTGTAAAACTGAACGAAAAACACGAGGAAAATTAAACCCTGAAAACAGAGACCATCCGTTGCAGTTATCTAGGCAGCACACTGTACAAACACATCATGATGCATCCATACATAAATGTTACAAAATTAAATAACAATCAAGTCTATAAGTCAAGAACAATATTCAGAGGAAGTCAAACCTTCCCGTCTTGCATAAGGCATAGCATCTGATGGATGGCCACCACCAAACCTCTGCTTTACTTCTGAGGTCAATGAAAGGGTTAATTTAACGTTAACGCAACATATATTAAGATCAACAGTAAATCCGATCGCACTACACAGAGAGTGAGATGAAATTAAGAACTACAAAACCTGAAGAGGGACAAACGGTAAACAGTAGCAGACATCCTCAAACGCACACATGCCAAACAAAGAGTCTGGCCTTTCTTTTTTTTTTTTCTCTCTTATCTTTTAGCATTCAGCCTCTTTCAGAATGGATGAGAGGGTGAGGTTTGTTGTTCAATTGTGAGTGGCTGTGGCCGAGTGAGAGGAAGGCTCTTGGCAGCAGCAGCAGAAACACAGTCACTTGGATGTTTTGTCGTACTTCTGTCTCGTCATCACTTGGTTTTCTCGGTGTGCCTCTGCTGCTGCAGCCGCTTGGCATAGCTCTGAGCCATGGAGTTGACAATGGAGATGACAAAATAGCAGACCATGACCAGCACCACCTTCTCAAACACCCACGCCAACCAGTTCTCATCCTGATTTTAAAAAAAGAAGAAAAAAGGAGGGCGAAATGTCAATAACCAACATTAAAAGAACAAAGGAACAGTATAGTTCACAAGCAAACAGAGTCAGGTATGACCTTATAATAGGCATGCAAGAAAATATTAATACACTATAATATCAAAAAATTAAAGACTTGATCAAAATGGAAATATTCGACACTTGAAAAAAAAAATTTATTTAAGCCTACAACCACTAGTTAGCAGCAAGCATTCAGCCATCTGACTCCCCCCCTCCTTTCACTCCCCTCTCTAGACAAAGAAAACTGTTAATAATTGATGTATTTAACATGGTTTTTATTTACTATTACAGATTTTCTCAAAATAGACTATTTTGGAGGCAAAAACTGGGATATGTACATCACAAGATTTTTGTCAATACACAGGCCTGTTGTTGAGAGAGTTTTGGGTATCGACTGTTGCAGTGCATTTTTAAGCAGCCAAGCAATACACAACTGGATCGTGTGTAATCTTTTTTCAAACTGTTGCTACATTGCAAAGATGTGATGGCAATGTAATACTGATGAAGACAATTTAGTATCACTCAAGTCTTCATCCAACATCATAACATTTCAAATGATCACATCACATCCTCACAAGTTGAGCATTAGTGGAGCTAAACTTAAACAAACCTTCATGTAATTTGGCCTTTAGTATACATTGAAATATTAAGGCCCTCGGGCTCATGCAGTTTACAGTGTGTATTTAAAAGACTTGAGTTTAACAAAAAGCTCACATTCATGTAGATATAATGCTTGGTAAATAAAAGTATTAATAAAGTCTCATTTTGGCTGTCATCTAGAAGGAATGTCAGGTAAAAGAAGGTATTGTTCTTACCGCTGGTACACTTCCTCCAGCATGGTGCAGCTTGTTCCGCTGGGCTTCCAGGTACTGGCTGAAGGGCTTCTGGAGTGCTGGTCCCACTTTAGGCACAGAACTGGTACCACAGCCCCACATAACGTCCACACAGAATGGCAAAGGGAACAGAGGAAGAGAGAGGGAGGAAGAACAGTCAGTCACTTACCCTTCAAACACCTTTCTGATGACATGGAGCCCAAAAACTGGAGCCTCACACTAAGAATAATTATTCCCTTCAGAAGCCTCCTAGAGCACTCTATCACATCTTTCCCTCAACACTACCAAGGAATCTTCACTCATCCACCAGTCAACCAGCATCCTCGCAAGAGCTGCTGAAGCAACATCCTATATGTGGGCCTTATGTTGGCTCTTCCAGCTCCTCCACTTGTTCCTGTGAGCAGGAGCAAGCAGCAGAGAGGAATGAAGCACAAACTCCTCAAGCCTCCTTTTATAGTGCTCAGCTCTCTATAGGAGCCTGTGTCAGCCCCTTTTCGAACGGGAAGTGAGTCGACATGATGTCATCACCTTTACCACCATTGCTGCCTTCTGGGTGGAAAGACATCTAATCAGGGTGTGCTCATGTCCTTATTAGGTAGTGAGGATTATCTCACCAGGGGGCCAATCACAATGGATTACCTTTTTATTAATTCATATCAATCAGAGGCACTGATGCTTTGATGTGGTCAGAAAGGTTTACAAGACAATAAATGTATAATTTCAATGGCAAGATACACACACATATACATATATATTGTATGTCTTGACTGCTACATTAATTTAACTCTGTCCTGTGAGGACATTGAAATGTTTAGACTTGACTAAAACACCAAAACGCGACTGGCTAATTGCTCATTTCAAATAAACATAACTACTTTTTGACTGACTCATTCCTGTTATCTCTCCCACTTATCATGCGAGTACACGGAATACAAACACAGCAGTTGCCATACAAAAACATCCTGTATCAGCAGTGGAACACCATTTGCACACTATTGAGTCACAGTGGGTCATCTGAAATTAATGGGGAGGAACGGGGTGAGTCCTACTCATAGAAATCGGAAGGAAAAAGAGTCAAATATAAATAAATATGGATGAAGTTACTACCTGGGATTTATATGTGCCTAAATGTTTCACAGCCAATAGATTAATAAGAAAATAACAAAGCAGTGTCTGTGAAGATATGTAAAAAATAAAAAAGCACAAACCTTACTGAATTGTCAATCAATATTAAGTATATTTCAACTCTGAGTAGCTACTTTTACCATAAACATCGTCTTTAATTAAAACCCGGCAGCTATAAATTAGCTTAATGTGACATCTGTCATAGAAAGTTTTTTTTAATGTCTATGATTGTGTTTCCCACTTCACTGGGGAATTTCTCTCAGCCAAAGCTGAACTCTCTGAGTCAGATCGACATGTTGGGATGGGACCTCACATGCCTGACCACCAATGCTGCAGACATGGCTTGCATTACAGTGCTTTTGTGTGGAAACAAAAAAAAAAGGGGGCAAAAATGCATGCATGCACGCACAGTCGCACACCCCTGCGATGAAAGCATTTATTCACTCAGGATATCCAATCAGTCGTCCAGATGCATCTGAAAATGTTTACAAATGCAATTGCTGACCACAAAACCAGAGGAAGGACAATGAGACACTTACCCAATCAGTGACACCATTTGCTCCACTATGTGCTTGCTGAAGGTGATGATAACAAAGAGTTTCTGTGGGAAGAAGAAAGATGGAAATTCAAAACAAAGCACTTTGTAAACATATGCATGGGTATCTAAAGGAATGACATTCTTTCGGCCCGTCTTTAAAACACACATGAAGGACACATTAATAAACGCTGAGCTGTAGACATATTTTGATTCTTAATTTTAGTCGCACAGCTGTGGAAAATTGAGTCGACATCTGCCACCGTCTACAGACACACTAATTACTAAACTCAGACCTGGCAGAAAGCTAAATTTCAGGCTGTGAGGGGCTTTGTGTGGTTTGCAAAGTACCAAAGCGGGGGCCAGGGGGGGGCACAGACCACAATATTCTCCTCCGGTCCTGACACTGATCAGCTTTAAAAACCATGACACATGGCCCCCTGGACAAAATCAGACAGGATATGACACGTGGTGTTCAATGGGGTTTAAGGTACAAAAAAGAACCCCCCCCCTTCCCCTCCCAACCACCTCCTGCCGTCTGCTCAATTTCCTTGTCTCAAATCTACTTTCTCATGTCCACTCTACATCCTCCACAAACCCTGCAGCCCGACATCTTTATCTGAAAGGTCTCAGTGAGATCACTGGTTGGTACCAACGCGAGATGGATAGGTTTCAGTTTGTTAAGATAACCGGCGACTCACCGACACACAGACGGTGTCTTTTCGTCTCGGTTTATATTAGTCACTGGTGTAGCAGACTCAACAATACACTCCATAAGTGACACGTTTTTTGATCTAATGGATCTGAAAAAAAAATATATCTAACTCTTGCTAAAGACTTCCCTCTTTTCATCTGGAGACAGTTTATAGCGCCTGGATGCATCTCAAAGCAGAATAAAGGAATCCCCGAAGGAACAGAGCAAAGTCAAAAAATTTAACCAGGAGTAGACAATTAGGAGTTTCTCACAGCCACTAAGACATGATCTAAGCAGCAGTTTTCATCTCTTCCACACGTTTTGAGGTTGTGGTACTGTTGAAAAAAATGAGTGAGTCAGCACTGCATACCACTTTTTTGTTCAGAGTGAACATTTTTCTCACGTGCATTATTACATTCTAGACAGCGACGCAATAACATGAAAGAGAAGACATTCAAAGCCAAGACGGTGCGAGTGTATCATGTGGTTGATGTTAAAAAAGAAAAAAAAAAAGGTAGGGCCATTTGTTGCCTCTTTTGTCTGCCAGATTATCAGAATCGCCTTTATTGGCCAAGTATGAGTGCTCATACAGGGAATTTAACTGAAGTGGGTTTCACGTTGTAATTACACTTCAAACAGAAAAAGTGAGTTAATTTCATTGAACGCTTTATAATTCAAACAGAGTTCTTGAGGCTGACTTGCACTTGTTTTTCATGATGTGCTTGTAAATTTAATCTGGATTCTTTCTTCTTTCGTATTTGCTGCTGCCTACCCTTCTTAATATCAGTGGGATTCTCCTGATTAAATAAATAAAAGGATAACAAACACTTCATTTGAACTGCTAACCTGTATGTGCATCTTGATGATGGCTTTCCCGATCAGAGTTGCTCCAAAAAAGGTCCAGAAGGGAACCAGGAAATGGCCGCAGGTTATTCCAGCCAGGTCAAAGAGAGGATTGGGGATCTGAAACACACACACATCAGTCAGTCTTACTGATTCACAGTACTGACACAAACAGACAGAGAGATGATTTAAGGTGATAATGACAGGACTACAATATCAGTTGGAACTGCACAATACAAATGCTAAGTAAAGTGCACAGTCAGAAAAATATGAATTGAGATGTTTTTTGGATCAACTGTGGATTTTTAACTTACTGAGGCGCATGCCAGAATCCCAAAGAATCCCACTTTCTGTACCATATGCTGGACACCAAGCTTTGCTCTTGTGACAAAATCCTGTAAAAATGTAAATGCTATTAAATACACAATATTGTTACCAGACAGCATAAAAAAACAACATGACTTCGTATGATTACTTGTCTGTCTGATTGTTTTTTTTAAATTGCCGAGCATATGCTTGATCACTTTCACAAATGTTATACTGCCTCTCAAAATGTACACACACACTTCACTGAACACATAATCACCCTTTTCTATTTCTTAGAATAACCGTGCAGTGATTCAGATGCATTTTAACCAAGCGGTTATTACAAGGAACAAGAGCTTCGATGAGAGTATTGTGGTAACATTTCAAAGCCCTCAAACATTTTTTTTTTTTGGCTTGGTGACATTACAAATATAAAGTGTGTGGTAAAGAAGTGCGGAGGATCTTTTGATCCCATCTCCAACCCTGTGGAGTTGAAATGTCTGTGGTTACATGGGGGGGAAATTACCGTCGATGCAGGAGGCAGATTAAGAGGTGCTTTAAAAAGTGGTACGTCAGCAATTTTGAGAGCAACATAAAATGTCAGCCCAACACTAAACATTAGGTTTAATTTTTTAACCATATCAGTTTTTGTACTTGATATTTGATTTTTTAATTAAATTTAAAAAAAATGTGGATGTGTGTATCCTCAGAAAATAAATAGACACATAAATAGCCAAGCCTTACCAAGGCAGTATGTTACATTAAAAAATATTTAGTTTTCATTATAACTTACTGATAATGTTTCTGTTATATTTCTGTTCTAAGATGGAATGTATCACCTGAATATATTCATTAAATCCTCTGCTTTAGACTAGTCTGGTTGATTAGAAAACCCATGACCAATGCCTCAAAAAATTTCCCATCGACAAAGGCATGTGATGTGACTTTCTCCTTAATCAGTTCAGCTGAGAGAGAACAAAGAGAGAACGGGTGATGGAGGCAACGTACACAACTTTGCTGACTCAGCATTTGATCTCGGCGGCCTCGAGTCATGTGAACCCGGTTCCTGACAGAATTGTCTATCATTCAAATTAGAGGCCCGTGAAAAGAGAGAAGGGGAGGAGGGAGGAAGGCAGAAGGAGCAAAGCCTGCGGGATGATTAAAAGGGGAGCAGTGCTGAGGGTGACTCACGCACCAACAGACACGTTTACTGGAAGTGTATAGGAGGAGGGGCTTCACTGAAGTCACATGGCACTTCAGGACCAATCACTGGGCAGTGGTTCCATGGTCAGTTGTTTATGAATTATGAAACTGTTAACTAAGGCTGTAACATATTGAGTGGGTGGACAACTAAGCTAATCTGGAACTCATCAGATGGACAGATATTACAATATTCAGTTTTTAAAGGAAACCAGCAGGCGGGCTGCTGGGCTGCCTTTCAAAAAAATTATGTACAATTTGGGCAATTTTGTTTTTGTTTGTTTGTATTTAAAAATGCATCAATTCTCCTCTGCCTTCAACTCAGGGTTTTACACTCTTGTGGTTATACTTTTGACAGTGAGATGTGCGCTTTTTGTTGTGTATATGTTTTAATGTACAGCATTTTGGTCAACTGTGTTGTATTATGTGCTTCCTAGTAAATACAGTTGATTCTTATGTTTGTGTTCTTTAACAATTCACTTAGATATTAATGTGGAGTCCTTTTCCAACATCAGGTACATCTGAGGTGGGCACTTCTCCTTAAATATATGTCAGTGGCTTGATAAGAAAGACTCAATACAGGAAAAAAGTCTGCGAGTCTTATTATACATATAGTTGAGCATGTAACACTGACCTGTGCACCTTCAGCCTGCTCAAGCATCTCCTCAAACTCCTCGTAGTCTTCATCATCTGGATCAGCTCCTGACTGACGAGCTGCTCTGGCCATGAAATATGGAGGCAGCTCTCCGATGGCAGTACCTGCACCCTAAACACAAACAAGTCAAAATGTTACATGAAAGACAACATGTGAAGATGTGAACACCTGCTGTATTCATGATGTGATGCTAGCAGAAGTCAATTACCAGGCCTTGTATCACAGGTTTAGGGCTGCGGCTACTCATTTAGCAAGTTTTGCTAAATTAATGCCCAACTAATTTAATTTTTCATCTTCTTAAATGTGAATGTTCTTTGCTCCATACAACAAAGAAATCATGAAAACTGATTTATTTTGTTTCTTCCACTGTATACATTCATAATAAATGTGTTCCTTAAATGAAATGATGCATACTGTTGTTGTGTGTACTGGGTTGTACTTCTACTCACCCACATGCAGGCCTCCAGTCGGACCTTTGACATGATCGAGAAGAGAGAGATGTCGCTCCCCATTGTTACATCTTGGGGACAAACAATCTGGTCTGGGTACGGAGGCTCAGGGAAGTCTATGGAGCCGCACTCATAAGCAGCCAAGGTTACCGATGCTATGTGAGGACCCTGGTACAGAGGACGAGAAGATGGACAGATCAATCACTGAGTCATTCTCTACATACCTAAATTCATTTAATCACTTGTTAAATCTATCTTCCTCTCTGGTCATAACTTCCGGCAGGTCATAAGCACTGACAGATCTCAGTTAAATAGCATGCGTCATGCTTATTGGCTCATTGATGGTGATGGGATTAAGTCCATAGGATTGATACCAAAAAAGGTCAAGGATTGAAGTTGGACCCCCAGCCCTAAATTCCGTCAATGCCAAAGTATATAAGATCAATACCCAGCCCTGTATATGTGCATTCATGTAATTGTAAATATGTCAAACACTGTAGTTTGATGACGTATCTCTTTATCTCGGTAAAAGCAGGTACATAAAAAGCACATTAGCACTAAGAGCATGATCTGTCCATAGGTCACACACACACACACAGACCAACAGGAGCTGAGTCACACAGTCTCTTTGTCAGGTAGGTATGTCATCATTTATCATGAAGAGGGTGTCTGGTTAAGCTGAGCCATCTGGCCTCTACACCTGTAAGTACAACACAGCTATTCCATTATGCCTCTTTAATGTGATGCAGACAACACTGACGGTAGATGGACAGCTCACAATTAGTGTGTGTTGACTGCAAAAGACACCGCCACCCTACTCTGAGTAAGAGCACATTGGAGGCTTCTTAATTTACACGACACAGTCACTTTCAAACTAAACAGGACTTTCTTAAAGAACATTTTCTTCAGGACACAACAAGCCAGTGTTAACAAGAAAACAAAGAAGCAGCAGTGACTAAGAGTCCAACACTCATCTGACAGGTGACACAGTGGCCTTGTTTTAAGCCTCTTTGTTTGCTCGGTCAGAGCAAAACTACTCACATAAAGGGTGAATAAACCACTTTCTTGGTCGAGTAGTATCACATTTTCCATTTTTCAAAGTTAGTCCTTTACTCCCGTTTACAGTCCACTAATCTAGAGTGTAGCCTCACATCTTGTAAGGGCTCTTTTAATGTTCCACTGTACCAGAGTAAAAAAAAGAAAGAAACTGCTTAGATGAATTTTAATGCATAGAATACGAGTTTCTCTCTCTGTTCTTTTGTATTTAAGATTCCATTACCGAGTGTCGAAGGTGAATATAAGTAATATTGGGAAAAATAAAGTCTATATACAGCATTTAATATGAAGATTTACTGTTATTTACCGATATTGTTATTCTTTGGTATTTATATGATCAAACACATTTGTTTGCATTTGTGTGGATACAAAAGAAATGTAGAAGTTTTCTTAACATACAGTGAAGTATAACCTACTTTTTAGATTTTAGCTAATACAATATGAATAAAATTGGAGAAGAAATTATATAAAAGTACTGTTTTTTTCATCTAAATATGTCATTGTATAATCTCTAGGAAATAAATGAAGTCTACAGTGTTTTTGTAAACCCTACACTGTATGATGGTGATGAGTTTAACAAAAAATCTGAGTAAAAATCCCCAGAAATTAAGTAAGAAATTAAGCTGTTTTTTTGTTTTTTAAAAAATACTTTGTAGTATAATCTACAGGAAATATGTTAAGTTTGTAAACCCTACACTGTATTACTAGCTAATATTCTGAATAGATAATATGTAAAACTACACAGAAAAGCCTCTGCCTCTGGACCTGTGAAGTTTCAAACATCATCACAACAATATGAAACTTCCAGGTAGAACAAGCAACATAGTGATGTGTTTCTGCTCCGAAAAATGGGTCTAAGGTATGTTACTAATTAAGATTGTTGGGAAAGTGACACAACAGGAAAGACCACAGGGTAATTAAAGTCGATCCCCTTAGAAGCATGAATGAGTTAAGCACATTTCACGGCAGTCTGCTGTGAAACGGTGACCCCTGGGTGGTGCAAAACTTGAGGTTTCTTGGGTGTGGTTAATCCCAGGGGACCGTGTATGATTTCAGCAAATTTTGCGGCACTGAATAAAATTTGTCTAGAGTGCCCAGTTTGCTGCTTTTGGTTGAATTTTGACCTGATGGGGACACACAACTTTATCAATATTAAGAAAGAGGAACTGAGAGAGGATCATAGAAAATCAGATGAGGTGTTTTTCAGAGGGACAGACAGAGAGGAAGGATTGACCAACTGATGACTGATTCAACAACAGTACAAGATACATAACTTTAATATGTTGATGGCTCATTGAAGTAAAAATAATCAACAGGCCTTTTTATTTTGACCATTGATCATTCAGGGTTTCTCACTCCTGGTCCTTGGGGGCCACTGTCCTGCATGTTTTTAGATGTTTTCCTGCTCAAACTCACCTGATTCAAATGGTCAGCTCGTCAGTAAGCTCTGCTGAAGCCTGATGACGACACATTATTTGAATCAGGTGTGTTGGAGCAGGGAAACACCTAAAACATGCAGGACAGTGAGAAACCGTGCTATAATTCAACTTTTATGAAGCACTGCAGTGACCTCCAGAACATCACAATGAATCATATTCTTCATCTTGGTGAGTGAATCCCCTTTCCCATGAACACCATGAGCTCATTCTCTCTGAGGGGTAAGTTATTAATGCTTTAGGCTCGAGGTAGATACACAGAGCATCTCTGCTGGTTCTACGTGTGGTTTTTACTTTAACACTGACACGGGGAGTTTCCTATCCTTAGCTGATGTAAACACTGAGTAAGAAGTACTCCTGCACTGTGAACATAAACTAACATCTGACAAACATGGGAACAGGATTTTTTTTTTTCCTGTGGTGAAAAGAGGGTCTGACATAATTTGGCCAGCAATTTGTAAAGACATCTTTCACCACCTTTCTGTGGGAAATCTGAAGAAGAGATGGTCACAGAAATTTCAGGATGCTTTGCTTTGTGCTATGCTGCTTCACAAAGACAACATCCTCAATTAATATCCAAGTTCTAACTACAGGGATTTTTTGATAAGGAACTTGCCTCTGTGATATGGGAGAGCGGGACAGGAAGTGGACATTTTTAAAATGGGTTTGCCTCCGTGTCCTCTTCAAAAACCCAGACTCACAACTATAATGAGTGACCATTGTTGCATATTGTTATATTATTTTAATAACCAGTATAAAATCGGCAACTGTAACTGCAGATAATTGGTGAATATCATATTTTCTTGCCTAGATCTTGGATTACAAATACATAAATATCAACAACAAGCATTTTGCACAAGGTCTCATTGATATATGGGATTTACTTATTTCTTTTCACTGATGTCAAGTTGATGTTATTCATTGTGTGAACTGTTGTGTTTCCCTCTAGCTTACTATTGAAAAGTGCCTTGAGATAATGTATGCTGTGATTTGGCACAGATACATAACACTGGTTGGATTTTATTTCAGTTTACAGTTTGTAGTGTTAAGTGTAGTCTTCCCAAATGAAAAGATGAGCAAATTATTAAATATGTTTGATGTGCCTCCAGTTCAGTATAGTATTGCAAATAGTTTTAACTGATGTCACTTTAATTTAAGTGAAGGACAATGTCCACACTCATAAAGATGGGGGGAATAGGGTCACATCTTGCCAGAGTTGTCGTACATGATATTTTTAATCCACCACCACTACTACTATATTCAACTATTGCTGGGCACAGAATATAAAGAACCACAAAACTACTCCAGCAAAACCATGGAGAGCAGCAGAGTATTGTTAGAGGGGATTACACATCAGCTCTACAAAGAGGAAGGTCACAGTGACATATTTTCCCATTATTTCATTATCATGGAAAAAAAACTGACTCAGCAGAACCACATCTGCGCAAGACCTACAGGACCAAAGCCACATCATCGGCTTAAAGTAGACTATTGTGGAGAGGTTGTTCCTCTGTCATTTTTAATAACTTTACCACAGCCAGCACATATGACACATATTTTGATGACTCACTCATAGTCATACGGTGACTGACTGTCAAGAAAAAAAAAAGACACTTATCTCCTGGTTAGCTTTGGACAGATGTGACAAAAATAAGATAAGCTTGAAAAAGTTGTGTACGAGTATGACGCCATCCACTGGCAACTACAGGAACAACATATGCACTTTGCAGAAATGCTTTAAACACAAGTCAGTTTAGCATCCTGTCATTACACTTGATTTAAAGTGCTGAAACTTTCACAGCTAGAAGACATTTATTCTAAACTGCATAATATTGTGATGTACTCAAGTATGGAAACTTGCACATAACAGTTGTTGGGGTTAAATTCAGGTGGTGCATTGATCCAATTTCTACTCATGTCACATGCCGAGCTCTCTCACTTAGTTGTGCAGTGTTTGCTATGTTGCCGTGTGATATTGTGACGCAAATTAATTATTTGGGGTTTCGGAAAGCAAACTTTACACCAGTCACAATTTGGCAACATTATGCTCCCAGACAAACACACAGTTTCTCCATGTCCCATCGTCTCACTGTTAATCCAAGAATGTTCTTGAGGACTACAATACAGCTAACATAAATGAGACATCTGATCTGAATTTGTGTGTATACGTTTCCATACCATTGGTGGTTTCTTACCAGATAGAGCAGGAAGGTGTGTAAGCCAGTCCCAAGGCCTACTGAGGACAGGATCCCAAGACCTACCCAGTAGGCACACCATAGGAGCTTATTTTCCAGGTGCTGAACATACTTCAGTGAAAGAAAGTGAAGTAAATAAAGCAGAGGTTACACAGGGAATAGTAAATAAACACCAATTTGTTTTTCTTATTAAGAGGAAAATTAGTGCAACAACATCACAGAAGTTTCATTGTACCTTCATTTTCAGTACATTGTAATAATAGAGTGAGAAAGAAAAACAAAGCTTAACTATTTATATCCAGAGAAAAGTCAATAAAGTCAATAAATAAAAATAAATAACAATAAATAACTACAATACAATTTGCAGCAGCAGTATATTTATTTTTTTATTCTACTAATCATTGATCACTTGTTGCAGCTCAGTAATATCACATGAGTAACCCTGACACAAGTGAATTAAACCTTGTTTTCCTTTAACTGAACTATGACACTGTACAGGAATTAGTAACCAGATTCAGTCGACCAACTGTGTGATCAAGGGTTACTCGACAACGAGGCAGAGCTCATCATCACTCAACACGGGTTTTTAGGTGGACAGAGGAGGACTTATCATTAACCTTTAAACCGACAGCAATGAAGAAATACTGTTGATTATTAACGTCACTTAAAAAACAAATTGCAAAAGCCTTACTTCTTGATGTGCTCCCTCCGTGGAGTACAAAATGGAGGAAAGGGAGAGTAACACCAAAAATAAACACACTATGCCTCGTCGCTGCCAAAGCCTGAACAGAAAGAAAGAAGAACAAAAATGTTTGCAGTGTAACAAGTGCATATGCAATACGCATGTCTCTGTTGAATGTATTCAAAGGCCTACTTGGCTTGATTATTATGTATATCGCCCAGAAATGTAAATGATGTTGATAATTCTGCAATGTTTGTTTGAAATTATTCACATGAAAAACTGTACAATTCCAGCTTCTGAGAGCACAGACCTATAATGGTGTTATTATTGTCTCAGTGAGGTCACAACCTCATAGTGTACAGTGGGGCAACAGTGCAGAGAATATAAACCAGTTTTTAAGGCTTACTTTAACGTCCATTCCTTTAGCTTGACGAGGGTCTCCAAGAGGAAGTAATGTAGTGTGGTAACAGGCCTCCTCCATACGAGCAGAGACAAACGCTCCTCTTTATCTTTCTGCCTCCTCTCTCTTAGTGACGAGTCTGGAACACAAACACCCAGACATAGTGAGGCGTCTGCAACCACGTCCGTTACTGCATCTTGTGGAATTGGTACAACTACATGCACCATACAAATCCCATCAACAAGAATGTGGCTGTAAAACTGTGTGGACTATGTTATCGCCAGCTATTGATAACTGAAAGTAGGCTAAAAGTCAATCAGCTAACTTGTTCGAGTCATCGGGTGGCAGTTATCACTTTGTGTCATCAGATACTACACAATGTGAGCTTTTTACCGGCGAGTATTTACGTCTCTGCTGTACGTAACATGTTCAATTGAAGTTAAGTTGACCAAGACTAACCTGTGGACTTGCCGTTCTGTTTGTCTTTAGCTGCTGCACGTTTCTGTGGCGGTTCACAGCTCGCTCCATTCGCCGCCATTTCTATCAGTGTTTAAGCAGGTCAGGCACTCTGGAATGATGGAGACAGATGAAGATCAGGGACAGTTTAGTTCAACTGTGTCCTCTGTTCTGTTGTTTCACTTACCCCACTGAGTGACAGAAAATGACAGACACAGTGACACTCATTTGGTAACAGAGTCCTTATCAGCAGCTCATTACAGCACACTATCTTTGTGTTAACATTAACTTTGCGTCAACATTTGACACCTTGCGGGTGCGCACAACCTGTTGTTCACATGCAGTCGTTGTGCTGAATTTCCTCTGTCACACCTCAATCCTATTAAATAAGTGAGCACTGCATTACAGCCACTTATGATGATACACATTGAACATGTTTTGCTTCAAGCTGGATTAAATCCTGCTAAACTAAATATTCACCAAATTGCCTGTCCTTGGCCTTAGTCTATGAAATAACACAAGTCTGAAGCATGTAAGCAACCGTCTGTCTGTTTTGGATTAGGTGATCTACAGTAGTTGGCATCCATTAAGTTCTTCATCTTTGAAGTTCTGAAGGCATTTCTGCTTTATTCTTCATGTTCCCTTTTATTTCCCTTTGATATCCTCCTTTCAAAACAACTAGTTACCCTAGCTTTGACCTGTAACAATGTGGTTACCTTAACTCTCTATCTATTTATAACATTTAGTTTCAATGTATTCATGCCCGATTGTGTTCCATTCTTTTGGGGGCTTGTGTCCCACTGCTATTCTTTTTCATCTTCTTTGTAGGCAACAGGAAGTACACTTTCAGCAACAAACATTGTTTCAGATACACAAAGCTTTCAGGGTGTGGTCTACTTTTGCTATAGTCTGACACATTATTATTGGTTTCTCTTCAAGGCCATACAATAATTATTGTTGTACATTGTTACAAAATGCTTCACAAGGAGGAACAATCGAAAAGTATAGACCAGCAACTTACAGAACTTTAGACAATGGTTGCCGAGTAATATGGTGATTTGTGTAAGAATGTTATATGTTCCTCACAAAAAACTAATATACACATTACTAGCAAGCACGTGTGACAGGTAACACATATGGAATGACAGTATTCGTTTCTTCAGGAGACTGTAGTGTTAATGTTCTGTTCTGATCTGATCTTCCCATTGTTCAGGAGGGAATTTATTTGGTAGATTGTCTTGCGATTCAGTTCCAACTTTGACATTGGTGTTTTACATAGACAGCGTGTTCGGTCAACAAGTAATATGTGGCAATAACAATGTTAAGGTATTTGACAAGATAGTGTTTCCTGAAGTGAGCACATGACGCGTACACGCGCAGGGAATCCAGAAGACAGCACCAGACGACTGACATTCAAATGACATGGTTGAATTCACAGGGCAGTTATCACATCGAACAGTGAAGTGACGCGTTAATAATAACCGTGTGTCTCACGACAATACTCTATTCAGATAACTGAAATAACCTTCGTCGTCGTACGTGTTCTTAATGTGACATGATATGATGCTAACAGCAAGCACATCATCCACATGCTAGCCGGTTAGCAACTACGCTAGCGGCAAAGCTAGATAACTATACCTACAGGTAGAAATGCCATTAAAATCAATCGGGAGTAGCCTTACATTCAGAGACGCATATAAACCAGTTTTCTTCCGCTGTGACGTATTAATAACGAGAAAAATGAACTATACAGAGAGGAAAACGAGCGATATTTGTAGAAAAATAAATGACAGCCGTACCACTTTCCTGTCCTCCTCACCCGGAAAAATAATCACTGGACGTGTCAAAGTAAAACTTTACTTCAATTCAGTCAAGAGGAAATGTGTAGAAACGCAGATTTCTCTCAAATTTTTGTATCTATAAATTTATAATTGAATAAGCATAGGAGCAAAACAAAGAAGCAGATGAGTACTTCCTAATTTTCAGTACACTATTGCTTCATGAGACCTATATTGCGAAACTCTCGCAAAGACGTACTTCCGTAAATTGTGCTCGTTGGTCCAATCGGATGTTGCCAGATTTGCCAGTAAAGAAGAAAACTGCAGAACAACTTTGTTTAATCATTGTTACACCAGTGTTATCTTAACCAATGGGAACGTCGTGACACTTTGGAAAAAAAATGAATGAAAATTAAAAGAAACGATGACTTTAAAGCCGTTGAAATACTACTTTGATCCCTCTTAAGTCCTAAAGCCTACTTTAATACCACCTGAGTTCAAAGGTCATGGCAGTTTAAACTACCTTAAGGCTCTCCAAAATGTTAAAAGTCATAAAAGTACAACGGTCTTTTAATCCTATAAAACTCTGAAGATCATACATACTCTATGTCAATGTTTTTCAACCTTTTTTGAGCCAAGGTACATTGTTTTCATTGAAAAAATCACGAGGCACACCACCAAACAAAAATGTTCAAAAAAATCATACTCTGTAGCCTATATTAACAATTTAGTCGTTATATCGAAGTGTCTTGAATATGAATCACATAAATACAAAGAAAAAAATAGTTAATCATCTTTTATATATCTTCTTTCAAATAAAAAGTGCACTTAACATGTCCACTTTAAAAATACAGCTTGAACATAAATACTATAACCATGTGGTTTTAAAGGTAGTAGAAAACTTCAATAGTATTACATGATTACGCTGCCAGTCACTACTACAGCGCAGACACTCGACAATGGCATATTATTTGCAGATAATTATTTGTTTTCAAAAAATGCTTTTAGACGAATTAGGTGAAATTGGATAATTTCCCACGGCACACCTGACGATCTCTCACGGCACAAAAACACTGCTCTGAGCAATTATGATATATTATAACTCACACATGCATTGCAGTTTTGGGGGTCACTGAGTACCTTTTTATCATTTTTAGTCTTTCCTTCCTTTTTTTTTTTTTTAAATAACATGTCTAAAATACTTCTATTCTCATGTAACATTATGTAATTCAGAAATGGCAGTAAAAATAGTTGTTTCTCAATTTTGAAAGTAGTCACTGTACAAAAAGTTTTGGAAAAAGATCAAGACTATCCATCCATCCATGATAAGCGGGGTACACCCTGGACAGTAAGATCAAGACTATTAACCTTCATATGAAGAAGAAACTAGGCAATTCCCTGGGCACAGAAATCCCTCTCATCTCAGTTACTGTGACATTTCTCACACAACACATCATCCTCCCAACATTTAAGGAATTCTGCAGAGCACACACTCATTACATAAACCCCCTGAAGGTTTACTGGTTCCATTTAAAAAAAAAAAAAAACACACTGGAACAGGGCCAATATTTGTACACGAAGGAACACTAAGAGGCACACAAAACCGTTTCTGTTTTTTATTGTTACACTGAATAAAGCCTGAGTATGCAAAGTTAAACAGTTGAAGTCATTTTCAAGCTGGATGTTTCTCATTCTAATAAAAAAAGAAAGAAAAAGAAACTACACTTGTGTAAGTAAAATATTCACATTACTTAACCTGACTTTTCCGAGCATGTACATTTCTTCATAGTCTTAATAAAATTAAAGGTAGAGACATACTCACCAAATTTTTTTTACATAAACAGCAACCTTTAAGTCAGTCATAGCTGTATTTATTAAACTAGGGTCAAATATTGACCAAGGAAATACTTTCAATCACCAACATTTAACAACCAGCACCCATTATGTCAAAGTGTCCAAAAACAAATGTATTATGTTTTTGTTGCAGTAAACAATGAATGTTAAAACAGAAGTGAACATGAGGACAGTCGGCTCTACAAAGTGCCATGGATGTCCTATAAGAGATGAATATAACAACATTTTATAGAGATCACATACACGGGAAACAATTCGGCTCAATCCAAGTTCCTCATTACATCTTATAAGATCTAGGGCGAGGTTACTAATAGGAACCATAGGCACTGGTTTAACAGATGGCTTGTTCTGTAGGTGGTTGGTGACCTAAGCAGGTAGTGATAGCGTAGTCCTTCCCTGTTGGCATGTCTGGTTTCACTCGTCATAGTGAAGTGAAGACAAGAACTTATCCACATCCAAATCATGTGGAAAGCAATCGACAAGTCTCTTCTTCTCCTGTAGGTTTGATGGAAAAAAACTCAGAATTACTTTACAAAAAGTCAGAACTCTTTCATATTATACTAGTCATGAGGCAGTTTATAACCACTGATACAAAAGGGCAGGTCATCTGATAAAAACTGCTACTTTATGATCAGGAAAGCCACTTTGAAGCTAGGGATGACCACTTGTTCTTGTCCAATATTGATATCAGTAGAGAGAGTGCATACTGTTTCATCTTGAAGATGCTTGGTAGTTTTTGGTATAAAAGGACTACAAATAATACACATAAACCAACATAATACACATATACCAACATGGAGGAATTGAAAAAAATGAGTTTAGTAATACATTTGTTGATTAACAGAAAATGAGTTAAGCATCATTATTTAGACCAATTAATCAGAAATAACTATTTGAAAATACTTAGAGTACCTGAAAACAGAATACTGCTGAAGCAAAAGACAAAAGATAGTTTTAACACCTCAACAGATTGAAATAATCAATGTGCTGTATATACTTACGCGGTCTTTCTTTCTGTTGGGAGATGGTTTTGACTCTTTCTTTGCAGGCTGGCTGTCTGAAGGAGGAGACTGTTTGCGTTTCTTAGAGTTCTTCGAGCTTGAAGGCGACTTTTCTCCTGCTCCCTCCTGACGGAGGCTGTCCTTCAGAGGCGTGCCAGACCTGGCAATGGCAGCACGTGACAGAATCATGAGTGTGTGAGCAGCCATGTTTATGCTGTTTTCACTGCCAGCCTCACTGGCAGGGCTGCAGGTGGGGACATCGGGGGTGTTGGGAAGGATGATTCGCCTGGGAGTCTCCTCTCCATCTTTACCCTTTTGTCTGGAAGGAGTCCTTGAACAGTCAGTGAGCTGCTCCTGGTTGGTGCCAGTACCAGGGGTCCTGGGCAGACTCGGTTCTGGAGTGCCCGCTCCAGGTCCCTTGACAGGTGTGGAAGGAGAATTAAGTCCCTGGATGTCTTGTAGCATCTCAGCTGCCTGTTTGACCAGAGAGCTGGTCTTTGAAGGGGCTTTTGTCATCTTGGACTGAGGACTAGATATAGGCTGAGAAATATCAGGAGGGCTTACATCTCTTGATGTTGGGGATGTAGGAGTTGAATGCTGTTGCGTGCTACCCTTATTTTCATTCTCTTTGTTAGCTGTCACATTTGGCACTTCCTGAGTTTTCTTTTCTGTGCGCCCCTCACAAATAATTTTGGCTGGAGCCTTTTCTGCAGATTCTTCCCTGCTGCTCTCCTCTTTATCATTTTTAGTTCCAGATTTTGGCACTGAATCTGAACACGATGGCTTAGAGCTATGAATATCAGCAGTCTTTGCTTTTGTTTTATCATCACCAAGACTGTGTTTTCTGTCAACAGATTTTGAGCGTCTTCTCACTTCTAACTTTTTCGAAGTCTCAGGTTTTGAGGAATCGACAATGCTAATACTTGCACTTTGAGACTCTTTGTTGTTGGTGTTATGAAGCTGTTTGCGAGGGTTCTTTTTAATCATCTCTTTATGCTGCTTCTGTGCAGTCACAAACGTATCTGCCTCCTTCACTAACCCTCCTTTACTCTGCGGATTTGCTGGGCATCTGATGATCGCTATCCTTCTCTTGGGCTTGTTGCCACCCAAGATGGCAGGTTTTGTTCGAGGGCTTGGTCCTATATTATCAGTCTCAGGCTGCTGGACAGTTACTGACGTAGATGTATTTGTACTTAAGGGTGTGGAGGTTTGTGTTGTTTTTGGTGATTGTGGTTGAACATCTGCAGAAGAGTCAAAACATAAAATTCTCCTATGACTCGAGCCCTTTTCTGCATCCTGCTGGCTTGTGTTTTCAGCTGATAGTAGATTTTCCTCTGTGCCTGGAATTTAGCAAAATAAGGTTATAGAGGCAAGTCATCAACATTAAAATGCCAAGCAGAACAATACTTTTTGTTCACTAAAAGTTAAAAAACATTATGTGAGACATAACAGCTCCAAGTTTCCAACTTACCGGCAGTTTTAGACTGCTTGATTGGCACTGTGGATTGTTTGGGTTTAACAGCTTCTGGCTGTTGTACCGACACTGGGTTCGGTATGGCAACAAGCTGTATACGGAGAAGACGAGTGTTATTACTCTGGAAATTACTACATGTACAAAGCCAGTGGGGGGCCCCCTGAGGTGACAATGTTCTTTGTTCCACACAATAAATGTATCAAATCAAGTATAGGATATATTGAAAAAGTCACATTATCACAATCACCCTGCTGAATATTGTAATAATAAAATGACAACTTACAAATTGAAGATAAAAGTTTAGTCACCTGATTAGACACCATCTGGACATTCCCTAGACTATTCTGGCCCATTACAGAAACTGGAAGCATCACAGGCTTAACAGATGACGGTAAAATGAGCGTTGATCCTGCAAAAAGACAATAGTAGACAAACAATTCATCAGGTAAATACATAATGCATGTTGGCTGTAGACTTGGACTAAAGTCTCAGTGATACCTGTGTACATCTTATAAGAAAACAAATATTTTGATTACCTGGTGCCAGTATATTAAATTGATATTCTAGTCAATTGTCTCTTACCACTGGAGTAGCCTTGTGTTGGTGTGATCCCTCCAAACTGACTGGTGGGCAAAGGTTGTGCTGGTGAGACACTAGCAGGCAGTAGCACTTGTCTCGTCGGTGTCTCTGCAGCTGGGGGTTCAGTCACAAGAAAATAGCTGGCAGTGGCTCCTTGAATAACAGGGTTGGTTGTGCTCAGGGGAACTTGAATTATATAGCTTTGCTGGGCCTGTGATGTCCCTGTTAATGGAGATGCCACCAATGCTCCAGTCTTCCTGGTGAGAGGACTAGCAAATACCTCAGAGTTCTGTAAGCCACTTACTGCCTGCGCCACCTCGTCCAAGTTGCCCTTAGGAGTGCTAGGGCAGGGCAGCATGCCAGGGGACTTAGCTGGCGAGGAAAGGTAAATGGTTGGTATCTTATCCCCTGAAATGCTGGATACTGCTTGATTTAAAGCCATGTCATTTGGAGCCTCTTCATCTTGGCTATCGCTGATAATGATCTTCAAAGAAACCATGTTACTGGAATCTGCTGCAGCTTTGCTTGGGGTGCTGAGGTCTGTAGGTGGAGGAGCAGGTGCTACTGCAGCTGGGGCACAGGAGAAGAAGGATGCGGGTGAGACGGGCATGAATGAGGCTGGTGTAAGAGCTGTAGAGGCCGGAGAACATATTTGTGAGCCAGCTGTTGCTGTGAATGGCGTGGTGGTGGAAGCTGGTGGCAATGAGGGCACAGCTGTAACTGTGAAACGTGAAGAAACAGATATGGAGGAACAAGATTCAGCTGTTGCTGTGTGAGCAGATACCTGCGGAGTGTTTCCTTCACCGGCTGATACTGGCATATCAGACAAATCAGGAGTCAGCCTTGGAGTATTGTTCGGTTCAATTTGTAAAAGAGACAACAAAGCAGGCTGACTACTTGGTGCTATTGAGTGGGCTGCAGCAGGCTGATCTGTAGATGCTTGTTTACCTTCATGGTTTTTGTCCACAATAGAGGCTGCTGTTACTACTGGTGCATAAATTGCAGAAGAAGCTCCTGATGAGGGGACTTTGGTTGATTCACAGAGGCTAGTTGTGGTGGATGCGTTGTCCTTTGTGGCAGGCGCAGAAGTGGCCACAAAGTCTAACGGAGGGGGTGGTGTATTCAACGGTTCATCAATGTCCATTGGTGTTACAGAAATACTGTCACTGAAGAGTGAGGTTCCTTCTTTACTGTCTGTGTTCACTGCAGCAGATGGGGCAGCTTGATGCTCCCCTTGACTCACTAACAATCTGGCTGAGCTTCCTTCAATTCTGGATGTTCTGCCACTTGAGGGAATAAATGTTTTCTTTAACAAGGTGGGAGCAGCAGACCTCCTGGTCTTACGATCTTGTCCAACTCTTGTCTTCATAGTCGCTGCAGTTGTTTCAGAAACTGTAGAATCTCTTTGTGTAGTGTCTGAGAACAAACCAGATGGATTACACAGACCTTTTCATAATACAGTTACAAAGCAATACATATTTTATGTCAAAGCTATTTTAAACATAAAACCAACAAACTCATATTTGCGTTATAACTGACCAAATGTCTGCTGTGCTGTCATTCTTGATACCTGTATGTCTGATTTAAGAACGATACTTTGACTGCATACAAACATGTTTGCGTGGAAAAAGGAGGAACAATACCTGGATTATTATTCTGAAGTAGCTCAACTGTTGATGAAGATCCGGCAGCATCACTCTCTTCTGGATTATTGCTGACATCACCATCACCTGGTTCTCCATGAGGGAATTTACCTTTATCTGAAAGACACAAATAAAATGATAACAATTTGTGTTTTTAATTGCTTTTCAATAAACTAATGAGAACAACTGAGTCAGAAGCATTCCAAACAACAAAGAATAAAAAGCATAGGTCATAGTTACTGCAATCAAAGAGGTCAAAGAGGGCCTGAAAAGCTGGGTCAGATTCTGTCTGCTCCAAAATGTCATGGATGGCATCATCACTCATGTGTATCTCCCCCTGCGCCAGAGAATATATGTCAGGAAATAATATGATGACACACAGGGACACATTGCTCAGGAGAAATGTTGAGTAAAACATTTTAAAGAAACTATGCAGTTGTGATAATGGTATTTATAATTCTTAAGCACCTGTAATCCCAGGATTTCATCAATTGATTGATCTGGCTCCACTGTAGCTGAAAGGGGCTTTAAAGTTTGGGGTGTTGGCTCACTGTTGCAACAGATGGAACACATGAGAAAATAGTAAAAACAATGTAACACCATTGTCCGCAGGTGCTGACAAAACAAGTAACCATCACACAAAGTTAATTGATATGCAAGAGGTGATGTCGAATTTAAACACAGCACTTACTTCGCGAGGATTTTGTTGATGTTTTCAGCAAGCTTCTCTTGTAATGACCGGTCTCCCAATATCTTGTCACATGCATTTTGAATCACAAGTTGCTGTGAAGAAAATAAATATTTTTATAAGTCACGAAAAATATGATTAATGGACCTGTACACAAAATTAATGAGCATGCTTGAATAGTATTTAAAAAATACAGGTAATTTGGCCTGAACTGACTGCAGTAAATACACAGATCATTGTATGACTTTCTAAATGTATGACACTGATTGCCAAGTAGGGTCTAGAATCACCATGCGAACTTCAGTCGAAGCAAGAGCATAGAAAACTTAACACTGAATAAATTGTTTGATTTTTAATGAACTTTGCTCCCCATCATGGCTGGATCTGTCGATTTTGTTGCGTCTGTCTAAAGGAAAATATGTGATAACTAAAGTTCATACAGTGCAAAACATGTTCCTTAACAACAATTAATCCACCAGTTTTATTTGTAAATGCTAACCCTGACCATGTATAAACTAATAATATAACCGATTTAAGGAAACCTAACAACCCACACAAAGATTTCTACGTACAGGAAAATTTTCATCAATAACCTCTTCAGGCTGTGGTTCTGCAGTGAGGCTACTGACAGCTGCTGCAGATCTGCCAACGCTACTGGACCCACCCACAGCAGCACTTCTCTTTCTGGGGGTGTCCCTGAAGGCAACAGGAAAGATTATAACATTGGCAGCCAAAATGCACAAAACATAGACAAGACAAAATTGCCACAGTGAAGTCTTACCAATTCACACAAATATTGATTTGCTTTCATGATTTATAGTGGTATCATTCTATTATAAAATGTACTCACCAGCCAGGACATGTGATAATGAGCTTAAAATACAACATGCAAAGACTTTGAGGAAACTAAATGTACTTTGTCCATCATTAAATTATGAATAATATTTTGTAAAATATTAAAATGTCTTCAGGGAAAATGTGAAGTTTGTACTAAAAATGGCAGCATATTTAAGTCAATGTGGATAAGTCAGACAGTCGGGTATTGTTTTCCCACACTCTCCACAAAGAGGATATTTTACAATAAAAATATTTACAAATATAACATATGCGGCCTTACCATTTCCGTCGACCAGGAGACATTGGGCCTGGATTTAGTCGATGCTCTGCCACCACGATATTTACCGGTGAATCTCCTGTAACAAACACGTTATGTATTATTAAATGTTTTGTTACATTTTTTTGTTTAGCATAACCCCCAAAATGATAGATCAAGTAAAGATCCTAAAACTTTGCACACGAGGGAAATACTACCAATCAAACAAATATAAAAACAAAATATACAAACTTGAAAAGAACCACTTTGACTAAAATAAAAGCAGCACAATAAAATATGATCATTGTGTTATGTCATACTGACTTGGGATATTAAGTATTCGGTCTCCGTCAGAGATCTGCTGGTGCGTGACACTGCCAAGGGCTAGTCTGGAGTGCGGAGTTGTGTAGCTCACTGGAGTGGAGTGGCTGATTGTGCTGAAGGAGGTATGTGTGGGGCTGATGCTGGAGATTGTTTCAGAGACCGTGGAGCAGACGACACCACCAGCTGATGCCACTGTCAGGACCCGCTGTCTGGCCATGTTTGCTAATCCCATGCGTGTACGTGCTGCAAGTAACACAAGGTGGATGTCATTTTGTGTATATTGTATTTCTGTTCACATCTAAATAATTAAGTTCTGTATCAAGAGGAGATTTGGTCTGTTGGTTTGTTAAACTTGTGCATATGTAGCTTTACTGAAAAAAAAATATTTAAGCACTTACTTCTCTGATTTGCTGAAAGGGCTGGAGAATTCTGCATTGACCTAAAGGATGATATTAGGGAAGTGATGAAAAGTAAAATTAAACTTTCAACATTGACAGACTGCAAAAAGACAATCTGGTTATTTAAGATAATGAATCTTGTAAATAATTACTTGATTTGGTTGAGTGTCAAATCCAGCTTTTTCCACAGCGAGGTCATCATCACCGGTACCTCAGGGTGAGACTCTGTTAACAAGTGTTAACAACAACATATATTAAAACTGAATGCTGTTACATTAAATCCCTTGTAACAAAAGAGACCACACAGTGCTGATTAAGGCTATAATTTAGTAATCTCACCTTTTGTTTTGGCCGCCACATAGTCATTTAAGATGGTCGTTAGGCCTTTCCCAAAGATAGACTGGCAACAAACAATAAATAAAACATGTAGTTATGAATGAAGAGTTCCCCACATAATTTGTGACAGGATTTAGGATTATAAAATGACTGCTTACAAACACGCAAGCTGGAATAGTCCCATCTTCTGTGGTGTGGTCAGCATACTCCTTCAGGTTGGGGCTCTCATGAATAAAGGTTTGGCTTGTAGCGCAGAGTCCCTCTTCTTGGAGGTATCCTGGAGTAGAACATTCATCAACAGTCAGTAAAACAATGCTCAGTTGCTACCGTAACAAATCTGTAAGGTATGAACAGCCTGTTTACAGTTTATTGTCATTGTTGGCATTTGTATTACATTGTTTAGGCTGATGTTACCAGCAAGTGAATCACAACAACCTAAACAGAATACTACATTTAAATATGAGCCAGACAAGGTCAGGTTTGTTGGCAGTGACTAGATCTTCCACTTGGTAAAAAGAAGTACACACATGTCAACAAACTGTTTAGAGACTGGCTATAAATCCAACATGGTTGTCAGTTGGTTACAATAAGACCAGCTAATTTTATACAGGTCGATGCAGTGTTTCTATCAAGAATTGCTCTAAAGTTTAATAATTGCTTTAATAAATTGTAAACCTATCTGGTATTTATTTTTTCAAAAAATTCTATTCTATTAACAATAACAATAAAAAAAAAAACGTAACAATCACAAATACGTATACAATTAACAAGTTGAAATTATCAATAAATGAATAGTAAATCAAACAACAGATATAACGTGTATAGTCCCAGGGTGTTTTAAATACAACTTCAACTTAAATGAAGAGAGGATTTAACTTTCAACACTACATTAATAACATCGCTAGCAAAATAAAGAGGTTACATAAAAATAAACTATATTTCTCAAATCTTTTACAAAATCTCAAGCACAACACAACATGAGAATGTTGCGTAGATGTACATAGGAAAAATGGGCATTAGTTTAAGTGTGGCTGTTTTATAATTTCCTTGCCATTCTGCAGACTTGCAACACAGAGCTACAGCTTTATTAGACCACCACACTCACCCAAAACAAGCCGAGCGACGTCAGAAGGCAGCAACATGACGGCTGGTTTGTTCAACTAAAACCTCGTAGTTGAAGAATTAGCTACATGTTCACGACGACATGTCCCACAAATCCATCAGAAAGACCTCAAAATAGAGAAATCGTCAGTAATGTTTGTAAGAAAAGGACGTCCTGTCAGACAGCTGCTTACTCAAAAGGCGGGGAACTCAAGCACTTACATCCCGGAAGTATAAAGACAATCTTCTACGTGGACGTTTGGGAGATGTAGTTCAAAACAGTCGTCTAACTCCACTGTATCCCACAGGTTTGCACATTACGTGTTTAGAAATGTAATAGACACAACAATACTTTTTACAGAAGCTCTGACGCGTTAATATTACAGCACACAGCAGAACAACAAAACGTGTGTTTTGGTGTTACAAAATCCAAGCTAACGGAAATCGCCTTGGTCCTGGCTATGACCCGGATATGACGTCCTTCTTCACGTCTGATCCCGGGGCGGGAATTTCCTGTGTGTGTGTGTGTGCATGGTAGCGTGAACGTGCGTGAAATTGTCAGAGGGGATGCAGCACTTCCCCAACACTGAAAAGGCCGTGGTAACCACCGCATCTGTATGTTTGACAGTCCCGTTACTACAGTCAGTGCAGTCATTTAAGGTCAGTGAACCGTATCAGTGAACGAATCAACTTCAGAGCAAATGTGGTTACGTTATGCCACTATACAATGTCGTCTTTCAGAGGCCAGACTGGTGTACAGTACTTTACTAGTAGTGGACTTGTAAACTACAAGTAGTCAAGTAGTATAGTTAGACAGTTAAATAGTTAAAACCAGCATAACGCTTGCAATCAATATTGAGGGGGAAACTAGATAAATACATATACATGTTCTTAGTGTTTCATTGCACTGATTATTTGTTTCTGTCTGCATCAAACAATAACACCTTTGTATCAATTTAACAAACACACGAGTTTATGCATTTTTTTCGTCATTTGCCTGTGTTACTCATCAGTTACCTCTTAAGCACAATATTTACCAGTTGGACTTCTCAGTTGTTTTGCTCATGCTATAACCTGTCAACTAAATGCACATTTGGTGTCATGTGTGTATTTATCATACGGTGAGTTGATAAACAAGTTATTCAATGAAATGGTTCTGCAGCTCTGAAATCTGAATCATAACAGCAACTGATGAGAGCTGAGCCGTCGTTCGCTGTGGAGCACTATGAGTCTGGCTCTTCATGATCTCCTGGTCTGCTGCAGAGGGCTTGAGAATGACAAAGCAACAGAGAGGAAGGTAATCACACATGCTTATGCACAAGTCAATGATGTGTTGCATCATTCTCACAACAGAACAAGTTTAACCTTCAAACAGAATATGAAATCAACCTAACACATACCATTCATGCCTCCAGAAAGAGGCGGAACGCTTCAGAAGACTCCTTAGAACTCCTGAGGTTGTGCAAGAACTGGATCGTTCCTCAGGACCCAAAGCTAAATCCTCCAAGCAACTCACATGGGATGCTGTTTTCAGGTTTCCTGCCCTTGCTTATAAATTATCTGTAACACAATAAATATAACATTTTTCAGTGTTTTTTTCGTCACCTTTGTTTTTTTCTTGTTTTTATTTTCTCTTTACTAATTATGTAATATTCTTTTCTAATCAGTTTTACATACAATGATTTTCTCCTGTCAGATTTCTGCAGCGATATGTCCAGAAGGAGACAGAAAGCATGCAGTCAAGCAAATCGGTCACAGCAACAACACTGGCCACACGGAAGAAGAAGATGGCTGAAATGTGCAGTTTGATCAAATACTTCATTCGCTATGCAAACAAACGTAAGACCGGTGTTGTTTGAGCATTACATCCACAGTTTAAATGAAACGGAACAGAATCTGAGCAGTGTGCATGACCGTGAATGCTGTCTCTCTGTCTTTGCAGGTGGGCCCCGGCTTAAGTGCAGTGAGCTGCTGAAGCATGTGATGGAGGTGCTGCAAAGTTCATACTGCTGTTCAGCTTATGGGGAAGATTATAGCAGCCTCCTAGTGAAGGACATCCTCTCTGTCCGCAAATACTGGTGTGACATCACTCCCCAGCAGTGGCACAGTCAGTTTGTCTAAATATCTATAATTTAATGTGTTGAACTATGTCTTAATAAATTGTGTTTTCACCAACTTTTAACATAATACTGTCTCAGAATCTTGCATGCTGATAAACAATCAATCCCTGTGTATTTTTCTCATTTACAGACCTTTTGGAGCTGTACTGTGGCTTGTTTAACTCGTCATCCAAATCCATCAACCGTGTTTTGTTGAGCAGAGTCATCCACATGGTGGTCCAGGGATGCTGCACGCAGACTGATGGATTTAACAACACTCTATTTAGCTTCTTCGCCAAAGCACTGCTTAATGCCAGGTGAAATTGTTACCCAACAGTCTACATCTGCTAATTACGCTCAAATCCAGTGAAACACTATGAAGTTCAGTTGTTAGAATAAAAAAAAAACACAAATGTAAACATTATTTGACATTTCACCTTTAATCCTATCATCCTGTTAGGCAGGAGAAACACTTGACTATTTTGGAGCACCTCATTTCGGCTCTCAACATATTCTTGAGATCTTCGGCTATGAACTGTCGGACGAGGGTGTGTCATCTGGGAGAGGAGCTTCTGCCTTCGATTCTGTATGTGTGGGTGGACATGAGGCCCAGTGCTGCTCTCAAAGAGGATATCGTGAAATTCTTCAACCTGCAGATTTGTGTTCATCATCCCAAAGGAGCCAAGAAACAGGACACAGGTTGAGTGATCTTTCATTCTTTTTATTTCAAGCAATCTTTGAAGGTGTTATTAATATCATAAGATAGAATTTCATACACTCAAACTTTGGGAATTCAAAATTTGGACAGCCTTTACGACAAAAAAGCGGTTGCTCTTCCCCACCGCATATATTAGGTGCCCATGCTGAGGATTGGACAAAGTGGCGTAGTCATCTGTACAACCTGTATGATGCTTTGGTGAGAGAGATCAGTCACATAGGCAGCAGAGGGAAGTACGTCACTGGGATGAGACACATAGCTGTAAAAGACAATCTCATTGAGCTCACAGCTGACATCTGTCATCAGGTATCAAGTCTTACATGTGCATAAATAAATCACTGCTTTATGTCACTAAATTCCTTACCAGTTACTTGCTTTTCCTTGGATATTGTAGCTGTTCACCGATTACAATGACACCCACATTATGGAGGTCACCCAGGCCTCTGTAAGAGCTACGCAGATGGGCAGTCCCACCCAAGGAGCAGCCAGCAAGCGTCGTCGCATTGAAATGGGCTGGGAGATCCTCCGTGACCATCTGCAGCCTCAGCATAGTGATTTTGATGTCATACCATGGTATAAAATCACAATATGAAACACAAAGAAACAAATGTTTTTCTCTGATTTCATGTCATGAAAATCCATCCTCATTATTTTCCTCCTCTCAGGATGCAGATCACTGCAGTGCTCATCTCCAAGTACCCCTCTATGGTACCCAGCCAGGAGCTGGTCCCACTACTCTCAGCATTGTACCAGCTCCTAGCTGAGCAGCGCAGAGGAGAAAGGGGACCATATGTGTTGCGCTGTCTAAAAGAAGTGGCCCGGTGCCAGACCCGCTACCCAGAGAGAGCCCAGGTTCACGGGGCTGAGTTGGGAAGGCTGTGGGGTCGGGTGTGGGCCCTTGCACTGCGAGGGGTGAGTTCACCACAGATGGAGACCTTCAGCCTGGAACTGATGGCCTCCATTGTCCATGGTGGACTCATTAATATGGACCGAGAGTTCTGGAAGCTTTTCTCTGCATCAGCTTGCAAAGTGTCACAGTAAGTTTTTTTTTCTCTCATTTTACAAGGTTAGATAGTCTTTGCCAATACTAAAAAGTGTCTTTATCATAAATAAGGATATCATACTGCAGGCAAATCAGATTTTTGGGTTGAATCTGATTTTCTTTTCTGCCACTCTGAACAAGACCTTAGTATATGCCTTTAGCATTAGCATTTTCTTTTTTTCTCTCTGTCCACAGAAGTGCTGCTATGTGTCTCTGCCAAGCTCTGCTGAAATGTCCAGTCCCAAAAAGTCTCACCCTGAGGTCAGGCTGGGAATATGTAGGGATCACAGAGGGATCTGGATCTCCAAACCTGAAGGAGACCCTCATAAACTGGCTGCTGATGAGTGATCAGAGCGATGAGATGGAAGAGAGCTCTCGACCTCACCCCATAATTTGCAGGTTGTTTGTGCGTTACATTCCCACTTAGGAATGTAGGCTGTAGGATTATGACAGTAGACAATGTTATCGTTGCTAAATTCTGACCTATTACTCACTTGTTGGGTTCGGGTTAATAACTTGATACTGGTTACACTTTTTCCTTGACACAAGAAAAATGAATCACACAGTTTACTGATTACTGCTGCTTTCAGACATGCACTGAAGTCACTCCCAGAATATCTCCCATCTTGTTAGTGATGTGAAGAGCAAACGCCGGACAATGTTTAGCTCCATGGACATCTTCTGGAGTTCATGTCTGAAAATGGCCTTAACCTACTCTTTAAGTATAAAAATAAAGGTCTGTTAAATGATGTTTTCTTGTCTACAGAGACTTTCACTACAGTCTAATATCACACATCCTGATCTCCCTGACCCTGAAAGACACCAGAACTGGCCTTATTCTTTTGCTGGGTGCTGAAGGAGATGAGAGGTGAAATAACCCTCTTTATGTCATTTAGCATCATTATTAATTGTTATAACTGTTGTACATATTGCTTCGAAATTGTGAAATGAAAAAATAATTTTGTTTTCTTTTGCAAAGTGCCTTTCTTCAAGAACAATCGTCACCATTTGATGCCAAAGACGATCTGGAAGAGATCGAGAGGCTGTACTTACAGTTCAGCTTTAATGCGCTGCCCTCAGAGATCGGAGGGACAGAGGAGTCACTGAAGACATCATCAGCTGATGGCCAGTTCACGTCTGTCCCCAGTCTCAGAAACAAGTTGGAGCACTCCCTGCTTTGTGTGGCTGACACCCTGCTCAACTGCTACTCCCCTGATGTGAGTGGAACTTATATACAGAGTGTTAAAGTGTCTGTGTAGTCATCGCATTGACAAACTCCTGTGTGTGCTCATCTGCCGTTTCACAGTCTCTGTCCACACCTCCAGACTGTCTGGTGCGCTGTTTGAGTCTGCTGACTGGAGTTCTAGCAGGTTACGTCTCCACAGGGGTTCTGACTAAAGAAGACGCCTGCCACTCACAACTGTTTACAAAGGCAAAGGTACATTGTTTTTGTCTTTCTCTGTCCATCATTTCTTACTGTGTTTGTTATGCATCTATGTTGTTGCTGTTACCGTGTCAAGTTTCATCGGATTTAAATTGTGACACTGAATGCACAATGTAAATTATTGATAAAAAATAAAACTCATATGTAGTTCTTGAGCAGTTTACATAAACAAATAGCATGTAACTAATAGTTGAAAAAAAGTACTCTTTGATGTTGAAAGTTTGTGGTTTGTTTCTCTCTAGGCTGTGGCCCAGGACTTAACTGGGTTTATTTCAAGTGTGAAAGTGAAGATGACAGAGGAGGGAACCATGGCTGCACTGAGGTCTGTTATGAGGCTGTGCATGCAGTCAGCCAGCAGGAAAAGCAAGGTAAAGTAAAAATTCACAATAAAGTTGAAAAATAGGCTTGTGTTTTTTTCAGAGGATAAATCGTATCTTTTTTTTCTGCAGGATAATGTTTGTGCCATCTCCTCTAGTCTGTTCACTATGATACTGCCAGCCAGTTTGCTCAGTGAACTCACAGAGATCTCCAAACTGTTGGTCAGTGACAGATATACTGCCCTATATAAGAGATATAAGAGCAGAGCCATTTCACTGACTCAGTCCTAATACTTCCCTGTCTCTTTAGCTAAGTAGTGTGTCTAAAAGAGTAATTGTTTTGGATGAAGAGGATCACGCGGATGATGACTTTGATATGACCAGGACTCAACAAGGGGACGATATTGATCTGTTTGAGGATGGCGAAGAGTCTCACAGCAGCAGTGATGGGACCCACAGACAAAAGGGAGACAACACAGATGCTTCCTGTGGGCCAGGTAAGAGGGGACCACTTGTTGACTGAATTGTTCAGTGGATCATGGGGAGATGAATCATGGTTCTGTTGTCCCTCAGGAGCTAAGTGCCTGCTAGCAGAGGATTATTTGGTGCAGCAGGACTTCGCTCTTCTCACGATTTTGGACTTCCTGTGCGAGTGCGGCTCTGTCCAGCACGTCCATGCTCTTCTTTTCAAACCCCAGGATGTGCGACGCAAGCTGCTGCTGTTACTGGAGCAGATTGACTTCAGCAAACCACTGCATCTCAACATGGTGAGTGTCGGCTTTTGTGGAGAGTCGCAGTGGCATCAGTGATGCTTCAGCTACTAATTGTTAATATCTGGTTCTCTCGCAGTATTTTGTTCTACTCAAGAAGCTTCCTGCTCAGGACTCGCTCTCCCCTGAGGAATTTGATTCACTGCTCCGTCCTCTAGCGTAATTTTTTTTTTTTACTAGTCTTTAATACTTAAATAAACTGTAGTTTGTGTTGCTGTGAATGTGTTTTACTGAAAGTGGTTAACTTTGTTTCCAGAGACCTGTGTGGCTTATACCGTCTGGATCAAGAGATCTGTGCTGCTGTGCTGCTGAGTTTGTTGCCCTCCATCAAGAGTCTGGGGAAAACCCACCACTTGCCTGAGGAGATGAGACATGTTCAGGGATCCCTGCTGCAAGTGCTGTCTGGATTCTGGTTAGTGGAATATTTTTTAACTATGAACTTGTGCAGGACTGGTCTGCAATCATGACAATGAAACCTCATGCTTCAAGGAGCCTTCAGTTGTTGATAGAGGAAGATCAGGTGTGAAACATGTCTCACCTGCTGGGATTTTGTACACATCAGGTTTATCTGAGTCTGGTGCTGCATGAAAATCTATTATAGCTCAATTGTATACTTTTTTTTTAATCATGCACTGATTCTTGGTTCTCATTTTATTAGTTTCCTGAGCCAAACAGGGAAATGCATAGCAATGGTGCGAGCTGCTGTAGTGCAGTGTCTGGTCTCTTTACTGGAGGTAAGTGCTCACATAGAAATTCTCTTTCTGTTGTTTTAGGCTTTAATTTATTATAATAGGTTTTTTTTTTACATCTCACTTCTCAAATCTTCTTTATGCCTGTGAGGGTAGTGGCTGGTGGCATGTTGGTCTAGACATTGCTGGTTGATTATTATATTAATAGCTTCTCATTGATCCACTAAAGAAAGGTGTTTAAGAAATATTTTGTCTCTCTTTGTCTGTACTTTTCTGTGGTTCAGTTGTCTGTAAGCACTTATCTAGACCTCTCCCCTCTGACAGGCAGACCCGTGTTGTGAGTGGGCAGTCCTTAGTATCAGAGGATCTGACAGAGAGGAGAACCGTCCAGTGTCCAACATCCTTCCGTCTCACCTGGCCGACAACCACCACCAAGTCCGCATGCTTGTAGCCATGTCAGTGGGGAGGTATGCCGACTTGCCGACAGCACTAACAATGTATCATAGTAAATGGATGGAGTAAAATAGACTGACAGATATTATACAGTAGATGTGATTCTAAAGGGATAGTTCAATTATTTTTAAGTGAGGTACTTATTCATGGTTAGTGTGTTACTTACAGTTGGCAGTGGTGGGATTTACACATGATGATGTGAACGGGGATAGTAGAGAAACTGTATTGTGGCCTCATTAAACAATGACCCAGATGAAATAATGAATAGTATCCTTACTGTATGTTATAATTGCGCTATGTATTAGTACTTGCTGTACATGCTGTCAGACCTTTGGGTTACACTTTCAATGGGCTCTCTGACAGCATGGCGATCTACTAAAATATTTATAATATAGGTAATGATCTTCTCCTATGGGGCTTCCACACTATCATGTCAAATGTATTCTGGCCTTATGTCATGCACTGAATGCTGTCTACTCTTTGTCACACACTGACCATGCATAAGTAAGTCATCTATCCACACTTAAAAATAAACTGAACCATCCCTTTATTTCTACATATAATAAAAAAAAAAAATGAAACTGTATTTAAGTCATTAACTGGATCATGGATCTGATTGTTGCCACATTATTCTCTTTCGTATCCAGATTGTTTCTGGAAGTGAAACCAGAGCTTCCTGACAAAAGGAAGATGCTGCCATTGAAACACCAGCAGGCCGCTTTTGAAAATGTTTACCTGAAGGCTCAGGAGGGAATGAGACTCCCTGTGAGTTTATGTGCGATCACCACAAAAAGTAAATTTTCTGTTCAACTACATTCTCTGTTTGACCTCTCCTGTTGTGCGATATGTTTGTCCTGATGTGCATACACAGAGAGGCAGTTCTGCAGAGGAGCAGCCGGACGAGGCGTTCAACCGCAAGGCCACACTGTTGAAGAGTTTGTCTGTGGTGATGTGTTGTAGCCCGGTGTGTGAGAAACAGTCTCTGTTTGCACTCTTTCAGTCCTACAAGGAGAACAACATTGAGGAGCAGCTCATTAAAAAGGTAATAGTTTCAGGGCATGGAGCTTTTGTTTTCTGATTTGTTCATCATACTGTAGATATCTCTTTAAAAACTCAGAGTGCATCAATAGGTTTCCTGTAAGTAGACCATAGACAGTTGATCTGTTCCTGTCCTTCTCTTGACAGATGTTGTGCAGTGTATCCAGAGCGCTGGGCTACAAGAGTGTGAAAGCATTTGTCAGTTCACACTTTCACTACTTGGTGGCAGAGTGGCTCGCACAGAGACAATCTGATGATCGATACACTCTTGGCTCTTTCCCCTTCATGCTCCTAGACCATGACACTATCAAAGATTTCTATGAGTGAGGAAATAATCTTGTGATTTCCTTCATTTATTGTCACAGCTCCAGTCTGTAATGTTGTTCTGTAACTAAGTAACCTGCTCTTCTTTCAGTTCATGTTTCAGATTTTTATAATGCAATTAGAAAACAACTCTTGTGTTAATTAAAGTCTAAATTTAAATGATATCAGACAACATTGACTAACCAGTGAATGATGACTCTTGCATATTTTTTTCAGCTCTTCCTACCAGGTATTGATCCCTCGCTTGGTCTTCCTGGAGGACTTTGAGCAGGTGAAGTCCATCAGCAGGTATCTGGAGAAGGACTGGAAAGAGCTGCTGGCCAACTGCTTCCCCAAAATCATGGTCAACATCCTGCCATACTTTGCACTCCCTGGCCAGGACTTACAGGTTGCACAGCAGAGAGAGACAGCACATCGAGTGTATGACCTGCTGAAAGATTCCAACTGTCTTGGCAAACAGGTTGGTTAATACAGTCGAATTGTACTGGACATCTGGGTTTGAAGTTCTCATCTTGTGCAGCTTCTCTAATTTGACAATATGAGGGAGAAAAAAAATAACAAACCTATACAACTCAAAAAGGTGCCCTTGCAGCACACAGAAAATGGGATTTTCACATCAACTCAAATCACATACAGGCCTTTTGCACCGGAGTGGTTTCTTTACTATGTGTGCAGTGAATCTTTGTTTTGAAATGCCTCCACAGCAAATTGACAACCTCATCCACACTAACCTGGCAGACATAGTGGTGGAGCTCCTGATGACACTGTATGAAAGAGGTGGAGATGAAGGAGCCAGAGAAGACCTGAAACCCTTTATAGGGTAATGATTATTTCGGTTTACTATGATTCGGTGCATGTAGTAATATCCTTTTACTCATTTATTCATCAATTTTTATCTTTATTCCTCAGTGAACTTGACCCTGTACCAGACCCGCCATACTTCAGCTCCTATGTCATTAGAGCTACTCTGGAGTACTTGAGCAAGTGCCACAGTGCCAACCACAAGTCGCTTGTCGCCATCCTGTCAAAGACTCCGGTAAGGTCTCTCTCTCTCTCTGTTTTCATGATCTTTACAGTTTGTATTGTTGCCTGTAGTCATCATTGTTTCTGTTTTTGTAGATCTCTATCCAAAGGATTCTGCTGGCAGTGTGTGAAAGAGCAGCAGAGACAACTAACGGCTATGAACGTCATCGCATCCTCCTCATGTATCACCTGTTTGTCAACATGCTGCTGAAAGAAGTGAAGGATGGTCTGGGAGGAGCCTGGGCCTTCGTCCTCAGAGACATCATCTACACACTCATACACCAAATCAACAGCAGGTACTGTACGTTGACACACACACACGTTATCACATTGGATACAAAGCTCAAGCAGTTTGTTTGCCTTCCCCCAACAGATCAGTTCAGAGTGATGAAGTTTCTACCCGAAGCCTCTCTCTGTGCTGCGACCTGTTGACTTCTGTGTGTAAAGCTGCTCTGCAGTTCTGTGATGATGCTCTAGACTGCCACCTACAGGTCATTGTTGGAACTCTCACGGCTCAGGTGACAAATCGACCTGCCATCTCACAGCAGGTTAGTGACTCGCAGTTTTTGTTCAGCAACATGCAGTGCATTAAAATATATATATTATGCACAAAAGGCCACAAAAGTAAGATATTCTCTGCTGATCTTCTTCTTCTGCTTAGTTTGGCTGAAAGTTTTTGTGATGATCTGTTATCATGTTAGAGACATTTTAAATTTACCCTAAAAAAGAAAATCTTACAAATATGATAGACAGCAGTTGTTTCAAACACCTTAACAAGACTTAACTTGCTCCATTTTTCTTTTCTTTTTTTACACAAACCATGTCATTGGTAGAGGTGTTTTATTAGGTGCCTGCACCGCATGCATTCAGTTACTATTGTTATTATTGTTGTTTCTGAGAAATTCTTATCTTATTTTAGCACTTCATGAGACACACATTTTAATTGTTCCTTCTCCTTGGCCCTCTAGGTGCTCGGTCTGTTGCAGTTCCTTGTGATAGAGAACCAGCAGAAGCTAAAATTAGCCATCAGCAGGTTGGAGACTTTTCCCAACCTCCCTGAATTCAGGGAACTGCGGTCTGTTCAGCACAGGCTGAAATATAACACTGGGACCTTTACACTGCAACAGGTAACACACAGACAAACATGACATGCTAGTTTTCTTCAGTCTATCTATTCTTCAGTGTATCATTTCTTTTATGTCATTGTGTACTGATTAATCATCTGATCTGGAAACAGTGGATGAGGAGGTATCTGTGGACTAATGAGGAAACCACAACAGACCTTGACTTGGTGCAAGAAACAAATATTACTACAATAATGTATAGGATTATCCAGTTGCACTTTGTTATCCCTCTTCGGTGGTGACCACTTATTCAAAACGAAAAAACTCTACATTTTGCACCACTTCCTGCTTATCTAATCCATCCATCCATCATCCACCGCTATATCTATACAGTACCCTTCCGGTGAAGGGTTGTGGGGGGTGTTGTGCCTATCTCAGCTGACACGAGGAGATAGGCGGACAGTTCACCAGTCCATCGCAGGGCCACAAACATAGACGAACAACCATTCACTCTCACTCTGACACCTACGGTCAATTAAGAGTGACCAATTTACCTAATCCCCATATTGCATGTTTTTGGGCTGTGGGAGGAAGCGGGAGAACCCTTCTTGCTGCAAAGGCAAGAGCGCTTACCGCTACACCAACCTTGTGGCCTCTTGGTTAACTAACCCCTGATCATTTCTAGACATCAGTGGATGAAAACACACCTACATACACAATGTAAATTATGTTAACATATGGGATACAGTTAAATGGAAATCAGGAAAAATAACTTACATTTCATCACTGACCCATTTTTTCTGGCTTCCTCTCGACAGGAGATTGAGCACTTCCTGTCAGTGACGTCTTGTGACTCTTTGCCTCTGACCAGACTGGAGGGACTAAAGGAGCTGACCAGACAGCTGCATGACAAGAAGGGACAGATCAGAGACCTGCTCAAACAGTGCCACGGTATCATGCTTGAGGAGGATAAAAAATACATTTGCATAAGAGCTTTGGGCATGTTCCAATGAGTGTCTCTGACTTTAATGCTGTCTGTTTTTATTACACTTGTAGATGAGCCCAGTGACAGTGTGCTGGTTAAATTGGTCCTAGGTCTGCTGCAGTTCTGTAAGCTAGCAACCAACCACCCTGGTGGAGCCGAAATACTGGGTAATCAGTCAACTTCTACAGCAGATATTCAAGATTTAATATGCTATTATTTTTGTAATGTACAATGTAAAAAATGTAAACTTACTAGTAATTACATTCTTTGTGCATGGTGTCTACTTAACTTTATGCATCAGCAATAGATATGGTATAAAAATACTGAATTAAGTTGTACAACGTTAAGTATATAACGTTGGGTTACTCACGTAACCCCGGTTCTCTGATAACCGAGTGAGGTATCTCACTATGGGAAACGCCCTCTGGCGTGACCGATCATGGAAGCTCCAATGACACCACGTCTGTCATATGACAGACCAATCATCTCGAGAAGCACGGGCCAGCTCGCCCCCCTTATAAGCGCACCTGTGTGCTGTACCCGCCATTCTCAAGCGTATTTCTTCCACCCCACCTATGCAAGTAGGGCAGTGTTGTGAGATACCTCACTCGGTTATCAGAGAACCGGGGTTACGTGAGTAACCCAACGTTCTCTTTCAAACCTCCCTCGGTATCTCACTATGGGAGATATAGCCCACTCCCGGATTTGCATGCTCCGAAGCCCACAAAGCCGCGACCCACAGTGGGTCGACACCCTAAACCCTCCCAGGGGCTAGCACGCAATTAACCCGAACCCACACTCAGGACTGAATGAGCCAGAGAAGTCTTGGTCACATCCAGCCTGTAAAACCGAATGAACGTGTGTGGGGATGCCCAGCTGGCAGCGGCACAAATATCCCTCACTGATACGCCCCTGAACAGGGCCCAGGAGGTGGCCATACCTCTGGTGGAGTGGGCTCGAAGCCTCTCAGGGGGCTGCAACCCACGACTCTCGTACGCCAAGATTATAGCCTCCACAACCCAGTGTGACAGGCGCTGGCGCGTCAGGGCCCTACCCCTGTGAGAAGGAGCCCAGGACACGAAAAGCTGGTCGCTCTTCCTAAATTCCTTGGTCCTGTCCACATAGATGCGTAAAGCTCTCACAGGACAAAGTGCATTGAGCCGCTCTTCATCTCCTCCTGTAAACGGCGGTGGGTGAAAAGCGAGCAGCTCAAGTGTGGAACAGCTGTAGGCAGAATCCCTAACCTTAGGCACAAACGCCGGGTTAGGATGCAGCATCACCCTCCTATAATCCGCGGAGAACTGCAGACATGAGGTGTGCACAGACAAAGCATGTAATTCACTTATCCGTCTAGCTGAGGTCAAAGCCAGCAGCAGGATAGTCTTAAGGGAAAGTACCTTTAAATCAGCAAATTGTAACGGCTCGAATGGGAACCCTGAGAGCGCCTCCAGAACCGTGGGTAAATCCCATGACGGGACCAGAGATTTATTCACGGGCCGCAGTCGACGCGCACCTTTCATAAACCTCCTAATTAGAGGATGCTGCCCGATAGGCGCACCTCCAAAACCCACATGACAAGCTGAAACAGCGGCCAAATAGACCTTAATGGTGGAAAAAGCTTTATCACCGTCGATTAAGTCCTGCAAGAAGCATAACACATCCGGGACAGAGCACTGAAACGGAATAATATCCTTAGCCTCACACCACCGCTCAAACACGCTCCATTTATTATCATATAATGATCGCGTGGATGGCGCCCTCGCGCATTGAATAGTCTCAATCACCCTACAAGGGAGACCAGACTCGTGTAAATTCACCCTCTCACGTGCCAAGCCCAGAGAGCCAGCCTTTCGGGATGTGGATGAAAAATCTGCCCGCGCGCTTGTGACACCAGGTCCGCGCGTAACGGCAGCGGCCATGGCTGACCGTGGACAAGCTGCATCAGGTCCGCCATCCACGCTCTGCTGGGCCAGTAAGGAGCTATCAGGATTAGTGATAGCTGCTGTTCCCTCACTCTGATCAGAATCGGAGTGATGAGGCCGAGCGGGGGAAACGCGTAAAGCAGCCCGTTTGGCCACGGATGCGCCAGTGCGTCCGCACCCAGCGGTGCGTTCCGGTCTCTTAACGAGAAGAACAGAGGGCACTGTGCGTTTTCGTGCGATGCGAAGAGATCTACGGACGCTCGGCCGAACCTCTCCCACACCCGGTGAAGCACCTCGGGGTTCAGTCTCCACTCTCCGTACAGGGGATTCCCCCTGGAGAGTAAATCCGCCCCGCTGTTCAGTACACCCGGCACATGCGCCGCGCGTAACGATAGCAGGTGCTCGCTGCTCCATAATATCAGACTCTGAGCCAGCCTGTGTAACCTCACAGAGCGCGTGCCTCCCTGCCTGTTTATGTAAGCCACGGCTGTCGTGTTGTCTGCTCTGATCAACACATGACACCTTCCTAGGAGAGGCAGAAAATGTTTGAGCGCCAGGAAAACAGCCAACAGCTCCAGGTAGTTTATATGCGCCTGGTGAAGCGTCGGGGGCCAGGTCCCGTTCACTGACCTGCCCTCGAAAACCGCTCCCCACCCCGTTAACGAGGCATCCGTTGTAACTGTCTTCCTCATCACCACGGCTCCCAGTGGGACGCCGGTAGTGAATATCCCTGGGTCTCTCCAGTAACGGAGAGCCAGGAGGCATTCCGGGGAAACCCTCACCATACGTCTGAGGTGACGTCGTGCGTCCAGATGTAGGGAGGATAACCAGCGCTGGAAATCCCTCATTTTCAGCAGCCCGTGCGGAACCACAGAAATTGACGACGCCATCAGCCCTGACAGCCGGAGACAGTCCCGTAAAGACACTGAATTTCCCCGTTGAAATAGAGCCAGGTGACGGCGAAAATTCTCCGCCCGAACCCGAGACAGAAAGACCCGAAACGAAACAGAGTTTATTTCGAGACCCAAATACTCGATATTCTGAGTGGGAGACAAAACACTCTTTGCGTGGTTTATACTGAAGCCTAAGCTGTGCAGCCTGGCTATCAGTCTCTGCGTATCTCTCTTCGCCTCCTCCCTGCTGGGAGCACAAAGGAGAAAATCGTCCAGATATGCAAACACTCTGAGGCCCGACGCTCGCATCGGGTTCAGGGCTGCTTCCACACATTTGCTGAAGACCCTCGGGGCTAATGAGAGCCCGAAAGGCAGGGTCTGATACTCGTAGGCTGCGCCTTTGAAAGCAAACCTGAGATATTTCCTGTGTGCTGGATATATGCTTATATGAAAATAAGCGTCCTGCAGATCCACAGAAGTGAACCAGTCGCCTGGTCGGATGGATCGGAACAGAACATTGTGTGTGAGCATTTTGAATTTGTATTTCCGGAGGTGTAAATTGAGGCAACGCAGATCTAGGATCGGACGTAATGAACCTCCTTTCTTTGGGATGAGGAAATAACGGGAATAAAAACCCTGATTTCTCTCCCCCTCCGGTACTGTTCGAATCGCCCCTCGGCTTAATAGAGAAGATATTTCTCTCTCTAAAGCCTCCGCGGCTTCCCCCGTAGCTTCTGTCGGTAGCACCCCGTTGAAGCGAGGCGGCTTCATTGCAAATTGCAGCCTGTAACCCTTGACAACGGTTGTAAACACCCAGGGGTTGACTGCGCATGCGCGCCATACTTCCGCGTTGACAGCGAGAGGACCAGGGGGCCTGAAGCTTAACAGTGGACCAGCTGCGCCCTCTGTCGGCGACAGACTGTCCTGCACCTCTTGGTTTTCTTTTTTGTTTTGTGTTCGCTTTGCCCTCGGCTTTATGAATGAGCCTGGTTGCAACAGCGTGTTTATTAAAAAACCATGTGAAGTGCTTTGTGTGAACATTACACGTTTTCCCACTTCCCTCTGAACTCTCCCCGAGGGGTGTTGAGGGGGGGTATACAAACTCTGCACTGGGGGAACGAGTGCGATTTTTCTGTCTCGACTGTGAACGGGACGGCAAAACGGTGCCGTTACACAGCGCTGACCGGAACATTGGTCCAGCATAACAGTCCTCCGTTTCTTGGGAGGAGAGGGTAACAACCGATCTGTTCCGTGGGGGCTCAGAGCAGAGATCTCCATGAGTGCTGACTGCTGAGCTTCTGTCCCCGCGCACCACAGCACCTATGCCGACCGCTTTTTCTTTACGTCCGGGGGGTGGGACGGGCGGTTCGGCCCTGCGCCTGGAGCAGCAGCTACAGCGGCAAAGGACTTTCTGGGCCAGCGTTTCTGGGGCTGAGCTCCGCGTTGGTGAGACGCCGGCTGCTCAGATGACCGCGGCTGGGGCTCCTTATAACCGCTGCTGCGTCCTCTCGCCGCAGCCGCAAACCCCTGACGTGGTGGCGGTGCGGGGCGAGGAGTGACCTTGCGTGGAAGGCAGAGATCGAAGGCTTCTCCCTGCTTCTTCCTTAGGTCACTGGTTTGTTGCATGGCCGTAACAGCCTCACCAAACAAGCCCTTAGCCCTGGACGGGTCGAAAGGAGCGTCAATAATAACCTGTTTGTCCTGATCCGGCAGGCTGGAGAGGTTTAGCCAAAGTGCTCTCTCTCCTGCCACCGCAAGCCCCATGACGCGGCCGCTGCCTTGGACAGCACCTCTGGAAACCCGGAGAGTGAGATCTGTCACGACACATATCTCCTCCCAAATCTTCGGGCTTGGTGAGCCCTTGTCCAGGAGGAGACCCATCTCCTGAAAAAGCTCAGCCTGATAGGCCATCAGCAGAGTGACAACGTTTAAGTTTTTCACTGACTGGGCTGCTGACTTGTACACTTTCTGGTACATGGAGGCGGCGAAGCGCTCCGTCTTGCCCGGGAGGGCGGGGCCCGCCGCGGAGAGCGCGGAGCGATGGTTAGGGTGGAGGTGGGATGCCACCGCCTGCTCCACTGCTGGGGGGTCCCCAAGACCCCACTCCTCGTTGTTAACGACCTCCAGGCCAGAGTAACCCTTAACGGGAACTCTGTGGCGGAAAGGTTTATCCCAAAACCGCTTCATCTCCCTCATGCATGCTGGAACGGCAGGCATGACCTGATTCGTCGGTGTACGGCGAGAAGGCAGAATTTTCCCGTCATAAAGGTCCCTTTCCTCACCCTTGTCATCCGGTGACGCGGGCCAGTCGATACCCAGCCGGGATGCTGCCCGCTTACACACCTCATGCAGGTCGATCTCCGAAGGCGCAGGGGTGTGTTGGATTTCCCCGCTGACGGAGCTGGCGGGGCGGGATGTCTGGGCTGGAGGGAGGATGGCGTCCTCGTCATCATCCTCGTTCTCTTCGTTAAGAAGGTCCAGATTATCATCCTCCTCCACACACTCTCCTCCGTACTCGTCTTCCGAGTCGAGGAGCTGGTCGAACAGCGGTGGGAAGTCCTCCACCGGGAGGTTATCCCAGCTTGCGCTAGCTTTAGCCGGCTTCAGCTTAACCGCAGTATCGGAGAGACAGGGGTCGGCTTTAGAAGCGGCTGAAACTCTGAGGCGCCGCTGTAGGATCCTTGCTGGCATGTCGCTGCAGTGCTGGCAGCATTCGGAGTCCGCGAGTGATGCTTGCGCATGCTGGACTCCCATGCAAGCAATACAGAGAGGATGTGGATCTCTCCCTGAAATTGTAAAACCGCAAGAGGCCGGGCACTGGCGGGACTCGACGTCCTTCACCTTGCCGCTAGCTGTTGTCCCCTTAGAGGAAGCGGTAGTCATGATGACTAACCTCGACGGTCAGTTGCAGAAACACCACAAGTTAAACCCTGACGGCTAACGTTGCAGTAATACACACGGCTTTCGCAACGAAAACAGCGATAATAAAAAACGATGAGCAATCCTGAATATAAAATATTCACGCTCGGTGACTACCTTTACGGCGCGTCTGAAGAGCAGTTAAATGAATATTCCGAAAACAGGAAAGCTGAGGAGCTCGGTGATCTTCACGTGGAAGAAAGCGAGAATGGCGGGTACAGCACACAGGTGCGCTTATAAGGGGGGCGAGCTGGCCCGTGCATCTCGAGATGATTGGTCTGTCATATGACAGACGTGGTGTCATTGGAGCTTCCATGATCGGTCACGCCAGAGGGCGTTTCCCATAGTGAGATACCGAGGGAGGTTTGAAAGAGAACAGTATACAAGAAAACAATAGTAAAGAATAGCAATTTATTTATTTACGTTTATTTGACAGCAATAGCAATACATTGCAAATCGATGCAAACAATTTTTAGAAGGTTTACAAATTCAAATATTTCCCTGCAGAGGCAGCAGGGAGCTGTCTGGGAGAACTGGGTCCTGTCGATTTGTCCACCATCGCCCTGCTCCATGGCAGAGACCCTCTCTATGAGAAGGCAGTGTCTCTTTTCACTTCCACAGAGTCACAATGCGTTTACATCATTCTCAACTGCATGAACGACGCTCTCACTCAGCAGCGGTACAGTGAATGCTTGACCACAATAATTTGTATTTTGTTGTCTGTAACAAAGGCAGAATTGGTGGTCTGTACTGATAATTCTGCACTGAAATGTACGGTCTTCTGCTTTGTTATTGTGGCTCAGTATTGAAGTGAGGAAGGCAGCAGTGCAGTGTGTGAAGAACATCCTCGCAACTCAGTCTGGAGTTGAAGTCTGGGAGCAATACAAAGACAATAGGGACCCCATGTTGGCCTACCTTAATCCCTTCAGGAAGCCAAAGAGCAAGGTTAGTCGATTTGGTTGCATCTGTGCCGTTTAACAAATAGGATTGAACAGGTTTAAGCATCAAATTCACATAAATGCATTTCCGTGTGCAATTACTGTTATTAGGTAACTGCTGTGAGTGATCAAGAGAGTTCGGAGGCCAGGGACAAGCTGGAGAGTCAGGAGTTTTGGATTCCTCAGGCCGGCGGGCACAAGAACTGGCTGAAGGCTCTTTGCACCGCACTGCTGGACAGTGGAGGAGTCAAGAGTGAGGCTCTGCTCCTGTCACGACCGCTGTGTCTGGTAAGCACATAGAATTTACAGAATGGACATGATTCAGCAAGTTTATTTGGAAACTCTCAAAACAATCTCCCCTGACCCATTTGTGGGCCCAGGACTCATAACATCCTCTGTCTGTCTCCAGGTTAAAGTGGACTGCTGTCAGAGGTTGCTGCCACTTATCATTCACTCCATCCTCCTGGAAGACTCTGACGGTTCATGGAGGAAGTTGCTCTCATCCCACATACAGGACTTTTTCAGTTTCTGCTCCAGAAGTGCCCAGGCCTCCAGTCGCTCTGCCACACCTCTCAACTCTAACACAGGTGAGTTAAGGACTATGGATTTTTAGCCTCTTTATTCCTTTTTTAATAGCAATATTCTCCATGATTGTTCTGACATGTTCACTATCTGATCTTTAGCTACACTTAAACCTTCATCAACAGCTTATAGTGTGTCATTTTGTGGGTGTTTGTGATAAACATGTATTAATCTTGACAGAGTCTGACACAGCCAGCCAGGGCTTATATGACAAGACATCTCTGCGTACCATGCTGGCAGTTATTGACTATTTAAGACATCAGCAGAGACCACTGAGCTCTGATAGGTTTGTGATGTTATTATAATCAATCAATAGTATTATACTTTACACTTCTGTGTTTTTACCACTGTAGATGCATGTTAACCCACATGCAGGATTGATAGTATCTTTGAAAAACGTGTGTGCATGTTTTGCAGTAAATCCTATGGCACAGTATGCAACTCAAACTTCTGGTTGGAGCTGAACTACCTGGAGGTGGCCAAAGCTGCTCAGTCCTGTGCAGCTCACTTCACTGCTCTGCTATACACTGAGATCTACGTTGACAAAATCAAAGCTAACATGGAGGAAAACTGCAGGTCTGCAAAGAGTAAACCCATTTTTCCATACATTTGTTTTCTATTAATTGTTTAGTTATGTGTTGCATTAAAACATAAACACATGACAGATTTAGTTATTTAGTATCCCAAATTAAATGTTCTTGTGTTTTTTTTGCAAAACTGCAGAACAAAGTCCAGAGCGACGTATAAGATCAACTTTGAAGATCACAGCCAGAGCTTCACCATCTCTAGCCTGACAGAGAGAAGTATGGGAGACACCAAGATCAGTCTTCAGGTCAGTTCTTCATGTCAATTACTGTATGTTTCTAAAAATCCTTAAGTTGTATTAAATAATCCTACAATTGGTTTTTCAAATTTTCTGTTGGAAAACTATCACTCCATTTTTTAAATCACAATTTCATTTGCAACATGTTTGTAGGAGCTCCTGATCGAGGTGTATCGTAGCATTGGAGAGCCTGATAGTTTGTATGGCTGTGGAGGGGAGACGATGACCACTCCATTGACCAGGTATTGACTAGCTGATATTTAAAGCTGCAGCTCAATTGTGTTTTTTTTTTTAAAGCTGCCTTAAATCTCAGTCTGTGTTTTGTCCTTTCAAATTTTAGGATACGGACCTATGAGCATGAGGAGATGTGGGGGAAGGCCCTGACCTCCTATGACCTTTACTCTTCTCTGCCTGAGGCCACTCGACAAGTGGGAATCGTGGAGGCAAGATAATTAAATCTGCAATAGACGACGTGCTTAGTTGAATTGCACCTGTTAAGCAATAGGATGTAGACAAATGTACAAATCCTCTGCCTTCTGAACCAACAGGGCCTGCAGAACTTTGGCCTGAGCAGCATCCTTGCCACTTACATGAGAGGTCTGGAGAGTGAGGGTGTGGAGTGGGGGCCTGAACTGAGAGAGCTGCGCTTTCAGGCCGCATGGAGAAACACCCAGTGGGACTGTGAGCTGTCGGAGAGGTGAGAGGAGGGGACATAATCACACACCTGAGAGTCAAACACCGTGACTGTCTCTCACTTATTGCTTTGTTTTTCTTCAAATATTGTTTCACCAGGAATGAGACATCAAAACCCGGCTTTCATGAATCAGTGTTTTGTTCCCTACAAGCACTGAGAGATAAAGAGTTCTCCATATTTGATGAAATGCTAAAACAGACCAGGTTTGTCAAACATGTACATATTCATGAATGTTCCTAATTAATTTCTCTACTGGCAAAAAGTCAACCAGTCACCTATGTTCCTGTGTGCTTCTACAGGGCTGCAGAGGTGGAGGAGTTGTGCAGAGGCAGTCTGGAGGCTGTGTCCTCACTGTACCCGTCTCTCAGGAACCTGCAGATCATCGGGGAGCTGGAGAGCGTTAAACAGCTCTTCTCCAGGTGAAGACAACAGCACAGTCTATAACACAAGTAAGACTCTAAGCGGTTCATGAGACCTAATCAAATACTTATGTTTGATTTATTTTATTTGTTAGACCCTTCTCTGATGTGAAACTGAGGGATGTTTGCAGCCAGTGGCGACAGCACTCCCAGCTACTAGCTGACAGTGACTTTGCTTTGGTGGAGCCCATTCTGGCCTCCCGGTCTGTGGCCCAGCAAACTCTGATGTCCAGAGTGGAAGACCTCGAGAGCAGCCAGTACCTCAGCTCTGTGCTCACTGACCACCTCATGGAGCTCTGCCAGCTGGCTCACAAGGCTGGCAATACACAGGTAGCATCCCAGTAGCTATGTTTACATGTACAGATTTTCTTAAATCTGATTATACATTCCGATTAGAAATGACTACTTCCTTGTTGAGAGGGACATAAAATCCATCAATTTATTTTCCCTCCTCTCACATCTGTGACTTCAATTTTTAGTTAATTATTTTTAATTATTATTTTAATGTACCTACATATCGTGTTCCTCAAATAATGTTATTCGTAATGAAGCTACAGGCTCAGCAGTTCATACTACTCCTGCACCCAAATATATATAAATATGTATTAGATTGGCATGTTTACATGAAGCATTTTTTTCTTTTATTATGATTGTCTGTATCCCTGTAAACATGGCTTGATCAACAGATTTTAGGCTATTAGTTAGTTTCCTGGTCCTCTACAAACTCCTCACAGTGCTGTGACTCCTGTACAGAGGGCAGAGCAGGCAGTTTACCAGATGAAACAGCATGATGGCAGAGGTTCCTGGATGTCCTCACCTGTGTCATCGTGGCAAATCCAGGAAGCCCAGGTGTTCTGGGCAAAGGGAGAGCAGGGTCTGGCTCTCGGCCTGCTGAGACAGATGATAAACCACTTGGAGGAAAAGGTCAGAATGTACTGTCTATTGTAATAATGGGATGCCACACTTGCTATGCTATTAAATTAAACCTTTTCCGTCATCTATGTACAGTATTATCCAGAATGCATCTCTGCATTACTCTCTTTGTTTTGTGATATATTTGTTAGGTGGATTTTAATCCTGCTCTGGCTCCAGTTTACACTGAGTGCCTCAGGTTGTGTGGTAACTGGCTCGCTGAGACCTGCTTGGAAAGTCCTGGAGTCATAGTGGAGAAGTATCTGCAAAGGGTAAGAGGACGTTAATAACCTGGCTCAGACAAATTTTATTTCCGTAGACCAGTCTGCTCGGGGATACGGCTCAAAGTGACCATTTTCATACAGATAATCATGTGCTTATTTAAAGCTTACCACTGAGAAAAGAGGGATTCATTATGCATCAGCCTGGCAGTGTGTTGCCACCTGCACTCTCACACAAACACACACATAAATAATTAATATACATCCAGATAAATTAGAGTTATGCCTAAAGACAGAATATGAACTGTAACTTCTGCAGGTATTATAATTTATTTTCTGAGGCCATGGTAGATGTAATTAAAGTATTCATGTTGTGTGTGTGCACATGCATGTGCATGTTTGCATGGATGTGTGTTTTTGCATGTGCCTTTACACACAACTTACAGATTAGGATCATACTGTAAAAGTGATGTTTCTTGTGGTGTGATCATGTTAATGCTTACTCTGGTTTTTTTAATTTGGCTTAATTTTCCTTTAGAAGCCAAAGCTGCTGAAACCGCTGTATGTTAAATGCCTCTCCTGTGTTGTGCCCTCAGGCAGTGGACATGATTGAGGGGGAATCAGGAGTGCAGGACTCCAGGCTGCAGAGTCAGCGGACTGAGGCTTTCCTCTCTCTGGCCCGCTTTTCTGATGCTCAGTACCAGAGCATAGAGAAATACATGAACTCGTCTGAGTTTGAGAACAAGCAGGCCCTGCTGGAGAAGGCCAAAGAGGAGGTGGACTTGATTAGGGAACGTAATGTGACCCCAAACAGGTTTGAATGCTGTTTATGTTTACTGATTTGGTTTTAAAGGTCCAGTGTGTAAGAATAAGGTCCTATCCACACGAAAATGAAGGGGTATTTACATTGATATATATATCAATGTATATTATAAATGTTTTTTTGTTTTTTTAAAAAAAAAGATCCTGTACACACTGCATCGTTTCAGAAAATGTCTCCATCTACACAGCCCCCAAAAGCCCCCAAACGACTAAGAATGTTGTAGTACATATGCCAGGCCTGTAAGTGGTGCTGTAACGCTACACCAAAAGCAGAGATGAAGACGCTACACAAAAATTTCAGGTCTCCCAAAATGCTGTTTCTGTCTGAAAAAAAAAAAAACTATTCACCTCCACCAATTTACGTGTGGATGGGCCCTAAGTGACATCTAATGTTGAGACTACAGATTGCAACAAACCATACAGCAAGGCTCTTGTTTAATGTACATATAGAAATGCTTATTCTAAGACTGTGAAAATCAAACGGTTTTTATTTCAACACAGTTAAACACTGAGCATATTCAATTTCTCTGAATGAACCCTCTTAAATATTATTTCCTAAATGTATTTAGGATAACTTTGGATCCTTCACTCTCCTTACCTATTGATATGACTTCACAGATACACAATAAAGGTGCTGAAAGAGGCGGAGTTGGATGAGACGGCCATGTCAAACCTTCAATCGGACAAACAGCGCTTCCTCTGTAAGGCGGTGGAGAACTACATTCAGTGTCTGGAGCAGGGCGAGGAACATGACACCTGGGTATTCCGCCTGGCTTCACTCTGGTTGGAGAATGCTGACGTCAGAGCTGTAAATGACATGATGAAGGTTGGTTATCTATACCTGAATCTCTCAGTAGTCTTCATGTGGAGAGAAAAGACACAGACAAACTCATGGGGAATCAACACCACTTGGTTAAATGTAAGCTCCTGTTGTGTTGTGTTGTTTTGTGTTTCAGAAAGGGGTGAAGAAGATTCCTTCCTACAAGTTTCTGCCTCTCATGTATCAGCTGGCTGCTCGCATGGGAACCAAGATAACTAGTATTGCAGAGGATACAGGCTTCAGTGATGTGCTCAATGACGTAATGCAACACAAAACTACAAATCTAACTGAATGTCTGGTACCAAATGTATTTACCTGATGATGTATTTGATCATTTAACTTTTCCTGCAACATTTTCTGCCCTCACAGCTGATCTGCCGTGCTTCTCTGGAGCACCCACACCACACGCTCTTCATCATCTTTGCTCTGGTGAACGCCAATAAAGACGAGAAATTCGGCAAGACCCGTGCATCAAGGAGCACTCCAAGGCAGCAATCACAGTTTGATTTGGTGGGTCTTTTATTAAATCCTACTTTTTTTTTAGATATTTACATAGTATACATATTATATTGGTATAAGTTCACCTCTTCCATGAACATCTTAAACGATTAAGACGCCATCATTTTATTATTTCGTCACCCTGTTAAAATAATCGTTTTTTTCTGGAGCAGGAGCGTTCGGACGTGGCCAAAAAGATCATCAGTGTGATCAGAAAAAAGAAAGGTCAGATGATTCGATGGATCGAGCGTCTGTGTGATGCCTACATCACCCTGGCTTACATGGATGCCAGTAAACACAAGACCGAGAAGAGTAAGTAAGCAGAGCATGGTCTTTGCAGGCAGGGGGATGCTGGATAATAACACAATTATTTTGTTAAGGATAATAATGTATGCTTAGACAAAGAAATACTGAGGTAATTGTTTTTTTTCCCCTTGTGTGCCTATAGAAGCTATTCCCATCCCTGCTGATCAGCCCATCATGCAGATCAAAGACTTGGATGAAGTTGTCATCCCCACAATGGAGATAAAGGTTAAAATTATGGAGCACATCATCTTTCATTATCCACATTAATCTTTGTTGGGAAAAGTGTGACAAGGTGTTGTTTCAGTGAGAGCAAAAGAAGATGAGCAGTTGTTGTTTTTACAAGTGAAAGAAGGTTTATTTAATTTGATTTGCTCTCAGCATCTTATTTGACTGGTGAACCTTATATTGATGTTAAGTCAATAAGTCAAGTCAAATTTATTTCGAGAGCACATTTAAAAACGACCAGGGTTGACCAAAGTTCTTTAGAGAGTTAGGCACAGCAACAAGGTATAAAACATAAAATCATGGTGAAAACATAAGTAAAATAGTGAAATAATAGATTAGTAAAATGGGTTGACTGTTCTTATCCTGAAGTGAAAGCCAATGAGAAACCTTATTAATTGTTAAGCGACATATTATCAGTTTTGTGTCCAGCCGTCTTTTTCTGAGCATAACAATCATTTTTTTTCCATTTTGTTAAATAGGTGGATCCAACTGGTTGCTATGACAACCTGGTGACTATCAAATCCTTCAAGCCCCAGTATCACCTGGCCGGAGGAGTCAACCTCCCCAAAATCATTGACTGTGTCGGCTCTGATGGCAAGAGCAGGAGACAGCTGGTTAAGGTACATGTGTGCATATGTTTGTGTCTAGTGTTAGAAGTGCGTGTGTGTTGCAGACATGCAAAGACATTTTCTTCTCTGTAATATACTGTATGTGTGTGTTCTTGGCTAAAGAAAAAAAAAACAACTTGTGAGCTTGCCGTCATGTAAGATTAAACTCTGACCAGTGCTGACAGGAACCCATTCACTTCACACCTTTCTTCTTTTCATTTCACTTAAGCTGTTGGCAATAATTAATCCCGTCTTTGTACCAGGACAAACACACAGTATGTTGTTGTACAAATAGCTTTATAATGAAGACATTCCTCAGAAGTGTGCGCGTGTGTTTGTGGAAATACTTGAAGGCTAATAATTCACCACTTCATCACCACCATCGTTGTGAAGTAACACTGTTTCAGTGTGTTTTTCGTGTTTTGTTTACATTTATGCTTTAAAATGGGAAAAAGTGTCATTTAACTCAAAAATCCAGATACATTATAAACACTGGGTACAACATTATAGGCCCAGAATATTGATGGAAATGCTGTGCAATAAAACCTGTTTTATGAAAAAGTGTTTTATTAAATAATTTAGAATTGATTTAAAGAAGAAATAACCTGCATAAAACATTTAGAATACACTTGAGGCTCAACTCAAACCTGAGCATGGCTGTGCAGAGGCTCTTTGCTTTCCTGTTTGGTGCTTCAGCTTTTAGATTTTTTTTTTATTTGGCATACTCTGCCAAGTAAGGGCTGGTTTATGTTTGCCATCAACTATGCAATATTCTTTAAGAAAAAAGTATGTTATCCTCACATAAATAGGGTCAGGATGACCTGCGGCAGGACGCGGTGATGCAACAGGTCTTTGGCATGTGCTCCATGATGCTGCAACGCAACGCAGACACTCGTAAGAGGAAGCTCAACATCAGGCGCTACAAGGTTATACACAATATTCTCTCACCTATACAACTTTAATTTTAATTCAAAGAGAACACACAATCTAGAGTAGATGAACAGTACAATGTCAATATTGTTAAATTGCACTTGTGCGTCATCATCAGGTGGTGCCATTCTCGCAGCGTAGCGGTGTGCTGGAGTGGTGCTCAGGCACCGTTCCCATTGGGGAGTTTCTGGTGGACTCCAATAAAGGAGCCCATAAACGCTTCCGACCCCAGGACTGGGCCCCCTTAACCTGCCGCAAGAAGATGATGGTATTGCTCAGGCATTTGGCTGTGCTACTGTGGAATTAGTCATTAATGAACTACAGTTGCCTGCACAACCGCACATTTATTATTAGAAATTCAGATGAAAGTAATAATAGGAAATTAAAAAAAAAAAAAACTATACATGATTGATAGCAAATTTAAAAACCTTAACCTTCTGTCATGACGTGTAGGAGGCTCACAATCTTGGGTATGATGTCAAGCTCCAGTTCTACACTGAAGTGTGCAAGAACTTCAGGCCGGTCTTCAGGTATTTCTGCATGGAGCGATTCCTGGATCCAGCGGTGTGGATGGAGAAACGTCTGGCTTACACACACAGTGTGGCAACCTCCTCTATAGGTATGAGTTCACCTGGTGGCGTAGGTGGCAGCCACTTGCACTGTGGTTTGTGCTGAGCATAAGATGGGGCCTTTTTCCCCTCTGTCAGAAATTAACAGTGAATTGTTTAACAGGGTATTTACCCAAATTTAAAATTTCTAGGCACATTTGTTAGGGTTTTTCATGAGGTGGATTGAAATCATGAATTATACTTTCGTCTTTTTGTGTCCACAGTTGGGTACATTCTGGGTCTGGGTGACAGACACGTCCAGAACATCCTGGTCGATGAGCGGAGTGCTGAACTGGTTCACATTGATTTAGGTATATTTTATCTATTTCTTGTTTTGTCAACATGAGTCTTTGTAGGAGATCTATTTTACATCACTTCATCTTTTCAGCAGTTAATGATCATATTAGCTATATATTTATTCTTTACATCTTCATTTTCTAAAGATCTAAAGATGCCTTTTCATGCTTTTACCTTTCAGGTGTGGCCTTTGAGCAGGGGAAGATCCTCCCCACACCAGAAACTGTTCCCTTCAGACTCTCCAGGGACATTGTGGACGGGATGGGCATCACTGGAGTGGAGGGAGTTTTCAGGAGGTGAGGAGGAGTTTGTGATTGTGTTTTAGTGGTTTAATTTCATTTAGTACTTAGTAATCAAGATTAAAGGTAAATTAACTGCTAATGTACATACTTACAATCACTCCTGATACCTTTGAGTCAGCCACTATTTTAGATTTTTATCATCTTTTTTCAGGACAGGTCTTTATACATTTTTTGTTTGTGTTGCTTTCAATGACACTGTAACTGAACTCTAACTATACACTGCTGTATAAAGGGTAATTAAAAATGACAACATATCTAAACCCATTGATTCGTGAACGACAGAGTGACATCAGAATGTAGAAAGCGTTAGCATTTCTTTAGCGGCTTAACTTCACCTGTTTTCCTTGCTCAGATGTTGTGAGAAGACCATGGAGGTGATGAGGAGCTCTCAGGAAGCTCTGGTGACTATTGTTGAGGTACAAACTCACAACAAATATACAGGCAGAAACATTCATTAGCTGTTGCCATTGTGTGTTTTCATAAACCCTTTATTTGTTTGTGCTGCTTCATTTTTCGAAACAGGTGCTGCTGTATGACCCTCTGTTTGACTGGACCATGAACCCTCTGAAGGCGTTCTACCTTCAGCACGACGAGCAACAGGAGCTCAACGCAACACTGAGCTCCACGATGGGGGGAGATGACATAGACAACCACCGTAAATCCAGGTGATCCGCATAGAGGATGTTTAGCGTTTGTGCATCTTTTTTTGTTTTTGCGTGATTTTCGCTTCCCACTGGTCGTTAAATCGGTAGTGTGTAACTTTTAAATATCAAATGCTGATTAATCATATCAGCCCCACATGACTCTCTCCGTTTCTCGGTATAGTTGTGTGTTATTCCGCACTTCTCACAGGGAGTGATGTATTTTACATCATGATTGATGTAGATGAGGTGGAAGCTCGAGAGCTACGTTGTGCTAGTAAAAACATGAACTAGCGCCCTCAAAAAGGAAATGGGTGCTGAAATGTATACCATGAAGTTTAGTAGGAATTTCCTCATATTTCAAGCATCGTCCTGATTTTGAATGATTAAAAATTGAGCATTAAAATTGAGATAATTGCACCAATAGAGTGCAAAGCAAAACAAGCACTCCCTAAACCAATTCCTGACTAAATCTAATGTCTTGCACAGCAGAAGACAAACACCTTTATTTATCTTTCTATCTATATTATACATCTTATCTAATCTATTTAATCTCATGGTGGGTGTCTGTCACATTTATATTTCTTAGTCACGTTAAGCTTTAATGCTTGTTCTCTTGCAGCGACAGTCAGAGTTTTAACAAGGTGGCCGAGCGGGTGCTGCTACGGCTGCAGGAGAAGCTGAAGGGGGTGGAGGAAGGCACGGTGCTCAGCGTGGGAGGGCAGGTCAACCTGCTCATTCAACAAGCCATGGACCCCAAAAACCTCAGCAGACTCTTCCCAGGATGGCAGGCCTGGGTGTAGAGCTGAGAGCAAGGTACACAAAGGTCCCTGCCTCAGCCTACAAGAGGTAGTGGACACACATTCGTCCTCCTCTGTATGAAGAGCTGAGGGTTACAACTCCAGCATGAAGTCACACTTTTTTTTCATATCTCATTTCATGACTTTCTCAGCTGTTTGAAGGAAGTGATGTGGTGAGAGATGAGAGAAAACATGTGGCCGACTCAAACAAGCTTAATATTATAATATTATAAACCATCTTAATAATATTATATATATTTTTTTTGTTTGTTTGATAGTGAAGAAAGGTTCCAGGGAAACTTAAACTGATTATCATTGTATTGCCCTGTTGAATCGTCACGGTCCGCAAACCTTTGCACTTTAACACATTGAAGAAAACGTTCATCTGTGAATTGAAAACCCTGAATTCTTAACAGTTAAACGAGTCACACTGTCTTGATTTTATTTTTTTTCCTGGTAAAGTTAAACATATTTTGTTTTATACTCGGTTGATTGTGATTGTTTTTTTTTTCACTGTGCTTCATCAATGTATAAGCTTCCTTTAAATAAACTGTACTTAACTTCACCATTAACACTTAGAGTCTGGTTCCTTTAGAAGTTGATTAATTCAGTAAGTTTGAAGTTTAATATAAACCAAGAGACACATTTAGAGATGAGATCACTAATCCAATAAAGAAATATTTCAGTTAAATGCAAACGTCATACATTTCTAAATGTCTAAATGATAGATCTTCTGTCATCCATTAACTCAAGTATCGAAGCTTCATGTGTTTGCCTGTTTGTGTGTGTGTGTGTGTGTGTGTGTGTGTGTGTGTGTGTGTGTGTGTAGTACTTTTCCAATGAATACTCAGTATAACGGTGCCCGCAGCTCCGAGTGTGACAGCTGTGGGATGTTTAGACTAAGTATCAGTCCTCATTGTGTGTGTTGTGTGCTCAGGAGTGGAACTTCAAACCAGCTCTGATGAAGTGTGGGGTGTGAGCACGCAGACAATCACGCAAACTGTTATCAAAGCAGTTCAGGACAAATGTGAGAGGAGTCGATCGAGATCTCGCTCGCGACTTTGAGCTACGAGAAACTTCTTTTGCAGCTTCATTTAATTTTGTACTAGTGGATTATTTCATGAATACTTTTTTTTCCCACTGCATCCATCAGTGAATTGAAAGATACTGATTTAAACAGAAAATGACCACCGATCTGGTAAGTACAACTTGTTAAAATGCAAATGACTGTATTTAAAATGGTTATTTCTGTATCTGAAGTGCTGGACAATCTAATTTTCCCAGTTGTGAGAGTTTTACTGATGCTCTGAACTCTTCTTTCAAAGAGAAATAAATGTAGCCACCGTTTGAACACCTTATTCTCACTATCTCTGAAACTTTCTCTGACAGTATCTGGACTCAAATCGTTGTTTCATTCAAGAAGATGGAGAGTGGAAGCATAGCCAGGAAGAATTGCAGCCCCAGTATGTTCACCATATAGCACCAGCTCCTCAGCCTAAGCTTAGCCACTCTGTCCCCCCCAAAAAAGGTCAGTCTCTTTTTCATTATAGTGCTGTTTATATTTTGCTGTTTCAAAAGGTTTTGAATAGACTTTATCTTAGATGGTTTTACTAATTATGATCATGCATTTTAATGTTGCTCAACATTTATTATTTCATTTATTATACTATGCATGACAATTGTCTATTTTTCAGACAGTTGGACACACTTTGTCAGATTTGTATCTTATCATTTAGGCGGCATATAACTTTTTATGTAAGTGATATATTTGGAACCGATAGAAACCAGAAAGCAGCATTGGCTGAGGTGTGGTGTTCTGAGTGCTTTCTTCAGTTCATTTAAATGTTGTATTTATGTGATAATTTCAGACATTGAATTTCACTACAACAGAGAGAGAAAAAATACAGATAGAACTCATCAAACATCAAAATGTGGTGAATTTAAAGTAAAAGTAAAGAGTTTCCAGTCAGTGTGTGTTGTGCTTTGTCAGATCCACATCAGAGGTGCGCTTCATTCACCGTGGCTGTTGTGATCTCTCTAATGCTTCTGCTGCTGGTGACTGGAATCCTCCTCGGTTATTACTGTGAGTGCAGGATTCATCTCTGCTGTTCAGTGTAATGCAACACCTTTACCTTGCATACACACACACACACACACACACACACACACACACACACACACACACACACACACACACACACACACACACACACACATGCACACATACAACTTTGCAGGACTAACTAGTTAATGTCTCACGCTAACCTTAACCAGTTCCTCAGAAATGAGGTTCTGCCTCATTAGGTGTTTATGTCAGAAAAGGTCACCTAAACAAATACAAAAACACACGCACATACATCAGAGTATTTTTTTGTATATAATTCTCCTGTGTTCCATCTTCTCTCCCAGTTTCCTCCTCCTGCGTGCATGGGAGGCAGTGTGGTGATGGGAGCTGTGTGTGGGAATCCCAGTGGTGTGATGGAGTGATGGACTGTCCATCAGGCCAGGATGAAGCTCACTGTGGTGAAATGACTTTATATTTATAAAATACAGTATAGTACAAACAAAAAATGTATGTTTTTTTTATGCATCACAACTACATCAAGGCTCTTTGTATTTTTTTTTATCCTCGCGCTGCTGTTCATGATTATATTCTGTAAAACTACATAATCATGAAGGGTCATCATTGGTGTTGGTATAATGTCAGACGTGCTGATAATAAGTGTAAAAAATAAGTGACTTGACTCTTGACCTCCACGCCTACTTTCCACTTGTCACAAAACGACGAGTCACTGTTTGTGTTTGTTGTGTGCGTGTGTGCTCAGTGAGGCTGCGCGGCTCCACTTTCCTCCTGCAGATGTACTCGGCTGAAACGAAAAGCTGGAAGAGTGTTTGCTCTCATGGCTGGACCGAGCAGCAAGGCAGAGCGAGCTGCCGCACCTTTGGATACAGCAGGTAAAGTGTTCACGTGTTTCACTGGATGATGAAATAGTCGCTGCCATGTGAACGGGTTAGGGAACGGAACTAATTGAGGTGCTACTTGATGATGATTGTGTGCTTTGACAGGGACACGTACTTTAAATCAGGCCAACAGAGGACGGACACTGATGACGGATTCTTCACGGTGAAATCTGGTTCTAACCCTGATGCATTCATTCTCCATCAGGTTGTTCCCAGGTGAGCAATCTGGTAATAATAAACAATTATCATTAAGGACTAATACTGGATCCATTTAAAGCTAATTTGTCCTCTTTTTTTCTATTTGCAGCAAAGTTTGTCCCAACAACAGTGTGGTGACGTTGCATTGCACTGGTATGTTAACTGTGATTTTCTATTTAATTTTCTGATTTGTTGTTGTGTTTTCTCTTCTGGAGCCATTGTTTTCTAATTGTGTTGATAATTATATTGTGATGAGGTACTGGAACTTTTGTTTTTTGTTTTCACTGAAAGTTGATGCAGTTTTGTTTGTTCTCGAATACTTTCCATGATGCTTACTCCACGTTTCCTGGTTTACGCTAATATTTTTTTGAATAAAGAAAACTGTATAATTGGAAACTAGATTTATCATCAATATACAATATTTGTTTTGCCCACTGACTACTCCCATCATTTTTATAGTACAAATAGTTAAGAAACAGCTCCACCAGCATGACAATTCTGTAATACGAGACTGTATTTATTCACAGTTTGACTGTGATTATCCAACTACAACCCTTTTTTACACAACATGTAAAACCACATTCGCATTGGAAAGCCTCCTCATTAACAACTGTTTTATCCTCAGACTGTGGGAGTGGGCTGAATTCCAGCAGCGCCTCTCGGGGCCAGCAGGCCTCCCTCGGGTCGTGGCCCTGGCACGTGAGTCTGCAGGTCTCTGGCTCTCATCGCTGTGGAGGAGCCATCATCTCCCCCTACTGGATAGTGACTGCAGCACACTGTGTGGCCAGGTGAGGTCTTACCACACGTAATTCTCGAAGCACTGCTTGTTGCAGTGGTCTGATCCAGAGTCTTTTATCTGGTGTTTCTTTACCAATCAGGGACTCTAACCCTGGAGACTGGGCAGTGTATGCTGGGATAGTGGATCCATTAGGCTCACTGTTCAACCCTGGCCACACTGTGAGTCACATTATTGCCCATCAGGGCTTCAACCGCGTCACTCGCACAAATGACATCGCTCTGATGAGGCTCACCAAAGCTCTTGACCTCACAGGTGCTTTTCCATACTTTTACCAAATACACTATAATGACAGGGATGAATTGTGGTTTGCTTAATATGTTGTCATTTTATCGGGGACACCTAAAATGAATACTCATAATAATAAACTTTATTTATATTGCACCTTTTATTTATATTGCCTCTAAATTGTTTTATGCCGTTTTCCATAGTGAAAGGGCATACAGTACATCAGGGGTCAAAACGTGGTGCCCGTGAGCACCTGGTAGCCCGGGCTCACTTCATCTCACTTGCATGTATCCATATGATCACTCAGTAAAATATCATTGATGGCACTGGAATTAATGTGTATGCAATTGAATGCATAATATTAATCATTTAAATGGTAAAAAAAAAAAAAAAAAAGAATAATGGTCATAAAATGTTAATATGGTAGCCCTCCCTTCAGGTAGCTCTCAGTGTGAAAAAGGACCCCTGCAGTACATTATATAAAGATCTTGATAAAATTTTGAATATACCATAAATATATATATATATATTTTTTTTTATAGCTTATTCTATTCAAATGTTCTTTCTTATGTCACTCGTTTAACTGTGACCCTTTTTGCTGCTATAACAAGTGTGAGATTACACATTAGACAATTTTAAGGTAGGCGTAAAAGTGTTAAATATAAAATGATGAAATTATTTAAGCAGACAGTACGATGAATGTCAATAATAGTGCAATAAAAACTTTTAAAAGTTTTAAAAATGAAAAGGTTTCAGGTGAATTTAGTCACCAACCCCTGAGAGAGCACACTTTAACAAATGTATTTTTAAACTATGGGCCTGATTCTGCAGATAAATGTATAAATGCTATGTACGAATACTAGAGCCTGGCTTTTAACAGCAGCCATCTTGTTTTCATTGTAAGGCTCCAGAAACATCGGTGCGATCTGCCTCCCAGATGCTGGTCTGAACTTCACCGTTCCTCAGGAAGGCTGGATAACACAACTTGTTTGCACAACAAATGGAGGTGAAACAACATAACTGACTCAGGTGGAAATGCATTATAACACTACCACTGGAGGGCACTAAAGTGTATAATTTTGCAATTTTGCTTTTATTGGCCTTTAAAGGAGGACAATAAGTATCTCTGTATAAGTGAATAATCACTTTAAAATGAAATCTGTTTGGTTTTCATAGTCCTAGAATATTTTTTTATGTACTGGGCCAGCTATCACATTTTAAAGTGAATGTTTTGAATGCATACAAACAAGTGCATCCTTTATGTCATGTGAGGCCACTGTAATTCCCTGAGGCTCTTGAGAAACGGAGGGGTCTGTTTGTTACTACCTGAAGCCTCACCTCCAGTTCTTACGTTAACCCGTTAACTTTAACTTTAAATGAATGTCAAGATGAAAGAAGGTCCAGGTTTATTACAAGAATAAGAATCGTTAATGATAAAATGTGATATTTCTGTCTGTCTCTTTGGCAGACTCTGCCTCTGCACACCTGATGGAGGCTGAGGTCTCTCTCATAGATGATGCAGAGTGCAACAGTTCCTCAACTTACAATGGCAAAATATCACGGGACATGTTCTGTGCCAGAGCGATGGAGGCGGGGACAAGCACATGCCAGGTAAGGCTGTGAAATTGTGAAAGACATTATACACACACTCGCATATCGTCACATGATGTGAAGTGTTGGTTTGGTCCGGCCTTCAGGGCTGATTTGATTCAGTATTAACTGCAAACGCATTCCTCAAATACTGAATGAAGGGATTAACGGAACGAAATGAAAAGAAAGCAACAGTGTCTTTCCGACAACATGTTTTCTGGTATAACTCAGGTTTTCCTGCTCAACCGGATCAGTGGGGTTAAAACCGCTTCTGTTTGTGAAAAGATTCAAGGCATTTTCATGCTCTTATGTAATTTGCTTCGAGGCATATTTAAACACAATCTGTACTGTGTGCTCAACATAGTTTAAATAATCACTTCCACATTGTAACTAACAACAAACCATGAAGTTGGGGCACGGAGAAACTGTCCAATGATGCCACATCCTTTTAAACTAAATGACTGACATTCTGTGCCAAAAATAGTAGACGGAGACAATTGTAAATTGCCTTTGATATTAATTTCAAATTATAGTGTGTAAAATTAATTTATTGATGAAGTTGCATGTTGCAGCACACCACATCCTTCCCTTCCAAGTATATGCAGTCTCAAAAGAGATTTAGTTTGTTATTTGTAGAAACATGGTGGTCCACAATGGCAGCCTCTGTAGAGCTCACCCAGCTCCTGATATACATATAAAAAGCCTGTTCTGGGATAATGTAAAGCAACAATTCTTTATTTTATTTTCGTTTTCAGCTAAATGAAAAATTTGCCACAATGAACCTTTCAATTTCTGCACGTGCTGAACTCATTTTTAGACGGACAGTGGCGGACCTCTGGTGTCCCTGAAAAACGGCCTGTGGTGGCTGGAAGGGGACATTATTTGGGGGGAACACTGCGCTGGGAAGAGCAAACCAGGTGTTTTTGGAAACGTCACCTATTTCCTGGACTGGATCCACCTGCAGATGAAGGTATGTTGAAGCATTTCCAGCAGATATTTGACAGAGCAGAAAACAAACGATACGGCAGAATATAGTGATGTAACATGATCTATTTTTCAATTATCTGTCGATTATTTTCTCGATTAATATAGTAATTGTTCAAATTCATTTGTAATGATTTCTTTGTGATGTGGAGAAAAGAAACCAGAAAATATTTACATTTATGAAGCTGAAAAATGTGAAAACTTAATAATTGATGAATCGTTTCAACCCTAATCCACAGTATGTTTGTATCAAAGCATGTTCTTTATACAAATTTGGATTATTATTAGGATATTTTTTATTCATCTGTTCTGACAATTGTTGTCATACATTTTCTTTGTTTTTCTGTGAACAGATACATCAAGATGAGTGATGACGGAACCAGAGCTGCTTCAAATGTGTCTTTCCAATGTTTTTTAACAGTGCAGTCACATTAATTTATCTGTATCAACAATATAACTTATTCCCTATTAGCCTACTGCTCTGCATCAGTGTTCAAATTAATGAGATTCATCCCATGTTTCCATATTATATTTAATTTTTTTGTATTATATTTGTGAATTCTATGTCATTCAGTCATTTATAAAACAACTGTAAAATGTCCCCGTCACTATTTCATGGTGTATCAGTCAGTCAATGGAGATACCACAAGTCAACACAAGATGTCGCCCACAAACTACATCACGCTCGTTCCCACTGAGGAATGATTTGGTTCCTGAGAAACTTCAGAAAACACTCATGATCTGGTCAGTTTTTATTTACAGCACAAATTTAATTTAGGCACCGAAAATACACGTTCAATATAAATAAGCAAACATTCAAAGATTCAAGTGTACCTTCACTTTCAAACTCTACGATTTGGTCGACGGTCGTGTGTTACAGATAGTTTCAGGATGATTGTGCAGCACAGTCTGTGGTCTCACACACGTTTCATGAACCTGTATCACTGACTTCTACAATACTGTGTTTCGAGTGTCAAGACACTGTAGCTTCCTAACTAAGCTTCCTATTGCATAATACATGGAAAGCTAATAAGTTCACAGAAAACCAAGTAGTCTTTTCCAGTTTAAAAAAAAAAGTAACTTGGCTCCTAATTTTAGTGTTTGATTTGTATAAAATGTGACGTATAAATATGCACCCTTGAACATCTAGTATCTAAAATGAGAAGATTCAGAACAATACAACCACATTCAAAGAAATTTAAATATAAACTTGTACGTATGCAGTATTAGTAAATATTACATTTATAACAAATTGCATGACAGATCTAGACAGATTGGTCTTTTACACTTTTGATTAACTTAAGAAAAAGTGCAATTCAGCAGAACAAGTCTCAAACTGTTCAGAAAGCACTGAACAGAGACATAAAGGCACTTCAGGCTGCACTGTAAATGTAGTACTCCTTCCTGTGAACAGTGACTGACTGAGCAGCTTCATCCCATAACTTTAATAGACTCCGACATTATTTTGATTGGAGGTTAACTTTAACATACAACACGGCAGTAGAAACAAACAGAGCTGTCGCTAGATCTTTAAAAGAAAATGCTAAAAGAACGATCTGTTGATAACACACGCTCTGCTGTAAAGGCACATTTAAAGCTCTCGTATGCTCTTTGAAGTGAGTAACACTGGAAAATGTCAGCAACAACTTACAGTTCAGTTTTAAGCACTGCTTATCCACATTCATTTGATTATCTGTAAGGAAGACATTTTACCTGTAGACCTTCTTAAACTGCCCCGCATCATAAAGTGTTTCATAGTTTTGTTCACCTTTCTGTTTGTGTTCATGATCACCTTCATTTCCCACGACACCTTTGTGTTCAGTCGAGCCTGGAACTTGACTCGAGTGCCCTCTAATTCTTCACCCTGATTGTTGGTGCGTCATTGGAAAGACCAATACTGTCAGCAGCCAGCCATGGCATTAAGATCTTTAACCTGCTCTTCCTCTATGCTGGATGTCTTTCTCAGTGTCACATTGTCTCCATATGACAAAAGCTGTCAACATGAACTATCCTTGAGAGTAAGAAGGAAACAGGAAACTGTAATAATAACTACATTGACAGTTGTTTGTTCTTCAAGAAGTCCACTTGTCAGTGTTTTTAGGGTGGACTTTCCCTTTAAGAGGCAGTTTAGGGCTACTACCTCTGCAGGCCAAGCAGATGAGTGCAGTCTTCAGTCAGTCAGATGTCCAGAGCCATGTGTCACTGGTCCATGCAGGCTCAAGCCCTTCTCCGCTGCTGTGGAAGGGCTCTGCTCTCTGTGTCCCTGCCCCTTCATCCCGTTCACCCCTCCAGTCCCTCTCAGTCACTTGATACGATGACGGACCAGCGAGGACTCGTCCGTTATCTCTCCGAAGTGGTCCCTGCGGTGACAGGGAAGGACCAGCAGCAGCAACAGGATGATGAGGACCAGACCGCAGATCGCCATCAAGGTGTAGGAGATGACCCACAGCAAAGGCTCCTTCAGCACTCCGCTGGAGCAGTCGGCCGCCACGTCTGATGCTGCGAAAGGTCCCGCTATCTCTGATAGAAGCACTCCACCTCTAACTGCAGAAAAAACAGAGACAGAAAATAAGCATATGTAGATTTGAAATAGTAGTGCTAAATTTGGATCCAAATTCAATCCAATCCAAGATTATTTCTATCGCACATTTAAAAACAACAGTTGACCAAAGTACTTTACATCGCATAACTACATAAACAGGCAAGATATAGAACAATGTAAACTAAAAGCAATATAAAACCAATATGACACCAAAACTTCCAACTCTTATACATGGTCAGGGAACACTAAGAAGAAGAAGAAGTGGGTTTTTAGTCAAGATTTATAAACGCATCATTTTAGATTACAGATTAAATAAATGGCCTTCACCAATTTCAGAACAGCTGACGTATAAACGTAAAAAAGGATTTTGTTAAAATCAGAGATTTTTATCACTTATAATAAAACTATTGCTTATTACAGAAATTCAATATCGTATCATATAGTAAAGTGTTTTACTCAAAGGCAGCTAGTTGAGAGTTTTCTGTCTTGATTATACCAGTGTAGCTCAGCTCATCGCAGCTGACAACCCTACGCTGGTAGCCTTAACCTTCAAAGTTGAAATATGTTTGCTTAATACAGAACAAAAGTGATGTAAAGAGAAGAGAAGAAAGGGAAATGTTGAATGGGAAAGTCATTCTTGATCAGTCGGCCTCGAAACGATTACAGGTCATTGCATTGTGCCTTTTTAAGTTATCACTTAACAGAGAGCACTTTATTTACTTCTTGAAGTGTTATCAACAAGAGAGACAACATTCTTTCATCAAGAATGAAAACCGTATACCAGAGACAAACCCATAGAAACCTTTACCAACAAGGTGGTAGAACATAAAGCTGTTTAATTTGAGTACTTCCAGCTCCTTTATTCGGATGAGTTTCAACGTGGCCCTTCTTTTCTACTTGTATGTGTTTGAACACTTCACACACAATTGGGATAGTATACCGAGATCGAGGACTTAAATACAGCACAAAAGTTAAAAGGCTAAGATTATGATAGCAGATTAATATCCACACCAGTGTTGTAAGACAAAGAATCAAAGTGCAGTTATTTGTACCACTGTAATAAGTCTATAATTTCTTGTGTAATCCTGTACCTGCACAGGTGCTGAGTGCAAAGCCGACTCTCTGTTGGGCTCGATCGAACACCACATAGAAGCCTTCCATGACAGTAGCGCCGATGATCAGGCCGTTAGTCGACGACGACAAACCAAATCGAAAACAGTCGAGTGTGCCGTCCACCTCAGTGACCGGTTGGATGTACAGCTGTAAGACGATGACAAATGAACAGAGATGAATGAGGACTGGTAATTGTTAAGAAAGGATGACTTGTGTTTGTGTTTCAGTTGATCTATTGTGAGTACCTGAGGCAAAATGGTGATACGGAAGGACTGACTGGTGTTTGTGGCTCTCAGGTACATGGAGAGATTTGGGAAAAATGTCCAGGGGTTCTCTCCCTTCATCCAGCATGCAAGCTTTGTGCCATCCCAGAACCCTGAAGAAAAATCCTGGATCTGAATCCCAGAAAAAGTGAAAGAAAGAGAGAGAGGTCAGTACTGCAACACAACACACCAGGTTTTTGCTTTTATTCTCCAGCAAATGTACTTATTTAATTGCAAGGATATGGATAAATGAATTGAAAAGGATGCTTTTATGTTCACATTAACCTTGATCACTGTTTGTGTGCTGTAGTTAAGGGTAAAAAGGGGGGGTAGCACAGGCACACAAACACACTTTTCTACAGCAGTGAAACTCCTGATCTTTCATCTGAAAGCAACTACGTCCTTGAGCAGTGAGTGCGCGCTATCCTCCTCTGCATCTCTTTGCTCTGACAACACGTTTCATCATTGTCTGTGGAGAGACATCAGCGTACCAGTGAGCTGCGTGTGATGGCTTCTACCACAGCATTGAAGACATTGACAGGAAGTCGCAGCAGTGTTGTCCCACTGTCAACTATAGCTTTATCCATGTTGTACTGAAAGAAAAGGGAGACAGAGTGAAGTGCAGCAGGGGTTTTCTCAGCTCAAAAAGCTCCTATAGAAGACCTTGAACAAACAAAAGAATAGAAGAGAGGGAGTTTCTCAAAATGACAAACTGGCTAGCATTTCCTTCCAGTACTGCGGATTCTTTTTCAATTCTGTGCTGTTACCTTTATACAATCAGCTCATCAATAATGCCTGTACTATTGCTTGGAGAATCATTGCAACTGTCTGAGGTAAGAAACACAACAGGTTGAAATTTACCTCTTTGCAGTCGAGGTTCAGATTCTGGTCTCCGACCTCCAGCTTTAACACCTCCACTTGGTAGTACCACTCCTCTATTATAGGGGTGTACCACACAGACCCACGGTACAGAGTCGGCTCAGCCCCTCCCATGATCTGAGGAGGAACAAAAAGATATCTTCACTCATAACACACTCACACAATGGCTGAATATATAAATACACATAATCTTATCCATCTGTCTGTATCAGTGGATCAATATGATGACGATGCATGAAGCAAAGCTTTGAGGCTGTCCATACTATCTTAGTTTAATTAGTGTCATTCTGACTTGACAGCGCTTCCAGTGGAAAAACCACTCAGACAAGGAAGATACCAGCTAATGTCACTTCAATACACCCAAACTGATCTGACTGATCTATTTAGTCTGAGAGTAAAGAGCGTCTCATCCACATGCCACTCAAAAACGCTTCACTCTGGAGAAAGTATTCAGAGATTCCACCCACACTTGGTATTAACATCTGGATAGCACTGTTCTCACCTGGCGTGAAAATGCTTCCTAGATGTGTCTCCTTTGAAGCATGTTAGGATCTAGCTGCCCTACCCTTTATACAAATACAAACTGACCTCACGACTGTTTGCACAAAGAAATTGTTGTTTGCAGGAGAGCGAGAGAGAGCAAGAGCAGCTCTACTCATTCTCAAATAAAGTCAACCATTAAAAGAAAAGAATGGCAGTCAGTGTTAATATTGTGGAGGTGGTGGCACATGAACGTGTGATTGCCTCTTAGTTTTAACACTATACTAACACTGGCCACATGACCACCAGTATCTGAGGTGGTGATCTATAATCCCTCTAATCTGTCCTGAGGATAGGCTGCATTCATGCAGCTCAGGAATGTGGACAAATGCTACCTCTGAATGTGGTTTCTTTGATCAGAGCTGGAAAATATTTTGTTTTTATTTAAAAAAACAACAACATGAATTTCTATTACGTCATCAACTCATTGGCAGAGGTAATAAAACAAATGGTTCTGTTTAGTTCAAAATACATCCTCCTTGCCTTGAACGAAACCATACAACCAAAACAGTTGACATATTCATCTGATCAAACTCCTCTCTGTGTACTACTCACAAGACTGCCGCCTGCAGGGTCTTCTGTGCTGATGGCAGACAGTCCAGCACCGCACATCTGGAGGGAAAAGATGTCTGGAATTCCCAGCTGTTGCACCACAGAGTTGAAGAAGGGCTCCACAGTTGAGTCAGGCTGATCGAGAGAGGTCAGAATATACAGCATGTAGTTAACTTGTGTTATTCGATTTGGCCTTCGAACATTTTCCATTACATGTTTGTTTGATTACTTTTTCCACATTGCAGGTTTATTTAATTGTTGTTGTTTTTTTGCCAGACTATATTTTACAAAAACTTTCCAGTTTAGAAAAAAGAACATGGAAGAAGAAATGTGTTGCAAAAATGGCAGATGTGAATTTTGGGGTAAGTCTAGTTCAGCCTTTCCCAAGGGGTTAGGGTTCCAGTCACCTCTATCGCCCTCTGTGGACATCTGAGCAATTACCACACTGATTTTAACATTGCTAAAACTAATCTAATGGTGCACAGAAATGTATGTAGTGTAGGTGAGAAAAAGTGACCATTGACTAAAGGAGGAGCTCCTGTTTCTGAAAAACAAGTTTTTCACACCAGTGTCTTTCTCACATCTAGAATAACAAACGGTCCTCAAGCAAGTTAAACCTGAACAACCTGACCCCTTTAATCACTGGTGTTTCATCTGTGGTCAGCACAGAATCCAAGGATGTATTATACCAGTTCACAGTCGTCACTCTTATCCTACCAACACTAAATGATCATGTTAAAGAGAGCTGACACTGAGAGAAGAACCTAAGTCTTGTCCTGCTATCATAGTCCACTGTCTTGACTTCTGTGCCTCCTGAAAATGTTAAGTGGTTAAACTCATAAAATATTACTGCAGTGCAAGTGAGGATAAAAACTTAAAACGGGACATGACAGCGACAACAGTAAATTAGACTGGGGGGGGAAAGCACCACACCTCCCTTTGCAGCAGAAAATAATCAACATAGCACTTTTCTGTTGTCATGTGAAATGCCCATGACTACAAAAAAGATCTTATTTGGAACAGGGTTGGGAAAAAAACAGGACAGTAGAGGGTTATGCAGTGCTGTTCCATTAACGTGATACAATCTGACATCAAGGAAATTATGTTTCCCTTCTGTAAACCACAAATAATTTTTTTTCTTACATGGCATTAAAAGCTTGATGCTCAAAGTATAAAAAAACCAAAACGTTTTCCATGAATAGAATACTCGCCATTGAGACCATGTTATTTTGGCATACAGCCGGAATGAAGGGAATAAGTTTCTCCCCACAATCTCAGATTGAGGACATTAAATATTGGGATTTTCTCTCTCACCCGTGCCAGCATGGGATATGCCAGTCCCAAGATGCCTTGCCAGTTGACCCTAGGAAGGAAGAAGCCCTCAGACGACAGGATGGCAGCTATGTTGATGATCATGGACCCGCTTGGGCCTTTGGGGATGGAGACACGGTCGAGGGCCAGTTCACCTTCCCAGTTGCCCTGGGTGTACCTGACAGCCACAGTCCGATCAACTGACTGGTATGTGCTAGAGCTAAACACAGACAGAGAAACCAAGAAGTGGGGATAGTTACAAAGGCTTGCGGTGAGTTGATAATTAAGTTCCATGGAAATACATCAAATTACTACTCATAGAAAAGTCTGAAAGGACACAGTACAGCCTTCCAGGATTGTATAAATTACTGGTGAGAACAGGGATAATGGGAACATTCAATCTCTGATCAAAGTCCCGGATAAATTATGTTTATGTCACAACAAGTCATGGGTGACAGAGAACAGATGATGAAGTCACTTCTACTATCATATTTTCAAGAGTTTGTGTATAAGAGCTGGAGCCACTCACAGTGCAGTGTTGAAGTAGTGAGTAATGAAGGGGTGTGGAGCCGCAGCCACAGCAAAGTTGCTGCTGCCTGTATCCACCAGGATGTTTAGCTGGAAAGCAAAAAGGAAATGTTTGCTTTTACAACCACAAGTGTTATCTATCGCAACCACACCCACATCTATAGAGCTTCTCAGTCACGTTGTAAAAAGAAACAACAACAAACAAAAAACACGTTAGTTGGCAATCGTGTATATCCTTAAGGTGAAGCGTGTGGGTTATTTTGATGAGCAGACTTTCAAGTTTAAAAACAACTATTATAAAATAAAGCCATGTAAGAAAAAGAAGAAAAAATTTACTTTTTACAGTCTCTTAAAAGTGCATTATGTAATAAATCTAAAGCAACTGGCCATAAAATCCTCCTAATATGTCACAGACATATAACATACTGAACTCACCAACAACAACAGTACAGCCAAAATTAAAAAAATATTTTGTAAATTCGCCAAAAACGCTTCCGTTTTCGCATTCAATCCAAAATGGCGTCCTCCCTGTAGGATTCACAGATCAGCTAGTTTACAGCAACTAGGAGGTTTTTGTCCATAAAAACAAGTTAATGTATGTAAGTAGACCTCCATAACTAACATATATGTGCAACAGGACCACTCTATGTGAGCTTTAAGTCACAGGCTACTGCCGAGCTTTTTCACGAGTCAAACTCAGAGCATAACTGGGCATTAGCAGAAATGTCAAACTGAATATCTTTATTGAAACAAACAGCTGTAAACAGCATCCTAAATGAGCACCTCCCGTTATAATTACTCTCTAATGTGTGATTTATAAGTCAAACAAGATCGCCTCTGGCTTTGGACACGACCGGTATGTGTCATGTGCACAGTGGGCACCAGCTCACAACAGTTGAGATCATTTTGTCTTCCAGGCATCGAGTCAGCGACTAGGATTTAATGAGCCTGCAGATTTCTGTCACCCCCAACTGAGCAGTAGCCACACTGGCACTCACAAGCAGGCACTCGTCGCCATGATGAGGTCATAAAACACGACTCCATGCAACCTCTTGATGACTCAACAACTAAGCGGTCAGCAGTGGTTTTTCAGTCACATCACATGACACAGTGCATGGAAATAGTTGGAAATCATTTATTATGCTTAGCTGCTCAGGAATGAAAAGTTACTGCAACAATCAATCACTGTTTTTCTGTGGCTGTCTTTTTCTTTGTGACAGACCAGCACAGCAGGAAGTGGTTTTTCTTATGGTGTAAAACAAGTATGGCGGACAAAGAAGTTATTCCAAACATCCACTTCCTTAAGCTTTGTCCCTTAAGCTATAAAGCTAACCACATATAAACCATGACAAACTAAAGTCTGTTCATTTTTACACTGCACTATTTCCTCAGAAACCCAAATGACCATAATTCCTAACAGCCATCAGCCGATTGTCATGCTTAGGTGTGCATAAAGTCATTACGAAGCAATTCTGTAATCATCAACCATGCGTTATCGATCGGTTAAGTCTTGTACAGGAAGCCACTGTTGGCCTTCCTGGAGGTTGTGGGCTTATCCTCCTCACTGGACTGGCACTGGTCCCATCACAGTGACCGTGCCGTCTAAAAAAAAAACCCCACCGTCTTGTAGATGGCATTAGTCTAGTCACACAAGACCTGAGCTGGCCAAACGGGCTATTCTAGAAAACACTGGGCCCTCGTGGTGGAGGAGAGGGAGCAGGGACATTTCTTATCCCCACGCTGCTGATCTGTTCTAGTCTCACTATCCTCCTCCTGCTTGCCACCTGAGCCTCAGGCAAATCTCTTCCCCCCACTGCTGTGCCAGCCTGCAGTTGAGCGCTCACTGTCTAATTGGTGGTGGCTCCATGGCAGCAATGTGCATCTGCTACCTGTTTGTACCAATTAGCAGATGTGAGGCCTTCCAACCGACACCTCAGCCTCTCTGTGCCACATGCTAACAGATGTGGCAATTAGTGGCTCATTTGAATATTGCCTCATTTAACACCATGGCCCTGTAATCACATTATCATTTAGTTAGAATAATACAGGGAGTATCACTTAATAGCACCGAGTTACAGGTGATTTTGCCACTGCAAATGCTACAATATTAGTGTGACGACACTGACGCTGTTTTTCTCCGTCTACCGCAAAATGTAACTATTCCCTGGAAGCTATAAAAGTGGTGTGTCTCTCTCGACAACAGTGTTTCCCAAACCTCGGCATGATGATGTTCTTCAATGTCTTGTTTTGTCCACAGACACAAAAGCATTCAGTTTTAATGATTTCTTCATTGAATGGAGCAAATTAATTTAGATATCTATGAATAACTGAGTAATTGTTTAATTTTTATATATAACAAATATATTATGTAATATACAAAATTTTCCACTGATCAGTTGCTTAATTAGTCTCTTCCTGCTGTGTTGAGACAGTCACCTGACACAAGTCCCAAATAGCCTGCAGCTGTTTTTAAAACAAACCTGTTCATATTGACACTGATAATAGTAACAACTGCCCTCCATATAGATGAACTGGTTCCAGTTGGTTACCAGGTAATGTGTATGTTAGTTTAGTGGGACAATTCAGGGACCTGAGTCATTGGTCGCATCATTAACTGCACCTGTACTTCTCCTGCTATGATGTGTTAAATCATCTGCTGTGAAAAAGTGAGGAATCAACACATGCAGCTCTGTTGGAGGCCAAAGTTTCCTCTTTATTTTGGCCTCCATTCAGCTTTTATTGTTTTATATTTAATATAAGAACAATAAAAGCTTAATGGAGGTAATAAAGGTAAAGAATTCTGAAACTGAGAGATAACACTTTCTTTTCTTTAAATGATTGTCTTCTGCTACGACTTCTACTGATATAGTTACTGCAAATACGAGATCGCAGATTTCAGTTGGAAATGTTTGTTTATAAAAAAAAAACCTGACACAATTTGAACATTGTTCAAAAATACAAACCTGAACCAAACTGTGAATTTGCACAATGATTACACATTTTGTTATAAAGAAAAAAAGATTTGGGTTACTTTCTGTAACAGACTCTTTTAAATAAAAATATTGTAATGACTTAAATTCTTTATCCCTTAATCATGAAAGAGATCATGATGTCATGATCTGTCTCCATTCGTCTGCCTGCTAGAATGTACCTCTGCCAAGAAGGTTAGTGTTTTGGACATGTTTGTTTGTCTCCAATGAAATTAACTGATAAAGTAAAGGACTGTAATGGTTGGTGGTTTTGGTTTTTGGTTTTAGTGAAATGGGACAGTGGGAAACTGCTTATAGTTGCGAATAATAAATTACCACAGCGTCTAATTACTAAGTTTTACAAGATAACATAACCACTTTCTCTTCACATAAGTCGAGGAAGGTCAATGGGAATACTTTGTTAATAAATCTGAATCAATTGTAGTCTGAACAAACTTGAATTAAATGGAATTTCCTCTTGTGTGGTGTGCCATTACAACATCTCAATGTGAGCACAACCAGGACCGGTTGTTAGGTTGTGAGACAATTGCACTCTGGCATGTGCTGCTATATTATCCTCCAGGAGGTTAACACAAGGAAGTGACATGTCAGGCTGCACTGATAACTCTCAGTGAGTCTGGACACCAAGAGCCTTGAGAACACTCGTCTGTTGAAGTTGAGAAGACCGAGAACAATGAGTCAATAAGATACTAAAGAGATAATCTACTACTGATTCGTATGAGCTCCATTTTAAAATGCATCTACTTACAACACAATGGCAGAGCACAGTCTTAAACCTACAACACCCAAAAGCATCATGAATTTTTAATAGTGACGGACCAATTCCTTCTTCCACCTCTCCTGGGACCATTTAGTCCTCCTTAATCATTAATATGAACATGTTAGGCACTTTATGTAATGAGCAATATGAAATAATGACAAGAAATTACATCGGCATATTTCAGTGCAAACTAAGAGGAACACAGCTGAGCAGTTAAATATGCCTGCACCCGTGCTACAGTAGTGGGGCTGCTCTTTGCTCCCAGGGAGCCTCATAATCCCGGTCAGCTGCCTGGTAAGAAACACTGGTCCTCACAGGCAACATCATATGAGTAAGTGCATGTGAGCAGGCGTTAAGTCTACCTCCAGACCCCAAGGCTGTACAGACTACAGACAGCTGCTGCAAACCACAGCAGTGATATTGTGGTCTCAGAGAGGCCTGTAAACAAAGAGTTGATTTTATTTTATAAGAAAGTGATCTCGTCTTCCCATGACTCATGTCATTCTTCTACTGTTGCAGTAAATTAAAAGTGTGCTAAAATATTACATCATGTACAGATAGGTAACCAAGGCCCTGTTGTGAATAGGGATGAGACGATAACAAAATTCCCTGCCCATAATTACAATACAGTGTGCGCTCTACATTCATTTGGTCTGATTTCATACATTGTGCACACATCCTGAAGGCTTACAGAAACAGAGGAACTAATGTTCCAAAAAATGTAGTTACACTACCAAAAACTGTTAAGGATACACATTTAATGCAAGTGAAAAACCAAATCAAAACAAATCTTAAAGATAAGATCATTTTAAATCATGCGTGGAAAGCTGCACTTCCCCTTGTGGCACTTCACTTATAAATAAACCACTAGGACTTTAGGCTGGTGCCATAGACAGCATTTTTAAGTCACTCACATGCAATGTTATTGATTATCCCGATAATGGAAATTCGCCACAATCAAGTCACTGTGAAAGCCTTTGCGATAACATCTTGTAAAGTCCCATTCCTAGTCATGAAACAAACACAGCCAGCCAAGTGTTCCCTCACGCTCAGGCATCATTCACACTGAGACACCATCAGTGGATCACATGATGGTGCTTCACAGCAGCCACACAAGACCTGCCATCAGTCAGTGAACGCAACACATGACCCTTTCCACATCTATTGTCTAAGAAGCAGAGGAACACGAGGATAGACAGAGGTGCATATAAAGCAAGTGTGATCGAATTAAGTAAAATAAAATAAAACAAATTGCATTGTCAAGAAAAAAGCAACACATACAGAGTGACTGACATGAGACTATTTTTTTTCTTACTAGTTCATAAATTCCGATGAAAGCAGTTTTGTCCAAAGAAAGCAGAACATTGTGTAAAAAGTTCATCTGACAACATCCTTGAATTTCTGTTTTGTCCACAATTATATTAATGTTTCCTCATACAAGAGCAAATGAACCAAAACATATTCCCTTTAAAGAACATTAATTCAGAGAGCTTGATTTTTCTTTTATAATTGTATTAACAACTCGCTCAGGCCGATTAATCGATTATCAAAACAGTGCTCATTTTGTAACCGATACTATTCGATTTATTTTTACATTGCAGCCATTCGCGTAAACAACACATATATTACCGTCTGTCCAGGAGTTCCAATGGACATTTCAATGTAGTAACCTCTTCCAGAGTCTCCCAGCAGGTTGTTCTCCATGTCCAGAAAGTTGACAGTGCCCGTGGGATCAGAGGCCAGAGACAGGCCGTTTGCTTCGGAGCTCGACGACGTCAACCGAGCAGGAGTCGCATCCAACACCGACGACACGTTCAACTTCCCCGTGTATATTTTCAGCGGTATGGTAAAGAGACACTCCGACACACCGAAGTAGAAGCTAAAAGCAAATGCCCACATCATGGCAGATGTACAGTATACCATGGTTGTTGTTTTTGCTGTAATATGTATGTAAAAAAAAAAAATGATGATAGCGGCAGGGAGGAGGGTCGTTAATCGAAACTGCAGCTTCTTCAAAGTTTCCAACTCAAGTTTTCAGTTTAGACATTATGAGAACAACTATACTAACGTGACCGCCATTGTGATAACACCGCTGCCTCTCCGTTGCTAAGCAGAAGAAGAAGAAGGGAAAAAGAAGACGCTTAACATATTTAACATAGCAACATGTTGAAAACTGACTTAGTCTCCACTGAAAACATGTTTGGCTGCCTCCATCCACTCCCCCTCCTACACCAAGCTAACCGAAATAGGGAATGGGGTTTCCGGTCAACGCCTTCAAAATAAAGGGCACGTTAATATTACTAAACATCCGGCACACGCCCATTATTTGTACATTAGAAAGAATATAGCATATATAACCCCAATCAACGTTTAGCTGAATTTAACTGTCTGTTAATATGCCATTTTCAAAATGCTTTTTTTGTATTTGCCCACCCCCTACATCACTGGCATAGATGATAGTGCATTCCCACTATGACTTTTGAATAATAATACATTATTATGGTGTCAATATTGATTGAAATAATTGTAATTACTGAGAGACCTTATGTTCTGTTTACAGTACACCTGAATATAATGCTCATCTTTAGAACGTGAATAACAAAATGAGATACCCTAATTTATTAAGATCCACCACAAAAGAATTGTTGGATGTTGGATGATACATTAACATCAGAACGACAGATCGATTGTAAACCTCATCGCAAAGAAAAATAATATCAGTGAACTGAAATGGAAAACCTCTCTGGAAACAAGATTTATAAATCTTTTTTCAAATCTCACAACACAACAGACATTCTAACTACAAACATATGTGATTGCTTGCATTGAAGTTTTACATCCAGTCACAGTGATTTTAACAGTGATGAGTGAACATGACGTAAACCAGTCTTGATTTAAAATCCTGAGTCCTCTATGACTTAAACAAGACGGATTAAAAATGTGTCTTAGATGAGACTGAGGCCTTCATAAAGTGAGTACTAGGAAATGAAATACAATGAAATAATTTGACGAAAAATCAGTATGAGTGAAGTTGAGGTAGAATCTTGTATTTGTTTATTTTTGTCTTTCTCAGTGGGTCACCACAGTGGATGTTCCACATAATTTCATTTGGCAGAGATTTTTTTTGATGCCAGATGCCCTTCCTGACACAACCCTCAAGTTTGTCCAGGCTTGATCTGGTGGGGACTCGAAGTGGCAACTCTTCAGTCACAGGCTCTCTTGGCTAATTTAGAATTATAAAAAAAAAGAAAATAAGGAGTGAATACAATAATAGTTTCAACAGAAGTACTTGATAATATTGTAACACAGCTCCATAACATTACAGTATTTTTGCAACGTCAAAAAATCCTCATGCTGTGGACCAGAAGTTAAATATTGCCTCCTTAGCCAAAGGGATCAAAATATTCTTGGGAATACAAAATAAATACTTTTTTGAGGAATAATCTGAGTAGAAATGTCCAATTAAAAGTAATCTATTACTCTTTCAGTTACACATTAAAATGAATCACTGCTGCAGATTAACTGTACGAATAAATGAATAAATTACAAAAAAAGAGTGGCATCCCCCACAGTTTTCCTGCCTGAACCCACCTGATTGAAACTCATCTAGTGGGCTTTTATTGTGAAATCAATCTGACCCAGTCGTTATCACTTCATGTGTGCCTGCCAGAAGCAATATCCAGACTTGGAGCCAAGTATGAATGTAGACAAGCACAACATGCATTCTTAATCCGTGTTTCCTCATTGCCCTTGGATGTCTCATTGTGGTTGTTGAGTATAGTGAAATTGTTAGTCATGGTCAAGGACATTTCCTAATAATCTGCCATGTGCAAACGTTGTAGTTATAGATATAGATATAAAATCATACATTCATAAGGTAAAAAATGTTTCTTAACTTTATCACCAATTTTTAATGGCATCACCCCAAACAATGTAAATGTGGCTGAAGTCACCCAGAAAGCATCCGTGTGTACAGAGCATCACCTCCAACAAGCTTATCTGTTTTATTTTTTTCCCACGTTCGAAAGCTTGCGGTATTTGTTCATTGCGTGTTTCAGCTGTGGCAGTTTAATTTGCTGCTTTGAGAGTTAAAAAAAAAGAAGAGGAAGACTGATGTCACAGGTCTTCTTCATGCTGCTCATTTCACACAGAGACAACCACTGTCTGGCTCTGACTTCCCCATGAGTCCTCAGCTTCACTGTCACATGTTTATTCCATCTCCCTTTCTCTCTCCCCCCCTCTCATGTGAATGTAATCACTCTAGTAACAATAACCTGAATAATTCCAGAAAATTCATCTTTCTGGTGCATTGCTTGTCATGCACTTGGTCTTGTGAATAACCCATTTAAGCACAATTCCTGTTTCTTCTTCACTGGGATACTTACTGGCCTGAGAATAAAAAGGGGGGGGGGGGATAATGCATTGTTTACTTGTCTGTAACTACAAATGAAATGCTGTGAATCCGGATGTAGAACATGTGTGTCACAACTCCTTAGTTTAAAGGGTTTCTCTGACGCACTGACTTATATTCTTGTAATCATTAAACCTATTACCCTGTTTTTTCCAGGACATGAAATACTAGTGATTAGATAAGATCAGATTTCATGTAATGTAACAGATTTCAATGAGTGACTGGGATGGTGTTTCATAAAACAAGAAGAATTATGTTGAATGAATTTGACCGATAACAATTTTCCCAGGAAATGTGATTTACTTTTTGCAGAGTTATGTTTTTGGTTAGTTATTTTTTTACTGACAACCTTGTGTTGTTTCCTTTAAGCCAGTGGTGTCGCCATGGAATTTCCTCTTGCAGTTCCACTGATTACCACAACAGGGCACTCTGCACCATTTCTCTGTGTTAAATCCAATCTGAGGGCCTGTAGCAGCATCTGTGTGTGAGCAATTTGGGCAGCTTAGGAGAGCCAGTAGCCCTATTTGGTAATACAAAGCTCCTTTGCTGGGACATTGCTACTTAATCCTCACAGCTGTGATCATTACACCTGATGAGAGAGGAGGAGAGCACTCTGCATTATCTCATGAGCATCCACTCCACCTTTGTCTCAACAACACTCATACAGATCCACTTGATCTCAGAAAGTAGCTTGGGATCTTCAAGATTTTTTGCTTTGCGGTTCCTGTACATTACTGAATTACAAGCCAGGGAGCATGTCCATATTCAGGCTCACAATATGTTACAATACACTCTTAGAAATAAGGGTTCCAAAAGGGTCCTTCTACAAGGCCTGAGGTTCTACCTGGAACCTTTTGCTTCTGAAAAACCCTTTCCCTAAGAAAGGGATTTTCAAGGGTTCTTGGTAACACTAATGGTTCCAGTAAGAACAATTTTGATCCAGAGAACCCTTTAAAAACCCTTTCTTGAATAAAGGGTTCCATGATGAACCTTTATAAAAAGGTTCTATCTGGAGCCAAAAAGGGTTCTCCTATGAGGACAAGCCGAAGAACCTTATATGGTTCTACTTTTATTTCTAAGAGTGTATGACAATTAAATGATATTTCTAAATTACGATAAATGTTGGGGATTATTTTGCTGATTAATTGCATAATCATTTCAGTGGGTGCATTTTAAAATTGCACGAATGAAGGCACATCATATAAATGGAAATACATAATTTGAATTAAATTCTACATTTATACTCAGCAGCCATTTCTTTAGGTATAATATTAATTACCTAAAATAGTATAGAAATTCAAAAACTTTAATTGACCTGTGAGTGTGAATTCCATTGATCACATCTACATACTATATTTTATATATACAGTTTTTATGCATATGCATTTATTCATTATTAATGGTTCTGCAGTCTTAAATTAGCGATATTGCCTATACACACCGCGGCTGTGATGAGCAGCCTCACAAACCCCCCTAATCACCGTAAATCTATAATGCTCATCGGAGATTTGTTGAATCCGTTTGCATTTCCCAGTTGAATCAAACGCAACATAATTACAGCACAGGCATGACAGAGCTGAATGAGCAGCAAATGGGGATTACACTGGGGCAGGTCATAATGATCAGCCTGGCCACATGCTTCACAGGCAATTCTCATTTTGATACCCTGTCTACCACACTGTTTTATTAGCAGACTGGCTGGTGTCAATTACCTTTTCATTCTTTAGTGTGCAAGGATTAGCGACATCTAAAGCCTGCCCCACACTGGATGATTTTCAAATCTGAATGTGATTTTTTTTTTTTTAACATGAGAGACCCACAGACACAAGGAACTTTGTAACCAATTTTCAATGTTTTAATCCTGAGAAAGCACAGACTAGATGATCAAGTCAAGACGCAGGACCGCGCACTTGTGATGCGTGTAATCCCGCGATTCCAGGGAGGAGATTCCAAGGTTTTGGGATCTCACAGAAACTCGCGTGATTTACCGTGACTTCAAAATATAAACGGACATGTTGGGGGACTGTCGTCGTCACCAGTTAATAGTGGATAAAGTCATGGCTGAGAAGACGGAATCAACTTGGCTTGTAAACGTTATGGTTTCCCAGTCAACTTGTTCTCATTGGTTATTGTGGTGTTCTGTTCACGCCCCAATCGCTATTCAGTCGTAAAACATCAAGCATGTTTAATACTTACGGTTTGAAATCGAGAAGACTGATCCAATGATGTTAAAATTGTCACAATACATTTTGGCCAGATAATCTATTCAAATCAGCCTAATATCAGAAGCCACATATGGTTGTCGAAAGGGCCACATCGGTTATCCTCCAGTGTGGGACAGATTCCACTCAATCCTCTGTTTCCGCTTCAGAAGGCGTGTTTGTCCATTAACATACCAGTGCAAGATGGCTACCTCTATATTATATTTTTTTTTTTTATAAGACTTATTTAAAGGCTGCAAAAAATGAACACATTTTAATTTGAGTGATTGTACACTTATACAAACATACTTATATTTAGTATATCCGATTTCTGCCAATAAACTCTCCTAAATGTTACACACTAGACCTTTAAAGATCTCCTTTTTATGCTCCGTTGGTTTTCCTTCAGCATATCAGGTACTGACTTAGAGTTTGCCCGTGCTCCATAACAAGCTACTTTGCTGTCTCTGCCTTTGCCAGACCTGTCAACCTCCTAACAAGGTGTACATATGCACAGCTACTACTACTGCAGGAGAGCAGCCCAAATGAGGAGAGGCTGTATGAGATGAGGGGGACGAGCCAGACAACAAGTGCACAGGTACATCACTGCTCATTCACTGGTACCAGCGAAAAACAAAAAGACAGCTAGATTTGGTTTATTTTGCTTTTCTTCAGATCAATTACTTGTAACTGTGTGGCAACTCTCACCACTAGGACAGGCAGGAGTATGACTAAGGGTGGCTCATGCAAGTGTCGGAGGCTGTTCACACACACGCATACTCTTCCCCCAGTGGCGGTAATGCCAGTTTCTCTACAGTGTATCTGTGTTTGTTTGTTCATTCACAGCAAAGGCATTAGTGACACATAGATTAGTCATAGAGGCTAGCATCTAAACAGGCCTTAGTGGGAGTCAGGAATCCCACCACCCGTTCTGCTCCTTGCCTCAAGGCACTACTCATACCTTCAATGCTTACATACACACACATATGCCTTCTGTGTTTGTTCAAGTACCATCGCTCCCTCCTGATGTGTTGGGTGCCACAGAGCAGATGTTGCTGTATTAGTGGGTAGAGGGAGACTAGTGGCGGGCTGTGGTCTCCTCGTTATGGAGATGTTATTTGTCAGTGTAGTTAGGAAACCGTTGTGCACTTTATTTAGTTTAATGAAGTGGTTTCTGTAATTGTTTACTCCAGGACTTGCGTAAGAATTGTGCTCTTTCTTGCAACCTGTCTAAATAAATCTAAATCAATGAGGAGATGTTGCATCTTGCAAATGAGACCTTCCAGTCGAGGGGTGTTTCTCCAGTGTGTGATAACTGAAACAATAGACAACAGAAAGAAGATAGGTCTTTTGGTCTTGGTATTTTGATATGAGGCTTTATCAGTTCTGACAGACTGGAGTCACATGAGGCCACATGTGAATAGTTGTCATTCATTCATTCATTCATTTATTCATTCATTTTTTAGGGATGAAAGGATAGTTCTGTGCATTCATTTCTCCACTGGATTACATATTGCCGTGTGGTGTGGTATGCACATAGACTGTATATAAAAATGGACGTTATCTTTCTGTCATCCGTCGTCTTTCTGAAAAATGAAGCTAAGGAAGTAGGACGGATGTAGCAGTTAACCATTAGGGGGTGAGTCCACTGGTTTCCATCGAACTCAGTTTGAATTGAACTATGGACATTTTCCATCATAACATTATTATGCCAGTTAACATTTTCCTGAGAAGTTAATGATCTCAGGTCTCAATTAGGTCCCATTTAGAGGAAAATGGACAATAAAACATGGCACACACCCATATATATATATATATATATATATATATAAAATGTAAACCAGCTATGCCAATGGGTATGGGAATGGGTACATGGTTGCAGGTGATGTCTGCAAACGTCCGGGTATAAAAACTGACATGGGGCCAGTCAAAAATAAAATCAGCCAGGAGCACCAACAAAACAATGGTCATCCGTGGCCTTGATAACAACCCCACAGCGTTTAAATGAATATATGATCTTAGCCCCTCCACAGTATGTTGATGGGTAAGCATCAACATCATGGTGAATATTTTGATAGTTGTTTATACACAAAATGTAACAGTTTTCTGGCTTTCTTTTGATCCAAGGATGAACAAATGAGTTGCAGGCAACTTTCAGATTCTTCCGTTGCTTTTGGTGCGAGGTCTAATTGGCTGAGACGAAGCAGTGGTGCAGGGGTGTGTGTATTTGTTACCCCTTCCCCTAGATCTGTTCTGGCACACACACTAACCTTGTCAGGACCAGTAGTCCTCATGGAGATCAAAACCTGTGCTTAATGAGGGAGAACCTAATTTCCAGAGGAACTGGTTAAACTGGTTGTGGTTATAATTAGGCATTAAGTGGTTGGTTTTAGGGTTAGGGATAACTGTAAAGGCTGTCCAAATGAATGGTAGACAATGCAGAGTCCTTACAAGGATAGCTGTGTGAACATGTGTGTCTGCATACACTATGTGTCACTGTCCTCCACTGACTTCCAGAGGTTATATCGGGTGTTACATGCTTCCTCATTAGGACAGGCATCTCCAAGGTGATAACCAATTAGAAAAGCTGACACTGGTAGTTAGGAATTGTAAGGTGTATAGAGATCAGATACTTCCCATCGCTCATGAGCCAAATTGCATTCACATATTTGTGAAACCTATTGCAGAGGTAAGCCTGTTGTTCTCTCATTCAGACAAGCACATTTCCCACACTCCACCACGTTTCTTTCCCCCCCAGCAGGCAGAGCAGAAATTCCACTCAGAAGTAATATTCTCACGAAGGCTTGTGCACTGACTCACCTTGCGGTTTGGTATTGAGTCTCCTTTGCGCTTGACTGTGTCCCTCTGTTCTTACAGCTATCCATCAGTTTCATAGCATGCAATCTGCATCCCTCCAGCCTCCCACTACCCGCCCACCAGTGCTGTTGTGCTGTTGTGCTCTGCGTGTGTGCAGTGCACAAATGTGCATTTTGTTTTTGCAAAAGGTTCAATTGTGTACATGTTTCCGGCCCCCCTCCACAATAAAAAAAAGAAAGGGGAGCTCCTGGTCAAATAAAATCCACTGCAGTGCTTCCCTGGCAGTGATAGGTGAGCAGTACGGGTGCTTGCCCCCTGGGTAGATGCTACTCAGAGAGGGGGAGATGAGGATGGTGAGGGTGGTAGTGAAGGACTGAATGAAGGAAAGCAGGGAGGATGCTGGGAGGCAATGGAAAGGGGGGGGGGGGGGCTTCTTCATACATTTTTATGACCACATAGATAAGGTCAGTAGTGTGCCATCGTTACTAGGCAACACTGCGACCCTGAGTTGGATTGAGTTGTGAAGCTGAGAAGTCAGATATTCTTATTACAACAGCCCTGCTTCAGTTCTGCTGTGTGCATTTGTTAACAAGCAGCCTGTCTCCATGTGCCATTCTGACAGTCAAGGCTGAAAGACTGCTTTAACTGGTCGATTAACTAAAGGCACTGAAATAATTAGAAGGCCATTGATTGGGTTATTACATTGTTACAGTCATGTTGATGATACGCTGATATCCATGTGCATTCAGATACATGATCATGGTAATAGTGATGAAAAATGATGGTGAGGTACTTCATTATATATTTTTAATGATCCAGTTCATGTGGGGATACACTAGACTGTGGGTGTATTGATTTTTCCAGTTTTCAAGCAGAGAATGGAGGAGATGGAAACCAGGCACATATGCAGCCAGAGTACAAATCACCAAAACCCCCCCATTCTCTTTCTCCCTCCTTTTAATAACACGCTCTACCTTCACTCCCCTTCTTCTGCACTGCTACTTTCTCTCTCTCCCTTTTTTCCATCACCCACTCAGCTCTCCATCCTCACCTTCTTATTTCTGCCACTCTTCTAGCAGGCTGTCATTATGTTTCCCTCCCCTCACCTCTTTTCATTCGCTCCCTTGCCTCCTCTCTTTACTCCTCCCATTTCTGTCCCCTTCAGCGTCCTAGTTTAGAGCATCAAGGTTGGCTACAGATATGCTCCTCTGTGCCTTGGGGCTAACCAATGGGAAAGTGGCTGGGCTTGCTGTAGCCAGCTGGGGTGTTGGTATCAGAAATTGAGAGTGACTTGGAAAAGGTTATTGCAGGTTACCACTACGGTCTGCGGAAGTTATAATGCATCAATCAAAAGAGGTGTGGCTGAAATCTGCTGATATCTGAAACTACAGAATTACACATTGAGAGAAAGAAACTAAAAGAACAGCTTAACTATTCATCCTGCCAAGTGCTAAATGAGAAAATGAATATCAATTTATTTTTGTGAAGCTACAGCAGTTAGTTTGCTTAGCTGAGCATCATACAGTAAGATGTTCCAAATATCAAACTGCTTGTTTATGTTCTTTCTGTGAAAAAGGTCTATGACACCAGGTTTATTGAAGACATTAAACTCATTCACAGTTTGCTGAATAAGGCTAAATTTCCAATCCAAATGACAATGATCACAAAATTTGACAAAATACTTGTTACATGTATTTATGTATACGTGTTTGTATACATATATACGTGTATGTATACGTATATGCATGGGTGGCCCTCAACAGTGTGTGACCTCATGTCCTTTGCTCTTTCCACTGACCTCAACAGAAACATCTCTTTGACACACTATCTGCTTCAACCCTGATGTCTTTGACACAGTTGGCGCTGTGTCAAGTTATAGCCATCTTAATTTAAAGAGTGTGCATGTGTCCTGATGCTGATTGACCTGCAGGTGTCTTTTTTATCCCTTGGGGACAATAGTGGGTAAGACAGCACCTCTCTGATCACTCTGGCCCTGGCAACATGTAACCTTATACACACTTCTATCAGCGGCCACGAGCGCAGCTTGTCTCTTATCAGTGTCATTGTCATAGAAAACAAAGGGGATCATTATACCAGTTGCAGAGAATGTTTCTATTCTGAGTTAATGGGTCACATAGTGTAAAAGCAACCTGATCCTCCTCTGGGTGCCGAAAGAGTGAGCCGAGGGTTGACATTTTGCTGATGATTGGCCAGTCTATGTTTTGTTGTAAGAGACACTGGGCTTCACGGGAGTTGTCAAAACAACAGACCCCATCCTGAGGGATTACCCAGCCTGTCTGCACACACACCAGAGAAAGGGTCAGCTGGAGGGACAGGGAGGGGCGGGTCCTGGTGTTCGTATGTGTGCTGCAGGGGGGCGGAGGTGGAAGAAGAGACAAAACTGAAGGAGAATGTGCTTTATCCTAATATTTTAGATTCAGTACTTTAAATTATTATAGGTTAGGGTTACATGCAGTTTCAATCACAGTAGAATTCCAATATGTTTCGATGATACACATTAAGCTGCTGACTTTATTTAAGTGCTTGAGTGCTGTAATCACCATGAGCACTAAAGTGCACAGTGCGCCGCCTATCGGATCTCAATTCATTACTTATAGACAGGTGATGAAAGAATATGATGGAAATGTGTGGACATTTCTGCTTATATTAAATAAAGATTAATAAAACACTTGAAGTGTATTTCCAATTCAGTCTGATTAGTGTTCTATTGCAGTTTTTCAACCTTTTTTGAGCCAAGGTACATTTTTTTCATTGAAAAAATCACGAGGCACACCACCAAACAAAAATGTTTAAAAAATAATACTCTGTAGCCTATATTAACAATTTAGTCATTCTTATCAGTGTCTTGAATATTTATATCCATATTATTTGCAGATAATTAATTATTTGTTTTCAAAAAATGTTTTTAGGTGAAATTGGATAATTTCCCACTGCAATTTGCTCACTGCTGTTGTTGAAATTTGGTCATATAGTCTCCACCAAAAATTACTATATCTCTTTACTTTGATTGTAATCACTTATTATTATTATTATTTTATCATCCTTGATGAAGTTAAACAGCACTGAGCTAAGGATGAGTGATATGGGGAAAACAAATCTTATCTTAATAATTTATCCTCTTACATAATTCAATATCATTGTATATCACAATATAAATCAAATCAATATTTCTGTGGCTTGGCGATATGACTTATAAATAATATCTCTAAATATATGATACATCAGGCAATAAAGCTACACACAACTTCTTTCTCCAAGTTCATGAAAAGTTTACTTTTGATAAATAATCATTTATAATAAAAATAAATAAAATGAAAAAATAATTATTTAGTACTGTAAATAATCTCTAAAATCTCTGTTTATGGGTTAATTTCAGATAATATCTGATATATTTATGTGGCTTTTAATGTTAAATGAAGGATATTTATGCATGTTAAAAACAATGAACTAACCTAATTTTGTTGATTCCATGTATTCTGAATCAATAGATAATATCTAATGTGTAATATGTGTTGTATTTCATTCAATATAATAAATAGAAGGTTATGAATGCAACAGCCTTTAAATGCAGGAACAATCGTGTTGTGACGAAATCCAAAATCTAAGGCGATATTTTGTCTCAAATATAGATAAACTGCTCAGCCCTACACTGAGCACAGATGTGAGTATTACAGTGTGAGGACTCATGACCTTGGACGAGTCATGTTCATGAGTCGTTTCTTATCCACACACACACACACACACACACACACACACACACACACACACACACACACACACACACACACACACACACACACACACACACACACACACACACACACACACACACACACACACACACACACACACACAGAAATGCATGCATGGCCACACAGCAAGACCAAGACTGTTGAGCAGCAGCTTCTAGGCCTCATTGTCACATTTGCTTACCAATGTTTAGGCATCATGCTGGGGGGCTTCAATGAACTACACCCTTTTGCTCGTCTACACAGTAAACACCAACCCAGTGAAAATCCTCTCCGATCATATTCAAACGTGTCTGCAGAGATACTGAATAATGCGACCTGCTACTTGTTATATTTTCCAGTATATCTTCTTGTTATCCTCCACATGTGACTGTCTTCAACTGTTGGCAGTCGCACATGCAAAGCCGTACAATTCACGCAAAATTATGTGCAGCCTCAGCCTTCACTTCAGTACACAAATGAATGTCGTTTGCATTTAGAGAACACATAAGTCGCCCGTACATGCCTAAGTATAATCTTCCAGGGGTTTCCACTCAATACATCAGGCCATTTGGCCACAAGGTCACAGCCCGTGTCTTCAGAGTGAAGATCAAGGTATTGTTTTTCACATAACAAAGCCAGTTTCAGTGATACAGCTGTCTGTGTGGGGTAATGAACACCAGCACCTGTTTTCCATCAGGATTGAAAAGCCTGTGTGTGCCACCAAGAGAAACACTCAATCTGTATGTAGCACCATGCTCAGCTAAATGTGATCTTTGGATATCACGAGAATCGCAGCAGAGCTCCCGCTGATATTGAGCTGTGAGGTCTTTTTTTTTTTTTTTTTTTTTGTTGTCACTGGCTCCACGATAGACATATTGGATAAAAGCCCTCTGAGAGTTTTGTTTGTGCAATTATTTTCATCAGAAAATGAACCTTCGTCAACCAAATATCGGATAAAACATAAACACAATAAACTTTATGTTTATGTAGCACTTTGTGTGATAATGTAACACAGTGCTTTAGAAAAAGAATCCCAGAAATAATCAAATCATTACGTGGTGATTCCATTGAGCACGACAGGCTCACACAGCTGCTCTCAGTTGGTGGTTGTAAGGGCATTATGGTCAGTGTTGATGTTACTCTGTGTTTGTTTGCTGTCAAACACATGTGAAACTGTCCATGTTATGTATGTATGTGTGTGTACTGTACACACAACATGTGTCTCCCCCTTGCAAACGCTACCCTGGCCTATATGTTCTGGAGATAAAAAGGTCTCTCCTCTACTCTGCTTTGATGTTACTAGGCAAATCATTCCATATATGTGTCCGTATTGGCTTTCTAATCTCACTCAAACATAATTTTATGTTTCTTTACCTTTTATCTGTTTTTTTGTCCATTTTGCAGAACTATAGATCACACCAATGTCTAGAATACCGGATGGCTTGTTACCTGAAAGGCATTAGTAGGCTTCGTTCTTTGCCTCATGCACACATGTAGTCCTTGAACTTAAAAGAGGATGTAAATTAAAAATACAAACGTGCCCTTGAGCAAGGCATTTCAATTTCACCCCCTCCCCCACTGAGTGAGGAAACTAACCAAATACAAGAGCGACGGCGCTGTGAAGCAGTATGTGCATCTTGTACGTCTTGTCAAATAAAGATCTGATTAATTTGCAGTCAGACTGTTATAGCATCCTCCCTCTTAAATAATCACATCTCACAATCTGCTGCCGCTAATGAACTTACTCGCTACTCCATGCCAAGAATCCAGAGATGAAACGCCAGCAGAACGCTCCTTATCCACTTTACATGACAGGCTGGATCCTTGACCCACTGCCCTGATTCACCCGTGTTTTTACCTCAGTGCCACACAGACTTGAACTTGTTTGGTTTTATCCTATGGCTTAGAGGGAAAGTCAAATGATCCTCTTACTCAATTAAACATTCATTTTGATGTTCCAATTGCTCCAAAAATGCAAATAAATGTTTAAAAAACCCATACCACCTGGGCTTTACCAGGTCTAAAAGGAGAGCTATATATCTTTATGTCAAGCTGGAACAGTGTGTTCTGGTACAGACTCCAGCAAATGATGTGCAGTGCTCGTGTTCAGCTGCTGCACTGAAGTGACCAATGTAGAGACAGGCATTTGGCAATGACAACCATTTACATCACCCTGAAATAAATAGGGTATATATGCACACGCGCACACATCATACTGTACTGTAATTTACATTTATTTCCCTTTGTGCATGTCGGAATTGTAAAGATCCTTCTCTCGATCTTGATATGAGGAAATAAAATGACTATCCTGGGGTGAATAAACAGGATTTCACTTTCAGTATATTCTGTCATGTGGGATAGAGTATGAGATGCAAACTGCCCCGCTAGTTATATCACAGTCAGTGAAATCCAGCTCTGTGGACAGGCCCACAGGCTCCCACTGCCTGCTGCAGCTACACCCTTGACTTCAAGGCAAGCATTAAAATGGAGGGGTGGTGGTGGGGGTGCTGGTGGGTGGGTTATGAGGTTGAGGCAGTGTGTGAGCCTTTGGGAAAGGGGGGGTGGCTTTATTAACCCTCTATCTTCAGCCACCAGTGAGAAAATGTTGCTCCTGTTTTTTTTTGTTTTTTTTTCTTATATGCTTTCTTTATTAAACAATTGTCCTCTGCAAGTGAACAAACAACGTGCGTCATGTAATGGATGAATAGCTTTTTCCTCATCCATGATTTTCTCCATTGCTTTAATTCAGCTCTGATCTGGCAGAACAAAGTTGTAACTCAGCGCACCTGCACGCCAGGAAGCAGCGCTTTCAGACTGAGGCGCTTACATTTCCGTGCGTAAAAATGTTATTCCAGGTGCCGAGGTGCGTCAGGTGCAGCTCATTTCCTTAATGCAAATGTGCCTCGCACACACAGCGCGCTCTCACACTCTTTACCTCCACTAGCACTTTGCCCTCAGAACCGACCGGCAGCCGCCCCTGCTCCTTTAAGGCAATGAGGAATTAAAGCGTCTGCAGGGGCAGGGAGAGGGTTATATTCTGTGCAATGCTCACAGAGTCAGTGTGGTTCGATTAGAGAGCGGCAGCGGGGAAGATGCGCTTGCTCGCCTCTTGCTGGACGCACAGAGGCGATGAAGATGATCTGACTTTGGAGTCTCATGAAAAAAACAGTTTTTCGTTCTTATTCTACCACCCCCTCCCCGCAGTTTGCTTCTTTGCTCTTTCAGTTATTTTGATTTCTTAGGGGAAAAAAATGTTTTCCCAATGATGAGCCGTCACTTCGTCTTGTTTTGAGAAAATTGGATCTTCTGATATATTTTTTAAGATTTACTTTAGCCACTTTGGGTAATTATTATTATTTTTTTTTTCCGTACCAGGATCCGCTCCTATCGCTCTGACTCAGCATCACACACCTGGGCTTCACCCATTCAGCATCCTTCTGAATCACAGGGAGAAGCAGCAAGACGCGGAGCAGAGGAGAGTGTGAGCACAGCTCTCCCCAAGACAATCACTGAGGCTCATTTATGTTCCATGCGTAAAGAGAGGGCTGAGAAAAAAAGAAAAGAAAAACAGTGTGTGGAAAAAGTAAGAAGAAGATATTAAAAGTAGAGACTTGGACCGGTTTGTTTCAAGACAGTGGCAAATGTTTAACCTTACCTCAAGCGCACAGAAGAGAAACCCAGGGAGGCACCGGTCGGAGGAAGAAGAGAAAGCATAGCTTGGGGGGATTGAACGGAGCAGGGCATGTGGATATTGGCTTTTATCTTTTCCCAGAGCATCTTGAATGGTAAGTTTCTCCTGCTTATTTTTTTTATTTTTTTATTTATTTTTTGCAGTGCTCATTTCCAATTGCAGAAAGCAAATCAATGGTAGACGGCTAAGTGACTGAGAGGGAGGATGGAGGTCACCTGTGACCCACATGAAATGGATTTTATATGGTTGTCAGAAGGCTGACACCCTTGATAGAGGGAGAGAGACGGGCGAGGCACTGATGGCGTTTTAAATCCTTCAAGCTCTCCTACAAACTACTGAATCTCTGGCCTTCAGACATACAGTGCAAAATATCAGCTATTTTTGTGTGGTTGTATATATATTTCATTAATTGTTTGTTGTTTTAAATGTGATTTTCTAGTTTCAATTTGTGATTATTTAAACATTCCCATCATTGACCTGTAATTTATTTCAATTTTTATTTGATGCCCAATGATGCTTATACTGTCACAACCTTGTTCCACTGTGGCCCTTAGTAATAAGTGACGTATTTGATGTAATGGACATTTGGCTTAACCCCTCCCCCCTCCCCCACAATGAGCATGATTTCAAGTTCAAAGTGGCTTAAATTAATATTCTGCTCTAAATTGTGATATTTAAACTCACAATTTAGAGGCAGCAGTCAATCATTTTTATTTGAATCATATTCAGTGTAAAATCCTCTGTATTTTTGTGTTTGGCTGAGTATTTCTAACATGTCTGTGTCCAAAGTGGTCACAGATCTGCACCAGCTATATGATTTATCTTTTAATGTAGTGTGTAGACCGAAAATGAACGCCATTGATAGAAAAAATAACAGTATTACTGATTACACAGATCATTTCAGTAAATGCAGAAATATTTCACCAAAGCAGACAGAAAATGTGAGGTAAATTTTCTGTTCAAATAGCAGATTGTCTCATTCTTCCATTCAAATACTGTAAACACCCATATTTGGTTTTGCATCTTGTCTCTCTTTTCTTGCACACTTACACATTTTTTTGCGCAAGTGCATGCATGCCATAGCATGCGGCTGTCGCCACGCATGCTTATATAGTGTATCTATAATCAATAGCACAAAATTGATACAGTTTATTGCATTCACTTATTGGCCAGAGTCTCTTTCTATGGAGGAATTATGGCTGATTGGGTGTGTACAAAAACAGGGGAGGAAAAAAGAATCGAAGAAGGAGAGGCAGGGGGAAAGAAAATGGAAACGTATAGGAAACGCATCAAGTTGACAAAATGGAGATTGTGCACATTCGGAAACAAAATGATGCCCATGGTTGCCTGCTTCTGCACCAAAGGGTCAAAAAAAGCTGAATTCACAAAATAAAAATACTGTGAAGGTGAGGATTCCCAGGTATAATATATTTAAACACATAGAGGGGATGTGATATAATATGGTATCGTGCCCCAAAATGGATTTCCCCCTCTGGCTGGGATGATAAAATAAGGCTTCGAAATGGATTTTTGTTTCTGTGTTGTCGCCTTTTTCCAGCGCTGGAGCAATCCTCGGTCCGTATCATTTATTGACACTGACTATAATATGGTATCTCCCTCAGCCCAGCTTGTGCTGAAACTCATAAAGGAACAATAAGAAATCCTCATTAATCATAATCGTCTGACTTTGACATTAGATCAACTGCCATGCAATATTCTGTCCATTTATTGCATAAGGGATTAGTGGGGAGGCCTGTGGCAAACCACTGATAGGGACTAAGCAATAGACAGCGCTGTTTGCAGACGTTACACATTCTTTGTCCATCATTCGTACAATGTGTTTTTATGGCTTGGTGTGTTTCATGTTTTATCTCATTGTACAGGAGCCTATATGAGCTTGTCTTCTGCGGCTGGATGTTTTGTTGATTATCATGGAAACAATGTGTTGACTGACTGAATGAATGAATGACCTTGTAGATAAAAGCCAGCACAGTGATTGGATTTCAGACAATTCTTGCCATTTTAGAGTTAGGCCTATCACATGCTCACACGCCTGTCTCTATGGTAACCTCCATCATGGGTGTCAAAGGCTATGTCTGGAAATCTTCACTCACTCACTTTTAAACGTACAAGGTAAAAAAACTATACAGTGTTTTGTTCACAGACACTGTTCGTGTCTGGTGCTTGTTGACGACTTCCTTCCCTCCCTGGTAGAGTCATATTTGTCCACTATGTGGGGTATGATAATGCTTCTGAAATCAGCCATTATTACAAAATGGCAGACAGAAAATTGTGCATTGAATGATTTTGGGAAATGAAATTGGGAGTTTGGCTCTTAACCCAGAAGAAGTTGATCATGGACATATCACACCTTGTCAGATCAGGTGAAAAGTGGCCAAATGGCAGAGAAGCTGCTCCCTCGCAGGTTTTCATATTTTATAAGTATCATTTCACTTAATGCCAGATTAAGAAGCTAACATTGATTAAAAAATAAATAAAATGGATACTTGAGTGCACAATATTCAGGCTACAGTGTCCATTTCCAAAATTGCTTTCATCAGTGGAAATTATAGCAAGTATAAACAAAGGTGGCCACAGTTCTTAGATTATACCTTCCAGATACTCAAAAGGAAAAGAAAACATTTGACACATTTGCTTCTTGTATTTAAAATACAGTGCTTTTATTATGGCCTTTGCCTGTCAAAGTAGTATCCATAAATTCAGTCATCAGTATAAGAGAGAAACCATATTAAATATCTCTGCCTGAAAGCTGCCCCGAGGCAAAACCACAGCAGGCTAAACTGGCCTATTCAAATACTCACTGCAAAAGTATAATGAGACAAGGCTTCTTGTAAAGTCCCTGTGATGAGACTATGGTGATTTGTGGACATGCACGTGGCTTAATCTGAAGCTCAGGATTCAGGAAGGACTTCTTGTATCTCGTATGTCTTTAAAACAAAATCACAAATTGTAATCTCAATTCTCGGTGGGGCAAAGGGGCAGATCCACTATGAAATAAGACACTTCGATCAAGCCTAGTGTAACTTACATTGAAGCAAACCGCAGCCAACATCAGTTAGGCTGACAATTTTACATGAGCCTACATTATTTGCAACCTGAAACACTGAATGAAAAATCTAAAAAAAAAAAAAAGAAAAAAGTGTATGGATTGAGTTTGGCTGTGGGTTGGAAAGGGGCAACCAGCATTCCCCCTGGCATGGCATGGTATGTACATGAAGGCACAGATGAGAGTCCCCTTTCATCAATCTCTGCGGTGATTCTTAAGTCTATGTAAAGCCGTCCAGATCAATGTGTCAACAGTGGTCCTCCCAGTGGCGACAATGGCCGCTCACATGCTCTGTAAAGCAGAGAAGTGAAACCTGACCAACCTTACAGCTGCACTCACAGGCATTAGACTGTTTACTAATTATCAATTAGAGTTTGGCTCAAAAAGCAATAGCGCAACTCATGAAATTAAATTACCCCATGAAAACATGTAGCGCACAGTCAAGTGATAGATCATCTTGTGCAGTCTTACCCTGATATGAATATCTAATGGGTTAAATTAAGTTAACAAAACCACTTAACTCTCGCTCACTTGTGAGTTATACGAGGGTGTGTTGGCTTGCATTTTGAACTCTGTGTGTGATTCCAGTTGAAAGGGGCGCTAATGTTGGGTAATGGATACCTTGATATGTGATCATAACAGATATCCCCCAGTTCATAGTACATCCCAGCTGTGTAATGAGGGCTATTCTACTGTACTGTTCCTCCTTGAGCCTGTCTAGCGCTCTAATTAGGAGCAAGCTTTGGCAACGTGTGTGTGTGTGTGTATGTGTGTGTGTGTGTGTGTGTGTTGTGCTGCATCTCACAAAATGTAAAATCTAATTACCAATCACACTGTGTCTGTCTGTATTCCACTGAATCGGAGGTGTAATTGTGCAAGCCTGCGTGTAAATGTCTCTTGCGTTAAAATGTTAACAATATCATTTAGCATCTGCAGGGAAGAGCAGAGAAACCCTCAGCACCTCGATGTAGGTGTCTGATCATGTGTGCAAAGTGGGGTTGTAGTAATCCACTCAGCACCTATCAGAGTGACATGTTATATTACTGTAGCGGTAACACACGGGTACTTTAATGGAGGGACTGGTGTAAAAGGTTTATTTGACAGTTTAAACGAGACTAAGTGAAGATACAGGCATGTCTGCACGTGAGAGCAGTTTTAGGTTCAAATATGTTCAGAGAGAAGAGCATCGAAGTTTCGAAAGCCCACTCACCAGCCACTTTATTAGGTACACAGGACACCTAATAAAGTGGCATGGAGTGACACATGGTGTGGTCCATCTGCTTACTGTACATATCGTGTGTTCAGAGATGGTCTTCTGTGTATCTTGATTGTAAACAAGTGTTCATTTGACTCTGGCCATTCTCCTCTGACTGGCATCAACAAGGCATTTTTGCAAAGGTGTTTCTAAATTTAAGGCCATTCTCTCTCAATGCTAAGGATAGTTGTACTTGAAAATCAAAGCAGATCAGCAGTTTCTGAAAAATGCCGTCAGTTTAAATCAATTTAAGCCACTTTTCTTCCCCACTCTGATGGGGGTTTTTTTGACCAAAAAGTCAAAATAAAATAAATAAATAAAGTCTAATCTCACAGATTTAGCTTCTTCAATCTATTGTACTAAAATACTACATATCTAGTTCTATAACTACATGCTGTATGAGGAGATGATATATTTTAATTTTTCAACTGAGACACAGTCCAGATAGAGGAATTAAAAGGAGTTTTGTCTTGATATAAACAGTTTATAGCGGTCTCAGATAGTTGACAAATGCATAAAGAATCACAGTATTTTGGCATCATTAACATCCATTTTGGCAGAAAGGATCAGCTATGAAAAGAGAAACATTTATATATAACTTTAAATCATGAGTTTGATGAGACACCAGAGCTCCCAAGAGGCCAAGTCACCTGATTCCTCTTCTGCAGGTGCAATGGTAAACCAACCATGACATGACCAACATACGCAAAATACATGGTTTATTAATAGTGCTAGTTGACAATATGAGTGTCCTTAACGGCAGTGTTTAGTTCACTATTGAAATTTTAAGCCATTTAATCTATTTTTTCTAATTAATAAAAGCTTTAAAATTGAATCCCATCAAATAAAGTATAAGTATGTCTTTGTTTACCTTGTACCACCACAGTCCCATGAGAATTATGTTCATATACTGCTTATTTACAGCAGGGAAACCCTTCAGTTGCATTTATATCGCTCTTTTTGGGGGGTGCTGTTAAACCTAAAGAATGCAACTTTTTTAATTATTAGTCCAAATTATGTTGGCCAAATTCATACTAACACACCCAAATAATGCGAGTGGGAGCTGAGCAACTACTGCATTGACATGTAAATGAGTTGGACTCGAGCTGCCCTGGGAGCCACATTTCTTATACCCCCATTATAAACCCAGAAAAAACAGTGACAAAAACATGGTGACATTCAGGCCAATACATTTTGACTGATGAGTAGACCAGTTTTAGTCTCTGTCAGCTTAAAGAGTTGAAAATTTCAAAGTTCATAGAGGATGGTAGGAAGATTCAGAATGGTGATCGGCATCAACTCCCCACGAGGTCCAGTGTAGTCACGCTATAGGTCAAGTTGAATGTGCATAGAAATGTGCAGAGTGTGTGCATGGGTGTATGTGTGTGTGTGTGAGACCTATGCCCATATTTGTAGTGAGCTCCCCCCACCAAAGCTTTTGTCCATAGTGGAGGACAGGTGGCGGAGGTGGGATGAGTTTGCTATCCATTACCCACCAAGACAAACATTCACACTGGACCTCATAAATCCTGCCCCTTAATCCAGTCTTCCACATACCAGGGCCAGGCTTTGAACTCCACACACTGTGGAGGCCCAAGGCTGAATTGATTCCTGCGACTCCGGTCCGGCCCTGATGCATGTGCCTGATGCACTGCGGCTCAGTAACACATCTACCACTGCCTCTCGCTCGCCATCTTTTCACGACCTTCCTCTATAGTCCATAGTCCCCCCCCCCCCCCGTTTTTTATTTTGTTGGGAATAAAATATCACACTTTTCTCTCCAACCATTTCATCTTTACCTCCAATCTGTGTCTTAATCAGATTATTAAAGTCTGCATTTCCAGGAGATCTTCTACCATCAAGTCTACCCATGTGTTTCGTGCTCCACAGTCTGAATATTAAAGTAGGCTAAGGGATAACGGAGGAGGCAGAGCTGGATAGACAGAGTGACAGAAAGACAAATGGGTCTAGCTTGGTTTTTCGACACTGCTTTTTATTTTTAAACCTGGCACAGATGCTAAGATTTAAGACCAAGTTAGTGGAGGTTATTTTTAGCTGGCCATTTTTAAAGCGCTGTCATCTTGTTGGAGTTGAGGTAAGGTGTGTGAGAGTGGGTGCATGTGAGTGTGAGATGTTTAAAGTAGGTGCTTTATTTGTGTTTGCTGGTGTTTGTGTATACAGTATGTGCAAGCACCTCGGTACATAAGAAGGCGTGTGGTATGTGTCCATTTTGTGCATGTGTACTTTGTGTGTATTTATTGAGGAGCTCGGTGGGTGGGACAGGGTGTGACATGAAGTGGAGCCACATGAGTCTGATTTATGTCCCTCCAACCGCTCATCGATCCCTCGCCGTGGTGTGGGACTGAGTGCACTGTCAATAATCTTAGCACTTTGTGGTATTCCTAGAATTCCCAGTCCACCTCTGCTTAGACCAAAGTGTGATGCTGCAGTAAGCCATCTTGTCCAAGATCAAATAAGAGGGCCTGGCGGCAATGCATTTGATTGCAGGATAGTCCAGCAGTCCAGCAGTGGAGGAAATAGAGAATTTAATATTTTGTTTGAACAAAGGGAGGTCATTTGGACAGAAGCCTACATAGGTCCCCAGAAGCATGTAGGTGTTTACGTGTTGCTAAGTGTCCCCTCAGACTGTTGCCAGGATGAGGTCTATTATATGTTGCACTGTGTCTCTTTATCTAGACCATCCATCCCCACAAGTGATTATGCTAATTAATGTTTGATCAGATGATTAAATTAAAACCTGATTTAAGCAGAATACATTTGTGTCTGGTTGGCTGGTTGGCTTAACATGGCACAAGTCCCCTGGTGTCCTAGCCTCTGGAGGACAGTGTGACCAGAGAGAGAGGAGGGAAAAATGGTACAAAAATATTTATTTTTATTCAGGCAGTGGCATGAAAAGGAGGAGGAGGAGGAGGTTTCTAATAAAGTAAGCCGTGGGTTGTGGAGAGAGGAGGAGAGATGGAGAGAAACAAGGAAAAAGGAGGAAAAATAAGTATGTGTGTGTATGTGTGTGTGTGTGTGCGTGCGTGTGTGTGGTAGAAGTGCTGAAAGGAGCCGTGCTGTGGTCCCTTAAGTGTTGAATAAACATGCTTGGTTTAGGGAAATGGCTGCGATAAATGTTTAATATGATAAGTCTATAAAGACGGTCAAATGAGTCTGGAGTATTAAAATGAGCATGGCACGCAGTAACAGCAGCAGCTTTTGGGGGTGGTGGGGGTGATGGGGGGGGGGGGTGGCTGATAATGGCAGGCAGAGCTAACAGGATGAGAGCAGCCAACTGCTGTGACAGCAACATTAACACACACTCCAGCTGCTGGTCACAGACATCTTCTGGACAAAACGTAGATTCAAAGGTCTGCCATGGCCCAATAATGATATTATTACCTGTTCAACATCAGCAGCGTATTTGGACTGTACATTTCAAAGTAAAGCTCAACATTAGAATCCATACTCTAGAATTCATCATAAAAGAAAATACACATACAACATCCAAAAATAAATGAAAATTGAGCAGCATTAAAGTATTAACCTCACACTGCAAATTTCCTTGAATTTGGTCATAAAATGCTTGTTGACACAAAAAAAGCTTAACAAGTTCACAGTAACCAATAGCAACCCCCTAGATAATGTGTTTATAGTACAACAAAAGCAATTCATTAGGCATGTGCCCCTTAAATGGTGATTTTTATTTAATAGTTTTACTGTGCAAAATGTTTGCTTAATTCCATGATCCATCATACATATAATAATATAATATAATATCTCTGTATCACAATATGAGTTGATGTTTGAGGAAAAATGTGTGGTCTTAGGAAGCAAATCCTCGCGTTCCTTGTACCTAGCATCCATCATGATCATGTTCTCATACATCCTAATAAAAATAAGATTTACCTCACAAGGTTAATAAATGTAATAGCATTGTTAACATCACTTTTGGGTGGCAAGCTTTCATTCTGTTGTCCGTAGTTTGTAAAGATTCACAGGGATTAAAACTCTAGAGCCCAACTTTGTGCTGATTAAGACCGCTGCAGTGGATTCTCCGTGTTTCCCAGTTTAGTTGTATTTAGATCTTGTGTTGCCCAGTGATTGTTTTTATGTCAAGATAGACAGATGTAATCAACATTTCTCCAGTGACGCGAGACAATTGCAAGCTGTTTGGAGATTGAATGAAAGCACAAAGAAATGCCCACAAAAAAAGTTTCAGAAGTGAATTCTCCTGCTCAAAAAAAACTGGTCATCGAGCAGTTTGACAGGATAAATGCATCTTGTCCCTGTTCAACCCTGCTCTACCACTGCATATGCACAAATGCTCCCTAGATTGGGTCTGATAGTATTGCTTGACACTGACATACAAATAATAGAATTTCTGCTCAGGCAGACTAAACAGATACTGAATAACAATATAAAGTGTGTGTGTGTGTGTGTGTGTGTGTGTGTGTGTATATATATATATGTGTGATATACAGTCCTTGTGACATTATGATTCTAGCTTTTTGGACACTGAAATCTCCTGTATATCATGTTAGCTTGTCTGGTATACAGGTAGTCAGCGGTCATGTTGAGACACTATCAACAGCAATTCTTTTTGAAGACCCTTATGCTTAATGTCTGGTGACATAATAAGGTTGGTTGTCTCGTTGTGCTGTGTGTCTACTTGTCTGAAGCAAGGCCTCTGCCAATATTGCGTTGTTTTAATGAGAATGTTTCTGCTTAATCATGTTATCAGGAGAGATGGTGTATGCGTACGATTAGATTAGTTTGGAAACAATTTGATTAAAGCCACTTAAGTCTTAATGCAATGTGGTTAAGGATAATAATTTACAGAGAGCGAGTCTATGACAGAGGTTTGTAATGTTCAAACTTATGCGACATCAGCAACATAATGACTGAAATGCACTCGTAAAAAGGCATATGCCCCAATGACTACTGTGTTACTGACAAGCTGGCTATAGTAAATGTGAACATGTCTGAATGCAGTCTTTTTTAAGGTTATAGAGTTTAGACTTCACAACAGCTCTATGAAGTCAACTGCATTATCTGTTTATATTTATTTTCTGTCTTCAATAAAACACACTTTAGACACTGACAACCATTAAAGGCAATTTACTTATTATAAATCATGATTTTATTACAAGTAAATGACCTTTTATGGTTATCAGTGTCTCCATACACTACAATGAGTTGCATCCAAAGCCTCCCGTTTGGCACCGCCTGTGTTACTTTACGTGGCAAACCACCAATATTTCTCACTTATTCACATAATCATGAATAAATCATCCATGAAATGTATTTGTCCAAAGTATTAGCATTCGTTTGCTGTTAATACATAGTTGATTAGATTGAGCAGAGTGCTGCTTTCCTGTGTTCTTGGTAAAATTTGAAAATGACTTAAATTCACAGATAATATTGCAGATGCTGAAAGACAGAATAATGTGTGGTGACTTTCTTATACCTGTGGCTCAGCAGTATTTGGACTTGCATGACAAAACCCAGCTTACAGTAAGCATACATTGGATTGGAGTGAATCTACACCGCACTTTAAATGTAATCTTGTTTTTGTGGGTTTTTTTTGCAGAAATTTAATTTAGATTTATTGTGCGTCTTGCATAGCAATACAATATTTACACTAGTGGAAGCTTTTATTCATCTGCAACAGCAGAGGGAGCTGCTTTAGTCTGTGTAATATCTCATGCACTCCACCTCCACCTCCTCCTCCTCATCATCATCATCACAATCACCAGCGGCAACAGCATCATCATCATCATCATCATCATCATCAGCTTAATTTAGACATCAGTGTCTTTATCACTCAGCTTTACTAACTGAGAAACAGTCCAGGGTTTTTGACTTCCCCTTGATGAGACGGGTAGCCACTCTGGCCCATTTAAGACATGAAAATAGACCGGGGAGGAGGAGGTGGCTCATCTGCTGTGTGGGCGTTGTTTCAGTGTTTCCTGCCCCTCCTTGACATCAGAGGACAGATCTGTGTGGATCAGCAGCTTGCGTAGAGCCCCCTTCTCCTGTCACAGTTGCACTTAATATTCATGAGAGCAAATTGGAAGACAGTCATTTAACTTTGCGTATGGTGTATCGCCTCTGGGCAGATCAGTTCAGTGGGAATGCTGACTCACAGTGGACTGCATGGTAGTGAATGGTCGCCTGCCTACCTTACAACTTCTAAGGGTTGTAGTTTACCTTCAGCCTCATCAGACTTTGATATACAAGCAACATTTTGCCATTTGATGAGACTAAATAGCAGATAACATCTGTTCACTGTTAGGAATTTGGGTCACGAACAGGTCAAGGTCCTATTTTTAGTGTATCTGTAAGCCCGCAGAGAAGGAGCAGGAATTTGGAGACTGTGATTGTTGAATGTGAGTGAGCCAGGTATGATCTCCATGTCCCAGGCAGACTTGCCCTGAGGGCACAGAGCAGAGAGTTACTTTAATTACCCAGGGTTCCTGCTGTCACTTTGTCACTGTGAAGCACCGGCTGCCATGCTGCTGTGGCAGTGATGACAACTCAGACAATGGCTTTGCTCGCTTAACAGATCCAACACGAGCGCCCTCTGAAATAGAGGAAGCTGAATCAGTCCCACTGTCTCTATGGTCCTCTCTTTTCCTCTTCTTGTTTGCTCTGTGCTGTTCTTTTTTTCTTCTTCTGATCTCCCACAGTGTTCGGTAGTTGCTTGAAAGACAGAATATGTAAATATTGAATACATTTAATAGGTTGTCCCCAGTTTCCCACATGGCACTGCGTCAATTCACCAAAGAGAGTGAAAATCACAACAACCCTTCATCACTTCACCTGCTTTGATCAGGTGTCTGAGCAACAGTTTCTATTAAAAACAGTAAAGCTGTGATCCTGTGGCAACGGTGTTCCTTTGTGCGATTCAGCAAGAGCCAGTGAGATAGGGAATTCATCTTTACCTGCTGTTTGCTCCCATTGGCATTGATTGCACATTTACTTAAATGAAGCGCCCCAGTGGCTCTCAAAGCTCACTGTCATGGTTGGTTACTCCCTGTCAACTGATCAGCTCTATTGTGTGAAGGATCACAGTCTTGTTATGATACTCAACCACAGGTACTGTTTCGTCAGATTGGACAGTAACGCTGTAGGAGCATTACTGCAGCTGCTGCTCTGAAACACATTTCAATCAATAATAATATGAAAAAAACCTGGGTTCACGACCCGGTTGGAACAAGGGGCTTTCAGCATTGAGTTTTTATGTTCCTCCTGTGTGTGCATGGGTTTTCTCTAGGTTATCCGGCTTCCTCCCATAGTCAAAAAACATGCAATATGGGGATTAGATAAATTGGACACTCTAAATTGACCGTAGGTGTGAGTGGATGGTTGTTTGTCTCTATGTGGCCCTGTGATGGAGTGGCGATCTGTCTGAGTGTACCTCGCCCCTCACCCTTTGTCAGCTGAGATTGGCACAGGTCCCCGTGACCCTCCCCTGTGGAGGATAAAGCGGTAGAAGTTGGATGGATGTTCCGTACATTTATGTAATGTATAGTGAAGCAGCAAATTCAAACTATATGTGACCAAAAGATTATAATACATGTTGTCCAAGTCAAACCCCCCCCCCCCCCAAAATATCAGGTTTATTGTAACCAAAGTCGAATCAAAGACCTTGGAGTTGGAATGCTGAACACTGTGAGACATTAAAACACACACACACTGTAGTTCACTACAGCATCATATGCCATACAATTGAACAATGCAGCTTTGTGCTTTAGAGGCAGATACCAAAATGCCATTTTGCAAGCCGTTGCTTTTCAGTATCAAAAGCCAGTCAACTCTGGACCATGGATTTGCTCATCATGATTTTGTGAAGCTCAGCAGAAGGACGACGTCTTTGTGGACATATACATGAATAATTCATTTTTCATTTTCACAACATAATATCTAAAAGCTTCTCAAATCAATATTTCCATATGAAGGATACACCAAGGGCCATTTTCAATATGAGGAGAGATGCTTACGATTAACCGCCACAATATTATCACCTGGATCTAAGCACTGTTTTTGCATCTTGTAACTACTAACTAGTTTTATCTTTCCAGCCAGTAATATTCTGGTTTAAAGACACTGAAAAGTGATCATACCAGACCATTTAGCAGCTATTTTCCTCAGGAAAATAATAATAATAATGATAATAAAGGCAAATACAAGTTAACTTATTTAATTCGAAGGGAGGGGATAATCACTTTTGGTCTCTTTTTAATATACTATAATTATGGACATTTCAGATCTTATACTTGTTCAATAGTTTTGGTGTGTATATGATATATAGAGGAGTTGTACTCTCCTACTGAAAAGTATTACTGATCTGTTTTTATTTTGCTGATGTGGCAGCAATACGCTTCCACGTCTAATCACTATAGAGACTGCAAAATGACTAGTAGTCCACGCAGTGTTCAAAAGGGTATTTCAGGCGGTGAAATCAAATCGAACTTGCCATTTGAAAGTATGCAATTTACAAATTGCAAATGCTCCAGTTTAATTGTTCTATTTTTATTCTATCTTCTAAAGCAGTTAAATAAATCAATAAATGCAGAGCAGCATTTTGTAAACAACTCATATCATTCTTGAATCAGAGCACAGTACAGTAAAATCGTAATAAATATTTTTCACAAATCATATCGTTACTTCCCCAGTATCCATTTAATACTGTGTTATCTTTAACTATAAAACTGCGTGTTTCCTTCCTCATTTCTCCCTGAAGAGATCCAGTCAGTAAAATAATCATAGCCAATTATGGATGCATATAATGCATTTTTGAGCAGTGTCATTTATTTCACCTTTACGGTTGAGCTCATGAAAAATTATGCCAATTACCGATTTCCTCTCGGGCAATGTAGTAAGTGGTTGGGCCCCGAGGCCGTTTGTTGGGCCATGACATGGTGCTCTCTCTCTCTCTCTGTGCCTGAGGTCTGAGGGGCCGATGAACCTGCGTCACTCGACCATTATGGTCTGACTTCTGAATTTTAGTCAGTCGGGAAATACGTACTGCAGTGAAATGTGGTGTCATTCACCAGAGTCCACCGCTTGTTCTTTTTTTCTGCTGTTGTTTAAAATCAATCTCAGTATCACTCTGCTAGTCTAAATGGAGTTGCTCTCACATACTTTATATGTTTGAAATATCAAAACAGCCCTGACATAAATCGACATAAGTTTCTTCGATCTTCGCACAGTAACCATACACTTTGATCTGAGTTGTCTCTCCAGCCATCTGCTATCATAGCACTCTAAGAACACAAGTATCAATAAACTAAATGCACACTTTAGTTAAAACTTTAATGTGTGCCTGTCTGATGCTTTATTTGTTTTAAATTAACTCTCACACCTTGAACACCATCCATAAACAGGTGGGGTTGACACAGACTGGAACTTCCTTAGGTTCTAGTGAATATTAAAAACAAAACAAAAAAAAAAAGGTATCTCTGTGCCAGCTGGAAAAATGAGTATGAATCAGAATGTAATTTGACTTTGATGTATTATTTTCATCTTAGCTGGTGCCGTAGGCCCACTTATTAACCCAGAACACTATACCACCAAATTTTAAAAGATTCAAATAACCTAAAACTTTTTTGATGTGAGACACTATTCAGGAGTGTATAAGAACGTGCCTCTGCTGGTAGCGAGCAGTATTTTACTTGTCGACACTTTATTTAATTGTTCTTTATTCATAACAAACGATAGTCTGAGAACGTTTGCACTTGCTTTTAGCCATTCACTTTTTAATATATGCCTCTGTATTTATATTCTTTGTTTGTGAGATGGTGTTTTCCTTCTTTTATGTCGTTACTTTCTTGTATCTGCCTCTTAAGCTGCCTCTTTGACCTGGTTCTCAATTGATTCACCTGGTTAAATAAAGTTTAAAATAAATAAATGTATGAAACATATCAAAACAAGGACATTTTCACATATGAAAAGGATGAACGTTCAGAAATGTGCCCAGTTCACTTTTATAATGCATATAAATGGGCCAATCTCCCGTTCTATTCATCACGTTGTACAGTAGATCCGTGAGTCTGGAGTTTTATTGTTTGCACAGATGAAATCAGCATGAGGCAGAGGATATTGACTGTCTTTGTGTGTCTGCAGGCCATAGTGTGATTATTTCTTTTACTTTTTTTTTAACAAGTTGTACTTTGCTATTAGAAGGCTTGTTAGGCAACTAAAAACTCTAGGCATATAAACACTTCTAATCTATGTTTATGTAAATCATTGCACCATATCTAGTTTTATTGTATATTCACATTTTTAATTAGTCAGACATGCAGTTGCATGAAAACACAATACTTTAATATTGTCTCAACATATTATAGAAGCCATTTGAACAATGGTGACACAAAATCCATCTAAAATGTTCCCTTTTTAAAAAAAAACCATATTTAATTCCTGAACATTATTGAACACTAATTCCACCATTGACAATTCAAAAGTGTTTACATTTATATGTTAGACATCATGTTGACATCCTAGTGGCAAAGGATGGTTAAAACTGCAGCCTGGTCAACAAATAGTTAATATTCAATCATAAAACTCACACAGCCCTGCTTCACCCTCAGGACTAATAATCCCTTGTAAAATCACAATATAACTGTCAGACAATGGAAACTTCTGCCACATATTCAGAACTGTGTCACTGTCACCATAAAAACTATCCACAAAATCTAAATCCTTAACTGTGATACCTAAAATCTATATGCTGCAGCGTCGTACAGAAAATGTCCTCAGGACCATGCATTAGTCTTTGTATGTATACATATATATGTATACAAACATTTCATCACGACCAGTGCGTGCTTCCACAACGTAATAATAGAAATTGCCAGAGTTATCAGGTATTGGACTTCTCGTTCTCTGACGGATACAAGCTACACACAGTCAGTCTTCATTATCTGAATACTGTAGATTATGCATCAGCCTGTGTCTGCAACACGGGGAGTGCCGAGTTATGTGCATTACAGAAAGGTTACAAATTGCCATCTCTCCAATATGTCAACAGATGATTGTAGAAAAATAATTGCTGCAGTATTGATTGTCGGTGTGCCAACGCAGTCATTTTGAAGAAGTATTCCTAATTTGTAGCGGCAAATGTGGATGACGATGTACACGCACAGGTCGCCACAGTCAAGAGCCAGAGGAGCAGAGAAAAGCATGAAATTGTCTGCAATTTGAAACCGTGTTAGGAATTTATGAAGTGCTAAAATGTTTTTTTCCCCGGGGAGAGTCCAAGCCAGCTGCCTGTCCCACTGTTAGCCATTTAGCACAGAGCCTTCGGGCTCGTCACCAGGCTGAGATACACACATATGAATACTGTATAGTTATTTTTGTCTGAAATATCAACATACAAACAGTCTGTTTCTCATATAAACACTGAGGTCCTGATTGCAAACGAACATCTGCTGGCTTCTTCGCGCTGAAATCAAACAGCTGTAGATTACTTTGAGGCTAATTGGTCCAACATTGACATTTATTACCCTCCTCTCGTCCCCCAGAGAATGCTCTCGCATAAACTGCATGTAACGTCATTCTCTTTACTGTGATGTGAATGTGAATATGATCAAGGCAGCTGACCTTATTTCATAATTGATAGTAGTTTATGTTAATTTTATGTTCCCGAAGTCCCAGGGATAGGAACACAGTGATGAATCCAAAATGACTGGTCATGTTGTGCAAATTGAGATGCTTCGAGTAAATGATGTTTGAGGAATACACATTCATGCGTTCTAGTTTTTGTCATTGGAGATTGATATTTTTTCATAGTGAAGTACTTAACCAGTTGGCTCCAGCCACCTCTGCGACCCTCACAGGTTAAGCACTATAAATAATGGATTGATGGAAACACAGGAAGAAAAAGGGAAACATTTTAAAGTCTCTGCTCCAGATTTCATGTTTAGAAATACAGTGTATTTAAGCACACTTCTTAATTAGCACGAAGTTAGAGTTAAAGGACCAGTGACTAAGAATTAGTGACATCTAATGGTCAGACTGCAGATTGTACCAAAATGGAAGACTCCTTTGTTCACCCCTCCCATTTCCAAGCAGGTTACGGACATACAGTGGCCTTTATATACTAGAAAGAATCATGTGCGTAGTAAGCTTCTGCTTCAAAAACATTTGGTTTGCTTTGGCAGATTTGTCTGAAAGTACACATACAAACAATATGTATGTTACGTATGCATAGTATATTCAATTTCTGCCAGTAGACTTTTCTAAATGTTACATGCAGGACCTTTAAAATCTCATCTGTATCCAATTAAGTAGCTATGATCAAATGCATAACTAGAGTAAACCTGTAAACAATGCTACGACATAATAAAAACAGTGGTAACACATGATGGTAAAAGCAAATCTTTTGTGTTTTTGTCTCTCTTGCAGTTTTCAGTGAGGACCTACATTCCACCTTATACTTTGTCAATGCATCTTTGCAAGAGGTAGTATTTGCCAGCACCACAGGGACCTCAGTGCCCTGTCCTGCTGGTGGCGCTGCACCTGCCTCACTGCGCTGGTACCTGGCGACTGGCGAGGAGATCTACGATGTCCCGGGCATCCGCCACGTACACCCCAATGGAACCCTCCAGATCTTCAACTTCCTGCCATCCAGCTTCAGCAAGCTGATCCATGACAACACATACTACTGCACTGCCGAGAACCCTTCTGGCAAGATTAGGAGTCAGGATGTCCACATCAAAGCTGGTGAGTCCACAGAGCAGAGGTGTTATACGAGTACAATCTGTAGCAAAAGTGAGACAATTTGTATGAGCTGCACCAGGAGAAGATGATATGAAAATCACAGTTCATTGTGGGGGGATCTATAGTTATATTAAACAAATACCTGAATGAATAATGCAATTATGAGTGACGGTAAATACATAAACTCTATTAATCTTTGGCACAAAAACAACTCAAACCCAGAAAGACATGATTTTAATAAACGATTGATCTTAGTTTGAAGGATGGATATCTTGAGTAGAAGTGATCATGACTCTCCATCACAGCAGTGGTGACCAGCCCTCATTTGTGCTTAGAGTATTTAGAACTGAAGATTGGACGACACCTCATACTTTTTACTATATTTATGTTGTGTGGACACTTGGTTACTGCTAAAATTTTGTTGTACATTGTACATTGTGCAATGAGAATAAAAGGATTCTGATTCTGAGGGGAAAAAACTCTCATCCTCTTGTATTATATGTAATATATATATACACTGCTTCACAAATGTATTAGCCCACCACCCAAAGCCTCAGCTGCCCTAAAATTAACACCATCGGTAATTATCAAAATAATCAGATAATAATCAAATAAGCAAATCGAAGCAACAGACCAACAATGTATTTTTGGTGAAGCTTTATGCTGCTACATTCAAAAAGAATGAGAATCAATCCAGTTGATCAATTCTATATGTGTGAATCCAGTGTAATGAAGAGTTCCTTCCCTTTTGCTTCCACCTCTGTTAGGCCTTGCAGTTAAATGTTTTTTTTTCCTAGTTCCTTAATCCAAGGGGTGCTTTCGCTTTACCCAAAAATGAAAAAAATTAATGCACAGTGATGTATTTTGATTTCAGATGAATAACCCATTGGACCATGTGCATGTTTTTTGCTCAACAGTTTCACGGGAACCCTACACAGTAAGAGTGGCTGACCAGAAGGCTATGAGAGGCAATGTAGCCGTCTTCAAGTGCATTATCCCTGCTTCTGTCGAGGCCTATGTCACTGTTGTATCATGGGAGAAAGACACTGTTTCACTCAACTCAGGTAAGTTGCTTTGACAACAAACAGATCTCTTAGTGCCTCAACATAAACCCACAGAGTTAACCGATGAAAACTGAGATGAGTGTGTAACGTGTCAAGTGTAAAATGCCAGCATTAATATTCAAATGGCTAATGATGTTTGTCACTTTGTGTGTGGTGTATCTCAGTTATTGAACAGCAGAGAAAAAATGTTTTATCCCAAATTTTCACAAAGTGAGAGGTGTATATGTGTTGCCTTCTTTTGGCTGTTTATCTAAGCCCCCTCCCTCCCCTCCCTCCTCTGCTCCACTCTGCTCTGCACCGTGCTCTTTGGACACTGTGTTCTGTTTCACTGTGACTCATCTTCTTACCTGTTTGCTGTCGTTGTCTGCCATTACCGGGGCTCTGCAGCTCATCTGTGCAGTCTTGTCTTCTCACTAGCCAGAGGATGTTGCTAACTGTCACGCTGAATCACAGAGCCTCGCTCTCCTATGCACACTGCAAGCCAACTCCATTTTGAGTCCAGCAAGGGGTAAAGTGGAACAGTTTACATAGCATCATTGACCTAGTTACCCTCCTTGTCTGACTCCAGTGGCGCAGCATGATAACGCAAGAAACCAGAACATTCTAGGGGCTGGATTTTTACTCAAGTTAAATGGGATGCTTATCTATTTGATTGCTCTGTATACTGCCCGCTGGCTGATTTTGCTTCATACTGGGGTGTTCAGGGACCTTTAAGTGAGCACTTTATGTCATTTGACGGGGGCAGAATCTGGGACGGTGTTTTGGTTGCATTTTAAATGTGTCTGCCCAAGCATAAAGATGTGTCGTCTGATCCATGCAGGCGACTTATTTACTCAAGGTTTCTCGCTGCAAGCTGCTGGTAGAACACTTTGCTTAATGTCATGGTGAGCGGGCAAATATACAGCATGCAGATATGATTACGATCTGTAAATGAAATGAATCGTGTTGACGAGAATTAGAGATGGGTTTTTTTTCAGCCCATTTGTTGTTCAGTTATGAGGATAAAACGCTGTAAAATATCTTGTCTTACATCACTGCATTGGGGCAGCCATGGCCATGTTGAGGCTGGGTACCCCTGCTCAGTGGCTGCTCACTGCTTCTAATTCTAGGAAGGTTCCTAGTAGAGGATCGGTTAAATGTGGAGACAGAATTTCCCTCAGTGATTAATAAAGTATAAGTATAAACAAAGATACAATTGTCCAATGTTTGGGTAGTTCAAGAATTGTGTGGTAAACAATGTGGTAAAATTCTTTCTCATGATTAGAGAAACCATGTGAAATCTACCATTTTAAGTGCATCTAAGAGTGAAGTTGTATATTACGGCCTTATGGACTCCAAGGAGCAGGACCTGCTGGGTAACATGAAGGGCTCTTAAAGGTAATGAAAACACAACAATTTTAGTTGATCATAAATTAATGTAGACATAAAATGAACCAGCTTTTAGCCCTGTGTCAGCTGGGATTGGCATCAGCACCCCCCACGACCCCCATGTCATGTACAGGATAAAGTGGTAGAAGATGGATGGAAAAAAAGAAATCAGTTCGATGCCCCACTTTCTAAACACTGGACCATTTCTACAGTAGATACTCAAATGCAAGATTAGGAATCACATTTAAATCGCAGCCTTCCTGATTTGCCGACTGCAATTCCAATTTGAAAACGATTTATTGTTTAGCCCAACTGTTTACTGAAAAACCAGTCCTCGCCGGTGATTTCTTAAATCAGCTCTTATTGTCATGTCAAAAACAACGTTTTTCCTTTTGTCTCCAGCACGTCTGGCAGCCTATAGAATATGCAGTGACTTTTTGATGGATTATACTGGATGATCTGCGTTTCCTTTTGAGTTCTTTCACAAGTGTTCAAAAGAACAACGATAATGGATTGTCTGTGTTTATTCCAATAAGTATTGCGGCAGGCCAGTGCTGTCAAAAGCATGAGCACACGGTCAAAATCACTGCTGCTCCATGATAAATATTTGATGGTAGATTCTGATGCATGAGCGGGTTCATTTCGCACTGTTATGGAGAGGGTATGTTTACTTATGGAGCGAGGGTTAGAAGGACGTGGCGTGTGCGCGAGCGTGTTTGTATGTTTTTGCATGAGACCGTAAGGAGGCCGACAGGGCTTCTTGACAAAGGTAAGTGGGTGCAGTTTGACCAGCCTAGTTTCCTGACTCCTTCTTTGGCGTTTGTTTGCTTTTGTATTTTTAAAATTTTGTATAAAAGGAGACTTGTTCTCAGTGGACACAAAATAAAACTATCAGAGTCACACTGAAATAATAATCTTAGATCTTGTTGGCAACAGTAACATCAAGGAAGCTCTCATTAATAATCTCACATTGAGCATCACAATGTGACGAAGAACTCGGCGTATTTCTATTGCAAAGTCGCAAAATAATCACTTATATTTCTAGTGGTAAAATCTTTGGCTAGTGTGTTGACTTATAATATTTATTTCCATGCACAGTTTAGATGCATTGGTTCCATCTGCTTGTTGAAGATCTATAAATGTCTAACTTTCACAGAGAAGACACAGAGAAGGTTTAAATCACGGCCGCAAAATCTCTGAATATCTACTGGTTCACATTCGGGTAAAAAATAGATGCATAATTACAGACTGGGGACTGTCTTAATTAATCAGCTGTGATTGAAAAGTTAATTACAATATGAATTACCTCTCCGAATGAGGACTGCTTAGTAGTCATTTGAAGCGGCCTGTTTTCAATGTGAATGAGCACCACGCAAGCTCACTGGGTCCTAATGTTGCCACTAACATACCATTAACCTGTCATGAATTTTAAAATGGGTCTCACAGCATGAGCTTTCAAATGCCCGGCTCCGATCTCCTCGCCGCTTTTGATAAACAATTGACAGCGCTAATAGAGAGATGAAAGAGGCAAAAACAGAAAGAATGGGGGAGAGGAGGAGCTGAGCTGTGTCCTACTGTGTTGCTACCAGAGTTTAATATGATGGACCTTTATTTAAGGCTTGTGTGTGCGTGTGGATGTGTGTGTGACATGCACCGTGTTTTTTAATTTGATATGCTCCCGAGTTTGTGTCAAGTGGCCATGGTTTTGAAAAGGCTTGCTGTGTTTGTGTGTGTGTGTTTCTATCTATCTACCTTTTGTCTTTTAACATTCATAATATGAATGAGCTAAATAAGCTATGAGGTCTTGGTTACAGACATGAGTTTCAGCAAAATGAGTGCTCTGATCCTGAATAAGCACACAAAAAAATATTGTTGGTGAGACCTTGTCCTCTCCTTTAAGATTCATATATACAGTATATATAGGAGGGAATTAGAGGATAAATCCTGTGTCTAAATGCCTAAATGCAGAGTATTATACTCAGAGCATTAAATGCATTATAGTCTAGTCACCTCAAGGTTGATTCTGTCCGTCTGTAACTACCAATTGTCTGTGTTCCACAGAGTGAGCACATATTGACGTTGTGTACATTTTATGCCTTTTATAGAAGTATTAGTGTTGACTCGCACAGTGCCTCGCTCTGCGCTTTTCATGCGTGTCTCAATATTGGCATCCATTTCTTTAAGTGTAAGCATCGTGCACATGAAAAGACTGATGTACATTAATTAGTTTTTCAAATTTGGGTGAGCACAGGTTGAGGTGATGATCATAAATAAAGGAGAGATATGTTTTCTTATTGAAATGATCATCATTCCCAGTAAACACATCTTCCTTACCTTTTATGTTCACCTTTATGTGATTACTTTACTTTTGGATAGTCTGTGAATCCCACTTCTGGAGTTGATAATAATTATGAACATTATGAATTCTGGACATTTATCTTAATATTTTTAGGAAAATGTGGCAACAAACGTTTCTTCATCTCAAATGAGCTTCCATTGACTATATTTGGGATTTTGTCAGCATTTGGCTCAAACAATTAATTAAACAAATGGCCTACATTTATTTGAGTGTGTAGATTTTACACAACAAAGCTAAGATTAAAATGCTAAGGCAATACTAGACCAAATTATCCAGTTAGAAGCCTGACACAACTACAGATTAGGAGATGTGGGCCAGGCAGACAGCCTGGATAATGCCCCAGGAGAGGAGAGGTGGAAAGAGGTATTCTGGGGTGAGAAATAGAGGAAGAAAAGAGGAATTATATGGGGAAGTCTCCTCCGTCCTAGAAGAGATTGCGTTTCCTCCTTAAAACCAACATACAGGCCTTTCATTCCTGAAGATTAGAGCAAAGACGTAGGATGAAGAGCTTTATTTTGTCTTAGGACAGACTCAGTGTGAAGGGTGTTTCCAAAAGTCATTCCCTCCTCTTGTACAGTATGTGTTAAAAGTAAAAAATAACAATGTTATGCATTAACAATATACAGTTTGCTTTGTTTGGTGAGGAGTGAAATGGCTTAAAGCCTGCTGCTAGTGGTCGGAGGCTGAAATACAACACATCGTCACTGTTGAGAATATTTCGTATATATTGATACAAGCATCAATACAGTGGCTTATTTTTGCATCGGTAGATACGTTTTATTTCGTATTTAAATTGTTAATTTCAAAGCGTTAACAGCGAACTAAGCAGTCACTCTATAGCAGTATCTATAAGTAAATAGATAAGAAATCTCCCCTATATATTGATATAATAGAATTTTGTATATACAAATTTACATGCAAGTTGACTTCTTTCATATTGAGCTTCTCTTCTCTTCTCTTCTCTTCTCTTCTCTTCTCTTCTCTTCTCTTCTCTTCTCTTCTCTTCTCTTCTCTTCTCTTCTCTTCTCTTCTCTTCTCTTCTCTTCTCTTCTCTTCTCTTCTCTTCTGTGACCTCCTTGGCACAGTACCCCTGTCAATTTCCCCCCTGAATGGAAAATGCTGTTTTTTTTATTATTTGCTTTATGCAAATAAGTCCATCCAATACTCACAGCATCAGTGAAACGATCTGCAGATACATTTTTCTGTCACGCTCACGTCGGCTGCCTCCTAACTGTGCGTTTAGCATTTAAGCGATGAAAGTGCCTCAGCACTGCTGCAATTCTGTTCAGTCTTCTCTCGTGGGTTCTTGTGAGTGCTTATAGGGGCTAATTAAACAGTTTGCTCGCTAATAGAATCACAGACCTAACCAGCCACCAGCTCAGTCACTGGAATGTTAAGGATGTCTTCAAAGAGGCTGTTGTAGGTGTTGGGTTTACAGCATCAATGCTCAGCAGGAATTTATCATGCCAGTGATGTCCTACCACCTCCATTTTTCACTGAGATTGACAGTGAGGGCACTGAGAGGGAGACGAAGACAGGGCTGTAAATTCCACACACCCAAAGTCAGGCCAACCTTGAAAAGAGGGCACGTTGGTAGAATTGAGTTTAGGGGGAATGAAGATGCAAAGAAATGAGGAAAGGGAAGATTAGAGGCAAGAGAGTTGGCGAATCAAGTGAATAAAACAGAGGAGATTTAAAAGGTGGAGTGGAGGAGAATGGGCGAGGCTTTTTCTTTGGTAAACAAGGGACTGCATCACATTAGACACAGTCCTTCCCCTGAGCATTTTCCCTCTTTTCTTTCCTTTCGCACTTCTCTTTCCTTTTTAGCTCCACACCCACTGTGCCCCTCTTATTCATCCTCCTCCTCCTCTCTCCAGATTTCTCTCTGTCTTTCTCACAAAACACAGTTTATTGATCTTGTTGTCAGGTGGCTGGAAAATAGGTCATGGCTCAAGCTGTCGTCGTCCCTGCATGGAATCACACACCACTATTTCAGACCAAGTTCTGAATATTAACATGTACACGTGCACGTATAGTGCATACATGTATAGTATGGCTACAGTCTGAATATGTGTTAACAGCTGTATGCATGCGGCTCTTTCACATGCTGCTCCACCCATCACACAGAGAAACGCTATGAAGACAACAGAGCCTATCATCTCACACACACAGATCAGCAGTTAGTGAAATGCTGACCCTTGTCTTTTGCTGCACCCACTTTTCCCCTGTCCACTCACACACAGATGCCTGAAAGCAGAGGGAGATGGGGTGCTTATTGTTTGCACAGATTGCATGTGTATGTATACTGTTTCTATTTTGATTTAAGTGAGTGACAGTATGCAATGTGTGATACTGTCAAATAGGAGGTGTTTTGTGTGTGTGTGTGGGGGGGGGGGGGGGTATTTCTTCAGTATCCTGAAGAAAGAAAGAAGGAAAGAAAGAAAGAAGTGGAAAAAAAAAAATCAATAGTTGTGTGCATTAATCACAATGCTGCCACAGAGAATTATGGGAACATGAGCTCAAGGATGCATTTTGTGCGGTTGCAACATATGAGTGCTGTGTGAAGGGGAGTTTGGGGAATTGGAAGAGGACGAGACCCTTTTAGTAAGAAGTGAGGTTGGAGTAGAGATGTTTGCTCGAGGGTGGGGGTGTTTTCATAATGTATCGTGTGGACAGTGCGTCTCACTCTTATTTATTGTTACTTTGCCCACATTGTCTTTTGTGCGGCTCACTTCAAACCAACCGTCATTCAATATTGTTTCAATTTTTAATTACCTGCGATTGCATTGTTTTTTTGAAAGCTGTTCTCGTCTGTGTTTTTGTGATTTATGGCTCACAGTTTTAGTATTTTTTTTCATGCATTTATTTTACATCTTCCCTCAGATATCGGATTGCCATTTTGAAAGAAGAAAGCAGAGCACTCCTCTGACTTTCTGTTTGAGCTATTGCTGTTTGAAGTCTCCATCTTAGCTGCGGTGAAGGCTTGAGGACGTGATACATATTTGATAAGGATCGATAGAAGGGCTACTGAGACAGAGATGGGGGGGAAATCAATCTTGGACTGGGCTTCCCAAAAGCATCTTAAGCCTAAGGTCGTCTTTGGTGTGTCCTTCTACTTGTTTGTTCTAAAACAAAGTGTGAATTTAAATTATTTCTTGCTTTAACGTTGTCTTCCATTTCACATTGGTAGAGGAAGAGGAAATACCAGCAGAAAGACTGTTCCCTGCTCTCAAATTTGCTTTGTGCTTTTTTTCCCTTTGCTTTCTGTGTTATATTAAGCCATCTACTGTCACCCTAATCACTATGCACATAAAACAATAAAGCAATCTATTTAGTGACGGGAGACTGAACAGCAGACAACATTTTGGCACTGAGGCTGTGATTCCCAGCTGATACTCCATACGGATAGACAAAATCAACAACTGTTGAAGCAGGCAGCCTTCCATCAGTGTTTACTAATAAACTGTAGCAATATGGCAGCCATTAGGCTGTTTAGGCAGGGAATGATTAGAGTGGTGATGGCCGGGCACATTGGGAGACTGAACATGCTCTCATCTTTAATAGGCAATTTAGCTTCCTGTGATGAGGGGGAGTCCCTTTGTTTTCAGCTTGGATTGAAGGCAGAAGCTTGAAAAAGCACTGTTTTGGTAAAGTGTGTCATCATTACACCGCATTACAGTTATGTTTTTATATTTCATGCCTCAAATAGTTACACATGTATGCAATTTCAGACGAAGCCAGTGCTGAATACCAAGATTACAGTTAGTTTAGCTATAATGTGGATAATAAGCATGATTTTTTTATTCCATCTTGAGAAAACTTTTGATAATTGTCACTTGACTTAAAGGGCCACTTCACCCAAAATGATACAGTTTTTATATTTGGGCATCAGACAGTGGATCTGAGATGTATGTCTGAGACAATAAAAGCACTACACTGCTCTTTACGGCGTCAAGTGTTATAAGTAAAAGATCTGAAACAAATCCCCCCCCCCCCCCCCCCCCCCAAAAAAAAGAAATAGTTACGAAGCAGCGTGATCGTGCCTTCTTCTTGGTATCAATGCTGTCGGGTGCAGGACTTGAGCTGGTAATGAAGTATCAGTGGAGTAACATTTGGGTGGATTGAACCTTTAATGAATAGCATGATACTCAGCCTGATCAGCGCTTTTTCTGCCCTTTGATAATGGATTTGATGAAGTTATATATAGTTACATTACATTACATGTCATTTAGCTGACAATGTTATCTAAAGCGACTTACATTGTTCAATTCTCACATCTGAGAAAGGCAAGTAGCATTAAGGGCCTTGCCTAAGGGCCCACATTGGATATTAGCTGACCTGCCCTGACCGGCATTTGAACCCCAGCCCTCCACACCGAGGTCTGTGGACTATACCACTGAGCTATACCATAGTTATGCAATTGAGCAGAAAGAGATTTAGAGTTTTCACTTACCGTGAGGATAAAAGTAGCACAACTATAAGTCAAATAGTAGATTTAACTAGATCTACATGAAGACGGTAACTTCCACAGATCCACAACACAAGATTAAATGGTGGAGCAGTTTTTTCTGCAGGTTTCTGTTCACTCAACACATTTAAAAGTGAAAGTGCAATGTGTGTAAATGACACTTACTTAATTTTATTAATAATTATAAAATAAATAATACAATAATATTTAGTTATATAGAATCAGGACATTACAAGACTATACATTTTATACAGTGCTGCAGAGCAATACAGTAATTAGCTTATAAAAGAGATCGAATTGTGTATATAGTTGGGTATAGTTCACTCAGGGGAGATGTTTCATGCAGCCACAGAGCTTATGGATGACTAAAGTACAACACTTCTGAAAATGGACTGGAGATGGGCCAGAATGAGTCTGGCATCAGGCCAGGACACAGATTAGTAATAAGCAGGGGTGTGAGATAATTACAGCCAGAACAAGCAATTCATTTCTGTTTATAAACTGTTGGATGAATATGGCAAACTCCTGTGTCCCTGTTTGTATGCGCATGTGTTACAGTATTACTGACACGTGGCATGGTTCACGGAGGAATTAGCCCATATGATCCCAGCTCAAGTGCTGGGGGAATTTTGGAGACAAACCAGTGTGCACAGTCACATACCATAATGCAATGATGTCTCATCCGAACATGGAAGTGTCTGATTGGAGTAAAAAAAAGAAAAATAAATAAGAAGGCACTTTATCACATGACTGACCTAATAAGGATTTTTCACAATTTCATAATCGTCTGGACAGGAATCGGAGGGAAAGATGTGACTTAATGAGTTAATAATGATGCTACAATCATCTATACATTATAAATATGTCTCAGGGAGATCAATGGGAAATCAGTGCTGAAAAACCAGACGGCCTTAATAAATAACTGGGTGTGGACTTTGACAACATTGACCAGACACTTAGTGTCACATGAAAGCTGTCATTTTCTTGGATTATGGGAAATGTAGGATATAGAGTGTTTGAGGGCTTGACCCACAAATAGCCAAGAGCACTCATCCTGTGCTGCCTCGATTTGGACCAGTGTCTCACGTATTTCATATAAATCCACCAACTTAATATTATGGAAACACTAGCAGCAAGCATTCGGCTTCTTGTGGATTGTGTTTTTTTTGATTTACATGAATTGTGGCTGGACGAAAAGTTGAGAAGATTTCAGAGTTTTCAAATGGTTTTCAGAGGTACTTCAGCAGAGACATGCAACAATCAAGTATCTTATGAGGAAACACAGTTCATGCCTGACAAGAGAATGTTAAAATGAATTAGAATGATGATTGTGTTGAGGAATCTTTTTTAGAATCGCGTTTTGGTTGTATAAAAAAACTTGGGTGCTGATACGATTTATGTTGATTTATGTTTATGTACATGGCTGTAGACAATAACCTACATATGAGTCATATTTTCAAAATCAGTGCAAACCTTGTCAGTCACTTAGACAGTTATCTAAACTAGCAGCTACATTTGCCCCACTAATAATACAATAAAAAATACAATGAATACAATCAGGCCAAGTAGAAAACAAAGTATTATTTTTCCAGAGCTTGTGCTGTAAGAAAATAAAATAATATATTGAGGCCAAAATGAACAGAACCTCTCAAAACAGTGCATAATACAAATGTGAGCCTTTTAAAATGAAACTGACAAACGTCTTTTCAAAACCCTGGATTGGAGATAACGGTGATTAACAGAACAGAATAAATTGGCAACTGTTTTTAACTGTATTGGAACACAATCGTAGAAAAATTTCTGTTTCTGTTCCACTCAAGAGTAGTACATTTCCACTGACTTCTGTGATTTTGACAAATCGTGCTCCGGATTGAAAATGACCAGCTGACTTCACTGCAAGGTGACCCTCAATCTTTTACTTGATGTATGAGGCATCAAGCATCATTATTTTTTCTTCAAGGCTCGTTTTCGCTCCTCTTGCCTCCTCTTTGACGTGAACCTTGAGAAAACACACACACACACACACACACACACACACACACACACACACACACACACACACACACACACACACACACACACACACACACACACACACACACACACACACACACACACACAGACAGACTGGGTATCGTTGCACCTTGTCTTTGACCTCACCTTGCCATTGTGCAGCCAACAACTAAGATTGAAACACCACCTAAACTCCCTGCAGGCTGCTGCTAAGTGGCTGTGGTGAAAACATGTCGCCTGGATGGCTGACACTCAGTCAATTCCTGTCTGAAATGATCAGAACTGTGTTCAGATTCAGCCATGTTATTTTAGTGAGGATCATTTTAAACATTGCCCTGCATTCCGTTCGTGATTCATTCTTAAATGCAAGGGGAGACTTCACGGGGAAACGTTGAAAGGTAGAATGATCTTGCCAGTCGAGCTTTCATTCGTGGCAGTGACGTCACACGGGTGACAACCGCGAGAGGAGTGGCCTTTTGACAGACGCATCCGGCAATCTTCACATCAGCGTAGGAGTTGAGCAAGCCAGTCAGAGCCAAGCACCCATTGCTGCACACGCTTATCACCTGCACACAGCTGCTGTTGCCCCTCTGAGGGAGTGAGTGAAGAGGATGAAGCGATAGGAAAGAAAGAGCAAGAATGAACGGTGTGCCTGAGACAGAGGGTGATTTGTGTTTGCAGCATGACGGCACATTCATGGCCGCAATCCTCTTTAATATAATTTCAGAGTTGTGCATCTGAAAGTTTTTATTCTTCTTCTCTCTTTTTTTTTTTATGTCAGTGTAACCCACATTTGTCATTTTAGATGAACGGAAAGAAAAATGACTGTGTTTGTTTTGATAAATGCAGCATCAACCCGGGAATAGTTAAAATGTGGTGGTTCACAGTGAAAATGTGCTTTGTAGCTCTTGTGAGTATAAGGAGAGAGAGAGCGAGAAAGAGAGAGTGTGTGTGTGTGAGGGAGAGAGAGAGAAAAGCTCAATCTGAATTGATTTCGCTGTTACTTTCTGCTGTACTTGAGTTTCCATAGCAACATGGTCAGGTTCCCTCGGCCTCCTAGGGCAAGTGTTGTCTAGTTCTCCAAAACAAACTCCCCATTTCTCTTTCTCTTTTCCCCTTTCCTTCCTCGGTCTATCTTCTCTCAACAGTTGAAATATTGCGTAGGCTGAAATAGTATATTTTCATCAACCAGGTAAATCAATTAGCACCAACAGACCAACCAGACCTGTGGCTTAATTCAGAATCAGTGATTTTCTTTTCATTTTCTAATGAAACAACAACTGGTATTTCCAGTCAGCAAAAAATAATGGTCCAAAGAACCAATACTTTTTCATCAGACTAACTGTCTAAACCCCAGTGATCTCCAGTTCCAGGCTGATTATCACAGCAAAGGTTCTGCTCAACCACATGACATAGTCTTAATGTGCCGTGCACATATTGCCTCTGCACAAGGAGAATCTAAATGAGCAAATGTACACCATAATGAGGGAGGGTTGAACGGAATTTAATTCAGGATGTCTGAAATGTTTTTGGGACGTGATTATTTCACAGGCAGAGCTTATCAGATCAGGGACGATCATGTGGCAGAAATCTGTTTTAGCTCCAATAAAACTTTATTGCACACGTTTGGGGATAATCAATAAAAAAAGAAAAATGGTGTCAATTGCATGCATGGATTCGATTACATGCACAAAAGTGTGTGAAAGAAGATATTTTAAATGAGGCCTCCTCAAGAGAAAAGATGAATAAAATCCTAAATTGTGTTTTCTGTAGAATCTTCTTCTAAAAACAATATTATCAATATGAGAACTGGAAATGAGTAACAAAAAAAATAGTGGTCTAAAGGAGAGAAAATGCAGATCAGCATTATATGACCATAAGTTATTAGAGAGACTGTATTTGGAATATTTGATCGATTCTTTGTGTGGAAGGGAAACAAGGCAACATGTTCTTTGGGTCTTTTGTTCGAGTGTTGCACTGGTGCATTGCTCTGGATCAGGATGTCAAGTAGCTGCCTATAAATGCAAAATGTTAATGCGCTCTGTGCTGTATTTCAAGTACGCTGCTGTATCTGCTATGGCCTTGGACCTGTCCCAATCTGCTCTGTGTTTTCTTGCTGCAGATCAATGCTAATTAATACACATTTCCCTCAGGGACAGGCGGGCAGCCACGCAGAGAATCAGAAAGCGCCATCACCGGCTATATGCTCGACCGGGCCCATATATGGGGAAAGTAACCTTCAGACATATTTACAGGCAGGAAGTAGTCATGGTGGTGTCGCTGAATAGATAATGGTTTCTCCTACAGTGTGCTTTAATGCAAATCCAGTTCAGATGAAGTTCAGGCACTGTTGTTTTAGCTTCCATTTGGTAATGACACCTTAATGCAGAGACGCAGACATGGTCTCACTTTTGCATTCGGTTGTATGATGCAGAGACTGTACATGGAGTACAGTATAATGTGAGACCTGCTGGTTTTGGGCTTGTTTTGTTCTCCTGTTTCTCATTCTTTTCCCTCTCCATCTCTCTTTGAAATGCACTGTTAAAATAAATGAACAAAAAAAATTGAAGATCTGTTTTTGTGTGTGCCTGGCGGACAGATAGGCACTGTATAACTAGCCGTTTCCTCTGAAGTAGGGAGAAATCTATTTGCTTGTAGAAGCTGCTTGCATAATCCTTTAGTTACACTTGCCAGCTGTGAGCAAAGATACAGCACTGAGGGATTTGGCATGAATATCATTGGGAGGACAAAGAAATGAAACTGATAAGTGTTTGTGCACAGGGTCCTTTGCATAATCCAGGATAACCCATAATCTGAGTTCTTTAAATTCATGCTTGAGTAGATGCGGTGAGAAGCCATTAATTAGAACATAGTGTTGAGAAAAATTGGTTTGTCCAAAAATAACTAGAGCACTGGAGCTACTCTGGCATCAGAGATCAGGCTTAATTTGCTTTAACGATCAAGTTTTGAACCCAAAACACACTGCGGAATGAGTGATGACGTATATCGTTTTAGAGAAAAGCCTTTACTGAGAAATGTGCTATATGTAGGCATTCTCATGGCTATCATTTGTGTGTTACATTTCCATATGTTCTGTACAGTCTGGCCTTGTTTTGGTTAAAACCCCTATGAGAGGATTATGGATCTTTCTCTCTCTCTCTTCCTGCCTCTCCCGCTCTCTCTCTCTCTCAGCTGCATATCCTCCCTTCTCTCCCTCCTTCCTTCAACACTATACACAGCAATCAAGAAAAAACACATCACTCAACAGCTTTCAATACATCTGTCCTTTCTCTTCCCACCTCTCAGCGTGTTTGTTTGCTCAGCCTCCTCAGCCTTGGCGCCTGCATCTTATTCTTCTGTGCATGTGTTTCAGATAGTAATGGACAACTGTTGAAAACTAACATGAAATGCCAACGGACTGCGATGTCTGTGGACCCTGAGGTTGCCATGTCCACACGCGTAAAGGGTACAATAAAACGACATATATGCTGAAAGTTCAAACACGTACACATACAGTGTGTAAGAATTAGTGACATCTCATGGTGAGACTCGTCCACTCACTCCTCCCCTTTCACAAGTGTGTCACGGAACTATACTGTGGCCGTTGCACAGCAACAATTATTTAATTCTTCTTGAGAACATTAAAAACACACACACTCTGTCTGGTTTGGGCATTGTATTGGCCTCTGTAAAGCAAGGCCCTCGCCTAAAGTACCTAAAAATGCTTATTCTAAGGCTACAGATTTATTTAAAGCGATAATACAAACATGTGTGCTTGAGTAGTTGATTCATTTCTGACAATAATCTCCCCTTAATGTTACACACTGGACCTTTAAAACTGACTGTAAATGTTTTATTTTATTCTTTATTTAATTTTATAGCAAAAGTCTAAGGTAAATCATTTGTTGGGGACATATTCAATCGTAAAATAACATTTACACTCTGTGGTGAGTATGTTCAGCAGCAGGACAGGGGTAAAATACACAGCACGCAAAATACATGTATAATGTGCTCATCTTTCAAAGTATTCCATTTTTTTTTACATTTTCAAAATGAATGGGTTTTGACAAGAAAGAAGCTTTGTGACGCAGAGGAATAAGAATTATGAGGCTTTGGTGACACACAGGCAATATTCAGCCAGATTGACTTATTGTTGGTTTTGGCGTTTTTATAGGATTTCATATTACAAACACAGTTAGCGTTCGACTGCCAGTCGCTGTAATTGCAGTCGTGCAAATCAATGGAACTTGAAAAGTCTAGATGTTTTTTTTGTTATTGCAGAGGATCCACCCATACAAAATGGCTTCAGCCTATGTTTACAGTGTGTCTCTTGTGCCCAAATAGCATTAACATTTCATTGTCCAGGGGAAACAAAAGAAATGATGAAAAATGGTGGAGGGACTAAAATATTGATGCGTTTGTGAGGTAAATGGCTCCAAACCTGAGTGAGAGGTTGAAAATGGGAGCTGCAAGGAGATCGAGCAAGGCAAAGAGGGGAAGAAATCTCTTGTAAAGCTGTGCTCTGAGGGGCTTGGGTGCATAATCAATGGAGTGAAGTGTGTGTTGTATCTGCGGTGTCGAGTCGGCTTTAGAGAAGACAATCCTATTTTTACAGGGACTGTTGCTATGCTTCTGCAGCTAGAAAAAGGCAGGGAGCATCCACCCAGGGGTCGTATCACACCTCTGAAGTGGACGGAAGAAAAAAGAGGGCTCGAAACGAGGGGAGCTGCTTCTACTAGGTGACACATTAAATTGATTATTGATGATTTGATCCATTATACACTCAAAGAAATGTGTTGACACCAGCAGGGATGGACTCATTTCTTTTTAGGTGTAGGTGTGAATGCAGTGACTCACACATGCTCTCTGGCAAAGAAAAGGAGTGTCTTTTAACTATTCATTAACTATTTCATTATTTACAAATGAATAACTGACTTCCAAAATTCAAAACTTAAACCAAATTGTGCTTGACAGTATTGTAGTTTAAAGAAAATGCAGCAAAGCCACATAATGGAGCTTCAGTGAGATCAGTTAATCACACGTAATGTCAGTCCGTCAGTGTGGTTGGTGCTTTTCTCAAAATAAAGATAAACACTTTTCTTTTTATTATTTTGTGTAAACACGCCGATAAACTGATGCTTACAAAAACAACATTGCAAGATTATTAATCCCGAACAAGTCCGTCAAATTGTGTTTTTTTTTTTTTTTGTCCAGATGTTGTCTATTAGTTGTCAGATTAGGAAGAGTGGTGTTGGATTAGCCAATCCAGAGCCAGAATCATTTTCGATTAGATTATAGTATATGGACATCTGGGTCACTGCGGTGGCTCTGCTCAAGCAAAATAACATTAAGTCAGTGTTACACGGCAAGACAGTACACAGACTGTAATCAGCAGCCAGGCAGAGAGAGGATGACAGCATTAGGACAGCGATGGATGAGAAATACTTTGTTTTTTACAACTTCACCATTACAGGACAGCGACAGACTGCACAACAAAGGCAGTGGCGCTCGCAAATGTCTGTATGAAATCAGAATTACAAGCAAACTAGGAGGTTTGCTGTCACATTATACAAAGCCAGTATATGCAGTGATTTGAATCGTGGTTAGGTTGAGGTTAGGGTTAGGCAATAATTGGTTGAGGTTAAGGATAAGGCTTTGTTTAGGTTGTCCAAGTGAATGGAAGTCAATGCAGTGCCCTAAGTAGAATAGTTGTGCGTGCGTGCGTGTGTATAGAAGGTGATCAGGCCTGCAGTGCAGACAGCGCTGTCTGCTAATAATAATGGTTATTTTCTCCTCCTCTCTCTCTGTGCTCAGCGTTTGTGCCCAGGCCTCCTGGCAGATAGATGTGCAGAGATTACACCTTCTAATTGGTGCTAGCGGCTGTGGGCCAGCGTAGTTCAGCGTAGTTTAGTGCTGTGCAGTCTGTTTTTTTTATTTTTTTTTTATGTCGTGTGGGTTTGTAATCATGAAGATAATTGTATGTGTGTAGTATGGCAGTGGATTGTACAAGGCCATAAAAAGGACATGTGATCATGTGGGAGGCCTATTAGAAATAATAAATGGTTCTCAATTGTACCTTTTTTTTCCGACCAAATGTAACTTCACCCGATTGCTGATCTTAGTGTTTTATATTAAATATGTGATTAATTATGTTGACTTGTACATTACTTTCTATAGGCAAATATGTTAAAAGGGCACACACGGGAATGAGCTGTACAACTTATCAACAGCGACTGTCTTAGTTTTATGTCTGAAAGTATGTGGTTGTTGAAAAATTTTGAAGAAAATTGTGTCACCAGAATATTTATTTTCTACAAAACCTTTCTTATTTTAAATTTAGAAATGTTCGATGAAAAGTATATCTATAATTACGGTAAAATAAAAATGAAAGACTAGTTTGTTGACAACTGCTGGATGTGCCTTGAATTGCCCCTGGGGATGAATAAAGTTTAATTGAAAAATTAAGTTTATTAGGATCCCCAATCCATTAGCCACATAAACACTGTAGGCAAAGGCTACTCCTCTTTGGGTCCACATTTACAATAACAATTAAAGAAATAGTATAATACAATGCAATACATCCACAAAAGAGAAATTGTATCTGCAGTAGGGCTGCAACAAGTATTAGATTAATCAATTATTAATAATATAATCACATATTTATTATAATTATAATTGAAATAACGTTCAGCTTCTTAAATGTGAATATGTTCCGCTTTTTTTGCTCCATATCACAAAGAAATCATTAAAATTGAATAATTTTTGGTTTGTGGACAAAACGAGACGTTCAAGTACGTCATCATTTCCAGGTTTGGTAAACACTGAGGAACATTTTTCAACATGTTATGACATTTTATGGCACAAACAGGTACTCGATTAATGGAGGCAATAATTGACAGATTAATTGTATAAGATAATAGTTAGCTGCAGCCCTAATCTGTAGCTTTATGTTTTCTCTGTGTGTGTGCGTGTGTGTGTGTGTGTTAAAGCTTCAGCAGTACGTTACTCTGCATATGAATGAATCAAGCTGAACAAATACCTGACGCAGCCCATATGATGAATGATGAAGTTGTTAATGTGTGACATTATTGGAGGTGACAGTGTGATCTGGTCTCTGGATGATGATGCAGTGGGCCTGGCTATTGTGAAGGGAACCCTGTCTCAGCCGTTTGCCTCAGTGGATTTTCTTTCTCTCTGCCAATCCGGAGTAAAGCGAAAGACAGCAATCTGATAATGAAATATGATGTGTCACTTTTTTTTCCCTTTTTTTTTTTCTTGCATTTCCTGCACATTTTGCCTAGGGTTTCCGCAATGCTGTTGTGCAGGAAAATGACGCATGGATGTGTGTGCACACCGGCACACAATGTGTGTGCAGTGTGTCATTTGTAGTATATATATGTGACAGTCTGCCTCTCCCTGTGAAACTGTATCTTTGCTTGTGTGTGATTCCAGTTGCATTTGTCACTCTTTTTTTTGTCCAGGGGTGCGTGTGTGTCATGTCTGATTAAAGTTAACCCCTGTGAGGCAGATGGTGCACCCTTCCTCTGTTTCCCCCCATCCCCCGTCTGTCTTCCCTTCCTCCCTCCCTCACTCTTCTACCCTTTTGTCACTCCATCCCTCTTTCTCCTCCGTCTTGGCACACTGACAGCACAGGAGAATATGCTCCCTCAAGGTCCCACCCTCCTTTTCAGGCTCCCGCGGGTGTCGTTTCCTTGGAAACAGTGTCAGAGTTGACTGGGTGGGTGCAGATAGATGGCTGCCCTTTATCGGACTACACCACTTGTCCATTGAAATCGACCAGACTAGACCTGTGTGCACACTAGCACCCCTCTGTTCTCACCCTAAATGGACCATTCCACCTGACACGCGTGAATATTAGCTCGACCCAGGCTGAGGGTGTGTGTGAATTTGTGTGTGTGTGCGTGTATACTCTTTTTTTTTTTTTTTTTTGTGTGTGTCTAGTGAATGTCAGAGCTTATTGCTGCCTGTGTTCAGTGTGTGTGTGTGTGTGTGTGTGTGTGTGTGTGTGTGTGTGTGTGTGTGTGTGTGTGTGTGTGTGTGTGTGTGAGAATGATCGGCAGTATCTCTCACCGAATTGGACACATTTGGGCAGAAATTGTGTGCTCGTGTCTTCCTTCCTCCGTGTCCTTGGGAGAGAAACAAAATGGAGACTGGTCTTTTCCCTGCTTTATCTCCCTCCTTTCAAAGTGATACAGCACAGAAAGCCATATTGTTCCACAGCAGGCTTTACTGAGTCTGAATGTGATATATCAATTTAAACAACTACGTTACACACCCAGATGTATGACTACAGTAATTGACTGTTCAATTATTTAAATGCAAACAGCTGCAGCTGGTGTCGAGGCCACACATCAGCATGGGACAACATGAACAAACAAAAACCTGATGCACATTTTTTAATTTAAAAAGGGCTGATATAACAACCCTCATTGTGGGATGTGTCTATAATTGCTGGCAATATTAAAGCAATCTACTGCACAGCAGATATTGAATAAATACATATTGTATGAGCTTTATTTGAGTGTGAACACAAGCATTGTTATCCACTTTAATACACCCATAGCACATTCAGACACTGTGCACTATTTATTTTTTATGAAATCATAGTAGTCTGCTGTGTGTTGCACTATATTTTGAAACTGAAATTTTCAGTCATGGAGCATAAAACCTTGCTATTAGATGAGACTACAATAGTTGCATCATTAGTGTTTTACCTGTTTTGATGTTAACTTCAAAGGCTTCTGCAGCTTAGAAACTGTATTCTTACTGTTGCTGAATCATTTGACCTGAAAAGAATTTGAGTTTTGTGTCACACATTAATGAAGTTAAGTTTCCTGGATTGTTCTCCTACTCATTTTTACTCGAATGCTGAAAACAGGGGAACTCCATTTACTTTAAAATGGTAAAGGTAAAATGCTCTCCCTTTTCCCGACTGTTTCCAAGGCACAAAAGCTATCCACCATGTTCACTTCTTATGAACACAGCTGGTGAAGAGAAGATTTGCCTGACATGTTGGCTGGTATACACACGTGTATGCATTTGAACAGCATGACTTCCTGCCAAAATTGCATTGTTTGGATTCCAACATTTTGCGTGGCACAATTTTGCGATCAGCTACCGGAGCTCGACTGGGATGAAGTGGCTTGCTAAATAATTTTTTACCTTCCTCTGGGACTCTATAGCACCTCCTAGAGTTTCAAGACTCAGCCTGACTTAGGAGAGGAAACTGCTACCCTTGTTTCTTGTCCTTGATATAAAGAGTCAATGGCTTTGAGGGTTTGCTAACTAAATTTGATCACTGAAGCATAGAAGATGGTCGATGTAAACACCTTTTGAAATAGAATGATGTGATTTCAGAGAAGCTCACCTGGATGTCCTGCACAGAGTTGGCCACCGAGGGCAATAACATTAAGCATGTGTCTCCGTTGTGTCCGTTGAAAAGTATGTGTGTGTAATAAATAAATAATTTAAATACAAAGTCATTGTAATTCATGATTCATTTGAACATGCGAAAAAGGCAAAAAGCCACACGGATTCCAAAATGATCTAACTTGTTTCGCATGGCCATGTATCAGAGTTGATGATCATGTTTCTGTGTCCACACAGCCCTGTAACACCCAAATCAGTCAAATCAATACAAATATTTGTTGTTGTAATAATTGTTATATATTTAAAGCCCTTTATGCTTATTGGTTGGTTTCTCCACCTGAAGACTTTTCTAGGTCTGCTTTAATCGTACTTACAAATCTACATTTACCATCTTGTACTCACTTGACTGCTGGTCTCACTGGAAGCTTGTCAATCGATAATAATAAAAAAAAACAAAAAACTTGGAGGCAGGCACATCTGGCAGATCTGATGTCGATTACACATGATACACATTTGATTTATATTTTAATCAGATCTTATGATCGTCTAATTATTTCTGTATTTCAATTGTTCATTTTTGTCTTGGCCTGGACAATCTGGTTGATATGTTATGCCATATTTTGAAGCGTGGGATAAAGGCAACTTCATTTTTAGGGTGTCTCTTTTTTGTAGGCTGGCAGCTGAACAGCATACTGTACTTCTAAAGTGTCTCAACTAAAATGTTTTTTATTAACCACGAGCTAGGGAAAGCAAGGCAATTTTACTTGTATAGCACACCCCAGCCAGCATGCCCATGTACGTACATGTTGTATTCAGGCTGACAGTATGGGTCTCATGCAGGTTTGTCCTTGGTTTCCATGGTGGCCCCACTCCTATTTGCCCATTGTACTGAAACCATATGTGACCTGCATAATTTGCCCACTTCAAGCCCATACACACTTTGTATCCACTTAGTACCCAGGTTGCCTGGAAAGGGTACGAAGTGGGCATGGGTGGGGCCACCATGGAAACCAGCTTGGGACCCATATTGTCAGTCTGAATAATTATTATCCCTATGGAGCCTACATGGACATGCAGGCTGGGTCTAGAGCAGTACCTGTTAATTATGTACCAGTTTTTTTGAACAGATATCTCTTGTAATGCTGATCCAAACAACGTCAAAGCACATGTGAAGCCTGTGAAGTAATCCATTGTCAGAAATTAGCAGACAGACAGACAGACATCCAAAGTGCTTCGCAAAAAACAATTAAAACTGTAACAATAAAGAGGGTAGAGATAAAATTTGAGTTAAAACTATAAACGGACTTTGCAATTAAGACCATTTTTCAACTGGAATTTTGTTTCCACATGATGTTATCCAGTAAATAAACTTAAGAGTGTGTATGTTTGTGTTTGCACAATATGTGGTTAACCCCACAATGGCTGTAGTAGCTTTAATAACTATAGCGCTCTAACCACTGAGGTGGTTTTCACACCAAAGTATAGTTCGGGGTTCTTGGCAGAGTTTTCTGGCCCTTTTTGTCCAAGATGCATGCTGATCCCCAACAGTAGTTACTGTACTGTAGTTACCTCTGGCCTGATCCAGACTGAGTTTAGCTGCACGTTATAATCCATGTAGACGCCCAGACAAAAAAAAAGGAATTCTAGTGTCTCTGGCTATCTTCAGCTCTGCAGGAGGGAACATTAGGCCAACCATGTGTTGTGCACTTGCATCTTTATCTAAATTATCTTGTGTGTGATCAGCAGCTCTGACGACGGAGGAAGAGTTGTAAGATGCTGCACGCCAAGTAAATGAGTATCCGACAGATGGTGTTATTAATGACATCTCCGCGAACAGAGCGTCTGGTCTTATGCTGTGAAAAGGATTGTCATGATATCATGAGGGAAATCCTCAGCTGTGTGATGATGAGAGGACAGAAAAAAAATTACCACCATGTTGACAGAATTACAAACTAATTTGGATAACCTCCCCTACAGAGACGTTTTAAATTGATTGAACTGCCACAGAACCTGTACTTTCGACAAATTCTCATCCAATTTCACCTCTTGTTTTTTTGGCACCAGGGTATCTTTGCCTGGTTGATTTGCATCAATAAACCTCAGTAAGCAAGGCACTGTAATGCTTAATTGGGCGGTAATGAGCTGTCGCATTATGCAGAGTGCTGAGGTTCAAGCTTATTAGTTGCTTGGTTGCCCATAACATTTTCCTGTCTTCCCTCCGCTACTTTAGTGTTGCACAATTGTCAATGCAATCTCCCCTTCTCTCTCACCTCCCACTCTCTCTCTCTCTCTCTCTCTCTCTGCTTCATCCTATTTCCTCAGCCATTTCTGCAAGTCCCCCCCACCACCACCCCCACCCCCACCCACATTCTAAAAATAGTCACCTATTATTCAGGAGGCCAGGGCCATGTACAGCCAGGCAGCAATCAGCATGGTGGCCATGCACATCACGATTCACAATAGCTGCAATTCTGCTAACGCTAGCTAATATAATTCTCTCGACATTATTCAGCCCTGCTGGTCTGAACAGGGGGTTATATCCCAGACTAATCTGAATTAAAGGCCCCTTATTATTTAAACGATTTAGTTTATTCCCCATGGTTTTTGTTTAATAGAAAAATACAGTATTTTGGTGCCTCTCCAGGGTGCCTTTTTGTCTTTCCTTCAAAGATGGCTGTTTTCACTGCTTATCACACCTGGTTTTACAGAAAGGACTATGTAGTAAGACTCTAAGCATCTAAATAAGTGTGGTAATTACTGTACTTGGGAAGGATTTGCCAGTTGTTTATCCTCATGACCTACAGGTCTCCTTGGAAGTTGACATGTGGGTGTGTAGGCAACGTCACCTTCTCTGGGCCACAGCAAAGTGATGACTAATGGAACTGACTTAGCTATCAAAGGCACCAGATTACCTGGTGTTGAACCTGAAAACATAGCACTGACCAGAGAACGCAAGGGTGAAATAATGAAAAAATATAATTATCCGTTTACTAATAATTTCACAATCACAACACAATCTCACAGGTCACCAGGTTAAATGCACATTACGGTGATAACAAGATGGGTTCAATGATTTGCCAAATTTGTATTTGTGTCTTTTGCCGTAATGATGCAGTGGGGTGGGGTCCTGTTTTTGTGCTGCTATATCCACTGGTATAGAAAACAAGTTGCCGCACAAAACAGGGCTCCACATCAACAATATTATTGTTGATGCATATCATACTATTCCAGATTTATCATTCCATCAATGAGTAAAAGAAGGCAAGGGAAAATGTCAAATTACCTGAAAGAGCAGAAAAGTTCTTCTTTAGTTTCATTTAGATGATAGAGAGCATTGTCCTGACCCAAAATAAGCTAATTTGACTTTTCTCCAAAGTATTCATCCAGCAATTAGAAGTGTAGAGAGAGGGTGTTTGCTTGTTATGGTGGCAATGGAAGGTGAAAGGGGTAAGGGCTTGGTGGATCTGCGAAACGTTTTCATCTTGCAATCTCAAGGCAGTGAGGAAGAAAAATGTGCCCTAAGGCAACTGTTTATGTAACGCTGCTAAATGGCGAGACCTGTTCCACATTCATCTACATAAAGCAGCACAGTATTGCCTAGAGGCGGAAATAGAATATACACTCTCTCGCTCTCGCACACACACACACACACACACACACACATATTCAACTCACAGTGAATTAGAGAGATGAGATTATTAAACAATCCCTCCCACTGCTTCCCTGACCCCTCAACACACCCTGCATTCACTGTTTCTCCTGCTCACTTGTCACTGTTGATTGCCAAAAAGCAAGGCACCATATGCTGCTCTGTTTGTAAGTACGACCACCCCCTGTGACGTTTTAAATACACACAACATATTCGCAGGAGCCCTGACAGAGACACACACACACACACAGTTTTCCTGCCGTCAAAGTCAACGACACAGTGCTATTCCCCCTCAGCAAACGACTCTCAGATGATGAAAGTGAATGTTTTCTGCCTCTGATTTCGATGTGCAGCATGGATGTGATCAGAGACGCCTCACATTGACAATCTTCACTCTCTCATTTCTGGCATTATGCAGTCTGTTCTGCCCCCGCCGTCACGGGAAACACTCACACTAGACGAGAGCAAACTGTATCCTGCTGCTCGCTAATTCTTGATCTGTTAGTCTGGCCAGTGGACGCTTTCCAGAGAAAACTGTGGCTTTCATCTCCAGTTTAAATGAAGGTAAACCCTGAACAGCTACCTTCACCCCATGCGCCCCCATCATTTTACAGTTAATCGTTTGTGATATTTTCAGAGGACAGAATATTCTCACATCTTGTCAGATTTTTAAACACGCAATATAGAAACATCTGGCTGTGTGAAACTTGTCTGTAATTATCCTTTATGAACTGATGGTTCATTATCGCACTGGATGGCTGCCTGCAGTCACCGATTAGCATATTGACTCTAATTGACTGTCTGGCTGACCATCTAAATGAGTGACTCAAGTGGTGACTTACCAACTGGCTTGCTGACCGGCTTACTAACTAACAAAGCCACATTGTTGGTTCACTGCCTCACTAATCAACTGACTGATTCACTAAATCCCTGCCTCTGTGATGACTGACTGATTGACTTGCTGTCTGCAGACTGACTGTCAGTCGGCGTGACTCATTCGTCACCAGACGTGTTTTCAACACTGTGGAAAGGGAACCCTCGCTCTTGACATCAGCTGTGATATGGAAAGATGTAATAACATTTTAAAAGGAAAAATAGTATGTGTGTGTATTTCAAATGGAGGAGAGCAAGTTTCTGAGCTGCCTTGCCGGAGGTCTGCGCTTTTTTTTTTTAGTTACAATTATGATTGTTTGTACATTTCTTTTCGTGCATTTCTCATTCCTTCGTGACTCATCTACTGAAATAATCCATTATTTCTGTAACATAGCATACATTCGGTCCAGACACTTGAATGAATTTGATTGACCTGATCTGTAGTCTTTAGATTATGGGAGGAAAGATAATCCTACTTTCACATGCAAGTGTTGTGCACCAGTCAATTGCAATCGCTTCAATTTTTTTAGCACGCTCAGTCAGAACATTTATGGTTAACAGGTCAGACTTAAACTGGACCTTTTAAAACGCATTTAAACAGGTTAGTCTGATGAAAATGTAACTTTATAAAAATCTTAAATTAGGACTAACACTCCCAGAAAGTACCAGATTAGGACTCAAGATGAAACTGTGTAGTCAAGCTACAGCTGCAGCTCTATGTAACGTGCATGGAGACGTACTGATTGTGATGTTTATACTGTATAGTACAGGCGTAAAGGTCAACAGAGTGAAAATTAAAAAGTAATAGAAGTATCATATTTTTGACATGATGTAAAAATGTCTATTTACATTAAGCCTTCCTTTCTAAGAGTGTCCAAGAACTTCAGTGGTCTTCACATAATTGAAAGGATGTCATTCTTCTAGATTAACGTGGTAAGCTTCAGCAACTGACTCTAAGATGTTTCACCTCTCATCTCAAGGGGCTTCTTCAGTCAGTCACCTATAGCTAATTCCTGAATTATATAATGGCTTGAATGAATGAGACATGGTAGGCTTTAACTTAAAAACACACTGGCTGTTTTTGTGTGTCTGGGCTGCTATAGAAACATGGTGTTGTGTGATACAGTAAGGTCCTTACCCATAGCAAATTCAATAGGCTTAATCTAATGCAACCAAAAACAAAATCATTTTAATTTTCAGCGATTATATGAGTAGCACATTGATTTCTGACAATTCAATTCTATTTCACAGTGAAACAATATTCAATCTGAATGTTTTTCTCATATTTTGGTCCAGGCATCACCTTTTATTTTTGCAGAATAGTTGCAGGTGAATATTGTATGTGTGTGTGTGTGAGTGTGTGTTTGTGTTTGTGTGTGAGTGTGTGTGAGTGAGAATGAAGGCCATCTGTAGCAGCTGCTCCATCAGATGCTCAATTGGATTGCTACTGTTTCTGTGTGTGTGTGTGTGTGTGTGTGTGTGTGTGTGTGTGTGTGTGTGTGTGTGTGTGTGTGTGTGTGGGGGGGGGTGTAACTTTGCACATATGCGTATGCTACATATTTGCAGGTGCAGGTTCACAGTATGTATGTGAACTGAAACAGCAGATCTTAAAAGCAAGTGTAATATGTCAGCATGTCACACAAGCTGTGCCTTTGTATATTCTGCTCCATTTATTACAGGCACATTAGCCATCTCATCTTTTCCTTTTATCTTTCATTTTCCACATTTCTGCACTCCGTCTCCAACGCTTGTTGAATTTTCTGAAGCTAATTAATGTTGAAAAGGACATTTTTCCACCAAGTCCTCCAAATGCTTTTTGGCTGTCCCTTGGGGCCATGCAATTTCTCATCAATTAATTTAGATTTTTCTTTTTAGCTGCTCAGTATGTATTTTTCCAGACTTACTCTACATGCTCATATAATTTGATTCCTTCAAGTGTATTATTATTATGATGATCATTATTTTTATATTTATTTTACAAAGACAAAAAGATTGGCCAATACACACCACCAAACAGGGCAGTAGCAGTATTGTTATGACATGTTTTTTAAAAGCGCAATTTACATTACCATAATTAAAAAAAACAAAAAAAAAACAGTTCCAACAGTTTCTGAAAGCTCAGAAGTTCATTGTGTTGTTATAACCATAATTATCGCTTAATTCTACAATAAAACTTCAAATCAGCGTCTTTGTCACCAGAGAGGAGAGAGTTGGAAAAACACCTGTACATAGTTTTTGGATATTGAGACAAAACCTAAACAAAAGTTTTTTTTAATATAAATAAACTTTTTTATTTACTGTTGCTACACTATTTTAACATGCAGTAAATTGTAAATTGTTACAGGATATTTTTTATGGACCTTTTATGATTAAATAAGCAAAAAAGTTGAGACAGATAGATAGATCTTGAGTCTTGAGGTGTTGGGCTGGGATTATATGCTTACACCATGATGTGATTGTGTCACAATACACAATTCAATTTTGACTTATTGTTCTACAATTATTCTAAAATCATGAAGCTTTGGGATTATTTATCTTTTCCCACACCCTTAATTCTCCTCATTGGTATCATATCACGTTAACATCAGCTACCTTCTGGGTGCCTTTACTGGCCTGGAATCCAACCTGCTGTCAGAAATGGAAATTGACTAAAGTCAAACTATATTTCCAGGCCAGCTGCTAGCCCCCATGTGTGTTTTACTCCCATTTATTGTGTCCACCACAAGGGCATTTTGTCACCTCCCAGCTGGTCTTATCAGAGTCTTGCAGAGTTGGGTGGTATTGGAAAGGTCATCACCACAGGAGGCAGCACCCACAACCACACACTCCCCCACAGCACTGTTTGCACTTCTACTCCTTTTGGGCCTCTAAAGATGTCGTGGATCCTCTCTCATTGCTTTTTGGTTTCTCTTTTTTTTCTGTGTGTGTGTTTTCACAAGTGGTCAGCTCAGGTGCCATTCGTCACCTGCTGTGTCTGTACTCTATTCCCTTTCTGCCAAACTCACTCACAGGGCTTTCACACTGGCACACTGGTGTTGCATTGGCATATTGTCTTCCACTCGCATTGTGCACTGAGCATTTGTCTACCGTCAATGACGTAGGGCAGTGGAACTTTGGTTTCACTTAACTGGTGTAAACTTCGCCTGGTTTGCTGAGAGCAACTAGAACTAGAGCCCAAATGGGAACCATGCCGGCGCTTGCCACATAAGGGGGCGTGAACAGTCACATGTTCCGATCATCATTTGCTGTGAGCTTTAAATTTGGCCCAATGCTGTCAAATCCATGCACTAGTGAGGGTGTGTGTAGTACATGTGAGTGTGCTGACTGAAGTGTCCTGTTTGATTTTGCAGTGACATTAGTTCCTCTTGATTTCAATCTCTGAGCAAGAGGCAGGGACAGGAAACGAGTCAGAAAAACTGAGAGCAGGGATTGCACAGAATGTCCTCAACTTCCTCATTATCTCCTTGGCTGCTCATGCCCTCGTGCAGAGTTGGCTCACTCTGCTTCATTACTGTAAGGAGACTATCTTAACGCAGGAATGGCAGGCTTCCAGTTGGCTCTATCAACCTGTCAGTCACTCCGGTCTAATCTTAGCTCTGCCCCTCAGTCCTGCCCATCATTTCCTGGCACTCAGGAGCAGTGAGCAGATTCTGTGTGCCTAATCCCACTGAAGTAGATAAGGACTTTAATGGTTGGACTACTCAATTATGCAATGATGTTTTGTTGTCTCGTATCTGGTTGTTTGCTTTGGTGCGTCGCGCTGCACTGCTCTGTTTTTCCTCTTCTCCTCTGCAAACACACAGTGTATCATCTCGACTGCTTCAAGTGTATTTTTAAGAAATACATTTCTCACCACTGAGCTGCAATCAACTTCCAGTAATTTATTGTGTGTTGAAAATCTGCATAATATATCGATCTTCAGGGACATAGAATTTATACGTGTGTGATAATGAATATTGTGGAATAGCTTTTTTGTTATCACACACATACACACACGCAGCTCAGAGCCAGTCTGCCCATCATTCCCTGCTGTTGTCACAGTAACCATCTCACCTTCCCTTCACAGTCCCACCCTAATGAGACCACTGGAGGACAGAGAGAGGGAGATAGAGAGGCAAGGTGCTGGAAGAGAGATGCAGACAGAACAAAGCCGAGATATATCACAGGAAAGATAGGCAGCAAGGAAGCAGAATTGCCATTGTCTTGTATCTGCTCTTTGCACACTTTTCTGCCGACTGGCCAGTATCTTTTCAGAAACAAAAGCCACTACGCTGCCAGCCACTTCCACTGATTGCATGGCATGCTCATGTGCCCACACCACAATTTCAGTGTGCTGCCCAGGCATTTCCATATAAATTCAATAGCATTATCTTTTATAGATAATTACCCTGCACTGCCTGATGTGTGACCGCAAACACAGATTAAAATTCAATTAAAGGTAAAAGTGGGCGCGGATGCTGCCTGTTCAGAGTGGCCCTATTTAAATCTAATAAATCACATTAAGTGATTATATCTAATGTATGTGCATGTTGTAAGAATGTGCATTCAGTGAATGGAGGCCAAAAAATAAAGTAAAAAGTTTAAATAAAGAGCTTTACTTTCATGATAATGTGACTTGACTATGATCTCAGCCCCTTATCCTCTCTGATATACAAATTCAGATAGAGTGGGTAGAGCGAGAGATACAGACAGACAGAGGGAGAAAGAGAGAGAACAAGGCAGGGCAGACCAATAGTAAGATGTTAACATCTGTTCCTTTATGTACTTTTAAAGTCTCCCCATCTGCTGCAGCAACATAAAAGGCCTAAACGAAGTGAACGAGGCCCTTGGGCTCGACACAGATTGGCAATTATACACCTCAACATTTCAGGAGACCTTTAGTGGTTGAGACCTAAAAATTCCATGTGGGAAATCACATCTGCCAAATGTTAATAGAGAGGCCTCTTAGATTATCGCTTGTGCAACAGGTAAGAGGCACTTGTTTGAGTATCAGATGTAAAAGGACCTGCACACTGTCTGGTCATGACAACCTGTTCACATGTGAGAGGTAATTTGGCAGTGCCCGGAAATTTTATTGATGTTTTCTTGTTTGTTCCTGGCAATTGCCTCTGGTTTAATCATTTACGTGGGGCTTTGTGTCATTAGGCAGCATCTCACTGGGACAGTCATTAGTGGAGTTTCTTAATGAGTCAGGTCTCACATATAACCTGAACAATGTTTGAAGCATCTGTGGCATTAAAGGTCCTACAGACACCTACACCCTCAGCTGTTTCTTTTGTGCTTCTTGATTAGACCTCTGATCAGCAAACTTATATTTAAAAGTCCCTAATATCCTCACATAAATCCTTTGTAGCTCTTCTCAACTTTCAACCTGACAAGACGTGCAAGAGTGGCAGCAATGCAAAGTAAGTAGTGTTGAACGCTTGGTTGCATTTATAAGCAGGTGAACCATGACAGTACTGTCAGGTAACAGCCTTCTCCTATTGGTACATGTTAGTGTCAGTTATAAGGAAAAGGTGATTGTAAGATTAACACCTAGCCTCAAAATATCCATCTGGATTTTTAGACTTATTCTAACCATAAAAGGGACAGACAATGTCCTGTAACTAAGTGTTTTTGCCCATTTTTCCAGAATAACTTTCAATATCTGGCAGTTATGTTAAAATGGTGTAACAATTTAAAATGGAGAAAAACTGTAGTTATACACCGTCATTAAATTTGAAATTTGAACAGTATAAAACATATTTAAAAAAAATAATTTGTTTGAGTCTCTGTCTCAATGTCCAAAAACAGGCCAAAAAATGGAAACAATGTACAGGTGTTTTTTTGGGTTTTTTTTCGACTCTCTCCTCTCTGGTGACAAAGATGCTGATCCACCAGCTTCCTGCAACAGTGCGAGTGAAATTACCGTAATAACCACACATTGACTTTGACATGCAACTTCTCAGCTTTCAGAAACCGCTGGAATTCCAGTCTTGTAATGCGGTAATGTAAAATGTGTCTTCCGCAATACACTCTGTGTTAAAGGGTTAAAACTTAAATCAAAAATTAAATTTTTTTATCTATTTTCTCACCTGCACTTCAGCATATGTATGATACAGATGTGTTTAAATCATCTGTCTCACCAGCAACAGAGTTGTTTGCATGTACACAGTGTTAGCACAAACACACACACACACACACACACGATTGAAATCATCTGCATGATGAAATAATGAAAACACCCTGTCATCGCTCCAACCCTTACAGCATGCGCCCTGTGATACTCTCTACTCCCAATCAACCTCCCTTGTCAATATTTACTATCATTTGCCTCCGTCGCTTCATCTACTGCCTTTTTCCCGTGCTCTCATTTCTCACCGTCAACTCAATTAGTCACATCTTTTCGTTTAATTACATCAAGTGGAAGGAAGTTGCAATCTCAAGTAGATCAAATTAAACCCTATGCAAATCCTGATGCGTCTTGTTGCCAGTCTCAGTGGCAACAATGTCTTTGTCTCCCTCTCTTTTTCTATTGGGAGGAGTTTCGACAGTCTTGTCATCAGTTGCTATGAAATCTTACAGTGGAAATCTCCCCTCAGTCTGGTTAAGTGTTTGACTGGATGTTTAACTTTCCAGCGAGAAGTGACTAATCTGTGTGTGTGTGTGTGCGTCGGGGAGAGAATGTAAAAATGAATTATCTTCCTTGTGTTGTAAAGCATGCAGTTGCACTTCATTTGAATAGTCCTGTGTGCTGATACATCACCTTGATCAGAGGTGGAAAAAGTACTCAAATATTGTACTCAAGTAAAAGTACCAATACTTTCACGAAATATTACTCAAGTAGAAGTAAAAGTAGTCATCTGAAAATGTACTCAAGTAGAAGTAAAAAGTAGTTCATTTGAAATGTACTTTAAGTAAAAGTTACTGAGTTACTTTGCGTGGGGTGTGAGGGTAGTAGAAATATGACAAGGGATCAGAAATCCAAAACTATTTTGGAGCTCACGCGCCCGGCGCGACACAGGATATTATGTGACTTTTGACGCGCGCCCTCTATGTTCACACGCCAGTGCTGGTGCTAATCACATCATCATCGTGCTGAATTTTTACTCAGTAACAGATAGGATTTATAAAGTAACTAAGTACAATACTTGAGTCAATACGTACTTAAAAAATACAAAATACACAAAAAACCTGACCTTGATACATCACATGCATGTTCATAGCTACTTTCACATGCACCAAGTCGTGTCGTGATGCAAAACGGCATCATCGTCATATTTTTTGCCATATTGTGACTGTTTAACAGATAATTACCCTCCTTTTTTTTTAGTTGTGCTTTGGTCTCCACCAAGCTCTGAGGGAAGCACCCGGCTCATTAAGTGTTAGGTGAATGCTAGTTTGGTACAATGTGTCTGTAAAAGCTTTAAAGTATTTAGAGGGAATTAACCAAAAAACGATCCGTATCCCTAAAAACTAATGAGCTGAAAGTTGCAAAAGGAAAAAAGAAAAAGCTTTGTAGAGCGTATGAGAGGTGTAAGGTTGGGGACTGATTCGTTTTTCATATTTATTAATATTGATAGGGTTGTTCATGGCTTTCTATGAAATATTTTATTCATATAATTTAATTATAGTTGTATTTTTCTGTCCCACTCGGTGGAACCATGTTAAAAAAAAAAAAAAATCCTCCCCTTAATCTCATTTGTGTCCCATCCGTAATATTGTAACTGGTCTTTTAAATAGTTCTCCTGATGGCACAAAAACTTCAAAGTCCTGAATCTGTCACACCACTTTATACTCCAGACCGTGAAATTGTGGCAGGAACAAGCCAGTGTAACATGTTTTTTTTTTTTGCTCCATGTCCTCTGTCCGAGAAAGCAGTCGTTAATTAAAACGCCTTGGCGAATGAAACTCGTGACCTTGTGGTTGGGTGGACTTGTCTCACCGCTCCCATCAGGGTCTTTCTGCTCGTTCTCTCTACCATTCTCATTGCTGTGTTTTCTCTCCTCGATTTTTTAAAATTATGTTTTATTATCCACTTTGTATTGTAGTGTGACTGTACCGCACTTTTACGTACTTTGTTGTTTCATGAGAGTATCTTGGGAGGAGCAGTTGGAAGGATGATGTTTTTAATTGTTGTGTCAAATAGTGACATTTCTAATTGTCTCATATTTATTATCTCTTTTACTTAATATTCACAGAGAGCTTACTAATGACATTTCACATTTGGCTTCATGACGTACACTTTATTAACCGAACAATGTGCTGTTGGAACGTGAACTTTTTAGGTCACTTAATACAAATCTAAATATCAAGTAATTATCCTGGACCCGACAGATTTGTAAATGTAGGATTACATTAACAATATTTCATTTAGTCTTTATTGCTTTGTATGTACAGTTTTTTGTTTTGATGGACAAACGATAATGGTCTTCTCTAATCCCACGAAACTGGACATTTATTGATTAATAACCTCTGTTTATCCCTTTACTGTCACCCTTACTTTCTCTATTTCACAGAATAGATGTAGTCTATCATATCAATCATATCTATAACATGGAATAATTAAAATAATCAGAAATATACTCAATATGACATTGTAAATACTAAAACAGACATTGAGACTACGTATGAGAAATGATTCTCTGTGACCATGGACATAAAATTCTGTATTTAATAGTCCTGTTTAATCATCAGTTTCCCTATTATAAACTGGAATAATGAGTAAAACACAAATGTCAGTCATGACAAAGGTAATGAGAGTAATAAATAAATTAATAAAAATAATATAGTAAAAATTTAATTTACATATTTCTTTTAAACTCACTGAAAATTCAATACCATAGTCATAACTAGTAAAGAAAACAGAGAAAAGAATAAATAGATGTATAATTGTTCCACTTTAAATGCATAATTAACTGTTAAATGAATAAGTATTCATAGTTAATAGTCAGTAGTCCAGAATAGGCTAATGCAGAATACACAAAAATAATAATAACTTGCTACTTTCTAGCTGTGTCTTATTTTTTGCTTCAAATTGTATTTGAAGCAAATGGCATTATAGACCCAAAGTAAAATCCTCTTCTCATTGTGCAGTGTAGCATTGGTTGACACTAAATGGCTTCCATTACTGATCAAATGGAGGTAATTTGTGTCACAATCTGACATTAGTGAGTGGCTACATCTGGCTGTGTATTCAGATGAGCCAGGAGAGGCAGAGGGAGGGCAGACGAGGAAGGAAGAAGGAAAGCAGACAGAGGGAAAAGGAGAGAGTCTGAGGCTTCCTCAGACAGCTGGTGATGTGCAGCTGTCTAGGAGGCTGAATTATTCCCTGAAGTCTGCCCTCTGAGGGAGAGGCAAGAGGGAGAAGAAGAGAGGGAGAGGAGGTGAGATAAATAGAAATGGAGATTGAAATGGTGACAGAGGAGAGCGATGAAGGCTGTGAAACAAGAAGGGATTCAGTTGGGGCGAAAATAAGGAAAACAATAATGGGAAGAAAGCCAAGCAGAGGTAACTAAATGAGATGAAGGAACAATGTGAAGGGGCATAAATCAAATGAAATCAACCAGATGATACCACATGATAGGAAGACATTCATCCTTTATTTATTATATTTGTTTTTAGGCTTTATGATTTTCTTTGGTTGTTGGTTCACGTGAACCAGAGCTCTCAGGTCTACCTCGATTATACTCACTGGTACAAACCTGGATGAAGAAGGAACTGATAAGAGATTGTTGGTCAAAGTTTGACAAACCAAATTTCAAATCAAACCAGACAGAAGGAGTGACGGTGATTATTTATGGTTATGACTATAACCAGTTTGACTGGTTGGTGGCGGTTTAACAGTATAACTTATACTGATACATGTCTGTGTTCTTACGGCTTTTACAAATTGAATAATACATCTGTTAATGCCATGGAATCTTAAGAATGGCTTTTGATTCGATGACGTAACATCCTTGAAAGTCAGCCATAAGATCAGGGGTCTCAAACTCAAATGACCTGGGGGCCAATGCGCATCTATTGTGGTCAAGAGGAGGCCGGCCTAGAGAACAAAAAGTGGGGAAAAAACAACTGTTCACAACATTGCATCATGATATCACACGTATACTTAATAATACTATTTATGATGCAAAATTAATGTATTCATATTAAAAGCAGACATTTATTTTAAATTACATAAATAATAGTGTGGACAACTGTAATTAATATTCATACCAGGAGCCGTTTCGGCCACTGCCATTCGTGGCTCGGGCCCAATCAAGTGTATTTATATATGTAATTGAATGTTGTATATGATACATTTAATAATGGGATAATTATGACCAAATGTCTTATTATTAATGTTATAAAAACCTTTGCTAGCAAACATAATTATATTCTATCACCTCGCTGGCAGCTGTGCCTCAGCTACACACTGTGTTTAAAAGACGGTGAGGTCGTGGGCCAAGTTTTCATTATAACATGATATTAGGTCGGGGGGGGGTTGCATGTGGCCCCCGGGCCGCCAGTTTGAGACCCCTGCATTTGATGATCTTTCCTTGACTTTGACAAGCACACTGTGATTTCTTTTGAGGCTGACTGTTCATCTTTGATGTTGGAATCAGCAGTTGACATAATGAATCTCACCACAAGGGCCATTTATAGCCAATCATTGCAAATTGTTTTTACTAAAGAATTTCATCAGGTTTCTAGGGTTACAGGCCACTGTAGACTTCTAAATGTGAAATATGTTCCTCAGTATTTCATCTTTGCGCTGTCCTTCTGCTCCGTATGTAATGTTGCGATTACAGACTCGCATGTTTGTTAAAATTGTGTGAAGTCTGATTCTGAGCATAATGCCACACCATGTCACCAGGAAATGTTGTCAGTTTAAGTGACTTTGACTGTGATCAAAGTGAACAATTTCTCCTTTCTAGTGCAGAACATAATAGAAGTGAGCGGGGCCAGCGTTGGCTGGAGATCAGTAGCAGATGCTACTAGAGAGCAGGAACAGTATCTGGCTGGTTGGCAGGCGGGTATAATAATCAGACTGTATTCTGCCCATGTGTTCCCCTCAGACTGAACTAATATAGTTTTTGCTGGGTAATGATACAGAGACGCGAGCTCACATTCCCCGTAATTGATCCTGCTGGCTACCGCCACACACTAACGAGATAAACGAGGAGGAAAACCCTCCAAGCAGCTGGAGGGGGGAGAGAGAGGTAGAGAGACACAGAGGGAGAAAGAGAGGGAAGAGTGATGGTTTATATAAGCAAATACATGCGTGCGAGTCAAACTAAGGTAAAAGCAGGAGAAAAGCTTCTAATATGAATATACTGAGATTTTGATCTGTTACTATGATGGTGGCATGCTGCAGGGAGATCAAAGCAGGTAGTGTAAAATGGTTGAAGAGTGCAGGAGCTACTTGAGTATTCACTTTCTTTTTTTCCCCCCTTGCTATTCCAGAGAGAATGAGCAGAGAGAGAGAAAGAGAGAGCAGTGCAGACAGAGCAACAGTGCACGGTATCTCTTTCATCTTTGACAAAATCCACAGGGGGATTGGGCTATTGTGAATCTGAAGATAAATATTTCAAAGGGGGTGTTGGGGCTGGGCTCCTTGCCTGGGTTCAGGCTGTGTTTCAGAGAGATGAAACACACCTGCATGGTTTGCAGCCTCACCTTAAATTAGAGGTTCTGTGGCTGATGACGCAGGTTAATCTGGTCTTAATTTAGTGACTGGTTGATGATAACAGATCGTTGTCCTTAAACTCATTTGAACCTTTAGCATGTATTCACTGTGTTATGTTAATGTGATTTTTATTTGTATTTACAGAGGTTGTCTTCTCTAAATTTAACTTAACGTTAACGAATGACAATGAGATTCTGCAGCAAACTATGTGATCAATATGTACTGGTGATGTTATTGTATATTCTGATTCTGCAGAGGACGCATCTTAACCGTTAGCTCTATCTCTCTTTCTGTTTGATGCTTCCCTCTCTTGGATTGCAGGTAAATATTTTTGATATTATAAGGAAAAAATGTTGTCCCCGGTGTTCACAGTGTGGACTAGTATGTGCATATGGTGAGAACCAATTTAACGCCTCTGCCCTTTGCTTTCAATCAATAACTCTCAGATATACTCTGCTCGTATTGTAGCAAACGAGGAAAAAAAAGACAAACCAGCTAAACTCAACAGCTAAACAATGTCGGTTTAGCACAGTGGTCTGCATGTATGAATGTGTGTATATAGAGTTGTGATTTCTCGTGTGTGTGTATGTGTGTTTGTATGCAAGCAATTGTGTGCAACACCCTCTGTTGTCTGCAGAATTGGGGATGGAAACAGTTGAATATTCATGGTGTCTGTGCCTGGTTTGGAGCTGAGAGATAAGACGTTTATGTTCTGGCAGGCAGAGGGAAAGAGGGAGTGTGTGTGTGTGTGTGTGTGTGTGTGTGTGTGTGTGTGTGTGTGTGTGTGTGTGTGTGTGTGTGTGTGTGTGTGTGTGTGTGTGTGTGTGTGTGTGTGTGTGTGTGTGTGTGTGTGTGTGTGTGTGTGTGTGTGTGTGTGTGTGTGTGTGTGTGTGTGTGTGTGTGTGAATGGTGGTGGGGGAGAGGCCAATGGGTGCAGGCGAGATATGTCGACATCAGAGGTTTAATGGTTTGAATCTAACTTGGGCCAATTAAAAGGCATGCTGCGTGCACCAGGGTGGGCTCCTATTCATTTAGGGGGAAATTGAGGTTGAAATGAGCCATTGTCGGGCCACGTGGACACTATGCATACTGAGCGACAGGCCTGCAGTGACTCTCCAAAAACGGTAGATAGAGGACAGAGGAGAGTCTTTGACTGTGGACAAGGAGAGGCAGTGTTCGCTTTGAGAAGCAGAGGAAGGAGGGAGGGAGGAGGAAGGGATGCACACACAGAGATGGGGAGCAGGGGATGGGGACAGATGCATGCAGAGAAATGGAGGGAAAGAGGAGGAAGCAGGGAGAGAATGACAAGAGGCCTGCGTGGAAGGCATGGAAAGAATGAACAAGAAAATGAAGAAATAAAGAAATAAGAGACAGGCATAGATAATGGAATAGGAGAGAATACAAGGGAATAAAGGATGCAAGGGGACAGGGGAGGAAGAGACTGAAAAAAAACACCACTGTGCACTGATATAAGAACAGGAGACAATGATCCATATATGCATACATCCAGAGCTGCATAGATGGGAATGCGCTGGTTGGTAGAGTAGCTTTTGCCCTCCTGACATCAGCTGGACAGCGCAGTGTGGAAGTGCTGACTAAGTACACACACACACACACACACACACACACACACACACACACACACACACACACACACACACACACACACACACACACACACACAAAGACAGAGAGAAAAAGACACAGAAAATGTCTGCCAAGACAGTGGCTGAAAATTGTACATCGCAGCATAACGTGTGTGTGTGTATGTGTGTGTGTGTCCGTGTGTGTGTCTCTTATCGTTGAGGAGCTCCAAAATAACAGTGCTGACGGTCTCTATGTTCAGTGTTTTATAATATCATTTCCTCCTTACAAATGAACGCATGTCTGCGGCTGCTAACAAGCTCTCAGCCAAATAAAACAACTTGACATCCACATCTATATTTGCGATGCCAGAGGTGATTATGTGACTGTCCAGTCGTGAAACAGATCCACACTGTTGAAAGTGTATCAGTTGTTTCTCCCACTCGCCCCCTTTTCCCGCTCACCCCAGTGTCAGTGTTATTGGACTAAATTGCGTATCCCTTTGAGGCTCAGAGTCATGATGGCTGTTGAAGGAGTCTACATGTGACCTTTGGTTAATGTCAGACGTCACCCCCGGATGACAACATGACATGACAGGAATCTTTAGTGACTTTTTTCTCCTTCACAGAGGAATGCAGGGCCTCATCAAGGATATTTTAGAGCAGCAGGGCCACATTAATTATCCTTGAGAGTGGCCATGATGGATAAAGGGCAGTCATACACAAGCAGCAGTGGTTTTTCCATGTGTGCATGCTTATGTGTGTGTGTCACTCCAGGCACATGCAGCAGTTTGAACTTTCACCGTTTCAGAGGCTTTTGTTTTTCCTTCTTTTTCAATATGGATCTCTGTCATGAAATCTCACATCTACCTGAAAGCAGAAAGAAAGGCCCTGCAGTAGCAGAGCTTTTGGGTGGGTGAGCATGTTTGGTGGAAGAAGTGGACTTTCACAAAACAAAAGTGCATTAATATTTCAAACCACAGTGGGCAGGAGGAGGATAAAAGGTGAAAAAGGGTGGAAATTATATAAAAGAAATATGCTACAATTTGAAATTCCCTCTTGTTTTTTTATAGCTAGATGACAAAGCCAACCACAATGTTTTTAGAATTAAGGAATGATGTTTATAACTTGCTTTTGTTGTTTTCTCGCTTTTGGCTTTTTAAAGTGACCTCCTAGAGCCCCGTCAGCACCAATCTGTAGCCAGAGTGAGTGTGGAGGCACAGATGGGTTCTTCTTCTTTGGATGGTGTGATGGCATTCATGGTCAAACATCAACCACCAAAATTAAATAAATATTTTAATTATGGCAGCACTGATATATTTATATAAATGTCCTTGTTGCGTACTCTGATGTCTTGTGTTAGGGTTGTAGGTAGCGTCTAATTTCCATGTGTTTCTGCTCCGTGTTGTTTTTTGCAGTTTGAGTTTTACCTTTTTGTTAGTATGATATTATGCCAGCTCTAGATCTGAGACAGGACAGCATCTTCACTTTTCCATTTTTGTCTTTGGTGGACACAGATTTGAAACATATCTGACATTGTATTGTGCATTGCACAATGTTGAGGCAATGTTGCCCACTCTGCTGGATTTTATATAAAAGGCATATGTTATATAGACGAGTAAATGTGGATTTCCTTTAGAAAAAAGCTCAATGAGGTGGATTAGAGGGTCAATATCTTGGCATTAGTCGTCTCCCCAGCAACAAATGAGGTCTTGGAGTCCTGTCTCATTATTCCATTTTTTTTTTTACCCTTGTTACCCCTTAAATCAAATAAATGATTATTATTACTTAGACTTGCAGAGTTTATGAGCGAGTCCCTGCAAGACTGAATGTCCACTAGTCCTAATCTCAGTCGGCAGGCGATACTTATGTAAAGTAGCTGCTGCACAAATCTCTTTTTCTTGTGTTTTCCGTGTGTCTGCCTGTGAAGGTGTTATATGTGCCTTCGGTGTTCATAGTGTGTGCTTGAATACCAATGTGTAAAGCTGCAGCACACCCAGCTCCAGTCTGTCTTTATTATACTCTGTGTGTGTGTATGTTGTAGTGTGCTTTTGCCTGTGCACAGCAACCCAAGGAATCGATTATTGAGGGGGCCTGACAGCTCTGCTTGCCGGATGCAGTAGAATACATGCTGTAGCAAGGGAGCACCATCAGTTGCCCTGACAACACCAGCGTCTGTCAACACCTCCATCTTAATAGTGACAAATTGTACTTATTACATCAGCGTTAATTCCCCCCGATCTCCCGCAGATGAAGATACTTAGCTCCGTGCTGATCAAATTGTGTCAGCATAATTACTGGGAACAGAGCCCTATTAAAAACCAGGGCCTCAGACGCACTGTCCAGACTCATCCACAGGCCTATCACTCAACATGCATCTCTGCGTAGGAAGAAGAGAGAGGTGGGGGTGTGGCGGTAGGCAGGGAGATGAGGGGAAGAAAGAGTTAGAATGTTGTTCTGAGGCAGCTGTATGCACAATAACGTTTGGCGTCATCTGTCTATACCTGAAACGTGTTTTGACTGTTGCACTGGTGAAAATCATCGGTGATACAAGGTAAAGGAGAAGTAGTCAAACATGAAACTTTTTTTAACAACTAGGAGTGGAAATATGTCTCTAAGAAATCATGATCATTTATTTCAAAAGGTTTGCTGTTAATGGTGCACTGACAAAGAGCATCAGCCAACTGCACTTCCTCTCAGAAACAAGAAGTTCTTCGGCTTGTCCTCATAGGAGAACCCTTTTTTCTCCAGGTGGAACCTTTTTATAAAGAACCCAAGAACCCTTTTAAAACCCTTTATTCAGGAAAGGGGTTTCAAAGGGTTCTCTGGATCAAAATGGTTCTTACTGGAACCATTAGTGTTACCAAGAACCCTTTAAAAACCCTTGCTTCGGTAAAGGGTTTTTCAGAAGCAAATGGTTCAAGGTAGAACCTCAGCCCTTGTAGAAGAACCATTTTGGAACCCTTATTTCTAAGAGTGCATACTGACATCTGAAAGCTTTTCAGTTAAGGGTACCTTATATCACCAAAACTACAATTCCATTTCCCCCTTAAACTAAGAGGAAATCACTATTTGATGAGACAGTTTAATTTATCTTAGGGAGCTGTTGGGAAGAGGAAGTAAGATGGAAACAAGGAGGAAACACGGGAGGGGTGGTGGCGTAAAAAAATAAAAAAAACGATTAAAATTAGAAATATCATTAAAGCTTCAGCCCAGTTTTACAATAACTGCAATTACCATAAGCAATTTTCACAGTTCTATAGATATGGATTCAGCATTGCCAGTAACTCAGCTCTCTCTCTCTCTCTCTCTCTCTCTCTCTATATATCTCTCTCTCTCTCTCTCTCTCTCTCTCTCTCTCACTCTCACTCTCACTCTCACTCTCTCTCTCTCTCTCTCTCTCTCGCCCTCTCTCTCTCTCTCTCAGCGTGTTGGTTGTGAATGGAATTCACAAATTAGTGTCGTCTGATGGAAATGTGCTAATTGCTGTTGTTAAGCGGCTGCAATAATTAGGTTATGATGGCAGACTGCTGCACATGTTGCACACACACACACACACACACACACACACACACACACACACACACACACACCAGAGCCGCCCAAAGCCAACATCCTTTTTCAAGTATGGTGGAAATAAAAGGCTGGATTTAATTACTTATTTTACTATCCCATCTGTGAGTATTCTTTACCAGACATGGACTCGTGCACAGAGCGCGACAGTTCATAACGGTGACTTCTGTTTTGTTTTCAAATTACCCCACACTTATGTAACACAATATGTTAAATATGTTAAATACCTGACGTCACAGAGAAAATGTATATGATGTTATGTAAAACACAAATGATTAATTTTTTAGCAAAAAAAAAAAAAAAGGTTCTCCAGGAAGTGATGGAACTTTGTTATTTGAGATAGATCCAGTGGGATTTACAACAGAATATTGATATTTGGGATTTATACTTGTTGGAATTATCAGATTCAGCAGCAGAAAGAACTTTAGGGTCTGTAAAGATCGTATGTATTTCACCTATAAAGTATAATTTATACTATGCTTTTGGTATCGGGACTCAAAACAGAATAGAGAATTATGTTTTTTTGTTGAGGTCTTCATAGATTAGCAGTTCTGGGTGATATTGTTTGGATACCTGGGTCAATAATACTTAAATGTGACTGCCGAATGTTTTGCCTAATATGTCTTAAAGTAGTTTAATAAGGTTTCCCTTTAAAGTAAATCACACAATTCCCTGTGGACTAAAAAAGACTGAAGCCATTCTTGAGTATGTTGATTTACAGTGTATTTCTGGTAATGATTTATCACACAGCTTGAACAGAAATAAGTTATTGGCTAAATTGGAAGGAAAAGGGCAAAAAGACATATTAAAAAAAGAAATATAAAGTCAAGCATAATTATTGTGCTCATCTTACGCTGAAGCCAAGTTAACTAAACTCCCCTTGTCCTGGATGTTGAAGAAGAAACTAGGTTCCCTAAATGTGTGAAGTATAGGAGAACTTGAGAATGAGAATCCCACCATTTGTATTGTCCTTATTATGCTGAATTAAGTATATCAGTACTGAATAAATGCATTTCTATGGTCTGGAAACGTTCTGGTGCAGGGATGATGACCGAATGGAATGGCTGTTTAGGTTTAATGACCTTAGGTTTGTCTAAAGCCATTAAAGAATGTCATTTTAATCAATGAAGTAACATTAAGTGGTAAATGAGTATAGTTTGCTGGTTACTCAGCTGTGGTAATATCTGCACAGTAAGATGACAAGGACAAAGCACAGAGGAACAAGGATTAAGGTTGATGTAATATGTGCTGGGACTTTCCACTGGGTATAGACTTTTAAATGACCACAGAAGCTTTTGCATATGGAGTGATGTTTAAACTGCAGTCGTATCAAAATGTAATCATGCGGTTTGCCGGCTCATTTGGCATTTGTCTATTCGTCTGCAGACCAACACTGTGTTTCTGTACATCTACAGGTTTCATTGGCTTTCAGACTAAACTGAATGTGTGGTTCAAGCATTCAAATTGTTGCCATATTTAGGGTGGGTTATTGACAAAAAGTGAATATACTAACTGTATAATAGTTTTAGTTTATTTTTTGTAGCCTTAGAACAAGCCATTTAGTAGGAGCTTATTAAGCAAATGGTGGTGAACATTTTCACACACAGAAACCCAGTGCATCTACCTACAATGCATCTACGGAGCTGAGGAGTCTCAGATGTCACTCATTCTTCCACAGTGGACCTGAAAACCAAATTTCTATAACCAGTGTAAAGTGGCTGTCCGCTCCAGTTTTGATTGGTTAGCCCGTACAGTGTTCTGTAGAAAAAGAAGTAAACACGAGGAAGCGGGTCAGACATATTGACCATTTTGAAAATGAACTGGGCTTGTAATTGTTGTCTTCAGCACCATTTAACATGCCCAACGACTCTGGGCTTCAACACAGATGAGTGGATCGCTAACCTCATCAAAGACATCAACAACCCCCAGATTCTTTCACCTTGGAGACTCAACTCTCCTGTTCAGCAGTTTTGTGTGTGTGTGTGTCTACAGTGAAGCTCAGCAAGCTCCTATTATGATAATGTTAAATTATTCCTCTCTGTGCGGCCTTGTACGTGGTTGCTCTCCAACTGTGACATAAACCTGCTCTTTATGCAGGTGTGGTGCTGCCCTTTCATTACCGTGATCATTCTCTTGTATAAAAGAGCAAAATGCATCCTGTGTAATATTTGGCTATGCAGACTCCATAGATAGTGAAGGGTTTGGCAGCGTGCATTGCAGGGCCTTCATTTTTCACTCCATAGTGTGATAGTGTTTACAAACCTATATTTGAATATCCAGTTATTATATTAGTTCGATCAGCAAATCCTGATGAGAACAAATCTCTATGACCACTGAATCTACAACAGTGTCGCATTCTGGAGGGAGAGAGAGAGAGAGAGAGAGAGAGAGAGAGATAGAGTGAGTGCAAACACTCTGAAATAGAGTGGGACCCATGATTTATTAAGATGACATCTTTCACTTGTTCAGTTGTTTATTAAATATGAATTGTTCATCTCATGACAGTTGGACATTTTTTGCATGGATTACACCTCACAAATTATTCATGGTAACTGACAGTCCATTTTTAATTTAAATCAGTGGTGGTATAACACTACCAGTCACTGCATTTCACTCTACCTGCCTTTTTTTATTTGGCATTTCTTGTTTGGAAATACCGCTGAAAAAAAACCCTAATACCTAACTGAGTGGCATTTTAGTGTTATTTTGATATATCAAGTAGTAGCCGTGCAGGTTTGTAGCAGTAAAACCAAGCAGTGGGGCAAAGAAATGGCAATATGCAGATGGAGTGTAATGAAATTATATTATGACAGATATGCATATTGTCACAATTCAACAATGGCAGTTGCTGCACTGAAGATGTTTTAAGGAAAACTAAACTGGCCAAGTCAGAGGAGTGTGGGGAACACGAGGGGCCGAAGTCAAAGCAAGGGATAAGAATCAGAAACGGACAAACTAATAAAAAATGAGGACTAAAAACTCACAGAGAGCAGAGGCAATAAGACGCAGATGAAAAGAAACACGAGGGTGGAGCAGGTAATCACACAGGCATGAATGCTTCTAAACTACCAACACAAGTTTATTATTATAGGATAATGTGTATGGACTTTGTAACTCATTTATTAGTTCATCAGTGTTGATTGACATATTTAATTTCTTTATAAACTTCATAAATTGGTGATTTTTATTAATACTTGTTTGACTTATTTGAGGTCTTGAAGCATCTAAGTAAACCGTAAGGTGTTTTGATTGAATGTGGAGGGGGGGGTTGAGACTGCAGGATTTCATTGCAGTGTTCTGATACAGCCAAACACTGTTTTAGCATTCAGGACACAGTAGGAGAGACCGAGAAGGGGAGAAAGGGAGAGACCAAGCAAAAGAGAGAGAGAGAGAGAAGCAAGAGAGGAAGTAGCACGAGCCAAACAGGAACACAGAGGTTTTTGAGGCTGCATAAGAGACAGAGTCTCTGAGCATTCCTGCTCTGATGCCAGAACTTTCAGTGAACCAAGGATGCCTTCTTCACCGGGGCTTCAATGGCAGCTCTGTAATTTACTTGTATATCTAAAATCTATTCACACAGCAGGTGCATTGAGATAAAGAGATTTTTATAGGTGACTTTTACAGGTGTCAGAGACCATTGGATTCAGTTTGCAATAATCAACATTTTCTTTTTTCTCTGGTAAGTTTCTCGTTGCTAATGGCCACTAATGATAATACACATTTTGAGTTTGTCACATGTAAAAGGAAATGCTGGAAGATTACACCTCTCCTCAAATCTAGCACTAATTGTTGTGCTGCAGACCACAACAGCTCTGATTGGTGCACTTTTTATGATACCTCCTGATATCTTTTAATTTCTGCAATTCTTTCATTTCGTTAAGTATAAGAAACTGTTATAGAAAATGTATTGAACTCTGTTCAGTTTGTGTCGTACACCAAGGAACATTAAACAAAAACACCACTGATGATATTGCAGAGCACCACATCAATGACCAAAATATGCTTCTAACTATTCTACAGGAATATTTTTGACATTTCTGGAAATGCACACATTTGCACAATGAGATTTTAGATGAAACTGTTATGTTAGATGCTAAGGTTGACATTCATTACCCATTACCCAAAAATACCATAAAATGTTTCACTGCGTGTCATTTTTGTATCGTGTTCATGCTCTTCTGTTAATTTCCTGTGGCTGTGGCAGAGATTGTTCCAGTAGTTTGACCATTAGCACGTCTTCTATAGGTTGTTACAGACTCACTGTGTCTGCATTAACCTTGTGATTATGTGCAGTGGGCAAACTGCTGCAGGTGCACAGTTGACTACAGTTTGATGTGGTGTCTTTTCAGTATGTGCATTAGTGTGATTGTTATTGCGGTCAGATATGTGGTTATCTACGCAGACACTTGCAGATTATCGAGTCGTTTCTTAATTTAGTTTTGCAGAATAATGCATGTGGCCATGCAGGCCCCTGGAGGTCTGCAGTTCACTCCTGCAAACTGACCTCAATCAGCTCAGATTAAAGCTGAGGTCGGATGTTTTGTCCCTGTTTGCTCTTCCCTGCAGAGACCTTGGGCAGGTAGATGCTTGTCTGAGAATGCAACATACTCTTCCTCTGATTCCTCACTAATGTTTTTGTAGTGGTACATGATTATGTCACTATCTGTGTGAAGATTTTGTGAGTCTTCCACTGTTGTAAAGAGGCGCCATATACAGAACACAGTATATTTTTTAAAGGCCCTGTGTGTCACATTAAGGAGAAATTTCATATACTACCATACCATAAGTATGTGTGTATAAGTGTATAATCTCTTTATAATACAAATAATTTGTTTTTTGTAGCCTTAGAATAAGTAGCTTACATATGTACATCAGGCAGGGCCTTAGGTTATATTGTGACAGCCAGGTGGAACATCCTTCCAGGTGTGTGAAGGCCGCCCTGGTTCCCTGACGTTTTTCGGGAAAGTGCGTGGTGAGCGATAACTAATACATACACACTGGGCCTTTAAGTGTAATGTCCTCTGTACAGTGATTGGATAGGTGATGCATATTGTGCAGATATAGTGTACAGTAAGCCCATGACAGGCAGATTCTAATTTAATGTCTGACGTGACGCAGGAGAGCTGAGGTGGGACAGAGAAGTTACCACACCAATGTAGAGCAGTCATTTATAATCAGTCTGTCTCTGCTGACCCGACAAGAAGCAGGTCCCTCCTCACTGTCTGACTCAGTGCACTGATAGCCAGTCCCACCTTCCTCTTTAAACAACCAATCTGACTCACCAATACACAAGATTAGTCTTTGTGCTAAACATTTAACCCATTGCATTCCAATATCTTGGGTAAAATTGTGTATTAAGATTTGTTTTACAAGTGCGTCCAGATGCACACTGTCGGGTTTAAGCTATTATATTGATAATATTATAAGTTGTTGGATAACATGCTAACATACAAAAAATCCACACTTGTTTCCCTTTAACACCTAAACCTCAAAATGTCCACCTGGACTTTTTTTTGTGTGCTTATTTTAACAATAAAAGGCCAGAAAATGTCCTGTGAGTAAGTGCTTTTACCCATTTATCCAGAATAACTTCTGGCAGTTATTTCCAATTTACTGCATGTTAAAATAGTGTATTAACAATTTAAAATGAAGAAAAAACACTGAAGTTGTACATGAACACCAGATTTTGTGAGTTAAATTTGACATTTTAACAGTTCAACACATAATATTTTGAATATTATTCAAAATAACGTTTGTTTGAGGTTTTGTCTCAATGGCCTGTACGTTACGAACAGGCGTTTTTCCAAATCTCTCCTCTCCGGCGACAAAGACACTGATCTTCCTGCACCAGCACGGGTGAAATGACTGTAATAAGCACATGTTGGATTTGACGTGCAACGTCTCAGCTTTCAGGAAACTGTTGGAATTTTTCCGACAGCAGAAACTGCTGTAATGCATAATTGCGGTAAGGCAAAATGTGCTTGCGCAAACGTGTCGTCTGCGATGCGCTCAGTGTTAAAGGGTTAAAAGCTTTGCAGGTTAATCATTTGTACCATTATAGTATTAGTACTGTGCACATGAAACCCCAAAGATCAGTAACAATTTTTTTCAGGCAATTGATTTTGCATGAACAATCAGATTTAAAAAAATAAGTTTAACACTCATTCATTCCATTGACTGAATTGCGGAGTGTCACTTCAGTAAGCGGCTCTCATTTAAATCGCAGCGTCTTGCGAGTGTCTGCTGGCAGCAAGGATGCTGTGACACTAGCTCATCTGTACGTCGAGGCTTATTTAGCCTGCTGAGAGTGAGAGCATGCTGTTCATATTAGATTCTGTCTCTGGCAAAGTGGGGATGATTAGATAAAATGTGTTTGGTGGAGTGTAGCACTTTTTCACTTTACAGTAGCGGTGGCTGTGAATGAAGATGCTCCACTTTCTGATAATAACCCAGAAATCTCTGTCCAGAGGATTTTTAATGCATTTGGGAACACATTTTAGTGTTTAAGAGGGAATTGTGCATAATATCTTAGCAACTTTACTGATGTTGTGAAGAGGAATTACTCCCAGATGCTGATCTATAATGTAGTGAGTGAGTTCAAGACAAAGCGGAGGAATTAAAGAGGAGCGGGTCGCCTGAAAGAGGATACAATACAGTACAATTCAACACAATGGCTCTCCTTTTGAATAGCCTCCCTACTGTAGTATCCCCTCTGCCTACACTTCTTTCTGTCATAACTGAGCTCTGACGTCTTAAAAGGCATTGCAGGAGCATAAAGGTGCTTGAAGAGAAAATTGCAGCAGCTCACAGCGGCTGGAGTGAAATACCATTTTGTCTCGCTCAAGATGGATTCCACAGTGAGATTTCAGAGGACCAGTACAGAATCAAAATGGAGAAGCCAGAGGGGAGGAGAGAAAAAAAGAGAAAGAGGCAGTGTGTATGGAGTGGAGAGCTTCTGAGGAGATGTCTGAGTTTTGTTTTTGCCGCAGCGTGGTCAGCTGTAGCCTTCAGGAATTTCATTCAATTTTTAAAAAAAAACATATACAATTATTTAATGGTAAAACATTTCCTGTCTTTGTTGTTTTTTTTCTTTTATGATCGCAGTTACATGCAGTGAGTAAAACGATGTAAATGACAGGAAAAATAATCTATTTAAAAATGCAGTCAAAAACTGATAATGAACTTCCTTCCACCAGTCATCTCTCGTACTGGATGGCCACCAGGTTCCACACTGACACACATGTGCAGAGTACACTGTCACATGCTCGCTCTTCACAGGTTCCACTCTCTGGTTGTCCATCTAACTGCCCTGCGTGTAAACCAGTGGAACCCCTTCAGGACATCAAATCTGTGGATTCTGTTGTCGGTTCTATCTAGGTCAATGCTTACAATAGCAGTGTTTTCTCCTCTCTTTTTTTCTCCCCATGCCCCCCATTTGCTTAACCCCAAGGTTGATTTTCTATTGCAAGTACGAACATTAAAAAAAATCAAATAAGAGAATATTAATCATGCTTTGCTTTTTTTCAAAGCCGTTAGTCTTTGAACTAAAACCCAAGGTTTTAGTTCACGTGAGAGAAAAGCAAAGGTTTCATGTTAACATTAGTGCATGGGTAAATTAAATATTGTGTTATAGTCCACGCTGTAGACTATCACAAGATATAGTTGACCCTCTATCACAGTTTCATTGAGATTTCATTCAGATGTAAATCAACATAGCCCCGCAGAGTGTTCACTGGAAATCTTTGATCGGGGGATGATGTTACGTGACCTCAGGGAAGTGGCATCTAATTTGTTAACCCACATAGAAAAGAGAAACCGCTTGTCCATGCATTTTTCATAAGATCTTGAAATTTCTGTGTGGAAGGCCATTTTCACCAACAACAACCAATATTAAAACTGCACCAGTGTACTGTACATGTGGAATATAAGGCACAGAAATTTTTGGTTTAGTTTGATACACCACCTGCTTTCTTTTATCATAAATGTAAAAGAACATACTAAGCTGCTCATGAAAATCTGGAGTAGAACCCACTGCTTATCTGCTTTAGCAACTCCCACATCGTCCCAGTTCAATTTACATTTGGATCATTCGGAATGCGTTTGCCTTCAGATATGTAGAGCAATCAAAAAAGTTCTAACTGTACAGTTAGAAAAAAAAATCCTCCGCAGAAGATGAATTTGAGTCAAAACCTTGATTTGTGTTTGTATAATTTTGCCTCACTGCTAAAGTTTGCATGTTTTGTTGTCAGTCAAACGACAGGAAACACACAGAGGGAAGTGGGAAACTAGAAACCTCTTTTTAATCCCTAATTAAACTCTTGAAATTTTAATTTCAACTATTTTTAGGGCGAAATTAATATGTTTTGATATTGATATATGACTTTTTGAGAAATGCGCTGAACTGCTATAATGCTTTTCCTTAATCCTGTGATGTTGATGGTATTTTACTTCTAAACCCAACAACATTACCTGCAGCTATGACAAGGCTGTGTCATAGCATTCCCACCACTGCACAGTGACGACAATCTCCTGTAAATTGCTTTTTCGATCAGTTTTGACATCAATCTGCTCCCATGGGAATGTGGGCTTCCATGTGATGGCACAGAGTGAGGTTTCATTCCTTATGGATGTTGACAACCCCACTCAGTCTGGTTTGATCTCCAGAATTAACATAATATTACCATATCTATACAGACCTGACTGTGACAGCCAAAGAGGGTTTTTAGATTCCACATTTGGCACCAAGTCAATGACAACACGAGAAAATGTATTGGTAGTTTGTTTTCCATTATGTGGATGATTTTTTTATCACATTATTTAACAGAATTACTTGAATTATTAGTAATTCAGCCTTAAATCTTCTGTAGTCGCTTTATTTACGTGAGATAAATTTCATTTTTTTGTTTTAGTTAAGTCGGTAATCTCATTTTAAATTAAAGAATAGCTTCAACTTCAACATTACCTGCTTCCAATTGAGAGTGTATAAATTATTTTCTGTTTTGATATCTGGATAACATCTACACAGCTGCAGTCTTTAATGTCTTCCCACTTGTTGTTCTTATCTCCTTTAGGACAAAGATATCTCATAACATCCACGGGAGCCTTGTATATCGCGGACGTCCTGCCAGAGGATGGGCTGAACAACTATCGCTGCACCACGCGCCACCGTTACACCGGAGAGACTCGTCAGAGTAACAGTGCACGTCTCATTGTGTCAGGTCAGTAAAACTCATACATGTACAGGTCCAAGCACAGTGGCGGCTATACCTCACAGTCAACAATACGCAGTACACCACATAATACCTTAACAGCATCAAGTCACAACACATGAAGCATTTCAGCAAATACCAACAAACACACAAGATTCACAATTTGAATATTTTTCTAATTGGAATTTTTCATGATGTCCGACATACTTTCCAAAATATTTCTTTTTAAAGACAGTTTCTCATTCAAATGAAATGAAACACACTTCAACGTAGACACTTCATCCACACACATAAAACGTGAAACTTTCATCCCTCGATTCAGCTCTTCCATGACCTTCACAGATTGTTTCACAGTTCCAGTTAAAAAATTCATGGAATTTCCAACCTCTTCCAGAATTTTACATCGGTGTGTCGTGTTCTGCTTCAGAGCGAGAACTCTTTTCTCTTTAACTCGCTCTGCAGTTCGCATATTTCCCCTTTTATACACGATTGTCAGCAGAACATGGAAAATGTATGACAACTAAACTATGTCATAATAATAATGACAATAATAATAATACATGATCGATAACCCAATCTGACTTTGTTATTCCATCATGCAGTTTTGTGTACAATGACAATAAAGTTGATTTCCTTTCCGTATTTGTATAGTGCAGAATATTTCATTTTTGTGATTACTGCAAAATGTATGTATTCAGATTCACATTTTGCACCATTTTTTGCACCAAATTCTGTATCTAATGTGAGCATCATTATGGCTACATGATGTAGCAGTATTAGAATAGGGTGAGACAAATGTTTCACAGGCTGAATTATTAACTTAAAAATAATACTAACCAATTATACCACATGTTAATGTTACATTATGGCATATGCTACAGTGTAGTCTGATGAAAGTAGGTATATTTATAAATAATGGAATGATTGACAAGAGCCAATTTGCAGTGACAACTTCAGTTTCTTTGCCACAATAATTAAAAAATGATGGCTAATATAATACAGTTTGTGTCTCTCCTGTGCTTTGCATAAAGAAATATACACAACTGTAGCTTGACCTCAATAATCAATATTAGATTATACTATCAAGTGCCTGGCAAACCTCACCACTAATTAACGCTAAAATCTCTGCTCCTTCCAGACCCGACCAATGCTGAGCCAGGCATCTTGGATGGCTTTGACCACCGAGAGGTGATGATTAATCATCGGGTGGAGCTGCCCTGTAAGTCTTCAGGCTACCCGTCGCCAAAATCTCGCTGGCTGAAAGACAACAGCCCTTTGGAACCCGACAGCCGCTTCCGGCAGACGACCACTGGGTTGCTGATAGAAAGCACACAGCCAAGTGACTCTGGGATATACGTTTGTGAGGTGTGGAACAGTTATGGCAACGCAGAAGTCATGGGACGCCTGTATGTGAAACGTAAGTCTGTCAGTAAACCGAGGTGAACCTCTGCATTTTCTGTACATTGGTCATTCACATGCAGTGTTTATGTACCTCATTTGTTAACTACATCACTCACAAATCAGGAACACGGCAGATGTTTACAGAGTCAGAGTGAATGTCACAGCAGTCAGTGAGTTTGGAGTTTCCTCACGCTTATTAATTTGAAGCAGCTAAATTGAATCAATGTCACTTTGAGTCATTTACTTAATGCTCTCTGGAAACACTTTAAAACTTGGGAGCAGAGCTGTTACTAACAATAATTTTTAAGTGTTGATTTATTGGCTGATGATTTGGCAGGTTATTTGGTTTATAGAGTCACACGCAGCAGTGCGGAATGTGAAAAAGTGCAAACTGACATCATTCAGTTGCTTGTTTTGCACAGTCAGTCGTACATCTCAACAATATTAAGCTTACTGTCACAGAACAAGACAAGAGCAAATGTTCACATTTAACATACTCGAATTGGGGGTTTAGTGTTTCTGCTGCATCCTTCTTCTAAAAACGGGCTCTGTCACGCAATACTATCAGACCTGACTGAGGACGTGTTTGTGCGAATACAGTGATACTGCTGATGAAAAGCTGAAAGACATTATTTTGAGCAGTAGAATTCACTTCTGAATCTTTTTGTGGACGCTTCTTTGTGTTTTCAGTCATTCTTCAACCTGTTTGCAGCCATCTCACTTTACTAGAGCAGCGTTGCTTGACATTCAACAAATCACTTCCTTTGTGCAGTCACCTGGCAACACAAGATCTAAACACTGCTATACTGAGAAACACAGGCAGATATGAATATACGATTTATTTACATTTGAAAGTTATGCAATACAGTTTTAATTAATCAAGAATATAGTAAATAATGGAGCAATTACAGTCACCAATAATTATTGATCCACCATTGTCCACAATGTGCTGAAAAGTAATTGCTTTTATCCTGAGATTTGGATTAGATAATTTTTCAGAAATGCATCCATGCTAAGTAATTCAAATCTAAACACTCTCCTCTAGCTTCCAGTTTCCGTATCGTCCTCTTAATATAGCTATAACAATTATTAATTCACTATTTAAATCTCTCCATCCATTATGAAAACCACTGGTTATCTTTGAGCTGATAAAAGGGAGTTTTTTTTTCTCTCCACTGATGCCTGGTGTTTACTCATTGTGTGCATTGTTGGGTTTCACTGCTGTTCACTGATGGTGTCTATGTGCAGTGCCTTGAGATAGGTATGTTGTGATTCGGCACGATAATAATAAAATTTAATTGAATTAATATTGGAAGAGGCAGCTGCACCCTGGACAGGTCGCCAATCCACTGCAAAGCCAACATCCAGAGACAAACACATTCACGCACCTCTGTCCAACACAGATTTTTTGTTTTTGTGTCCTCAGAGCCCTTAAAGGTGGTGGTCAGCCCTCGGAAGGTGAAAGGCAGCGTGGGTAGCAAGGTGTCTCTGTCCTGTAGCGTGAGCGGCTCAGACGAGTATGAGCTGTCATGGTACCGCAACGGAGAGATCATCTACCCAGGCAACAATGTTCGTTTCACTGGGGTCAACCGAGAGAACCTCATCATGGAGGGAATGTCAAAGAGTGACGGCGGAGCCTACCAATGCTTCGCCAGGAAGGGCAAGATGTCTGCACAGGACTTTGTGCAAGTCATCCTTGAAGGTAAAATGTCATTTGTAGGGTGGAGCATGAACACAAATGCTGACCAAAAGCCACATTATGGTAGCTGTCGTATGCATAATCAATGAGTTAGCAGATGCAGGTTCAGGCCTTGCAGATCAATACTGGTTTTATGTGTTAATGGTATTCTCTTGTGATTCTCAGCTGTAGCCTCAGACTTCACAAACACATAGAAAAAAACACGCCACACACTCTTGCATCCAATAGCTTACCTTGGCATTGTTGCTGAGGCAACTGTCTCCTGTGCCCAGGGAGCTGTAAAAAGAAGATATTGATAATCTATAATAATGTGAAACAGACCTAGATTATCAGAGAGAAGCAGCAGGCAGACACAAACATCTCAAAAGCCAACCAGCCTCTGTGTCTGTAAGGAAAGCTCCTGGATCACTGTTCATGATGACAGCTACGCATGCGACGATACAGTATGAAGCATAACTACACAAAATAATGAATTCTTGAAAACATAATTATATTTCCTTTACTTTTGCTTTGGTTGAGACTTTATAGTGTGTCATAAATTGCTTTTATAAAAAAGAAGATTCACTGAGAGCGAATAACATATCACCATGTAAATGCACAATATGTAATCTTTGCATCTATCGATCGAGTTTTTTGGGAAGGGCTTTGGCGGCGGAATGCACAGCAAATGACAATGAAAAGTCATATTAGTGACAAATGCACACAATAAAATGAAAAATAATAAACAAAAGACAACACACTGGTAGTAGTACTGAATGTTTCCCTCCTCATTTGATGTTTCATATGTAGTTTCTCACAAGTTATAGCTGTCATACATGGTAGTTGTATGTGCTGTACAACAGACATGGAAGCTGCAGGAGAGTCGAAGGAGAGTTCACTGTACATGCCGTTGCCTGTTCTGGTGTCCATTCATTCAAAGTTCTGCTTCTATGGACATTTGACAATTAACGTCATCAAAGGCCGACCAAAATTAAATGGTCCTTTATCTTGAATAATATACACATTTAACTTTATAGATTTGAAGAGTATTGGAAAATATTTAAATGACGTAATTAAACTATTCAAAAATGTACAAACATTAGCATTTTTTTACTTTTATACTTTTTTTTAACATTTTTAGATATTTTGATGCAGAAATGTTTCCTATTCTTTAAACACAGTACTGCTCGTGTGCAGAAACCAAACTCTCATTACTGTTAAGGTTTTGTCACAGTTTAACCATCGTTTCATTTACCACAACGTCTCTCCCGTGTCCCGCCGTGTCCTCCACCACAGATGGCACGCCGAAGATCCTGTCGGCCTTCAGCGAGAAGGTGGTGAACCCAAACGAGCCTGTCTTCCTATTCTGCAATGTCAAGGGCACACCGCCTCCCAGGTGCACCTGGTCGCTGGACGATGACCCAGTCATCAAAGACAGCCACCACCACCTGGGCCACTACGAGACCCACGAGGGCCACGTGGTCAGCCAGCTCAATGTGACCCACACCCAGGTGCAGGATGGCGGGGTGTACCGGTGCACGTGCAGCAACTCGGCCGGGGTTGTGTACCACCAGGCTCGAATAAACGTAAGAGGTGCTTGTCAAATCAGCTCCTCCAAGAACAACAATACACATACCTGTCTGTCTCTCTGTGTGTCTATGTCTCCTTTTCCTGCTGACTGTCTGGCATTTGCTAAACATGAGTGCTGGATGATGTTTGGTTGTGAAAAATGAAAGTTGCATGACTAGTTTTCCTTCCATTTTAAAGAATTACGTATCTTTAATTGCATTTACAGGCATTTGCTTCAATTGAAGTCCTTCTAAATAATGTATTATTTACTTTACTCCATTGCGTACAGGTATTAGTTTGCTCATTGCAGTCTTGTTGCTCTATATAGCCAAACGAATGATCCTGGTTTACAGCACAGAAGTAAATCTGGATATAGGTTTACATGGTTTGGTTTTTAAGTAACCAATACAGAAATAAATTACTTCTAGTTGCATGAATTAATCTAGCTGTGGGCCGCTGTGTGTAAGTGCGTGTGCATTCATGTTTGTCTGCGTTTATGTGTTTCCTCAGCAGTAAATTAAAATATTATACAATAAATATCATGTGGGTGACCAGCAAGAGCCGACTTCTTGGTATGAGTGGAACTGTGTAATTTAAACGTTCACTTTGCCCTCAAATTGTTAGCACCTTTTAATCAGCGTGACATTTTGCCTCCTTCTTCTTCTAAAGCTCTTAAGTTAAACAAAAAGCAACAACAGTAGTTTCGTAATATAACGAAGTCAAATGTACAGGACCATTTGCAAAGCTGAAACGTAAAGTAACGATTATGTTCTCAGTTAAACTGGCAGCTGACCTCACAAATCTTATAATACATTTTGAAAATTCATCATCAAATCTGCACTGCACAATTCATTGTGATTTGATGTCAAACACCACTATCCATGAAATGTTTTGGTATAGGTTCCTTTCTCATTCTCTGTCACCTTTTAGGCCGTGCCAGCATTCGTCCAATGAAAAACATCACAGCCATTGCTGGAAGGGATGCCTTTATTCACTGTCGTGTGATTGGTTACCCGTACTACTCCATAAAGTGGTACAAAAACTCTGCACTGCTCCCATTCAACCACCGACAGCGAGCGTTTGAAAACAACGGCACACTGAAGCTGACCAACGTGCAACAAGTGGATGCTGGCGAGTACAACTGCAAAGTGATGGTTCAGCCCAACAAGATGGACTCTCAAAGTGTCCACCTACGGGTGAGAGGTAAGCTGAATCGATTTTGTGCAGAAAATATTTACATAGATATGAGGTTTAACCTTGAGAAGTTATTGTTGTACATTTAAATCCCATAGTATCTATTATATGTGTGTATGTATGTATGTATATGCATGTTTTAATCTGTTCATTTTAAAACAGAGGATGGTGCACAGATTAGGTGTGACTCAGATTTCATGAGTTAATTAAAAATTTTGTTAATATTATATTTTTTTTTTCCCTCATCAGCTACATTAGAAAATTAAAATCACCCTATGCTCCCTTACAACTGTAGGCCTGCAGTTTTCAAACATGTTAGTTTAGCTTAGTATAAAAGCCAGACACTTGGGGAAATGGCTCATTATGTCTGGCCAAGAAGTAGTCTGGCACATGTCCCTAATAAAACAACAAATTGCTATTTGAATTGAATTAACTAAGATGTAATATTTATATAGTGGGTTCTGTTACTTTTATATGGTGTTGTTAACGTCTTCTAGTCTCCAGAGACCAGTGGGCCATGAAAACCCATAGGATGCAGGCCTACTGTGTTGTGTTTTGCTTCATTTTGCTTTACCCCCTGGGAATGTCAAACATGTTATGTTATAGCACAAGTGAATTTTAATTCATTGACATGCACAAAACTAAAACCAATAACTGGATGAAACTGGACATTGAATTCAAGCTTGCACACATTGCACTCGATATGACCTCATTCTGTCCAAAACACATAGGTTCACGGCTTGCATTGATGATGGGTTTCATATTGAATTATATTCTTATGTTTTTTTATATATATAGATTATGAGCTCTGTAGAGCCCCCTCGTCGTAATGATTATTTAGTAAGCAGCAAAGCTTTTATTAATGTTAAACTTTTGCTTCAAATTGTCACTTCTTTAACTTTATGTTGATTTATGTGTCTGATGGTGAGGAAAATTCTACTTGAAAACTCTTGCCTCCAAAATCACATACTAATATAGCAAAATAAGATGTAATGTTCCAAACAGAATGTAAAGCACTGCAAAACAAAAAAACAACCCTTTGTTACAGTATTAATTCATACAGAAATACATATATTTATACTGGAATTGAAACACAATATATGCTGTTTTCTCTAATCTGTTACTTTTATTACATTAGTACATAGTACGGTAGTACATAGTACAGTACATTTTATTCTGTATGTACTTATTCCATCTACCTGCATAGGGAGAACAGATGTAAATTAGCCAGTGGCTATAATCTGGCATATTTACATGATCGTTAATGTGAATAAGTAAATATACTCACTAGACGGGCATTAAATTAATCTTGTAAAGACTGTTTCAGAGATAGTTAACAGCTGAGTGATGATCGCCACTGAAAAATACAACCTGTAATAGATAATAGAAAAAGGGCCTTCCCATTATGCCCTATTTCCCTGCCTCTGTACAGTATGTTAAGTTGTTGTCATTATATTACGCTGTCCGTGGAGCGAGGAAGGCGGAGGGTGGTGGAAGAGAGTAAGAAGAGAAAGAGAGTGATGATATAAAGCAACACTACCCAGTGGTGCTGTAGCAAGCGAGTGCATTTGTTAATTTACTCCGCTCATGCTTAAAATGCGGAAGCGTCTTTGGGGATCCCTGGAGTCCATTATCTCTACTTTGTTGTGAATTAAATAAGCTGCTAAAGTGCTGCTTATTTCACAGTTATTTGAACTCAGTGGACACTCAAACACACATGACTTGTGTGATGGCTGGAGATTTACCAGAGAATAGAACACAGGCAATTTGATTACATCTTCATCTAGAACTGTGTGATTATATCGTATTTTTGCAGCCAAATTGACTTTGAGTACCGGTTTTATTTTTTTTCTGACGACAAGCTACTGCTGCAATCAAGGTTTCTGATCATCGGGTAAAATGGTTCATTAAAGCCGATTTGTAAGCACTTTTAGAAGGGTTGTAAATAAATACACTGCTTGACAAAACATATGGATACATTATTTATTTATTTAGTTAGATTGACTTACTATGAGATGATTCAGGATTGAAATAAATAAATGCTTGTTCTTCGTTTCATAACATAATGTCCACCAAACCAATGGGAAATGGGCCAGTGAGGATAAGAAATGCAACGTTTGGTTAGATCGTATTAGACTGATCACATTTATCAACACTGTGAGACACAGCGTGTCAATATCAGTCATTATCTTCTTGATACAATTATGGATCTTGATGTTGGTGTGATCTTTTATTGCAGATCAAAATAATAATTATATTTTGTGAGACAGACATGTAGTGTAGTGTTGGTCCATATGTATTTTAAGATCCTTTTTCTAAAAGGACAAACTGTTCCAGTCTGAGAGTGATGGGGGAACTACTGCAGAATCCGTAGCTATCTATGTCTGTTATATTCATTCAGTGACCTCTTAAAAGCAAGATGGTTAGAATATTGTAGGATTACTCTTAAAAAGAAAAGGGACCTGGCACCAACTTATGGCTTAAATCACATGCCATCCTTTTGTCTCTCTTCTCTCATCCCTACAGTCCCTCCTTACATCCAGCCATTTGAGTTCCAGCGTTTTACTATTGGTCAACGTGTCTTCATCCCCTGCGTGGTCATGTCAGGCGACCGGCCACTGGACATCACGTGGCAAAAAGATGGAAGGCCAATCCCCATCAGTCTGGGTGTGACTGTGGACAACATTGACTTCACAAGCTCTCTGCGAATCTCCAACTTGACGCCTGACCACAATGGCAATTATACTTGCATTGCTCGCAATGAGGCTGCTGTTGTGGAGCACCAAAGTCAGCTCATTGTCAGAGGTGAGGAAGCAAAAAGAATATAGCAAACACATAACCCCAGGGCCGCTGACTTCAATAACTGATTCCCTCTGTCCAAATGTGTTAGTGTAGTGTTTGACTAGTTCTTTCTAACATGTGTGATCTATTTCAGAGACATCCTTAATGTCTGTTCACTGTTAACCTCTGCTTGTGTCTGTGTTTGTGTCTCAGTTCCTCCTCAGTTTGTGGTTCAGCCTGAGGATCAAGATGGGATCTATGGGAAAACTGTGACTCTCAACTGCTCTGCTGAAGGGTACCCACCTCCCACCATTGTATGGGAGCACTCAAAAGGTACATTAAGCACAAATTACTCTCTGCCATTGGGAGTTCAGTCTTTTTACTGCTAAATGAACACTGCTCACCTAAAGGAGACATGCAGGTCAGTGCACCAATAACAATAACAGCTGGTCTCTGTTTTAGGCCATAATCTCAATGAAGTTTCTGGACTATATTAAACTGCAGTGTTTGCTGGTTTAAGTCTGTAGCTTTTGTTGCACTATGCTGTCCATTTTCTTATCTTTAAAAGTCATGTCGTCAAAAAATGCATAAACAGAAGAAAATTGCATTTATGTTACACAACAAAATTATGAAATATGAAACGAACACACATGATTGACCTGTAAAATATGTTTTTCCATGGCTTATATTAAAAGTCAGATGTTTTTGCTCTTTCTCCAACACAATTTAAAATGCTCGAGCTGTGTATCTTATACATGTAGCAGCTGTGTGCGTAGGTGTGTCACATACACACGCGCACACACATCTGGACTGAAAACATGAAGGTGATCTTCAGAGGTTGATTCTTTATCCCGACAATTTTGGCCGTGACCCATAATCCATAAATAGGCTAAGGTGTCAAAAAAAACAGAGAGACAGTCAGGCGGGATGGCAGCAGGTGAGTTCAGCCACTTGAACAGGGTGAATGAAGAGGGGCCCCAGGTGTTTGCTCCATCATCCATATAACCACAGATGAAAGCTTTGACAACAGAAGGACAACAATCACGGACCATGTGTGCATATGTGTCTGTATGTGTGTGTGTGCATGTGCACCAGGCCCCATGATCAAAGGAATGGAATATTCTTTGATTCTTCTTTGCGTGCGTGCGTGCGTGCGTGCGTGCGTGCGTGCGTGCGTGCGTGCGTGCGTGCGTGCGTGCGTGCTCCAGGTATTTCTCATCTTGTGGGACCTAAATCTGTTTACACATTATGGGGACTTGTCTTCCTTATGGGGACAAAAAAAAAGTCCCAATAACATATATTACTACATTTTAAGGTGAAGACATGTTGTATGGTGAGGATGAGGATGAGGATGAGGATGAGGGTTAGGGTTAGGGTTAGGGTTGGGCCAGTATTAGTTATGCGTGTGTCTGTGTCCTCTTGCTTGTATGTTATTAAATCAGGAGGTATTAGCCAGAGCCAAAAAAATGAAAATTACTGTAAAATACTGTTGTAAGCCAGAGTGCAGTCTGGCATGCTTTTACTGTAACAGAAGTAGCTAAGAGCCAGGTGAGTGTCGCTGGGAGATATAGAACAGCAAGTAAAGGTCAACAGCTATTAGCAAAATGACTAGCACTATTTGGATATGCAAAATCCATAATTCAAGGAGGACACATCTCCCTCCCCCTCTCCCTCCCTCCCAGAGGGGAGAGCAGGAACAAAGTCAACACTTGACCCTCCGCTCACCACGGCCACTTGACTGCATTTTAATTAAAAAGCAAGAACCCACAGGTCACTAAGTGGTCTAATCTTTAACATTAAATATATAGATAATAATTACACAGAGGCGGCAGACACAATATCTCATTTCAGTGATGCTTTAGTGGTTATTTTGTGAAATTGTGAAATACATACATTTATGGTGAACATTTATGGTGAACATACATGTATGGATTACATCAGAATGCATCTTAAATCCATAAATGTTTGGATTTTTTATTTAAAGCAACACAAATGCTAAGTAAGAAAAAAAAAAATCCTCATCTAGCTACATAAACATCTTTGAATCTCACTGGCTGGGCCTGGTGTTGAAGGCTGCCAGCAGTCATGATTGGCCTTTCTTTCCCCTCTGTGTGTTGAAACTCTGCACCAATCTGCTGTTTTGAAACATGACCATGTTTCCTCCGACTGCATCATCATTACCAGTGGCCTGTGCTGCTTCTCTCTGCTCAGCAGCTGTTTGGGGTGGTTTAAGGATTTAGGCTCAGTGTTCAGAAATGTGTTTACAAGCTTCCCTAAATCTGACAGGCTTTGTCATCAAATCTGTAAACACAGGCACATGGGGACACATGCATGCACACACATGAACAAAAACGCAAAGGTGCATCGTCGCAGTGCAGAACCCCTGGTATGTCTTGTGCTGGTTTTGACACATCTGATTTGAGACGCATCTCAAACCACCTCCAAACACAAAAATAATCCAAAAATACTGTCTATCTGAACAAGACTTACAAGACTCCTTGTTTAAAATTGTTTTGCTTTGCTAATATTTTCTCTTCCTGCTGCCACCAGGTGCGGGTGTCCCCCAGTTTCAGCCCATCCTTCTGAACAGCGGCTCTCGTATCCAGCTGCTGAGCAACGGCTCACTGCTCATCAAGCACGTGCTGGAGGACGACAGTGGCTTCTACCTGTGTAAGGTCAGCAACGACGTGGGAGCTGATGTCAGCAAGTCCATGTACCTCACCGTCAAAAGTAAGAGCCTGCGTCAATAACAGCTGATGGGCAGTAATCAATAAAGTGTGTGTGTGTGTGTCTGTATGTTGGTGCAACAACCAGGAGCTGGAATCTCAGTTAAAGATAGTTAGTGGAAGGGAGGCGATGCAAATCAGCAATATCAATAGACAAGCTGTACAAATGATGAACACAGTGATCTGAGAATCCCAGATCCTGATTATACTTCATTCAATGCAAGCAATTACATGCTAAAGAGGCTAAGCAAAGCATTATAAAGATCTTGATCCTGACTTGACACAAGGTAAAAACAGATTAGCTTCCAAAAGATTATGAGGACACTACAATCAAACCTTTAGTGCATCTGTTAAAATATTTAAGTCAAATGCAGCATTTAAGGACCAGATGTTATTGAGTAAGTGTGTGCATGCAGACAGCTGTCCCTAAGCATGTTTCTCTATACATGCATGTGTGCACTTGTTATTGCCGCAATCAGCGTCCCTGATCACTTGTCTCTTGCCTTCTGTTAGTGTTAGCATGTAGTTCCAATAGTGCAAAAAGTGGTTCCTCATTTCCATTGTGCTTCGACATACGTGAGGCTTATATTCCCTTCAATACATTTATTAAAAAGGAGCATGACGAGGGCCACTGATGGACAGGGTGGATATTCCAAAAGTTCATCATACAACTGTTATGTCATATCAAATCGTTTCTTTCAATCAAATGATATGTATTTAAAAGTTCAATTTAGATTTGTAGCATACAAAGCTGCAGGTGTCGCTGTGTAAAACTCAGTCAGTGCAGCTGTAGCACCCACTGAGTTGCGACACAGCATGTTAACCCATGTCTGTACTAACTGTAGCATATCCAAAAGGTGGCAAATAATAAATTGAAATTACGTTTAGTCCACGATATGATGGTGCTGCTGTATATACTGGACTCCATTATATCAGCAAGAGTCTTTCAGAGTCACTAAGATGGTCGACCATAAACAAGTTAGAGTGAGATGATATAGATCAGTAATCCAATCAGCACTGAACAGCGCAGCTCATTCTCCCCTCACTTCATAGTGTGTGGGTGTGTGCGCATATATACTGTGTGTGTATATATATACACATATACAGTACAGACCAAAAGTTTGGACACACTTCCTCATTCAAGTAAATGGAAAGGTGTGTCCAAACTTTTGGTCTGTACTGTATACATAGTAAATAAAGTCATGCATTTTATCTGGACACTGACTCCACGTTGTAACAGCCGAAAGGAATCACTCCAAAACGCATTTTGTCCTTGTTTTATTTGCTAACTATTAACTACTACCCAATATTTCTCCATAAAATATATGTCTGAGATATGGATCAGGTGCGCAATGCTGATTTATCAATGTGTTTGTATTAGTGAACCTTTGAAGTCTCCTGTAAAGTCACAAAAAGATCTCTTCTGACTTTGTCACCCCTCAGAAAAACGTGTTACTATCCAGCCAGTATGATATTTCTGTATCCTATCCTATATCATACATGATTTAATTATGCGGAGGACTAATGAAGACTGTGGCTCTAACATGATACTACAGTACAGATATCCACATCAAATGTGGGGACAGTGCTATTTTTACGCTTTGTCCATTTATGTCGTGAATGATGTGTCTGACTGTGTCATTTAAACCCTCTCCGCCTTTGATTGAGTTGACATGTCATCTTCACAGCTAGAATAATTCATATTGCAGGAAACAGCTGTTATCTGGACCTCTGATGATGCTCTGTGCTGTTTGTCCTTCCTCTGTGCTGTGATTGGCTGCTCAGCCATTACATGCAGGCCCAGATGCACGAGTGTCACTCATCAACAGAAATAACACTTCATTCTCTTTAAACCCCAAACTATACTCATACACTCAAGATGTCTTCTGTAAAAGTGTACTTACTCGCATGAGCGCTTTGAAAAAGGGAACCATTACTGTGCTCAACATCCCCAACACCATTGCTCATAGTGTGTGTGTGGGTGTGTGTGTGTGTGTGTGTGTGCGTGCAGGTGCATGTGTGCACACATAATGCGCAAACTCTTGAGTGCATTTCTGCCTCATTTAAATCCATCAATACTTCAATTAGAAGCTGTTGAAGTGGCTCAAGAAAAGCTCAGACGGCACGTTTTGCTGCTTTATTTGCACTCTCTGGTTGTCTCTGTCCTGCATTTCCAGCAACGAGAGAAAGATTAAAAAGAATGTATTAATTGTTTGCCCTTGTTTGTTCTTAATGTACATTGCAAAACAAAGCATAATTGTTCTTACTATATATATATAAATTGTTTTATTGAATCACAGTGTGTAGGATTTTGGGATACATATACCAACCAACTGAAGACCTTCGCAAAACAACACAGCAGTAGAAAATTGTATAAATTTAACAAAGACAGCAGTTCCTAATGATAATACATGAATGAAGTCTCTGTTGATAGATCCCACTGAGGCTGCACATAGTGGACCTTTAAGATAGCAGTCAGAGAGTTGGATGAATTAGTCATTTATAGCTGATGAAATGTGCTAACAACAGTTGTAACAGCAGACGAGACATCTCTCGTCTGAAAATGAGAACTCATTGATAATACGACTCTGAAGGACATATTGAAATGGTAAATCATCTAACATACAACAAAAAATACTGCAAAATGTACTGAATGCTAAACTTAAGTTAAACCTAAAATTTCCTTTATAAAACTGTTTTATAAGCCACTGTTGGTTCAAGCCTGTATTTCCTGTCTGAAGAAATACAATTGAAGGCCCCTCCTCACTGTTGAGTGACAGAAAAGTCCACCTCTTTGTCTGTCTTGCTCTAGACCTCACTCCCCCTCTTCCTGCACCTTGCTGTCTTTGTTCCTTCCCTTCCCACCCCTCCCTCTCTATCCCCCCCCAGCTTTCATTTTATCCCTTGTCTCCCCTCTTCTTACTCACACTTTCTCCTCTACCCGCCTGTGTTTTATTACCATGCCCCTGTAATATCACTGGATATTAAAAAATATGCATCAGCCAAGCAATTATGGGCTATCAAAAAGAATAGGTTTTGCCCGGGGCCTTGCGAGCACTGCATGGTAGATGCATAGAGATTAGATAAGAAGGAAGCAGGCAAATAGCCTCACCTCGGCTCAGGCCACTGAAGCACTGGTGAGGATTTTAGAGCATTGTAGATACTGCAGTATATGTGTCACATATCTCATTCAAATGTGGACCGCACATACACAAACACACAAGGTCAAATTTAGTTTGAAAACTCTCCAGATTCACCAAGATGTATTGACTTAAAGTGTATTCACATACACAAATAAACTGGGTTCACACCTGGGTGCACACACCTACACAGATGAGCATATGCTCATGCATAAACTCACAAGTTCATACAGAGGCAGCTATCAACACACAAACACCCACAGACTTATGTCATTGTGCACCCTTCCTTTCTTTCAATTAGAACGCACACGCTTTGTCAGTGTTAACGCGCAGTGCCAGGGCCTCCGATTTAAACGGAGAAAATAGCCGCTGTTAAGGAGCAATAACATTTAGAGAAGGGGCTGAGGAGACTCTTTTAATAGGACTCACTTAAAATTCATAGTTGCTATGCAAAATAAATCAGCGATTTCCTCTGCGGGGGCAGTGGGAAAAGGGATGATGGTGTGGGGAGTAGGGGAGAGGGATGGGCTGCAAGTGAATAAGAAATGAGGTTTAAACGTCGGCAGTCCCAAGTCTGACACATTCCATCATGTCGGTGGTGGACGGGGGCATGCAATGCAAGTGCACGCGTGCGTACACACACACACATTATATTCTTGTACAGCAACCTTAGTGAGGACCTTTGTAGACATAATGCATTCCCTTGCCCCTTACCCTTACCTTCACCATCACATTTACATGCTTAATTTATAATGCTTAACCTAACCCTAACTTAAACCCAAGTCTAACCCTAAAGCCAAGCTTTAACCAACATAAATCCATTTAAATGTGTGAGGGCCTAACAAGGTCAACATGTCCTCACAAAGATAGGTTTGTATCAAAATGTGTCCTACAATAGCCTACTACAGACATGTACACACATATGCACACAAAGGCATGTATGTGTTTTGCATGCTGCTTTTGATTCTTTGTCTTTTTTTGGCGAAGAATCCTGAAATGTTTCCACTCTCTGCTTTTTAGATGCTCTGCTGTCATGGTTGTGCTGACTCAGGAGGACAGTTTAGCTTGTCTGTGTCTTCCATGTTCACAACAAAACCACACAGCGTCACTGACTTAGTCTTCTGCTGAGCCAAGAGTGCATCCGCTGGTCTGATTTGCTTCTTGGATGTTTATTTTGAAGTCAAATGCTTTTTTTAAGGTCTGAATTTGAATTCATTTGACAGCCTGAGGAGAAACACATCCAGCACACGTATGTAGCATTTCAGCATTCAATAGATGGCTGTTTATCAGGACATGGTGCAGGAATGAGAAATCCCTCTGACTAATATTCTGTCTTCTTAAGTTCTTATCTACCACCACCATGAGGTTGACAATTCTGGTTTCAAGCAACAACTGTCGGATGAATTCAGAGTGAATTTTTGCACACATGTGCATGTTCCCTTTAGGATAAATTATAATCTAACTTAAAGTGTATCCTCATAGAGCTGCTGTGGGCTCTTTGTATTTTAAACGTCAGATCTTCATGCAAATGTGTACAGTACATATGTAAATGTGTCAGTTAACGATGTACCAGTGAAATAATGAATAACCAAAATGTAAGTTTTTTTTCATAAGACAGAATGGGTGAGACTTTACACACCAGGGCAATGCACAGACTGCCAGACAAGTACAGCACGTAATAACTACTTGATTATAAATGCAAGTACTTGATTTTAATTTGTGTAATTGACTCATGATTGTCTAACCTCCCTGGTACTCAAACCATCCAGAGTGGCGTCATTTGGAAGCATAAACAAATTATTGCAAAGTAATCTAGATATTGTTTGACCCAGTGGGATGCTGTGCGTGCGTGTGTGTGTGTTTGTTAGGGTTATGTGCACATTTTGGGTGTCATTGCTTTTGATTAACCGCAAAAATCACAACAACTGTCTGATTCAATAACAATTGAACCACTACAAGTTCTGGTTCAATGGCAATTTGTATTCAATCAGTCTTCTTTATCATGCTGTTCAGATTTTGACATCATGAGACCAAGACAACAAAAATATATCTAGTTATTGAGAAATTTAGATTTTTTGTTGTGGTATTGCCACCGTTGTTGTTAGCTCTTGTTTGCGATAAAGAAATTACCATTGAATCCTTCTACTTAAATGCCCTGCTTTCATGGAAGAATATCGCTGTAACATGAACTTTTCATAGGGATATTCTTGGCAAATATCCCTAACTTTTTGTCAGTAGTATATATATATATATATTAGTGAGTGTGCATTCGGTGTGTGTTGTCCTTTATTTGAGTGTTGCTGTATGTGTTGGAATGTGAGTGTGTCTGTGACACAACAGCAAGGCCAGCGGACTTGTCTGCTGTGTAGGAATAATCAAAGTGCTCTCCCTCACTCCCTCTCTCCCTCTCTCTCATCATTAAATCATCACTGTCCTGGTGGGAGCCTGAGGAGGGAGATAGAGTGAGAGAACAAGGGAGCGAGAGGGGGGCAGGGTGGGGGTGTGTGTGGAGGGGGGGGGGGGGGGGGATCATAGTTAGCGCTGCAGGGGAACATGCTCTCTCTATCTCCTCCATCGTGTAGTGTGGCTGAGATGTGTCATGAGCACAAGTCTTCTCTGCTCTCTGTGCTCGCCCACTTAGCTCTCCCAGACACAGCCACTCTCACGCACACGCTTTCATACATATGCAGTTGAAGTAAAACACGTCCACGCAGACACGTTATTCAGAGTGTAGAGACATTCGCACAGTAACTCCGACTCACACACTGCATCTTTTCTGGAAGAGAAGACCTTCATCCGCTGCTGCTGCTGCTGCTGCTGCTGCTGCACCGCTACCTGCCAAATGTAGCTGCCACCACTGTCTTTTCCACTGACACAGTTTTTCACTACAGATACTGAAAACATCCTACTGCACATACTGCATCACCATAAAAAACTGGTGTAATGTAAATAAAGGTAATCCAATTACTCATTTGACAGAAACATAACACTTTAAAGCTGCTCTCATCGCAGCATCTGATCATTTTGGTGTCATGAGACACATGAGTCATAGTGAATTTACACAGTCACCTGAGCTCAGCTCTGCAGTTTTTTTTCTTTACTGTTCTGGTTTTCCTTCATTGTATAATTTCCAGCTGCTCTAAAATCTCAATGCATCAGAAGACAGACAAAAAGAAAAAAAAGAAAAAAAACTACAGGATAAATGATAATGAACATTATTTTAGTTGAGCCATAAATTATTATTAGTTATTGTTTGCTAGCTGTTGCAACTAGTTAAATTCCTATTAAACACGTCTGAACTAGACTATTATAGTAGTTACTCTTATTTCAGTTGACTATTTTGGATGTTTTTCAGTAATTATTTTTTGTTTATTTTGGAGTATGTTCCACTTATTTTATTTTGTATTGCTTACTTAAGTTGGACTGGCTGCCATTAAACTATTTTTGTACACACCATAAAATTACATTAAAGCTTATTTTGGTACAGTCGATCGTTGAACATTTGCTTCTACAAATTTCCTTGTACCTTGACTTTCTTTAATTAGATCAAATTTTTAAACCGTTGAATAACTGGAAGGAACCACATTCATTAAATAGTTTTACCTTTATTATATTGTGTGTAATCATAATTGATTGCCTCTGTACTGTCCATACTGATAAAGATTAGCACATGGATTCATTCTGCTCAGAACTGCAGAAGTTAATATGGTATAATCCAATTTGGGAGCTTCACACTTAAAAGATCATTACACCGTGAGTAGCACCTGAGCGCCTGTGTGTATGTCATAATCACAAGATGGGTTCGAGTGGAGAAGAAAGGACAGAATGAAGTGTGAGTGTGTTGAGGATGAGCATAGACTGGATCTGGGTGTGAGACATTCACAACAGTTCATTCTGTTGAACCACACACACACACATACATACATTCTTGTACTTGCTGCATACTGAGGACTGGGTTGCTGACAAAGCGAGGACCAGCATTTCCACTTTATAAATCAACACAATTACAAATATCTACTTCATGAATGACATCTACAAAGAACTACTGGTTGCAGTACCATAAAATGTCTGCAGGTAGACCCCCAGAGCAAAAAGGGCTGGAAAACTTTTTCGATTTTATTTTGTTGTTTCATTTTTGGTCCAACATTTTACAAAAACGTCATACTATACTATGTCTTCCAAAATTTGAAAAAAAAATTTGACCCAAAATTTGAAAAAAAAATTTGACCCAAAATTTGAAAAAGAAAATTGACCCAAAATTTGAAAAAAAAAATGTACGCAAAATTTGAAAAAAAATTTTTACCCAACATTTGAAAAAAAAATTTTTTACCCAAAATATTTGGTCCAACATTTGACAAAAACGTCATTCTATACTTTGTCGTCCAAAAATTTGAGAAAAAAATTTGACCCAAAATTTTTGGTCCAAAATTTGACAAAAACGTCATACTATACTATGTCATCCAAAGGTTGAAAAAAAATTTGGTCCAAAGGTTGAAAAAAATGTTGGTCCAAAATTTGAAAAAAAAAAATTGGTCCAAAATTTGAAAAACAAGATTTGGTCCAAAATTTGAAAAAAAAAATTTGGTCCAAAATTTGAAAAAAAAATATTGGTCCAAAATTTGAAAAAAAAGAATTTGGTCCAAAATTTGAAAAAAAAAGAATTTGGTCCAAAATTTGAGAAAAAGTCGTCCAAAATTTAAATTTTTGACAAATTGAGTATAGCATGTTATAGCAACCTAAGGAAGTGATTTCAATGAAAACAAAGTGAGGACTGGCCAAAATGTCCTCACTCCGTAAAAATGACCTCACTTTCTTGGTTAAAAACCCTCACTGGTCCTCAGTATGTGGCAAGTACAAGAACATACACACACACACACACACACACACACACACAAAGTCTAAATGTGTTACTAATGAGCCTGGTGTGTGGTTACAGCATAGAGCCAGACAGGCTCCACTTCATCCTCAGAAAGCAACCTGTTACCTTTCACTTTCAATCTGTCTTTTTCAAGTAGACTTAAATCATGATGGTGCATAGAATGTTTAAATAGTTATAATAATTGTCACAGAAAAAGAATGATGTTGAAAATGCATTGTTGCAGTGTGTTTGTTTTTATTTTTCAGTTGTCAGGGAATGTTATATTTAATTCGACTGGTGTCTTTCAACAGCATAAAACATCTTGACTGATACCATTGTACCTCAATCTTCTGTCCTTTTCATCCAGTCCCAGCCATGATCACCTCCTACCCAAACACCACTCTGGCCACGCAGGGGGAAGAGAAGAAGATGAGCTGCATCGCCCATGGAGAGAAGCCCATCATGGTGCGCTGGGAGAAAGAAGAACGCATCATCAACCCTGAGACCAGCAGATATGTGGTCACTGTCAAAGAAGTGGCTGACGAAGTCGTTTCCACACTGGTGGTGGGTTATCACTTTCACTGTGAATCAAATGGCTTTTGACTGTTATTTTTGATCTATTCAGAGCAGTGGAAAGCAGAGAGGAAGAGATTGGAAGTAAGGGCAGAGGGAATTCTTGTTGAAATACATACACAAAATATTCAAGTGTGGCATGAAATATTGAAGAGTTTCCTTCCAGTTCAATTTAATGGTGATTAAAACACAGCAGGAATAGTACATGTGTAATGCAGTGAAAGATTGCAAGGAATATGTACCTTGGGATAATTGAGTAATTCAGTGTCTCACATGCTTTAGGGTGATAGTTTCTGTCTCCGAGTCTTTGCTTTATCTATGTAAGTAAAGTGTGAAATTGTTGAAGATGAATTCACTGCCCATTCTCACTCAAGTTTAATCATAATTTTACATTTTCTAAATTATATTCTGACCACCTGAAGGCTTTGCATGTTCTCTGTGGCTCTGTAGATTATGCCTACAGTTCGTGAGGACTCAGGATTTTTCTCTTGTCATGCCATCAACTCCTTTGGCGAGGACCGAGGCATCATACAGCTGACAGTGCAAGGTAAACTCCCCCTCACTTCAGGCTCAGTCTTTGTATGTATGGAAGAAGACAAAAGAATCCACTTTAAGAGGAGGCACATTTTTGTAATCTATTGCTTAATTCATTCATTTATCAATGGAATTGCCACACTTGGCCTTTTCAGTCTTATCCATAATCTCAGTGGGAAATCACAAACAGAATGAAAGCAATAGATCTGTCTGGTCTGCCTGCCATTCAGTGCTATTTCAAGACTCAAGATTACCTCTCTGGCTCTGTCTCTGTCTGTTTTTTTCACACACTCATTTGTTCACATGTCGCATCAGAACCACCGGACCCTCCGGTGGTGGAGATCCGGGAGGTCAAAGACAGAACCATAGCTCTTCGCTGGACAATGGGTTTCGATGGCAACAGCCCCATCACGGGGTATGACATTGAATGCAAGAACAAATCAGGTAGACACCTTAATAAAGAATAAATTCACAAATTGAATCAAAAAATACTGAACTTGACTATGGGGTGAACAGGAAATCCATCCATTGTTGACAGTTGTTTCAACCTCTCTGTCCATTTAGCATCTTGGCAATCAGCCCAGGTAACCAAAGATGTATCACCGCAGCTTAACCAGGCAACTATTATTGACCTCCACCCTTCCTCCACTTACAACATCCGCATGGTCGCCAAGAACATCATCGGCAACAGCAACCCCAGCAACGAGCTCACCATCACTACAGATGAAGCAGGTTGGTCAGCTAACTATCATGCAGATGAAATATTAAATTTCACCATCTTCATACTATATTATATAAATGTTAATATCATAATAATATAATTTCTTACATTATTTTTAAGCTATCAGTTCTGTTACTTTATTTGCTGAAAGTGTTGAAAGTTGAAAATGAATGAAAGACTGTGAACATGAAGGTGGATGTATTCTTAACTAATCAGCGCCTTCTATTGAAAAAAAGTAGACATAGCACAATTTCTGCTTTACTTAAACCAGCAGTCCTGATGAATGATGTGCATTATTTCAGCTCCTGACGGCCCTCCACAAGATGTCACTCTGGAGCCCACGTCGCCACAGAGCATCAAAGTCTCCTGGAAGGTGAGGTCCAAAGCACTGGTTTATAGATTAGACTACTCTTTAGTTATTATCATTTAAACTTTACAATATTTCTGTGTCAGAAATTATGTCACTATTTTTGTACATAGATAAATTGAAATAGCTCCACAGTAGCATTGTGACTTTTAAACCAGTCGATTACAAATCATATTAAATGTTGGTGTATGCAATGAATACAAGCAAAATGTAAATGATGAAATGCCCAATGTAGTTATGGTCATATGCCATATTTATGCCACATTTTGCAGCCTCCACAGAAGCACCTACAGAACGGTGTGATCCGTGGTTACCAGGTGGGCTACAGGGAGTACAGTCCAGGTGGGAGCCACCAGTTCACCATCATCAGCTTAGACACAACAGGAGACACCATGGAGAGCATTCTGCTGGACAACCTGAAGAAGTTCACTCAGTACAGTGTGGTGGTGCAGGCTGCAAACCGAGCAGGCACGGGGCCATCCTCACAGCAGGTGGTCACCAAAACCCTCGAGGATGGTAAGTTGAGGATGACTATATTATTATATTGTCAGTTCACAGTGAAGACTTCTGAAATGTGGCGAAAGCCCTGATGTATTTTTGTGTAAAGGCTACCATCTAGTGGATATTTTTCAAACTACATCACAGATGGAAATGCTTCATTTGCTATTGTGCTATTCTGCCTAAAATCAAGTCATTTGATTAATTAATTAATTTTTAATAAAGAATAAATCTATTGATCTAATATATTATATTTTACATAAGTAATACATGACAGTTGCTGCCACTCAGAAAGCCTTTATCCTCTTTTGTCCCTCGTAGTGCCGTCTAGGCCTCCTGAAAATGTGTTGGCTGTGGCCAAGTCTCCAGAGGTCATCTCACTGTCCTGGATGCCACTGCCTAGAGAGGCTCTTAATGGAAACCTGCAGGGCTACAGAGTCATCTACTGGGCCAACCTGCCTGATGGAGGTATAGACAACAACATGATATAAAATCAAAGCACTTCATTTGCCAATACTTTGACTCACCACTACCTGAGAACCCATCCCATTTTCTCATTTTAATTATTTGCGTTTTTTTTTTTTACCATGAATGTTTATATTTTGCTTTGTAGCAGTGATCTGAACCTGCAGTGGTTGGCTCTATTAATAATTCACAATGCAATAACTCCAGCTGGGCCCATTACCTCTGCACTGAGTAACATAAGAAGGATGGAAAAGAGAAGGTCCAAAATTAAAAACAAGAGCAAAAATGAAGAGTAGAAACTCATAATACCTGATTTATTGTGCTGATACACATCATCATCCAGTGCTTGACAAAAATGATCTATACAGTGCAATCAGTTGATTTTCCCAGATGACTGGTGATAAATGTCTGCTTTTGTGAAAGAAAACAGTAATTCATAACTGTTGCTGGTATCCGTGTTATGGCAGTACGCTGCACCAAAGACACACAGTGTAAATCATTTTGATTCTAGAGCTCAATGATGTGTCTCTTCGCTCACATTAGAATTGGGAGAGATCAGGAATGTGACCACCAATCAGCCATCTCTGGAGCTGGACGGCCTGGAGAAGTACACCAACTACAGCATCCAGGTCTTAGCTTTCACCAACGCTGGAGACGGTGTCCGCAGCGAGCAGATCTATGTGCGCACAAAAGAGGATGGTATGAAAAATATTATCACATTTTAATCTATGACACTCAATAAAAACAGTTTACTGTAATACGTTTTTTATAGTTTTGTTCCATAGAGGATAAGAATGTGTCAACTTTTTTCATTAAAAATAGATGATTAGATATTTTAATGAATACCTTCCTTTACCATTTCAACACACTGCATATTCTATAGGATATTTATCTTGGCCCTGCTGTCTTTTTCTTTAGTTCCTGGTCCCCCAGCAGGTGTGAAGGCTGCTGCTTCCAGCAGCTCAGTGGTCTTCGTCTCTTGGCTGCCACCGCTCAAACTCAATGGCATCATCAGGAAATACATCGTCTTCTGCTCGAACCTACATCCCATGGTATTAGCATTTGTATACCATAAAACTGTGATCCTGAAGAACACTATTATCACAATTTTGGTACATTTACACTGACTAATATCTGCAATGAAGAAAAAAAAGTGTATTCACCTGTGCTCTTACATGATACTTTGAACTAAACCATCTGTATATTTGCAGTGTCAACGTGGCAGTCCTTTGTTCATAATTGCATTTCTACTCTCTGGACAAAGCTACTTCTCAGTTATACATAAAGCTTTCCTCTCTTTATTTCTTTACAGGTGATGAGTGAGTTCGAAGCGTCTCCAGATGCGTATTTCTACAGGATATCAAACTTGGCTCGCAACAGACAGTACAGTATCTGGGTGGTGGCTGTGACTGCCGCTGGTCATGGCAACAACAGCGAGAAAATAACAGTGGAGCCTCTTGCCAAAGGTACTCACTAACAATTTCTTTTCATGTTTTTTTCATATTAAAAAAAGGGACAAATGATGTCACATAAAGACCAGGTGGGAATAGGTTATCAGAAATCAAGATTGTTTTAATACAAAATCATGAAAGAATTAACACAACAAGAAAGTAAGATGACAAAGGGATTTCAAATCAGGACTTCTTACAAGAGGTTTTATCAACTTTACCTGAGCTCAATATTACATTTGATAAAGATAAAAAGAAAAAGAAGGATGTACCTCAAATATGGCATAAGGCATAGTTTTACACAGTTAAATTTGAACATGTTTGAACATAAAATGTATGTGTTTGTGCATTTGTATCGTTTACAGCTCCAGCCAGGATCCTGACCTTCAATGGCACAGTGACAACTCCCTGGATGAAAGATATTGTTTTACCATGTAAGGCTGTTGGAGACCCTCCACCTACCATCAAGTGGCTTAAGGGATAGTAAGTCTCACACAAAATAATCATAGACTACTACAGCTCAGAAAGGATATCACACCAGTGTGAAAATGCAGCATGTTTAGTTTATTTATTTATTTATTTTTTATGGAGGAAATTCGAATCTTTTCTTTTTTTTCAGCACCAATGGGACTCCTACCCCGGTCCTGGTGGATGGCCGTCGCAGTGTCCATGGCAATGGCAGCTTCATCATCCGCACAGTGAAAGCAGAGGATTCTGGCAACTACAGTTGTGTGGCCAGCAACAACTGGGGTTCAGATGAGATTACACTTAACCTGCAAGTCCAAGGCAAGTAGTTGCAGGAGTAAAGATACCACAGCTTGGATCAGAAAATGAAATGGGACAGACCAGAATACAACACCTATAGAGAATGCTTACTGTAGAAATAACTGCAGATGAACAATGTTATGGAGGGCTAATCTTGTTCTTTTGGGCGTGACTCATCACCATACCATAGGTGAACATACTGTAGGTGAGAGTAGGAATGAAGATCAACTGATGGATCGAAAGCTTTGTCTTTTGGCTTAGCTCTCTTTTCGGCGATGCAATGGTGCAGTGCAGTGAACACAATACGGCTCCCTCTGCCCCGATTCTCCGGCCAATCTCATGCTCCATTGTTCCCTCACTCGTGAACAAGTTACTTAAGATACTTAAACCAATTCACTTTGGGCGGAGGCGCATTCCACACTCAGAATCCATTGGTTTCATCTGAGAACCATGGCCTCCGATTTAGAGGTGCTCATCCTTATCCCTGCCCCCTTCGTAGTCAGCTGCAAACCGATCCAGTGAGCAGGGTAAATCCCTGAACGATGATGCCATCAGGACCACATCACATGCAAAAAGAAGCGATGTAATCCTCCTGCCACCGAAACGCAACCCCACTTCACCATGGTTGTGCCTCGAGATCCGGTCCATGAATCACAAACAGGATTGGGGAGAAGGCACGCACACCCCTGTCTGAATCTCAGCTCACTGAGGACATTTATTTCAAATACAACTGTGCTTTTTGTCTGTCCCCAACTTCACAGTCCCTCCTGACCAGCCACGCCTCACAGTTACCAAGACAACCACCACTTCAATCACATTGTCATGGATACCTGGAGACAACGGAGGGAGCTCCATCAGAGGTGAGAGTGACACATACACACACACAGGGGCGCAGCTTGTGAACAGGCAAGGCAGGCAACTGCTTTGGGCCCCGAGCCGATAGGGGGGCCCCTGACACTCGGAGCCTGAGGGCTGTTTTTACTGAAATGTGCAGTGACCAGCCACCTCCCAGTCCCCCTTAAACAACAATGGGCGATTTGCAATGACATCTCCCTAAAGGGGGCCCACCTCACGTTAACCTGTGTGAATTTATCGTTCTGCAAGTTGGAAAATGAAGAGGATTATTTGCAGTGTAATGCATATTTTTTTTAATCAGTTTACATATGTTTTTTTCGGTTATTTACAGTATTTTATTGTTCTATATATTTATATTGTTTTATAATGTGGGTTCTTTACAGTGTAATGTATTTTTTATTACGTTTATATAGTTTTTTAAAAGCTTTTTACAGTATTTTATTGTTCTTTACATTTATATTTTCACATACTTTTTAATTCCAAGGTTTTTCCATGTTATTTCATTCATTTTGAAAAAAATATATATTTTGAAGTCATACATTTTTCGTTGGTGTCAGATTATTTGTAACGTAATGGTGATGAACACTGGTTGGAAGGGCCCCCTGGGATTTTTTGCCTAGGGCCCCTACAGACTCTAGAATCGCCTCTGCACACACACACAGATTGAAACCTCTTTAAATTCTCATTGATGTCTTCATGTGGATTCATATACACAAACGTACTGTTCACACACCTATGCATACAAGTATGGGCCGTTTCATCACAACTGTATGTAATGTACACGTAAACAAATACGCTGCAACTTATATACATAGTTCTTCATATAGACACAATCACCTCCTCTCGGCTGCCAATGATAACCAAAGTCATCTTCACCTTTAACTCTGGTCCAACATCTCTGTTCCTGTTTCTCATTATGTGGCTGCTGAGGCTGAGTATTTTGAGTCCTAAAAGGTAGATTAAAAAGCAGCAGGGAAGATTAGGTCTGTTTAAGTGGAAGATTAAAGTGCTCCATCTTAAAGAAAGTGCAATCACAGTGAGACTATTTGTGGTGATTTATCATTGCTTCTAATCACGGGGATCCTGTCTTCTAAATTGTAGTCATCCGTGATAGCTTCTCTGTGATATTTGTTTTGTTTTCATGCTCACATCATATTCTGTCAGGGAACAACACGCACACATACACACACACATCAGCTTGTATTGTATTGGTCAGTCAACAATTTTATCTGGATAATTCTATAGATGGTCACAGGCCTTTCATCAAGTCCCACCAACCTGTCAATTAGTAGACTATAACCATATCATTTCAAATGATGACTATATTCATGTAAGCAGCTGTAAAAGATTATGATTAATTCTACTTTAACATAATCACAGTCAAACTATATTATAAATACTGTATTTATAATGTAATTATATTAAGTGTAGTATATTATATATTAGTATATCATAGATTGTATTAATAAGCCTCAATAATTACTATATAATAGTAAAACATAATTACTTTTTAAACATTTGATAACATTCATATGATACAGTAGAGGCTCAGTATTAATTGGATGAAAGCTGAATCCTACCTGACTGTGTACTTTAATGTACTTCATCAAAAAATATTTTTTGATGAAGTTAAGAAGAGAACATAGAATTTTCCTCTGCTGGATTTGTTATTGACTTTTAAACCTTTTTTCCGAGCTAATAACAGGCACATTATAATTCATCCAGCAATGCATATATAGTTTGACTTTCAATAATTTCTGTATAATTACTATTCAGTTCTTCCCCCTCCCACTTGATGTTTTCCTTCTCTTATATTCATTCTTCTCTGCTTCAGGTTACATCCTTCAGTATTCAGAGGACAACAGTGAACAGTGGGGGAGTTTTCCCATCAGTCCCAGTGAGCGTTCGTATCGTCTGGAGAACCTCAAATGCGGTACCTGGTACAAATTCACTCTGACAGCCCAGAACGCAGTGGGACCAGGGCGCATCAGTGAGATCATTGAAGCAAAGACCCATGGGAAAGGTAGGGAGTGTGGCACGCTAGAGCTTATCAGGTTTGAATCTGAGGATCAGTCCAAATGCAGTGCTTTTATCTGCATTATCTGAGATGACTAAACACTTCTTCATCTGGGAGTCATGTTCCCATAGCTATATTATAGTTTGTTTTTTATGAAAGCCTTGCAACTGATGACAAGATACACATTTAGCTAAATCATCTTCCAAAATGCCCCTAAAAATGATAGGAAACATTGTTTTTTACTTCCATTCGCCTGTAAAATAATCATGTTACTTAGTTAGTTTCAAACTATCATTTTAAACTGTGATGTGATTGTGTCTGTATAACTAAAACAAAAGTGTGTTCTCGGATCTCTCATCTATCTTCAGAACCCCAGTTTGCCAAAGAACATGAACTCTTCACCAGCATCAACTCCACCAGGGCCAGGCTCAACCTTGTTGGCTGGAACAACGGTGGCTGTCCAATCACCTCCTTCATACTGGAGTACCGCGCAGTGGACTCAACCACCTGGACCACAGCCCAGCGCACATCGCTGACTAAGAGCTACGTCCTGTACGACTTGCAGGAGGCGACTTGGTACGAGCTGCAGATGAAGGTCACCAACAGCGCTGGGTCGGCAGAAAAGAGGATCACCTTTGCCACTCTCAACGCCGATGGAAGTGAGTTTGCATTTGTTGAGTCTGGCCCAGAACGGCTCAGATTTGGAGAATCACGGTTTATTTAGCTTATGATTATTAAGAGAAATCTGTTGAGTTTAGGGGCCAATTCAATTCACATTGATGCACTATTTGTTGTTATTAACAGCAGTGACAATACGTCAGCTTTTAATTACAGTTTTTTTTTAGTGCCTTGAGTACATTTTAAGCGTCACTGTTATTTAAGGACGGTTTTGTCAGCCTTTCAACAAATTGACAGGTATTCTGATGCCTCAGTTGAATTAGAAAGAAAACTGGGACTTTCAAATTCTCCACGGGCTGTGATGTTGCTTTATTTGCCACAGGCTACAGAGTGTGTCAGTCACACACAAAGGGAAACGTACAAGCTGTGAAGGAGGATAGGAGGTGGGGAGAGCTATGTGGTGCTCTCCAGACTATTCATTAATTTTCTTTGAAGGGTTTTGCTGAGACATGTGAGCTGCCTGTCAGGATGTTGGTGTGTGTCTGTGTGTGTGTGTGTGTGTGTGTGTGTGAGTGTGCATGCTGCTGTCAGTTCAACAGTGGTTCTCCAGCTCAGCTCAGTGGCCCAGGAGACTAACCGCACATATTCAGTCTCCTACAAACCTACTGCCCCAACACGCTTTTCTCTCTCAGAGCAAAGACAGAAAATATATTTTAATGGTGAATTTAATGAAAAGGCAGGCATTAGGGACTCTCCACCAATTTCAAAGCAGTTACAGAGCCTGTTCCTGCTGACAGCATAGGAATTGATAAAACATTGTTTAAATCCACTTACCAGCTGGGAGTTATCTTTTGTGGTGTGTGGACATTTTCCTCATGTCTGCTTCATGTTTTCTCCTGCAGTTCAGAGGAAAATGAGGTGAAGTGGTGACTTAAATTGCCACTGAATGTGTGTCCATTTGTTTATATGTCTGTTTTGAACAGTCTTGGTCAGTTATAATAGTATTACTTTAAATTCAAGTAAGTAGATTGATATGTTATTTTTTTGTGGTTTTTTTGTTTCTGTTTTTTTTTTTAAATATTCTTACTAAGTAATGTGCCCAACACTAGTTATGAACCCAGTGTGTGCTGAGATGAACTCTGAACTGCTGTGATCTTGGTCATAACGCAGATGGATGGATGGATGTTTCACTGTCTTTCATAATTAATTCCTCATATGAGTGGATTTGTCTTCTTCCTTCAAGGTACCATCCCCCCCTTGCTGAAGACAGGAGATCCAATCTCAGACAACATGTCAGGCAGCGGAGGTCTGAAGATGGTGGTGACCATCACCTCCATTCTTGTAGTGGCTGTGCTGGTCTTTATCATGCTTATGGTGCTGAAGAGGAGACGGAGGGAGCAGAGGCTTAAGAGACTCAGAGGTGAGTTCAAGATTACTTTGGACACTGAAATTATTAAACACCACATAAACTTTTGTCTAAAATATGTAAAAAAAAATGATCCAGACATTCACCCACATGTTGTACACACTTCATGAATGTGTACACATATGCTTGCCAACACAGCTATAAGGATACAAATCAAGGAAAAGTGATATATAATAATACATTTCGTCGTAATACAGTTTGTCTCTTCGGGTGAAACATTTCCAGGTCTCCAAACCTTTTTATTAGAAAAGTTGTGAGTGAATGTACAGCACCTTCACTGCTTTAGCTTCTCAGCCAGTACAGAACTATCATGGTATTAACTGCCTCTTTGCTGAATTTACAGATGCCAAAAGCCTGGCAGAAATGCTGATGAGGTATGTATGCTTGATTTTAATTTATGCTTGCTGCTTTCCTTTAAGCAGTGGACATAAATCACAATGTAGCCCAGAGTTACAGTCCCTACCAGTAAAAATCAAATATATTGCACACACGTTATGCTGTCCCTCTTGCCTTCTTACAGCCACTTATCAACTTAAATTGAACCGAATTAGCATTTCTGCAATACAATAAAAAATAATTACTCACCTGAAACGTAATGAAATTCTACTCATTAATCTCCCCAGTAAGAACACGCGGACGCCAGACACGGTGAACAAGCAGCAACAGACGCTAAGAATGCACATCGACATCCCCAGAGCCCAGCTACTCATCGAGGAAAGAGACACCATGGAGACAATCGGTAAGACACACTCGAAATGAGAGCAGAATACAGTATATTAATGCTGATGTGACTCTTTCTTGTCTGCCTCTTTTTCCTACTTTTCTGATATTGTTTTCTGTCTCGTAGATGACAGATCCACTGTGCTGCTGACAGACAATGATTTTGGGGAGACAAACAAGCAGAAATCCTCCACAGTCACTCATACAGTCCACTACCAGTCTCTGTCCCAGGCCACTGGGCCACTGGTGGACGTGTCCGATGCCAGGCCTGGAACCAGTGAGTCCCACCACCGTCAGTGCTCAACATTTTTTTCTTCTCTTACTACTAATATTACTGCAATGATGATGTGTCCTGTGTTGCTGTTAATATTGCTCATGTCTTCTGGCTAAAGCAGCCTTTTTGGTTTAATTTCATGACTATGAAGTCATGATTATTGCACACATTTCCCTCAGCACCATTAAATAGCATAATGATAGCACTCCATCCACATCTATCCAAACAAAATGCAAAGCAATTTTTTTTTTTTTTTCAATTCAACTTTTTCATAGATTGCCATCATACAGTGGGTGAGCCGACTCACAGCAGTGATTACAAAGAGCCAGTCCTGGTGCTTGATCTCCACTGAAGCAGAACTGATGAAGAATAACCATCTCCCTACTTCATTTTGACATTATACTCACCTGACTGTGCACATACACTCAGACTTAGACATAATCAGATGAGTGATGTGCTGTTTTTTTTGGTGACAAGGCACATGCTGTATGTTAAATTACCCCCAGAGTATTTGCCAGTACAGATTCAGATGCCACAAATTATGTTAACTTAGTACAGAGGGACATGCAGCTTAGTATGTCAATCAATCAATTAATTAAAAACATTAAAAAAAAAAAAAAAAAACTAAGTAAATACTTTCACTATTAGCATAATGTCTTTTTAAGGTGTGACAGCTCACACAGATGGATGCTTGCACACACGCCCTTACCCTATATAAATGCATACTGGATCATAAAATGCACATCACGGTACAACACAGCTGTCTAAACACAAACCACGACAAAGCCAATCACTTACCACAATCACACACATGCATTTCCGCACAGACAGTCATGAGATTGGTTCGTTTAACCTGGCCATTGGGGCATGAATTCCATTTGTGCTGACAAAGCTGCTCCCCCCCCCCCGTTGGCCAAACACCTCCATCGTTTCATCCCCCCATCCACTGCTGATGAAATTACTGTCTGACCTGCTATGATTACCAGGAATATTCTTCTCTGTTCCAATCCTGAGAATTTCTCAGAAAGACTCTTATTTTGAGCCTGTGCCAGCAAGTGCATGCTCAGTAGCAGCCTGTCAGGGTCAGACTGAACATGAAAAATGTATTTATATCTGTATATGGAGACAGTTTGTGCTCGAAATTGACGATAATGTTACTTTGTGCTGTGAGATGTAATGGTTAGTGTTGACACATTTCCTTCATCTTCTGCTACAAATTATGTAGTTTAAGCTTAGTCGCCATGGTCAGTTTTCTCTCATCATATTGATGAAAGATAATAATGTACAGTTTGTCTTGCAACAGAAGAAATTCTTCAATCCTGATTCATACCTATCTAAAGATCAGTTTAAGTGCTGGAGGCAAGTGTCCCCTATGGGCTCCCATTTGTTTATTTGGTTCCACCATTCAGAAGGATGACTGGAATAATTTATTTCCATTGAATTACTCCAGTCATTTGTAATTTCAGAGAGACTAATGCCATTTTCATAGCTGACCAATATGAAATAATGCTATTTGTATGATACTAATTATTATACACTTAAAGGGACAATATGTAGTATTTATGGGTTTATATTACCCAAAATCCACTTTTGTATACATATTATGTGCTCCTGCATTGTCTAGTCGCTGTATAATATTCTTTGTTTCATTTTCGTGGTGTTTCAAAAAGTCATTTAAAATAACATGGTCGCGGACCGCGGTCGCATAGCCACTGTTAGCAGCGAGACGCCATGTTTCTACAGGAGCCTGTAAGGACAAACGCGAGAGAACAAATCAAGCGTCTCTTTACTTGTAGCGGAAGTCCCGCCTCCACTCTCTCCGATTCGTCTGCTACCCGCGGTAGCTCGCCCTCTCCCTCACCTCACGAACCTCATCTGCTGACACGGAGAAAGACGACGAGGACGACATTTGACCAGCTGCGGATACCGTAGCGCTCAGGGAAGGGAGGGGGTGAGCAGAGCAGCAGGTCTTTGTTGTAAATTTCAGCCTCTCCTCTAGATGTCACTATAAACTACTTACTTCCCCTTTAAGTATTCTTATAAATGAGATACTATAATATAAATGAGATAAACACTAATATTCACAGAGGCATTTTAAAGTAATTGTAAATATCTAAATACATCATTTTAATCGAAACAAAATGTTCCAGTTAGACAAAAGTGCTATTTTAATGTTTGACTTATTAAACAAAAGTAGATTTGCTGTTTTTATTCTTCTCTTTTAAACAATGTTCTCTCTCTCTCTCTCTCTCTCTCTCTCTCTCTCTCTCTCTCTCTCTCTCTCTCTCTCTCTCTCTCCTCTCACTAGATCCCACTGCCAGACGCACTGCCAAAGCTGGTCCTGCCGCGACACGGAGCCGCTACGCCAGCCAGTGGACCCTCAACAGGCCGCACCCCACCAGCTCCTCACACACCCTGACCACTGACTGGAGACTCCCCACACCACGCGCCACTGGATCTGTGGACAAGGAGAGCGACAGCTACAGTGTCAGCCCCTCACAGGATACAGGTTATCTATCTCATTATTGTATTACTGTATATTAGACATAAACAAACTAAATTTAGCATTTTAGCATTTAAAACAGTTATTGCAATGCCAATTCAAATCATGCTAACACCAAACTGCATTTCAATCTCATTGGAGATTGGGTATGAGTCTGGGACGAGGTGTGACTAACGGACATGGATGCATAAAATGCCTCTGTATGCAATTGGATAGACCAACAACCAATCAGACCATGAGCTGGATGATGTATGCAGAATGACAAAAAACATAAACAACTAACAACTTTTGTCCGGGGGATCTCCATGGAGCAAGTCACTCCAGCTAGTCCAAATGCTGCCACTTGCCTTTTGACAGGAAAAAAGAAGAGACAACATCACGCCTGCTCCCTCCACTATTCGTTTTAGGATTGATTTAAAAATGTTATTGTTGGTTTTTAAAGCTCTTAACGGTTTGGCCCTATCTTTCCTATCGGAACCCCATCCCTGGGCTAAAAACCCGGGGCATCAGGCCTTTTCTGTAGCTGCCATTAAAACTTTGGAACAAGTTACAGATAGAAATTAAAGCTGCCCCTATCATTAAACATGTTAAATCACTCATAAAGACCCACTTCTTCTCCTTGGCTTTCACTTCAGGATAAGAATATTCAACCCGGACACTTCTATCTATTTTTACCTTGATACTATTTAATTATGTCACTGTTTTACTGTTTTAGTTGTATGTTTTTATTGCTTTTATACCTTTGTTTTCTACCTTTTATGTCGCTGTGCCTTTAAAATGGAAGCAACAAGTGAATAAAAAACGGCTGCCATGTTGGATATACTGTTTACAAAAGCTGTTAGATGTCGCTTCTCTATTGTCATTGCCTTAATCCTGCCTATAGTTTGCCAGGGGTTTGTGATTGGTTCCCTTTTTTAGGAGATTGCCAAAATGGTCTGTAGACTCGGCTGGGTTCACCCACGCTAGTCCTCATGTATAGCAGCTAGTTGTTCTCTGGTGGCATCCCGTGTGTTGAAGTGCTGTGTCGTGCAAAAGACCAAAAATGACCACAAATGAAAGTTTATTGTGTGAATATACTGGCTGCACCAGTATTTCAATTGACCATGTTACATTAAACTCTAATGACACAATATGGTCATGTCTTACATATATCACCTTTAAAGCTGTTCTAAAGTGTGTGACCTCTGACCCTCAGATCGTGCACGGAGCAGCATGGTATCAACAGAGAGTGCATCCTCCACCTATGAGGAGCTGGCCAGAGCCTATGAGCATGCAAAGATGGAAGAGCAGCTCCGCCACGCCAAGTTCACCATCACTGAGTGCTTCATCTCTGACACCTCATCCGAGCAGATGACAGCAGGGACCAACGACTACACCGACAGCATGACCTCCAGCACACCGTCTGAGTCAGGCATATGCCGTTTTACTGCTTCACCGCCCAAACCTCAGGATGTCAGCCGGGTCATGAACATGGCCGTGCCCAAGGCACACAGACCTGGTGAGGAAGCAGATTTAACCACACAAAGAATACACAACTCATTTAACCTTGTGTTTTACCTGCAAACTTTCAGAAACCATTAACTTGCCATTTCTTTTGCAGCCTCTAGTTTGGGATCATCATTTGTCACCTTATAACCACGCTTGCAATAATAGAACTTATACATTATATCTACATAAGGTATACTGTGTTTCCCTGTAGAATATCTTATGATGATGAAGAAAATGTAGATTTAACTTTGATCGAGTTTCAATCCTGAGGACACATCCTGATTCCTCATTAAATTATAGTGTCGTACTTTAGACTCTGTGGAAGAATTTTTCATGGTCTCCAGTGGGAGTAGCTGCTTGTTTTTCCACAACCTTAAGAGAGCTATAACACAGTATACAATTCCATCTTACATCGTAAACAAGAATTATGAGATGCAGTTCCTCCAAAAGCACCCCAGGGATTCCTTTTATTGTAAGAAAACAAAGAACTTATCGCTTCTTTTTTCTAAACTTCATGAAGGCTTCGTCTCGTGTGCTACATTTGATGTTTGAGGGAAAACCTGCTCTTCCCTCTTAGGTTGTACTTTACATGACCCTCTCCTCACCCAGGTAGCTCTGCAGATCAATTACATGGTCTGGCAGAGCATGGAGACTTTCTGCTGAGCACACATGGAAGCACAGACATTTTGAAACACAGCTTTTCTACCTGACAAATGCACTCATCACATCCATCACTCTATCTGGTGCCATGGATCTGGGGGCAATGATAATTAGCGTTGTTGATGTTGCATCCCAGCACAAGAAATATTATGTCTGTGTTTGTGTGTGTCTGTCTGTCCCAGGATCCTCTGTTGGCCACAGAATTTAGGCAGTCAGATTGCTTCTTACATTTTGAGCCTCATTATGTTTGTGTGCAAAACAGCACACTCAAAGTGCTTGCTCACCAGAGAGAGAGGGTGACTAAAGGCTATCTGTCAACATCATCTAAAGCTAATGTCACTCAGTATAAAACAGCACTTAATTGCTACAGTGGAGACTTCTCAGTGTAATACCAGCCCCTCAGCCTTTCATGGAACTGTACAGGCATAAGAATCAGGCTGCTTTGCTCCAACTGTTTTCTAGTTACAGAGTGTTTGTTTTGTCACAAAGTAAACAATATGCACTGATGTAAAAGAAAGTGTTGTTCAAGCAGCAACATTAAATACATATTGAGTGATTCAGGCCTAAAAGTTATACATTTTATTAAAATATTGGCGTTTTCAAGTTTAATAGCTGTGTCAAACGTTCTGTATTTCAGCTGACTCTGCTGCCAATAGACTGTAGATTGCTCTCCTGGGAGACAAGCAATTACACACAGAAACATGAAGCAACCATTGCATCTATTTAATAAAGTAAATTAATTTTCAATTTTCCCAGGATCTTAGGGGATCCAATGGCTTCGTGGATAATAGGCTCTTAGAGAAAGGCTTGGGTCTTACACACAGATTGTGGAAATATGTTGCTTAGTTGTCCCTCTTTTTACACACGATAGCATCATTGAGGGAGACCACTGACATATTACCTCACTGAATTTGAATGGTTGGTCGAGATCAAAGATCTACAAGCTATTACAATACTGTCATATCATCACCTCCTGAAGTTGTTATGATGAATGTGTTATAAGGAACCAGTTTCCTTTTTAAGCATGAATTTGGAGTCATGTTCTTAAGCCCAGACACATATTTACTATGTTTTAAGCTTCAATTTGGTCATAGTCAGTAATTTCTTGCAGGTTTTAGATGCTAAATGTACCACTGTGTTGAGTTGGTACCTTTGAACATCAGTGTTTGTTGACATACTATTACTACTATTATACTATCAAACACTTAACATGTTTATACTTGCTGCACTAAGTTCTTACGAGTGCATGATACAATACTGAAACCCAGACCCAGTGTGGAGGTCAGTTTGACTGACAGCTGATGAACGATCCAGCTTCAAACTCATCTCTGTCTCTATTGCATCCGACTGACCTAAACTGACCTCACCTGTCCATCACAAGTTTAAAGGTTAAAGAGAGTTTAAAGCCATGTTTCCATCATGGTACAGTCTGGTTTTGTTTTGTTACAGTAAGCTACGGTATGGAACCATATAGCCCTTGGTCTGGCTTGTGTTTCGACGGAGAACAGTACCTTTACTTGGTAGGCGAGTTGTGCACTGTGCCTGCTGGCCGCGCCAGCACTTTGTACGTGAATAGACTTCAGGTGTTCTGTCACCCAATCAGCTGACTGTCTCCACCCGGACCGTACCATTACTCCAAGGGAAGGGTACCAAAAAATGGAACGGTTAGGGTCTGGTTATTATGGTACTATTTGCAAAAAAAAAAAATACCATACTGTACTAAACTGTTCCAGTGTAGCACTTCTTTCACCCCCTGTGGACCCTGTGTACCATATCTCTCTCCCACTGCCCCTCCTCAGTCTTGCACACACACAGATAGAAAGGGTCAGTATTTTAGTAAGTTATGTGTTGTAAATCTGTCTTTTACCGTAGAGTTACTTGTCTAGACTGCATCCAGGAAACTTGGAGCTGCATGGTGCAGGAACTGCAGCAGCTGTTACACGCAGAGGCACTTTGTCAGGCAGTTGTTTAGCGAAGGGATGCTGCTGCTTTGTGTGTGGTCCCATTAACTGTACAATCTGCATTTTACTGCCTGATGAATTTTTCCGAACACATTTCTCATGACTTCCCACAATTAACACCTAAATCTATATTTAACTGAATTAACATTCTTGGCTTTACACCAATACTGGTGCTTGTACTAATTGGGCTTATTAAAAAACACAGTGAATTATTCATTATTCCCGAGAACCCAAAGATCCATCGACTGAGGTCACAGGCTGGACTGAATCTGCAGAAACAGTGATGTATGTTCGAGTTCTTAGGCTGAATGGCTGGCTGTGTATGTGTGTGCATGTGTGGGCTGTGTACATGAAAGTGTGTGAGAGATAACGCGGTGGGACGTGATTTTTAGTGGTGAATCATACTGGATCTCTCAAATATGAATGTCAGAATGCTCCGATGTGAATTAAACACCACAGACTACATCTGGCAACACACGACCTTATTCGTGATGGGCTAATTTGCTCCTTTAAATATTAACAGTAGAAAAGATACAGTAGCAGTGAAGGTACCATAAACTCACTGGACCAAAAATAAAGTGTTTCTCCTCAGACACTCAAAACAATTAGCACAAGATTAAAGAGGTAGCTTTTAATTTGGGTTTATTACTCAGTGAGTATAATAAATATGATCTGGTTTGTCTTTAATAAATGGGCTGTTTTCTCCTCAACTTATCTTTTAGTACAGATCAGGCTTGAGAGAGTGAAATACAAGCAACAATGTAGAGAATGTGATTCATTAAAAAAGCTTTCTGGTAGTAGAGATACACATCCATTATTCAGCTTCACCACAGTAAGAACAAGAATCTCATCAAATACAATGGAGATAGCATTCCTATTCCTTTTCCTATCAGGTAATTGATGCACATTTTTTCCTGACAGCTACCAAACCAGATAGATTCACACTTGGAGAAGAATATTACATTACAATCATGGTTATATCAGTAATATGTATGTGTGTATATATATATATATATATATATATACATACACATATACTACTGACTCTTTTATTCACAGCTTTTTGTATTTTTCAGCTCCTTGTTTTGTGCATAGAACAAAACATTGCTGTGTTAGTTTTGTCCGAGGGAGCTGGTTTCAGGAATACAAGCTCTAATGAAGATGCTATTGCCATTATTTTACGGCAGCTTTGACATTTGCCACCTGCTTTTCTCCTATGTGTTCCCTTCCAGGGGGAGAGCTGTTCCACTTGCCACCTTACCTCCGTATGGACTTCCTGTTGAACCGTGGTGTGCCACTAGCAGCCAGAGGTGGAGGAGTCAGCAGCAGCAGTGGCAGCAGCAGCAGTGGAGGAGCAGGAGGAGGAGCAAGTGGTGGTAGTAGTAGTAGTAGTGGTGGTGGTGGTGGTGGTGGAGGAGGAGGAGGAGCAAGTGGAGTCGGTGCTGGTGCTACAGGGGAAACAAGAGTAGGAGGAGGAGCCATGGGCCAGACCTGCCTGGAGCCCCAGAGGAGCCGTACCTTGAAGAGGCCACCTCCAATGGAGCCCACCCCCATGGAAGTGCCCACACCCAGGGAGGTGCAGCAGTGGCAGCCAGGAACTGCCTCCACCCTCCCCCATAGGGATGTCCGGGAGAGGGGAGAGGCCCGGGGTGAGGTCCGCGCAGACGCCCCCTCCTCAGGAGATCTTGCCCAAGCACAGGCTGCCAAGCTCAGCACCTCTCAGGAGTCACTGCTGGACTCCAGAGGACACCTGAAACAGAGCAACAATCCCTATGCCAAGTCTTACACTCTGGTATAACACTGGGACTCACAGCGGACTTCTTCAGACACAACAGGACTTCTGCAGACACAATGGCAGAGGAAGAACAGACGACAGGCACAGGAACAGTTTTCCACAACAGAAACTGTTGTATATAGAGCCGTTTCTGACATGCGTCTGAAGTGGATGCTTTTCTTTGAGTCTGTCTTTCTTTCTTTCACTCTTTTCTTTCTGTCCTCTGTCGCTCCTCTCTGTTGCTTTCACTCTTTACATTCTCTCTCACCTTGCGCCTCTTCTGATTAATTTTCTCTCACAGGTTTTATTTTCTACCTGAGTATTCTTTTATTATAAAGTGACAACTTATGAAGATTGCCAAAATGATTTATTTAAAATTTCAGAAAGAGAAAAAATACTATTGAATTTATATTAAGGACCGTTATAGTCATTATTATTATTATTATTATTATTACTATTATTACTATTATTATTATATAAAACAAAAAACAATCTTAAAAAAAAACAAAGGGAGAGGAAGGAGGACTCTGGAGCACTCTGCAGGAGAACGTTGCTTTCTTAATTTATTTTTATTTTATTGTGGTAGTGTGATGAAATCTGTGACTGGGTAACTTGAGGGTTTTTTAGCACTATGAAGAGCCAACAGAGGAGAAGAAGAGCGATGCTGGACACGACCGCCAATGCTGACCAATCTTAATGTTTTTCAACCTTTCTGATGACTGCATGGCGACTGATCAAATGACAATTAATAGGAATGGCTGGAAATCCCAAAAAAAAGAGAATTTTTGTCACACTATGAAATTATACAATGTGAATATATATAAAGAGATCACTTTTATTTGTGGATATTATGGGGGGAATGATTTGGTTAATAAAGTCCTTAGTCATGTTTGCACACATCTGACTTTGCTTCGTATGTGTCAAAACAAACGTCCCTCCCTGTGCTCGACTGTCTCTCGCTCCTCCATAATTTCTCCTCTTTTCAACTGTTCATACTTCATTTATCTCAAACTGATAACATCGGAAAACATTATATGTATTACTTGCACTTACACAACAACACTTATCAAGTCGTTAAGTAGTTGATTAACCAGCTCAAGTGTCATATTGTGTCATTTGTGACCTTATTTAGACAAATGTGTCAAAGTAAAAAGGGTCACTTCGCCTCCTTTGAATTGTCAGCTTACTAGTCATTTAACATACCATTAGGCCTTTTTAAAATATAGCCTTTGACACTGAAGGAAATTTGTTATAGTTAAAATTATCCTGATTCTATTGATGGGACCTGATTTTTAGGTTTTATCATATGCATGTTTCAGGAAGAAAGAGCCTAATCAGAGAGCTGTATTATGGGAAGATTCTAATTAGACTCCATAGGCTACATGTCACAGTTTTATTCACCATGAATCTGTTCAAAAATAACAAAATATAATTATTTCGAAGATGCTTTCTTCTTCTCCATCGTGTATTTATTGAGGCAAATGGAGGAAACGTAATAAAACAGGAATAAACACATACTAAAAACTAAACAAAAGATGGTGAAACAAAAGAAAGCTGGACTCTTCATGTGAATGAGGTACATCATGGTGTCATCATGCATGAACTGCAAGGGTAAGTTACCATGAGATGATGTGCAAAACATACAAGCAAACAGAAACATTTAAAATATTAAACCAAATATCAAACAGCCATTAAAAGAAACCAGTAAAATATTAAAATAAAGTGTAAAATGTAAGACCAGAGTGTAAAAAGTAAGGTCATACACCACTGGAACAACCAAGAATTTAAAAAAAAATAGAATGCAATAAATTTAACAATCAAAATCAATGGCAATGAATATGTCGTGCAGTTGAAGTGAACAATCAGTTCAATAGTAGAAGAATGTAACTGAGTAAAACACAATCAACAATGATAAATATGTATAAAGTTCAAGTGTGTAGATTGTTTAACGTATAATAAGTTTGTATCAGTCTGTTGGAGAAGGTGCTCTGCTGCATGTCCAGTGTGAGGTGGAGAGGGTGGTGCAGGTTGGTAATTGCCACAGCTGTGGCTGATCAACAGATGGCGCTGTGCAGTCACTGAATTTAGCTCATTTCTTGCCAACATTGAGTGAGCGTGTGGTGTTTGAGAAGGTGGAAATGGAAGGTTCAGGCCCCAGAGCAATTTATGAGAATCTGAAAAGAGACATCAGTGGGAACTCAGCAGTCGGTTCCACTAAGTTTCTATCTTCCATTTGCATGAGCACACCACTCTGACCACGGTGAATTATTCATGCCAGCACTGACACTGGGGCCCGAGATCAGCATTACACAGTCACACTGATCGCTATACAGAGCACTGAAGAATGTGAATGAGAGCACAGGCAGGGAAAAGACTGCATTCACATATATACATATAAATGTATACTATGGCAATCAGTTCTACTGATGAATTAAATGTCAATCTTAGTCTTACTCTTAGTTTACTGATCCACCTGGAATACTTTGTGCATTTAATAATTCAAAAATGGTCAAAATATAGATATAATGTGGATGAATGACAATAATAATGTATGAAATGTATGACTGCATGTGCAGTTGGCCTCACACATTAAGAAACAGGATTTTAATGTTAGTGCGTGACTTGCCTACTGGCCATTGTCACAAACCCCACCACACTGAGAGGAAATGTAGGATACAGGAATTTGTTAAATTAATTAATTCATGAATTGGTTGTTTTGTCAGTTCCACACAGCACCTAGTGTTTAGGATGTAAATTATACAATTATACAAATATTTATTTTATTTATTATTTAAACTTCTCATTAACAACAATGTAAGAGATAAACAAAGAATATAAACAACACTACAACAGACAGTTGGGTAGAAAAAAAAATATGGAAATATGTATAACAGTAAAAAAAATCTTCTTTAGTAACACATACGTGTCTTTAGGGACTTTATATTAGAGAGTTGGATCTCTTTATAAAAACACCTGGGTGGGGTCTTTATGAATTCTGCCTTGGCTAAAATAATCAAAACATTAATAATTTGGTCCAGTTTCGTGTTCTCTATTGTTGCACCAACAATAATATCATTATCATTTATATGAGTAACAAGTCTGCATTTTCTATTTAACCATTTCATACAGTGTTTCCAGAACATTTGGGCATGAAACTTAAGGTGAGTCTCAAAGTTAGATTCACCTGCTGCTCACCTACATCGTCATTTCCGCCGGCGCCACAGCCGCGTGACGCAGTTCCGGTAGCGCTTTAAAAACTCCGCGGTAAAAATATGAGGAAAAATTTAAGACAGAAGAGACGCCGTGCTGCAGGTGAGTTCGCTGTTCCAGTTTATTTTATGGACATACATGGCTCATGTTTTGCCAAGTTTTGATAATAATGCCCATATACACAAAGTACGGAGCCGCAGTATTGACTTGTGTGTGTTTGTGTTTAGAGTATTTCATGGTGTTTGTCAGGTGTGTGAGCTCAACATTGCCCTCTATAGGTAAGGAGTGACTTTTATTATCTACTTAGCTCTACTTGGTTTAAATTCATTTTGGTCAGCCACATGTTATTGCTTGTTACTTAGAGCAATATTTTCTAAACAGTTTGTGAGGTGGTTTTGTGTGGCTGTGAGCCACCATGGCGTTTCAAAATCCATTTACCTCCCAGTCATTTATTTTACACTTGAGCACATTATTGCATTAATATTCTATACATTAACTTGTTAGAAAATTGAAAATGTGTCTTTTTTGCTAAGTCGAGCTACAACTGAACTGGAGTTCACATCTCTAACCATCCTTTGCTGCCGTGTTGGCCTATAGCCCGTCTTTCAGGACACATGGCTCTATTCAGACCAGACCACAATTTTTGTTTTCTTTTACAACTTTTTAAGAAAGTGAAATACCTGGTCAGGTTTTGGTTTGTTTGCTGTCAAGCAAAACTATCAGACCTGAAGGGGCAACATCTGTGTGTATACACCAGCATATAGGCACGTGGCTTTTATCCTGTCAAACTGTTTTTTTTAACAGTACAATTTTCTGAAACTTTTAGTGGTTTTTCAGTCATACTTAACCTGTTTGCAACCGTCCTGCTTTACTACTGCAACGTTGCTGTTTCCTCTGTCCGTTTTGAAAGAAAGAGTCACTTCCTGTGCGCAGCACAATGGAAAAGGAAGAACTGCTATCCTGAGAAAGATATAGGTATTGGACAGAGATGTGGAGCTGATAGGCTTGATCATCCTTGTATGAACTCCTTTGACAATGGTTTGTTTATATTAAAGTTACACTACAATTTTAAACTATAACACGCAAATCTTTTCATAAGATGTAATCAGTTTTCACTGGCTTGCTTATCTGTTTGAATGCAGCACACAGAAAAACTCTGGTTGTGTATTTTGTTAGTTTTAATAGTTTTATCAACTCTCCGCATTGGACACCGTGTCAGTCAGAGCAGGCGGGGAACAGACCAGTGTCCTTCCAACTGGGTTTCTTAATGAGGAGCCTGAAGACTTGGCAGGAGACATGAGGGCAATTTAGAGCGCTAGAGACGGAAAGACTTCCCCCCCCTGAGTTCACACATCACTACCTCACTCCTCTCTCCACGGCATCATAAGAACGCCGCCTCTTCCCTCACATTGTGCTCGACTCTTTGTCTCTCTTTTGGACCCATTATTTTCTCCTCTTCTTGTTTCTGACCTCCCTCATTCTTGTCTTTGTGTCACATCACTCTATTGATCCAGCAGCTTGACAGTCTTTGTCCTCTGTGAGATGTCTCTCACTAGAAAATGTCCCCCATGAGTTTCTCATTCTCTTCATGCATTTTTCTGCTTTATCTGAAGTTGTGTCTTACCACAGTATTCATAAATGCCGTGCCTTAAAATTGCTGTTAAACTTTGCCGTTACAGAAGTTTGTTTAAGATTCATGTTACAGAAAACAAATTCACAGCTGTATATATATATATATATATATATTTTTTTTTTAAACATTTCTGTTTTTCATAGAGCATCCAATCATAGGATAAAGACAACAGAGAACTGATACTGTCTCACTTCTCGGCATGATATGGAATTTAGATTTGCATTCACCAATCTCGATGCGTACTGGATTTATTTGTGTATATTGTACATTATTTTAAAATGGATGCATGCAAACATATTTTCCGGTGATATTCTCAAGATTTCATGCAGCTTAATCAAATAACTCCAAGGGCAAGTTTTCGTTATTGAAATGTAGATGTATATAGATATAGCAGATATTAGCTGTAAAATGTATTATCATACAGTCAGGTCCATAAATATTGGGACATCAACACAATTCTCTTCTTTTTGTCTCTACATAGTACCTTATATTTTGGTAGAGCTGCAACTAACAATTATTTTCGTAATCGATTAAAATGACGATTATTTTCTCGATTAATCGATGAATCGGTTGGTCCATAAAATGTCATAAAATGTTAAAAAAAACATTGATCAGTGTTTGTCAAACATGGAAATGACGATGTTCTTGAATGTCTTGTTTTGTCCACAAACCAAAATGTTCCGTTTTAATGATTTCTTTGTTATGTGGAGCAAAGACTAAGAAAATATTCACATTTAAGAAGCCGAAACAATCAGAAATCTTGTTTTAATCGTGAAAAAAGCTTCAAATCGATTAATCAATTATCAAAATAGTTGGCGATTAATTTAGTAATCGATTAATAATCGATTCATCGATTAATCGTTTCAGCTCTATATTTTGGTATTGGTTATTGGCCGAAGCACTCCCGATTTATCTGCAAAAAGTCCAATATCGTGCCTCCCTATTGAAATGAAGTAAGACGAGACCTCAGAGTTTGTATGTTAACATTAATTTTGTGTTCCATGTTAATGATCATTAAATGACCGTTCAGTCTTGTTCAGAGATGTCTTAAAGGCCAATTAATTACACAAAAGCGGTGACTGGTAATTGTACACAGGCCAATAGTTTGATTGTAGCCATTGATTGTAGTTTGATGTGACATGAGAAGACATGGCTTTTAATCTGAATAATAATAATAATAGTGTCTGTGAAGCAGGCTGCCAGCCAGAGTTTGAATCTTAGTGAAGCTGCTCTGTGACTCCTGTTACTGCAATGACCTCAACTGCCTCAACTTTAAGTCTCTGCTCACATTACTTATGGGCTTTGAAGTGAACAGAGGGACTTATTTATAAGAGAGTTTCCACTGGTGTCCTGAAGTCAGAGTCATCTGACCTGTTATAACTTGGTGGATGTTTTTCCTGTAGGACTTTAACTCTGACAAGCCAGATTACATTAAATATTTGAGCATTGCTTTATATTTCATCATTTTCATCATACACTGAGGGATTGTAAGAAACACGGTGTCTGCTCAGTTATCTGCTGTCACAGTGTCTAATCTGTCAAGATTTCAAATCAAAAAAATCAAAAAAGCATGGGCACTACAGATGGATGTTTTTAATGCCCTCTAACACCATCGTTAGAATAATAAGGAATGGAAACATTATTTTCAGTTTCTGAAATACTCTCTGACCTTTCAGGATAATCCACTCTCAATACAGTTACTCCTTTAGATACTGTCGTAATTTATTCCATGTGATCACCATATAATTTTCTCCATAGATCTACTGTCATTTAGCTAGTAAAGTAATTTATAAGCTGTTTCATATCCAAACTATATTTATTTTCCTCTGACAAAATTCTTATTTGTGTATTCCTCAAGGAATTTTTTTTGGTTCATAGCAGCTGAACGGCGACATGCATTTCCCGTGGTGATTTCTGCCCAAGGTGCTTTGCTGAGTGAGGTTCTGCAAAGTCTGCAATTACATAAATTTGGGATCAGTCTTTTTTTATTTTTTCAGCTGACAGAAGTGGAAACTCGCCTGCAGCTTTAAGCCATCTGCTTTGAGAGTTAAATGGTTGTGCTGTTGGAAATGCCGTCACACTTACATGACTACTTTCCTGTCTTGGCTTGAAACGATTGTTCTTTGACATTTATCATAATTATTTTGAAGTTTACTGAATGTATTGCATGATTGAAAGTTACTGTCATGGGTCTCATCTCTATAACCTAAGATCTGAGTGAACCTGACGAGCCCTAGTAACATATTGTACCCAGTAACCCAGTGCTCTGCAGGGATTTGAGGGAAACACCCAAACAAGAGTCTGATTAACTTCCTTCAAGGCTATGAATTTACTTTGAATATTCTTCATTGAACAATTATAGCATGTCAGTAACAAATAGTCCTGTTTCATTGAAGCAGCAGAAACAGTTTAAAAAAATAGCACCAGGTTTCTGAGGTTACGTCACAATCACAAGGTTAGTAGAGCAGAGGCATTGCCAAGGGGTATAAGGTTTCTAGGACAGTGTTCAAATATGAAAATGATTTTTCATCAAGCACAGCGTTTGAGTGAAGCGAAAAGCAATGAAACGGTAATGTGGTGTTGTACAGCAGTGTCCTTTAATGTTCGTCATAGATTTTCTGGAGATCACCAGTTTTCTTCCAGCTCGGGACGCGGTGACCCCTCACGTTATCACCCCGCAGCATAAATGTTTAACGATTACACTATTTCAACATCTTCCTTAAGCACTCGGAATCTGACAGGGGGCATTAAGTTATTCTGCCACCCTCAGCTAAGGAGAAGGAGAAACCAGTGAGATTTATCTTTTTTTCATCCCCTGTGAATCATCTGTCACTCCTGTAGGCTCAGACTTTACACTGCTCACCAAAGCACTGGAGCGGCTTCAGCTGCAGCAGCTGTCGCCCGGTATCTACGATTAAAACCACGTTTCAGTGGTCATCAGCTGCTTCTCTGTATTATATTTGTCCTAAGGCTCACAATATCTTTACTGATGAAAATTTGACGGGTCATTTGCAGAGTTATTACACATTAGCTAAGAAAATGTGTGAAATATCAGTAATTGCTGCTGGGCTCCTTTCATTAATTCATCCTACCTGTTAGATTTTTCTAGATTTATAATCTTTCTGTAAATTCTAACGGGTTTAATTATTTGACTAAAAGGGTAATGTATGCACACTTAAGAACAAAGACATGGCCTGTGAGGTTTATTTTTTAAGATTGTTTTTGTTGATCTTTTTGTTCATATATGGATATTTGTCTTGGTTTCCTCCTTATTCTAACTTTGTGTATTTTATTTATAACAAGTGCTTAAGTTAGTGCTGGAAAATTCCATCTGAGTAAAAGAAATAAAAAGAACAAACATTTGTTAACATATTTTTCAGTATTTCCTAGTTGACAATTATTTGAAAAGTAAACGCAGAAATTGAAGTATCCTCCATTATCATTAGTTAGCAAGACTTTGAATGTAATTACGTAAAACCCAAAATCATTGTCTTGCATGTAGCCAACAGCGAGAGTGAAAATTTCACCAATGCTGCTCAACTCAAATTATTTTTTGAAGTTAACAGTTGATGTATGATCAGTTAGGCTATGATGCGAGTGGCCTATCCAGTGGAAGCATCAGTCATTCATACACACAGCAGGCTTGTTATTTTTTGACAGTGAATTTTCTCCCTCCCTGCTCTCAAAGGCGTGTACTCTACTTCAAATTCACGTTACCGATAGCGTGACGGCTACTTCGATAACAGCTAATGTAAATCTAATGAATCGAGCACCTACTGTATGAGTCATCCATCTTCACATGTGTAGGACGTACCATGAGTGCACAGGGGAAATACCCACCGCTCTTACCAGCCAATCACATGATGCAAAAAGCCAAGGACGCATGAGTCTCTGTTTGAAACGTGCACAGCTTTTAAAGGAAATGCATTCAGACACACATGTAAGCTGAAGTGTGCAGCAGTGTGTGAACCCATCACAGAAGTGTCAGTTTCCTATGAGAACACAGAAGATTAATTATTATCAGTATATATACCATGTATGAAATTGATTTCAGTAGCTGTTCAGGCATAAACAAGAACACAGTAATATAATAAACAGAAGAAGAGTTGGATAAAGAATATTTGATATAATGTAGACACTACATCTGCAGTGTGCTTTCACCAAGCTGTTTTTAGTGAAAGTGAAAAATGGATATTCCTGCTCACACGTTTGCTGGCACTACATGAATGATTGCTGGTCTATGGAGTCTGCGGCACAAGAAAATAATCAACTTCTGTCCGGAGATGACGGCACTCTAATCTATCTCTTAATTTTCAGGTGAGAGGAATTCACCCTTCAGACAAAGACCTGTAGGGACAAATGAAACACCCAGAGGTGATGACACACTCCACCGTGAACCTCCTCTTCTGAAGGTCCCCGTCGGGTGGCAAAGAATGAGAGGTAAGAAGAAATGAGAAATGAGAGGAAGAATGCATTATGATACAGTACTACAGCAAAATCTCCACATCTAGATATGATTTAATTGTTATCACAAAGTGAGGAGACGAGCAGAGCCTTGGAGGACTGTTATTCTCTGTGGGCCTTTGGATGACATGGCAGGTTCCTCTTTAGTGGCAGTCATCAGGGTGGAAAACAAAACAAGCCAGCAAACAAACAATGAGCCCATTATTTCTATGAGACTGTGACCTCCACCTGAGATTTAAAGGTCACTGTGCTGGTGTCATTAAGGAGCAAAGATATAACACCAACAAATCTTTGAAATGATTTGTAATTTTGTTTTATTATTAGGAAAAATACTCTAAGGCCACCTGTCTGTTGATCTCAGAGAAGTGAGTGCACTTGACTTGGTGTTTTAATCCTCCCAGGCTTGCAAAGCTGATTTGCAGTGATGATCGATAATTCCCTGGGGTGCAAAGAGTATCACTGACCTTATTATAATGCAGTTCAATCAGTGAACCTCATGCACAATCACCATCTTGGTCATGTGCAACTTCTTCTTAACCTCTGACATAACTCCAAGATGTGGATGTGGTGGTTTAACTAGATTAGATTATGGTCATGTATAATGTGTAAGTAAGGATTGTATTGTATTGTATTGTATTGTAGCAGAATTATTTTCATAAATAATTCATTTTGATGCAATGTGTTTTGATGATGATGATAATGATACCCAGAACAGTATTGAACCTATTGGATTGCTGTATAACATTCAGGCTCAGTAATGGTTAGTCTCAATCCATAAGTATATGGAGTATAATGACTAAATATTTATTTTCTTACTCCGTTTCATAGTTTGTCCCTGAATTTAGCATAGACGGCTCAAACAGATGAGGTCATTAAAAAGCAACCAAAATAAAATGGTCCATTACCTTGAATAGAAATATGGATTTTTGTGGATTAAGAGAATGTTGGAAACATTTTCGCTAATGTGAGTACACTACTCAACAAAATATATTACATTGATCCCATTGTTTTCAGATATTTTAATTCAGTTTGCTTTCATGGCAATCCATCCAACAGCTGGCAAGATAATTACCACTGATTTTAGGATTCATCATCTGGAATAAAGGTTCATGTTAGACCATGTACTAATAAACATTGGGGATCTTTAACTCAATATTTTTTTTGGTACATGATAGTCAACAAAGCCATCTACACACATGAATACCCATGCAGTCTTTCATGCTCGGTGGTTGTTGAGGTGTTTCAGTCTGGACCAGAGTGACTGAATACAACAACGCTTTAAAACAGTTCATGATGAGGGATCCAGGCTGTTTGTGTGGTCAGTTGGGAAAAGGTATTCAGTTTTATAGAGATTGCAGTGTGTAAGTACAGCCTTGGTGAATGTTCAATACAGAATATAAATAAACTCTGTCCTGGCCAAGGTAACAGCAGTAATACCTGTCTTCTCCTTGGTGATAAAATGTGCTGTTTTTCCTGAACTGTTTTAGATAGATGGATGATAACTTTAATAATCCCATAATCCCATATAGGAAAAATCAATTGTCCTGCTACACCGTACCATAGTAGGACATGAATAAATAAGAAAGCACAGTACATGTTCAGAATAAAATAACATTTAAGAATTTGTTTTGTGAAAAATAAATCTGGTATTGTTATCTATTTGAAATACAGGACATACAAGACCTGCATCCAACATAATTTTCTTTTTAATGTTCCCTCATGCAGTCTAATGAAGAAAACCACATCATGGTCTTTGCATAGAAACTGGTGCAGATTCATGTGTAAATGTCACCTTTCATAAAATGTGCGTATGCCTCACCTGATCAGGCTTTCATAAATGCAGCGCCTGAAAATTATCGTCATTTGAATATCATGCCCCTTGAGTTTATGACGCTGAGATGCGGAATACGATCAAGAAGAGAGTCTTCACGTCACAAGGCACAGACCACCTGTGTCTGAGCCAGAATTGATGACTTATCAACCCACAAGCCTGAAGTAAAATATGATGCAACATGGTGTGTATGTTGTTGGGTTTTTGTTATAAAATGCCTGAAGCGAAGAGCAGCTCAGTGGGAATCAGTCAGTCAGTCAGCCTGGCTCTACATGGAGAAAGTCATCATGCTGTGAAGGGAGTAGATTAAACCCAGCTCATTCTGAGGGGGTTCCTATTTATAGTTTGTTACAAGACAATGCTCTAACAGGGGTCCTACAGTAATACTGGGTACAGCCTCCATTTGCTCTCAATACTGACTAAATTCCTTGAAATTTGGCTCCATGTCAACACGACTACAGTACATTATTTCTGCGAGTTTGTCAACTGTCAGTTTTCACGATGACAGAAGCTCAATACAATCCACCCTGTTGCCATGGTGGCGTTTACGCCTGCTCACAGTGTGCATTATGTAAAGCCAGCTGTCGATGACATAGGTCAGTGGATCTTTGGTTCTTCTTATGAACGTGGTCTGGTTCACTGGGAGCACCATGGATTTGGAAGGAACCAGAGTTCCTATGGGAACTGTGCTGGTCCTTGCTTGCACTCTGGTTCTGGCTCTGGTGCCATTCTGAAACCTCAGAACCATGGTGCTTTCTGGCGAACCACCCCACGTTCACATCAGGTTAAGAGGAACCAAAGAGGGAGGACGTTACTCAGGTGGAAATAAACAACACTGGCAAAATATCCAACTTCCTCGACTTTCAGCTCGTCTTCACAACCCATAATTTGACCCGCCCACCAATGATGTGACAGTTTGCAAAGAAAAACCACTATATTGTGGTTCCAGCTGAGAACAAACTTTCCAGCTTCCGAAACCAATTTTTTTTTCAGTTTGCACACAGCAGCTGGTTCAAAAGTTAGTTTGTGAACCGGCACAGAGCCCTGTGAAAGGGCCATCAGAGAGGCAACATAAGTGAGCTAAGGTATACTTGGATGCATCATGTGACATGATGCATCAACTTGCTGAGAAAAGTAGACATTCAAATATTGGAATCAATCAATACAAATACTGTCTGTGGCATTCAAGAGAAGAAATAGAGTAGAAAGCGTGTTAAAACACTGCTCACTTTGAGGTTCCAAGCGAGCGAAGCCGATACTAAAATGTTTATGTCATTGAACAGACAGTGTCTTCACTGGGAGTCATGAAAGAATCAAACTGAACAATGCCTGTAACTGTAGATCAGTTAAAAAGACTTAAAAATCATGAAGTCACATGTTAATCTCTATATCTGGTATCTGGAGTCTGGTGTATTTAGTGACGGTGTTGCTAAAAGCCTGCGATTGTGAGCCGAATCACAACCCATTCTGCTGTATTTTAGTTCAGTTACTCATGTCATGTTGGAAGTACGGCACACTGTACAACTAATGTTTATTTCTTTGAATTAAGTACACCGAAAGCAACTGCTTTGCTCGTCACTAGCTGGTGTGTTTGCGTATTTACATGCACTAAACATAGGTTTCACACACTGTCTTTATTTATTCAATGTTCATTATATTTATTCACAGCTTGATAGTACCATGCAGGTAAGAAAAAAAAAATGCCTCTGGTGAAATATTATGTTCAGGATGGAAAGCTCCAAGCTCTCTCTCTAAAAAAAAAAATCTTTCAATCTAACATTAGCTTTTCTCCACGAGGTCACACTTACAGGCAATTTTAGGAAACCTGGTTCGGAGCAGTACAATAGATAATGGTACAGACTATGGGGACTGGGATAAATACAAAAACATTCTAACACAAACGCCACCAAGATTTCATGATACATGGAACACATGTTAGGATAGAAACCAGATCATGATAACTTTGTTACTTATTGATACAGATGTCTAATAATAAATAATATTAATAATAACAGTAACAGGAAATTGAAAAGTTCACAGACAGGTAATTTGATAAACAGGCTATTGCATTCTCTACCCCCACCCCCACCCCACGACCCCATCACGACCCCTAGAGTTCCAACAGGTATGAATTTGTGTACATGCAAATATCACACCATCGTCACTGTGATGTCACTTCCACCTGCCAAGTCTCCACACAGTGCGAGAGCAACGTGGAGCTCACTTCTCAACGCGCTTCTTCTTCTGGTACTTCCTGAACTGAGATTGAATGGCAACCGCAGCCTTTTCAGTCTCTGGGTTTTCCATGTCGATGTCAAAGTCCTCAGGGACGTTCATCTTGGAATCATCTGGACGAAAAAGGAAAAGATGCATGAGGGACACAACAGTGTAAAATGAGACCAGGGACACTCTTCAAAGTCGGGTGGAGCAATAGACTGGAAATAAAAATAGTTATCCTTTTACAAAACAAATCCAACGGTTTTGAAGCCTCGGATTTGCAGTTTGGCCGGTGCCATGACACCATGCAACCAGGCTCCTATTGGACAATACTAGCTATCAATCACACTGGTATCCATCCCTCATATATGTGCTATAGAACTACACCTGAAACTAGTGATTGAGACTTTTTAATTTCCCAGGGAAATACCTTCATTAATTAAATGAGATTTGGGGTAATTTTTCCATAGACACTTACTCAAATTTAGTTGTTTCAGCAACCAGCAGGGTCACATGTCGGGAGAGTTTGCATGTTCTCCCTGTGTGCATGTTTTTTTTAGCTTTCACCCTGTGTCAGTTGGGATTGGCTTCATCGACCTAAGACCTACCTTACACTCACTTTTCATCTGTTTTTCATACACAGTCAAAGGGTGATTGCAGGTGATGAAACAAAGTTAGATGTCTTGAACAGTGATCAATCTCTGACTTATCTTGCAGATAGTTCCCTTTTGAATTACATCCATTTTTTTCCGAACTGCAGTGGATGCTTTAGGACTTCTTGGCGTAAATGTGACCACAAGCCTTGCTTGTTCCTCTCACTTTGGACTTTGCACTACATAATACAATGCATGCATGCATAGATAAATCATATATTTGACTTTTGTTGACATATTGCACACTCCTAACAGCATACTCACTGTAGAAATAGTTTTAGGGATGGTGTATTTATGTTTTAAGATCCAATAACATTTTCACTAATCAGCTGGGAATGTTAGCTGCAGACTATATCTTCAAAATCACTAAAGTTTGCCAATTTATCAAGCTACAATTTAACAATTACCATTTAAACTGGTGAAATCCTTTGGAATTAAGATGCTGGTATTTAAAAGAGGTGAAGGTAAAAAAAAATCTGTCTTATTTTAAGCTACAGCTTGGCAGTAGAAGTAATAGTAACAAATGTGGGCCGGTCAATTTACAGTAACTGTTATCCTTTAAAACTTATTGTAAAATATTTGGCATTTGTACTTTTGTTGTCATCCTGGAGGGAAAGGCACTGCGTGTGTTATTGAATTTGTGACTATGCACTGCTACTATTTTACACCATATCATCTTCACCTTTTAATGACACTTATTCTGATGTCACAACCTCACAAGAACTCAATTACCTTTTATGTTCAGAAAATGAATTTTACTTGACATCAGTGCTGGCTCACTAAAGCAACAGCTTTGGAGAAACAGCACAACAGTGGGTTGGTGGGCAGTAAAATGTCCAGCAGCCCTAAGTATAAAAGTGGAGCAGAGCTCCTCTGGGGAAGATCAAGCAGTTGTTTTCCAGGTCAAATGTCAAAGCATACATTGATCTCCAGCACTTAATCCTCCCTGGAGCCTGACAAACACTGGCCATGAGGGCATGACTGTAATCCCAGTAAAAAAAAACTGTGATGCAAGCACATTTCAAAATGCACAAAGTAAAGAGGAGGCTTTGTATCTCCTGGTCAATGAAGACCTAAAGAATGGAGAGGTAAAGCTGCAGTGGGAAAACTAAACTTGTTAACGTTAGAAGAGGATAAACCCACTTATGCAAATCATGTAATAGTGTTACAGGATACAGGGGTGAATAAAATATGAAGGCTTATATTGAAACCTTCCATGATTCACAATTTATCTGCAGTTAAACTCAATAAAATACAACACATTTTCATGCAAGAAATGTTTCATTTATACCTAAAAGTGTGTAGGAAAATATGCAGTAAACACACATGGCCGCCAAACCAGTTATATGATAGCAAATGATGAGGGAAAACGGAGCCATCAGTCATGGTGATTTTACTTCTTGTATTGATTAAAAATGTCATCAGGTATTAAGCCTTTAGAACCACACAAGTGAGGGGAGGAGAAATCTGTGGGTTATAATGGATCAGGGATATTCAGGATCTTGAGAGGCCATGACAGGCTAACATTTACCCACGCATGTTGCACCGTGGCCAACATCTGCCTGTGACAGCTTATGCCACCATGAATAACAGTCAGGAGTCCTGTTGTTTATCTAGTCTACTCTCTTTTTTTCCACATACACAAGCAAAGCTCTGATGACAAAAAGTGCTGTTTATATGTTTCATTATCAGTCTCTGCAAAGCCATTACTAGTCTACATTGACTGTAATGAACTGAAAAGAAACTGATTAGTTAGCCATTTTCTTCCCTTTTTTACTGCTCATTTATCTGTAATGCTCAGAGTGAGGCTTATTTAATTTATTCATCTTACAACAAACATATTTACACCTTGAGACCAAACAGCTGTTCTCACTGTTAAGAATCAAACATGGTGGCAAGAAAGAAGAATAAGAGTGAGTGGGTAGCAGGAGCTAAGAGGTCCCTCATGTTATTGTGTTGTGTTGAGCCGTGTTTTGTATACTGCATTTATTGATACAGGAATTTCCAGAACTCCAATTGCTGCAGTTTTCATCCTAAAAAAAAAGAAGTTAGTTTTTAGACTGCAGTTTTCTTCTTCTACTGCTACTGAAGCACACATTCACTTCTGATTTTTTATTTTTTTTAATAAAATCCCCAGGCAATAAAATTATGGATTATTTTGACATCCATCTAAAAACACGGTCATATTTGCTGTAATTTTAGGACTTCCAAGTTGCACCGACTATTGTGTGGTACTCAATGCACTTGAAGGTTATTCAGAAGCTCATTAGGTTTACTTTTCAAAATGTTACTGTTTTTATATAGAAGATGGGTTCTTAAGTGACACGATAAGAACATCTTTGTATGACTGTCTTTCAAAATGTCCTTAATACAGCTCTGAATCCCAGTAAAAGCTGCAGTGTTTTATTGATTTTACTGCTTATAATCTGTTAATCTAGCAGGGAGATTTGATAGAGCCTAGTCCTATCACTTTTAGGCCTTGAGACGACACGGACGGACTATGCAGAGAAGACTGATTTTAGGATAATGTAGTTATTATATGGAATAACTTTTGTATTTGGACTTAAACAGCAGCATGGTGTAGTATATACTGTGTATTTGTTTCTGCTTCTTAAAGTGAATCAAGCACAAGAATGGCTTTAAATACCAAAAATGATGACAAAATGTATTTCTGGAGGTATTTTACACTTGAAATGGAAATAAAAGTAAATAATTACATTTAATTAAACAAGAACATTGTGGGATTTACTGTAAATCACATGGCATTAGTGCCTACTGTCTTCAAACAAATCTCCATGATGAAAGATGAAGGGTGAAATTTGAGTATTTTAGCTTTGTCCATAGCACTACAAAAGATTAACACTGAACCTTTTTTTTCTTTAATTGTTTTAGCTGCAATGCCATAAACGTATCTCAGCAAAAATTTGAAACAAATTGATAATTACACTTGCTACGAAATATAAAGTATATTGTAATACATAAACAACATGAAGCTGAAAGATCTGCACAGATGTGAGGATGTGCTTTAAATGTAAGCGCAATGTAAATGTGGGTTTGTTTCTGCCCTTCAGTTTGTGTCTTCAGTTGAAAGTCATTCTGAAAATCAGAAATATATCAGTAATCCCTAAGGCCTTAACACTAGAGGTTGAGCAAAGCATTAGAGAGAGAGGCCACAGCGATCAATATTCAAATACAGGAAGGGCAGGTTTTATATTGATTAGTATTGTGCTCTTTTTTTTTTTTTTCTGTGTCAGAATTTACTTTGCTTTGGGGAAAACCGCCTGTGTAACCTACTTGGATGTGGTAGCACATTTGGAAAAAGAAACCACAAAAGGTGGGATGTTCAAAGACACGCAGAGGTAAAGTGTGGTTTCAGTGCTGACTGTTCCTGATGCAGAGAGATGGTGTGCTTTACTAACAATATTTGACAGATGAAGACATTCAATTTGACTATAATTGTCTACAGTGAAGCTAATTATAAAGGTGTGTGGAAAATGGGTCATGTTCACTTTGAGAACCTGTCGCAACCCAATTATGAAAGTATGACCCTGAGGTGAGCCAATTTGAAATTACGCCTGTGCCTGTTTGAAACGAGGGGGGAGGTGCTGAAGGCGTAACGGCGTTCTTTTGTCTGAAACGTCAACGTTTGAATAAGGAAACAGATTGTTCAGCTGTGATGTCCTTTATGAATAAGCTGATGATGCATTTTTGTTGTTGAACATATGCGCCCCAAATACACAACATCTGGAAATGTATGCTTGCGTTTCAAGGTAAAACAGAGCAAAGATGATTCGGTTGCACCCATTTGATGAACATTCACTCTTGTGCTGTTATGTTTACAATAAACTCTTCCATTGTGTAGTCTTCCAATCCGTCAGGATGTTTACATACACAGTTTAATCAAGCTATAGCCATAGTCTCACTAAGACAGGCAATTGGACAACTTGCAGAGTCCGAGTATACATGAGAAGGAGAAAATGGATTTATTGACCCTCTACGTCTGACTCTGGCTCTGTTTGTTTCGTACCTGCTGAACATGTTTCTCATGATGCAAATTAGAATGAGCATGGAGCTAGTGGTTGCTGTGTTGTCCGAAGAAAGACACCATCACTGTATGATTTCAGGCAACAGTTTATATGCTGTCTCCTTCTACTCAAAAACTGGTGAGGAAACTTCAGTCTGACTAAGCGTATACATGTAGGAGTAATCTGACTAGGAATCGCAATATCCAGATATGTTAGTCTGACTAAGACTAGCTCGATTTAAGCCAGACTAACATATTTACATGTCATAAAGAAAACTAAATTATTGCTTTGGTGCAACTAAAATCATAGGTTTACCATGCATGTAAACACACTGGCTGCTGTTATCAGGTAAACGGTGTTTGCTGCATCATATACTTGTTGTACCCACTTCAAAATGGGCTCCAATGAATATGAATAAATCTCTCTGTCCTTGAGCTTGTTTCCGAAGGCTGTGCTCCTCTGTGTGCTGGGGGTATGGAGAGTGGGAGAGAGTCAATAACAACTCACTCTAAATGCATGCTCTCTCTCTCTCTTTTACTCACTCACTTCCAATGTCTCTCTATACTGAGAGTTTATGCATGCTTGAAAACCAGTTTTTCTAGGCATCGAATTAATTGTCAAGGTCAGAAACCAAAGGAGTGCTGTCTCACTCTCTGTTTGTGTTTGTGCCTCCTCTGTAATTTCCTTCCTTTCTTTCCACTAAGTAAATTGAAAGGACTTGAATCCTGTAGTGAAATTAGAAATTTGTCTTCTGAAACCCAGTACTCCATTAAACCCAGTACTCCATTAATTACTGTTGGTGAATATTGTTGCTGAATGGTGACTTTTTATATATATATATATATATATATATGCTACTGTGAACCTTATGAAACCGAAGACATGATTAAGAACCCATCTAACAAAAAGTCACAGCTGGATAAGTTAAGTGTTTTGCTTTGTTCTGCTGTTCTGCATATTTAATTGTTGAAAAATGGGCAGCTTGAAAATTAACATCAAATGCAATTATTCAGTGACGGCACAGTCCCAGACAGGCTCTTCTCTATTCTAACAAAACAGTATGTAAATGTGAACATTCTTAAGGGAGAGTTCACTGTGTATGATATGGTGCAGTTGTTGTCGCAAGGATAATACAGCAGCTGCAATAGGTCATTTTTTGACACATGACATCACATTTTAGTCGGGGTGGGAGTTGATATTGGTCTGATACAGGTCAAAATCACTGGATATGGATATTGGACAGATAAAAATGTAAATCCGAAACAATCCAAACATCCTTGCATGCATCACTATGCACAGACTGTAAAAAAATTAAATAAAAATCAGCAAAAGCATTTCATGTTTGGGCTGTTTATTTCGTCTGTTTGGAAGAACAATATGTGTTAACACAGTTGGACAATTATGTCTTTGAAATGACTCCGCAAAAATGTGTTGTTAACAGTTTCATAGTTCATAAATGGTTTAAAATGACTGTATTGGACTCGTATCAGTATCTGTAAATACTCGAGTGTGATACCAGTATCAGACACAAAAAAGTCTCCCATCCATAGTAGTTATTTACCGTCATATAAAGTGCAGTGTGCAAAGAATTACTAAGTTTTTGACTCCTAAATCACTTGAAAATTTTACATTTTTATAACTGACCTTTAGATGCATTATAAAAATAAATAAATAACTGAACAACCCAGTACATTGTAATTACAGGTTGTTTTTTTTACATAATACATTATTTGATAACATCAAATTGGCTCTTTCCTCTTGTTACCATCAATCAGTGATCTGATGCTGAGTCAGCTCCATGCACCAAATCACTCATTTAGACGAGGTGCAGGGAAGATATTAGTTTTCTCGTTGAAGTTTTTATGTGCTTCAATGTGATGGGTTTAATGACAGGAAGCTCAACAATAAACATGATTTGTAATGCTCCTGGTGAATAGGGCTGATTTTTATTTCCCTCAGGACTGAACTGATACAGGCATTCTATCTCTCTTTGAGCAGGCAATCGTCAGAGAGTTGGATTTACAGATTTACAGAAGCTAATGGTCATCTCACTTTGGTCTCCTGTATTAGTTTATGAGAATACAGCATTACATATCTGTATAACACACCGATTTGTATTTCGATCAATTACAATCACAGTGTGAGCTAAAAAAGATCAACTAATTCAAGTGCTTGTTGTGAAATGTTCAAAGTGTCTGAACACTTGTCAGATTATGACAGAATCTAACAGAAAGCCCTTAGGTGTGTGTGTGTGTGTGTGTGTGTGTGTGTGTGTGTGTGTGTGTGTGTGTGTGTGTGTGTGTGTGTGTGTGTGTGTGTGTGTGTGTGTGTGTGTGTGTGTGTGTGTGTGTGTGTGTGTGTGTGTGTGTGTGTGTGTGTGTGTGTGTGTGTGTGTGTGTGTGTGTGTGTGTGTGTGTGTGTGTGTGTGCGCTACAGCTGTTCTTCAGACCCTGTTACTGTCAGTCATATGTCTTTTTGAAGCTCATTTTAGATACACGGGCCCACATACTGTACACCTACCCTCCCTTTCTTCTCATTCTTTGTTTGCTTCAGTCATTTTCATCAGGCAACAGTGTTACATCATTTACTGATGCTCATGTAAAAAAATGTGATTTTGTGTTTTTACCTTGTCCTTCAGTTGTCTTGTTGTTGCCAGCAGCTGCTCCAGATCCTTGTCTCTGCAATTCAAAAGACAGAGTACAAGGATGTTCATAAAATCCACCAGATATTAGACACTGTTCAATCACATTTCACGTCATAATTTCCAAATGAGTTGAATTTGTGCCACTAGTCTGTGCCCTTTGCTGATTGAATCCTGTGCTTGTGATTGTTGTGACATTTATATGTGGCTCAGCTGCAAGTACACTTGAAAGTATAGCTGATAGCTGTCTGACGATGGATGGTGTCTTACATATTATGTGTCTGATTGTCGAGCTTTACATGTTTGGTTCAGTGTAAATGAGTAAAGGCAATATAATGAGAGATCTGTAAGGTTTGCTTGGTCTGAGGAGTCTCTGCAGGCAATTGACTCGTTGACAGCTGAGAGGGTCACAGATAATAATCACAGTATGACTCGGGGTGACAAAATACCTGAGGTGTTGCTGTTGATTATGGCTTGGTTTTATGAAATGAGGTCAGCGAATACTGTACGTGCATGTATATTAGAAAAAATGATGCATTATATTTGAAGGCGCCTTTCAAGACACTCAAGGTCGCCGAACAAATGTAATGACCTTGTTCTCACTGTCTGTTTTTTTGTGCCTGTTTTGTTGAGTTAAGAGAAAGTCAAAAGAGAACGTAGTTCAAATATTATCTATGAGGCTTTTCACAATAAGATAAAGCTCAAAAAGGGGACATATTATACCCTATTTCTCCAAGTTAACCTAGTTCCCTGGTGTCCTAATGAACATGTCTGTGACATGCTTTGGTCAAAATACCATAAGGATGAAGCACCACAGCAGTTCAATCACCCTCGCACCCCCGCATCGTGACATCCCAATGAGCGCGGAAGTCAACATTGTGTTTTTCATCTCTTGTACTTAGACTGAGGAGGACAAAACATGAGTGAGTCATCATTTTTCTCACTTTGCCGACCTCCAGAGTCCCAAATAATATTTCGAATATGGATTTAAATGATCAAAAAGTTGATTTTGCATAATATGTCCCCTTTTAATGAATAAATAATAATACATAGTTTTAATTATCCTTGCCAATAAAAAATGTACCCTTTCTTAAATGTATATTTTCTGCTTTCTGTATGATTAGTTCAGTCCAAACATAGCCATTATAAAATGAAAAAAAAAAAAACATGCATCTCAGACTTCCCAGTTGTGAAACTTCACACTCATTATGCAGTGTTAGATCTTTTTGGCCATATGGCTACATTCTCACTCCACATCACAAGATGGAGAGGTGTAAAAAAAATTGAGATGACTGATGCATGTAAATGAGGAAACAAGGACCGCACATTAGTTCTTAACCTCTCCGTGCAGGCTGAAGGATCACCACGATGTCAACATTCTCCTGCTCAGAAAATGATTTGACGCCACACTCGGGCTGATATAACATGATCATTATACTGTCGCACACCCATGCCGTAGCATTTATCTAAATGTCAGCTTTCATTATTCTTCAGCCATTTATTTGCCAAGCCATAGTCTCTATTACAAACACTCGCCTTTCACTCACTGAACTGCACAATCTCCAGAGAAATGACAAAAGTAATTCCCTTTTTCATTTGACATGCAATTTTGACAATGAACACTTTGAAATTTGTACCTCATCGATGCCCACCATTTGTAAACATTATTGTTACATTAACCATTCTCACATAACTATACTGTCTTTTCAATTCATTTATTATTTGCATTTTATGTCATAGTGTTTTATCTGATGACAGCACCTTTGGATAAAATGAGGACATGGCAGTAATGATAACCATTTCTTGGTTGTTGGTCGTATTTCGAGTCCGGCACAGTGACTGAGGCTGCAGCCATGCTACTATTTTATAATTTGAAAATGTCCTTCTCCAATAAATGTGCTCAGCTCACGAGTGTGAATGTCAGCATCTGTACGAATGAACACACCTTAAAACATGGATCACTTGATGATTGAGGTACACGGTTCATTTGCATGATCATGTAAACAGGATATCAATTCTCTACTCGGCAGTTTGCTTATTTGCAGGAAGTATGATAAGATGAGAAAACAACAATGGTGAAAAGTAAGCAAGGATTTCTGTCATAAGTTGAAACAAATTAGTAAGTGACCTGCCACCTTGTGGTAGAAGCACCACAAATGACATAGTCAGTGGAGTAGAACAAACTTCTTTCATCATCAGTGCAATCAATGATGAAACGTTTCTCCGTTTTGCATCTTTTTAATATAATTAAAGCAAATCATCACATTATCTGATTGACTTTTTACAATTAATGTGAATAATCAACCATGGCTATCCCAAATCCAAAAACACTCAAATCTCCTCATAACACTGCCACAGTTTGCTACAAATCTTCCAGCGTTTAGTGTTGAGCTGATCTCACATTGTTGCACCAATGCCTCTCTTCCAGGTGAGAATTTTGCCTCAAATATTAGTGGATATCACTTTTCATGATAAAACAAAAACTAATCTGTTGTGAAAGTGTCTTCCGATTGAACTTAGATTTTTTCGTTTATTTTTTAGAAAGGGTGTGGTAGCTCAGTGGTTAAGACCGGTACTGGTACCCTGTGTGCAAAGACATCATGGTCACAAGCTCAACTCCACCCCTGGCAGGTTGTACTCAATTCCCTTGTAAATCTCAGACCAACAAAACTAAAAACTAATCATGTCATGTGGGAACATCGATTTTGGAAGATGGGTCACTATACAGTTCTAGCACAACTCGGCTGTGCACGTTTTGGGTACAATGTGGGCGAGGTCGTCATTTCACGGCTGCACAAAGCCGCGGTGACGAGCTTTTAAAGGCGACTCATGTTGATTCCTGTGTTGGATGCACTCATGACTCTTCCAGTGACGACACTCTCTGCCCAATCAGTGGCCGGAAGTCTGTTGATGTCACATTTTAGTATCGGCTCAGCTTGGAATCTCGCCAAAGCAGGTGCCAAAAACACCAGGTACCTGTATGGTGGAAAAGTGCCATACATCATGTAAAGATAACTGGTTTATCTAAAGTTTTACCTGGTTAGAGACTACATTTAAACGTTTCCAGTAGCACATGCTGAAATAAAAACCCTCCATTTGTATTGGGGGGGATCTCTCTGCAGGGTTCAGCCAGGTGTTAACAACATTAGCGGTGTGAAAAGGGTAAAGCGGATATTGCAGCAGAGAGGAGCACAGGAGTGGCATTTCATCACAATGATCAGATTATGCAAAGCTATTCTGAGAAGCATATGACGGTCTCGCTTTTAAGTAGCAGAGCAGCAGCGAGGGAAGGTATCACAGGACATGATGGAGGAGCATGGCACAGAAAAGGAACAATGATGAATGGAGGAATGGGCGAAGAGGTGTGTTGAGCCGTAAGATTATAAGATTATTAATCTAATAAAATGGCACCGTTAAGATGCAGTCAATAACTACATTGTTGTGTCAAATGTAAACTTTTTAATGATGGAGCAGAAACGTAATTTGCCGGTGTTATAGATCGAAGTGACTCGACAAGATGGAGCACCAGATGATCCTCATTGCTTCTTCTCTGTATCAGCCCAACATAATTATTTCAGCATTTGTTATAACTGATGGCCCTGAGTGTTTGGAGCTGCCTCGATGGCCCATTCATTTTCACTGCCAAAGTACGGAGTGAATTCACAGCAGAGAGAGAGAGTGCAAAAACTCCCTACCCTTTGCCACTGCTGCGCAGAAACATGGTCCATGCACACACAAAGGTGCTGCAGGAAAATGCTTCCCTGTGGAAAATGGAAAGTGAGATTTTAAAACTACTGTGCCGTGTCAAATATTTCCACCTGAAACCACACACAGTCCCCATACACTAAGTTTCATCAGGTTGAGCCCATACTTGAGTGCGTTCATGAAAGCAATCTTTAATATAGCATTTAAAAATACTGTTTCACTCGTTATCATCAGGTTGCACTGTTTATTGCCTGCTAACAGACGGGTTGTCAGCTTGTGTTTTCACCTGGGTAAGTGCTGTGGATGGGAATGTGAAGAGCAGTAGAGCAAAAGAAGGATCAATATCTCCCTCTGCGGTTAAGTTTTTCACTCAGTTCCTCCCAACTTTGTAATTGTATCATATGTATTTACTTGTAACTGGCACGAATAGCAGAGTAAACACACCGCAACTACTCACATGAGACCAATGCTGAAGCTTAAATCTTTCATAGTTAAGTGTAGTTAAGGTAGTCCTTCCTCACTCACTTCCTGTCCAAGGCACTTCCTCATCTTCCACTCTTGCTTGCTGTGGGTGCAAATATTTACAGCAACAGTTCACCATTTCCGATACAGCGTCACTTTCTCTGCACTAATTGGCTTTTGCAACATTGTGACATGCAAATCTTTCATTGTCTTTCAAATATTTCTACTCAAGAAAATTGAGTTGGCATTGGATTTGTAGTTGAAGTTTACAGAGCCTTTCGTTTTAAAATAAAACAAAATAAAATAAAAATCTTGTTCTTAAAAAGGCTTATTTTTGCAAAAACATTTGTTTGCGTCAAAAGAAAGCACTACATCTGTTTTTGTGTGTGCTCTATATCAATGAAGTATTTCTTTTTTTCCTTCTCAACTCACTGGGTAACAGGAACAGAAACAAATTAGTGAACGGAAACGGTTTCATTTAAGCAACATGTACAGTATCTGGCTGCCTCCATGGGGGATTTAGCTTCTGCCACTCTCACCGTAACCTTTTCACAGCAATTCCCCGCTTGTTCAAAGGTTTCCGATTTGGTCATGTCAGAAGGGTTTCCGCACTTTAATAGCTTAGGAGTCTAGAAGGCATCGTGTTATGTTATGTGTCCTCTTTTCCAAGCTTCTCTTTTTGCATTATTAATCTATTGCTTTCAATGAATTTCAAACAGTGTGTGCCTTGCTTTGATGCCGGTGTGAGGGGTGGGTGCTGAGGGGTTTTGAAGCATCCTTGGATGTTGGGAGCACAACACAACCAAACCTTTTGGGAAGAAAATGTCTTTCAGGCTCTTTGATGCTTTTCTGAATTTTAGTTAGAAAAGGGTAATTATTTGAGTGTACCAGTCTTTTACCTGTCCTCTCTTTTCACTGAAAAAGTTGAATGACTTATCAAACTGCTTTATAGTGTCTCATATTATAGTTGAGCTCTCTTGCAGCTCCAAACCAAAACCAGAGCCAGATAAGGGAGTGTTTTGTTCTTTGTTGTTACTAATTCAATTTCAAAGAAAAGAGAGTCTCTTGTAATGGGCATGTAATGAATTGGTTCTTCCAGTCGATCTACAAGAGCTGCTCCCGCACAACAGACTAATGTGACTCCCAAAAATGATTGTAGAACCGGGTGAAGAAGAGGACAGAGAAAAACCTTGCTCTTAAAGCTTATCTGGTTGAGTTGCTCATGTTTGCTCCTGCAGATAACTCTCACTGATGTAACTCTTGAGCAACAAGATTAATATTGTGTTGGTCAATTACTCACAATGTAGTCCAATTGCAAAGGCTACATAATGGGTAGTTTGCTTTTTGAATAATTTTCCATGCTCGTCCATGAAGACTTGGCTTAATCCAGTGTTCCTCATGTTCCTACATTCACACAAGTCAGTTTCCTCTCAATTTACCCTTCCTGATGAGTATAGAGAAGATTCAAAAAATACTGTTTTATTAGACTTGAATGGACTTGCAATTAATTTATTCTGTTTTCGGTTTTTAAACCAAGAGCATCTCAATTCAAACTGATATCAACAAGTTAATGGAGGATTAATGTGCTATTACTAAATGTTTAATTTAAACGTTTAGAATCTGTTTAACATCAGAAAATATTTTCTGCTGATTATACTGATTATTGCAATAGCTGTTAATTATATTGTTGACCTTAAGTCACATGACAGCCCTGCATTTTGAAAAGGTTGAAACTCTTCTAAGTCTCAGCTCAGTGGATGTTAAGCACTGCTCACCCCACAATAATCACAATGTTATACTCGATACAGCAACCTCTGCGGGGGTTCACTATGTTACAAAGTGGCTCAAATTCAAGATCTGACTTGAGGTCATTTTGTTTATGGGGCAAATGTTCAGCTCTGTGCAGAGGTGATGAGAAAGTGTGTAATGCTCCCGAGGGCAACAGAGAGACGGGAAAGAGCCAAGTGTAAATTCTGATAAGAGCGCCTCGATGAGTAAGATTATTGAGGGGGAAAGGGGCTATCCTCACTGTGCAGATAAACCTGCACATAAAAAAAACACACACACACTAGTGCTAGTGAAGTAATCTGTACACCTGTGGACATATGCACATACACACACGCTCAATTTCACAAGCTCCAAGGAAGCAGTAGATGAGAAACCAATCAAGCAGAAAATAAACAGTAATTACTTGATGCTCATGAGGGAGATGGGGTAGCACAGGAATACATATTGTGCTCCTCATTAATCATTAACAGACACAGAGCGACGCAAGGTCAACAAACAACATTTTCATGTGTGTTTTTGTTTGCGTGCCTTTAGGTTAAGTACACACACAGCCAGGCAGAGCTACTGCAGCATAGACCTACTGCTGCGTCAGTGTGCGTGTGTGTGTGTGTCTCCAGGCTTTCAATTAGGATACTTCAAGGGGAACACACACACACACACACACACGCATATACAGTACAAAAGAGAATTCAGGCACAAGCACACTCACAAACAAATGGGTGCTGAAAACAGAATAACAGGGATGCAATGTACATATACTGTAAGCATATTGCACATCAGAGAAATATAAATATGTTTTATCTCTGATTGGACAGAGAGCGAAGAGTGCAGGGACTTTTTTCGCTGAGAATTCAGTGAAATGCAACATCCACCTCCGTTCATTCTGCTGAGAGCCAACCTTTATTTTTCAGATTAATGTATATTAATGTACATTAATACCAAAACTGTGTTCAATGTATGCAACTACGTAAGTATGACTATCTATGACAAGCTCAAGCTTTAACCGCAACCAATATGTTCACGTTTTAAAGCTGCAATGGTCAACTTTTGGCCTCCACTTTTCCTGATATTACTAAAACTGATTGCACAACGTGATGGTGATAGAAAAACAATACAATTGGAGTTACTTTTATTTTCACACACACACCAATTAGTGATAGTGAATTTGATGTCTGGATTTAGTACATCCTTTTTACACACAGTATGTTCACAGTAGTGAACATACAAACCAGACGGCACTGAACTGCGCCTGGGGAGCAATGGTGGTTGGGTACGGTGCTCAGGGGCACCTCAGTCCTTGACCTGCCCAAGTATTTGAACCAACGACCCTCCGGTCACAAGGCCAGTTGCCTTCCACTCTGCCATGAGCTGCCATTTTGATACTTGATCTGTGTTGATATTTCTATATGGCTTTCATTCTCTCGATTTGCAGCACAATGGAACAATGTTATTCTTTATCCAATACGATGAGAAGAATAGTTTACTACTGAATATATAATGTTTTTAATGCAGTAGTGTCCTTACTGGCATCTTACGACAATAATAGACCTGGAACTACTAGAGATTAACAAAGCAAAATTTGGATTAAATTAATAGCTCAGTGTTTTGTATAAAAACTGTTAAAGTGAATTTCAAAAGTGCAACATCAGAAAGGTTACATTCACTGTGTTGTTGAAATGTATTACTCACATTGTTGTATAGCAACATACAGTATCTACACAATTTGTGCACACTGATATGAATGTGGGGGCGAAAATGCATCATTTTTCATGTCAACATGTTTGTGTGTTACTCATGATGGCATGTATGTAGTTTTGCTGCCGCTGCCTTTGAGGTGACACTCTGCAAAATGGAGGATGGCGCTCTCTCTGAGAACCTGCAGAGTAAAGCGTTGTTTGGCTCTTGATCTTCTGACCTGACGGAGAGTCGGGCTCTTCAGATGTTCACAAATCAGCCAGCTTACCGTCAACGTGCAGGCTGCGGGAGTGGAGCATGAGTGACTGTGTGTCTGTGTGCTCTTTGCTGAGTGTGTGAGTTACTGTATATGCTACAGACCACTCATCTGTATGTGCTCCATTGGCAGTTACATAAACCATACTGTCATAAAGGCCACAGGGCATTCTGAAACACCACAAAAATCAGTGCTGGGCCAATAACTCGCCACCACTGCTGATTTTTGTTTTAGATATTCAATTGTGTGGTAGAAAGTAGGGAGGTAGCCGATTATTCACACTTAACCATTTGATCATGTGTCTTCGGCTGAAATGCTTTAATTCTAGAGTCTGTTCAGGAACTACACCAACTGTAGCTTCAAGGAAAAACAACCATTGACTCTATAAAGTGACCACTGTTAATCCTCTTGCTGAGTGTGGGAATGACACTGAAGGTGTTTTACTATCTACAACTGTATTGCGAGTGTGGAGATGGTTTTCCTCCCCAGCTGTGCCTTAGGGACAGTTTGTGTGAGTCACTAGGGGGGAAAGGAAGGGCAGATGATTTACTTGTCATAAAAATCAGCTTTCTGACATTGACTGGCGATGCTGGAATCTTTGGTACAGTCTGCCTGGCGAGCCACAAGGCACAGAGTCACAGCTGCATTTCCCGTTTCCTGTGTGGCAGCCAGGGCTGCTGAGGTGACACACGATCCCTTCCTCTCACACTTCTCTTTTCATATTATCACCGTTTTTGCAGAGCAGCAGCTGTAGCTGTTCCACTGCTCACTTTCTCATGCACAACTGCAGCTGGTGCCACGCCATCTCTTCATGACACACCTTTTCATGACCTTAGCAAAAACAGAACACACTGTCATTCTCCCAAGGAGCTGACCCCAGGAAATCTCTTAATCCATAAGCATTTATTTTTCCTTTTTTTATCCTAGCATTATATTGGAGGTTTTTTTTTTTGGTAATGCAGCAGTAACACACTTGGCTCACATAAAGCACTTGACATCAAGCCAAGAAGCTCTAATGCATCCATGGCCCAAAAAAACAAAAAAGAAAACAATAAAAGTAGAGTTAATGATCTTAATAAAAACATATTTCCTATTTTTTTCCGTACCACCTGTATATGGTAAACCTTGATTCACACTAATTTCCACGTAGATAAAAGATGAGGGAGGCACAAAGATAAGTAGAGGTGAGGGGGGGGGGAACATTACAGTTCTTCCTCAAATTATTTTTTCAAAGTCCCATCTGTTACTCTACTAAATGAGCCTTGAAATTGGCGAGATTACATTTTTCATTTTGTTTTCATTAGAGTGGGTGTTGCCAATCGCTGAGGATTGGTTTGGTTGCTTTGGGATTGCCACAGAGCGTGCTGCAATGATGAAAGGAGCAACCAACTAAGTGCGGGGCAGTAAATAGATGAGGGAGTTCCCCGAGCTCAGATGGGGTTTGGTTCAATCAGCCTGCTGGTTTACAGCAACAGATTCAAGTGATTGTCTCAAATTTAATCATGTAGTACAAGTGAAAATCCAGTGTTTATTTCAATTACAACAAATAAAACAATTTCCCAGAAAAACGTCAGGAAAACATTGAGATTTAAAGGAACAGATCGTCTTTTAGCAGTCTGTGTGCTTTATTATTGTATCCCCTTCTATTGGTACAGTATTTTATTAGTATTAGTATTTATTTATTCTCAGATGTAATCTCTCTGTAGTTTCTTTGCACAATTCTGCAGTTTTGCAGTATCTCATTGCATACGAGATCACTCACTCACTCATTCATTCACTCATCTTCTACCGCTTTATACTCCACATGCGGTTCACGGCAGGCGCTGGTGCCAATCCCAGCTGACATAGGGTGGGAGGAAACCGAGAAAACCCAAACCCAGAACATGCAAACTCCGTGCAGAAAGGCCCTTGTTCCAACCGGGGCTTATTGATGATTTGTAGGAATAGCTGTCTTAAAGAGATGATGATGATGATGATGTTTTGGCTTCAGCTATCTTGCTGAGCAAAAAAGACCATTTTGGGCTTGAGAGCTAAGACCCAGAGACTGCCTTGTTCAGAGGCAGGCCAGCCTCTTGTAGGGCAACTCATAAAATGCTCCTGTGGTTGCTTTTGTGGGCCGAGCAGCAAGAGAGGAGCTTTGCAAATGAAGTGAAACGTGTAAGGTGCTAAATTTAAGACCCTAATTATCAGGAATGACAAGTATGTTTTCTGCCGTTGCTGTCCCATCAGAGAACCTCACACAGAAAAATTACACCAAACAACTTACCAGAGTAGAGACAGCCAGGTATTTGATGTGATCATTTGAGGAATCAGAACAGATACAATTGCTCTACTCCGAATGCTCTACTGGATTCTCAAACAGCACATATTTTGAAATGTGTAGCTTCAGTAATCACAAAGTTAAGTGTTGGATGAACAAAATTGGTGAATAATGGGATGGTGCTCGTCTCCCAGTTCTAAGATTATTACAGCCCAAGATTTTCCTGCTGTACTTGATGGCCAATAAGAATTAGAAGCAGAATTAGGCCACAGACAATTCAAGTCTGAGGGTAAACTGTAGAGCGCTGTTTCATGACTAAAGGGTCAAGGTTTCAGTTATTTAATAGTAGAAACGGCTAAGGTGTAAAAAAAAAAAAAGGGGGGGGGGAAGGGAACAAATCATACTACAAATTGTGACTGAAAATGCTTCCTCTAATGTTTAAATGTGGTTCTGAGGCACTGTCTCATTAAAAAAAATCCTCAAAAGCTGCCACACATTTTACTGTGACATCTGCAGATGGCATGTGTTGGCTTCTAGCTTGTGCTCACTGGAGAGGGATTTATGGTGGAGTCACTTTGACGGAAGATGGTAATAGAAAACTTGTTGGATATGAGAGCTCTTCAGACTTAAAAAAAAAAAACAACAATGTTATACTGCTTCTATCTGTTACTTATTCAGAAAGATGATGGGTTTAATATCGACAAACCAGCTACCATTGCAAACACTAAGTATTTTAATGTAATCCAACAGTAGAAATGAAATATTATATAATATATGATATTCATAATCTAATAAAATGAAACTAAAGCTGCTTTCAGACATGCAGAGATGTCCGGACATTGTCTGGACAGGAAGATGAATGTGTGAACACAAATGTCTGCGGAAGTTGCGTTGAACTTTCTCCTGAGATTCTCTTTACATGTATAATAATATAATATTCAATTCATGACCAATAAAGCTGATGTGCTGGAAAAGATAATGAGATAATCCACAGTGAGCGATTGGACAGGTCTCATCAAGCCTGATGCCACCATCATTGCCTTGATTTTCCAGAGATTATCTTGCTTATCTTGACCAGCTTATGACCACCTTTGTTTGTCCACAATGGCTGGAACTAATTTTCTGGACATTATTAAGAGGTCTTTTCTGATAAAAAACACTTTACTTTAAAATGAGAAATGATTTAAGTCTAAATCGAGACACATTCCCTCCCACAGAGCATTGTTTCTACACTTGCCTCAAAGCCACAGCAAGTCTTCCTACACACTAAGAATGAATATGAGAGGTTCTCAGTGGGTTGGAGTCTAAAACTCTCACATACTGAGCCTTTAAGCACTCGCAATCAACTGACTGTTTATTTCACTGCATGCCTCGCAGCCTGTATTAGTAATTTTATATTATGGTATCAGTATCCAGGAGCATAAACAGCAGCAGGTCAGTCCCAAATTAATTAAATGTTGAGATTAAATTAAATGCAGGTAAACTGATGTTCAGTGTCAGCTCATGATTTATGTCCACTTTCTCAAGAAAATCCACTTTCTTCTTCATCAGCGAATCTCTGTGCACGCTGCCCGACTGTCTTCTATTCATTTCATTCTCTTGAATCCAAATTGACGAAAGGTGAATGTCGAGCAGCCAATTTTCTTTCCTGAGCCCCCGCGTCGGCCAAAGATGACACATCTCACCTTCACTTGTAGAATACATTTCCGAGCTGGAAACGTTTGAACAGTTAAAATGTGAGCTGCACTTATGCACAAATATGTGTGGGCTTATTTAAAAAGTCCACTGGCAGATGCATTAACACAGTGAATGTGAAGTGTATTTGTGTCTTGTAGGAGAGTCTGTAGTAACACTTTGGTCTGTATTGCAGGCATCTGTACAGTCACAGCAATATTTAATTCAATTTGTTGTTTTATTTGCCTTTAGTTGGCCAGAAGTGGGGTAAACCTGACCAGTGCCGCCTTAGAAGATAAAGCCAAAGAAGATGGATGGATGTATAGGGTGAGTCCACTGCACATCCACCTACACCTGCCACCAGGTATTTGATGGTACAAACTGACAGTTACATCGTGTCCACGCCCTAACACATGCTCCCTTTTATTAACTGTTTTACTGTTAATGGGACTGAAGTTCACAAAATGGATATCAAACAGTATTAAATATCTGAAACTAAGGGCATAAACTCTTTAGTGATGTTAGTGTTTTTCATTAATTGAAAGCGAATTCATTGAAAGTGGTTCTGAAGAGTGAATGTAGGGAGGTCATCGCAGCCACAGATGTGTTATGGGAGAGTTTCAAAGGGAAACGCAATCAAACAAACCAGTGGTGTTACTAACACAGTGTATCCCCGAGACGAGGGAGAGGCTCCAGCTTCTTGAATCACCCTTAGGAGGTTTAGACGTGTCTAAACCAACAAACAATTTGGTCCATTTCATGTCTGCGATGCATCCACAGAATGTGTTTTCCTCTTGCTGCAGTCACTCCTGTGCTTTGCAGCTAATGATCTTCGGAAAGAAAGACATTAAGCAACCAAATCTGTTGTGAGATTAAAAAATGCTGTGTAGAGTCAAAGGTGAATTGCTCAATTCATTTGATTGTAAGAAATGAATAATTTTTAGTTTGTACAGTGCAGCAAACGTAGCTTCTAAACAGTAAACTTCACCTCAAATCACTCAATATTCCTTACAGTGAAACAAAAACAGACTTCTAACATAATTCTAATGAACACTAACATTTTCAGTTCTAAAAAAATCTGGATCTCTTGCTCTTTCATCACTTACTAGTGTTGCTACCAGCCTGGTTCAGCTCTCTTCACACCAGCTGTTCAGTGTCTCACTTTGGGTGCCAGTGCATCAGAAGTGACAAGAAAGTTGTCTTTATGAATTATCCACAGAGAGGGGAAAAAAAGCTCTCACTCATCTCTCAGAATAAGCATTTGTAATTCACAGTCATATAATGTGGAAAATGTATTTAAACTCTTTTTAATGTCCTGTTTTTGTCAATTCTACCTTTCAAAAACAGTCATGACAGTTGACTATTATTAGTTAGAATTAGTGAATTATTATTTTTTTTAACTAAAAGAACACCTGGGTGGTGCTTCAGAGGGAAACATGTATCCAAGATGAGATTTTCCCATAGTCGCATTACCGACCCTGCAGTCACAAACCTGGTCCTCTAACTCAATGGATCAGACCGTGGTCCCCACACTGTTCCTCTCTGTCTCAGATCTGTGGACCACGATGCTGCAGTGATTGTGTGGGCAGTAAATTTTGCAGTGGGCAGCACTACAGTAATGTCGCTCAGCTAATTCAGCCACATGCTCGACTTGTAAGGTGAATGAGTGAAACATTCACACCAGCACATTTGCATGGTGCACTGTTGCTGACATTGCTAGTAAGTGTGATTGACATGGCTGTGGTTCACAGAACCAAGACGACCAAAGCTTCTTTTTTTTTTCCCTTTGCACATACAAATGGTGCCCATTATCATAAAATAGCACATTTTATGCTTGTCAAACTGTTTTCACATTCCATTCTGTTGTGCTATAATCTGAATATTATTATTAATAATAATAATAATAATAATAAGAAGAAGAATATTAATGTACAACAACTTTTAAACATGCATACTTTTCTGTCTTCCTACTCTCTTTGGTCTCTGCCTAAGTCCCAAAAATGTCACCTTGTTTGGTCATATTCTTCTGTGTTCCTGCTTTCTTTATTATTTCTGGATCAAAACTCAGGCGTGGGAACTGTGCAGGGCTAGTTTTGGGTCCAGTTGAATGTAAACATGCAATAGTAATTTAACTCCCAACATTAAGAAAGTTAGTTTAACTTTAATATATTAGATTTACTTAAGTCTGGCTTTAGTTGAAATGAGACAATAATTTGTTTTTCTCTAATCAATCGAATCAATCAAACTTTATTTATACAGCACTTTTCATACAAGGCAATGTAATTCAACGTGCTTCACAGAATAAAAGCATAATCAAAGAAAGCAAACCACCCAACAACCGTTTGGTATTATGTAAAAAAAAACAGCTATGGAGAAGTGAGGAAAAGAAAAAAATAAGAAGGGAGAGAAGGAAGTGAGGAAAGGAAGAAAGGAAAGGAAGTGAGGAAACACTATCATGGAACTCAACAAACAGCCATGAAGGAAAAACACTGGAGAATAAAATGCTAATGGATGATATAAACTGGAAGTAAAAGAGATATTAAACCCTAAGTAATGACTGATAAAATCAAATCAAATAATGTTAATGTAATGAATGACTCATTTCTCAGCTGCAGGAAGATAAGACTTCTTTCATTCCAGCAAAGACCCTTGACCAAAGCAACAGGCTGTCAAAGCTGTGAATTTATTGTATTCATTAGTTTTGCATTGCACGATACAATCTATGAAACTGATAAACACAGACCCATCAGCCCTGCGTACACAAACAGTGAATTTATGACCCCCATTATAATCAGACAAGGGCCACACATGCATTACAAAAGCTTTTTTTCCCATCCCAGTCACTGAAGCACCCAGTGTGTATTAGATTTAGTGTGTGTTCACCATCAGTCCAAGTGATTGATGATGCTGCTGCTGCAGATGAGTAAATTGCCATTCATATCTTCTTTGTTGCTGATAAAGATCTTGTTAGTTGATGGAGTGTTTAGAAAAATAGCTCCGTTTTGAAATGAAACAAAGATACAGAAAGTGATGATCGATATAAGACATACTGTATATTATTATAGTCTGTCGCTTGTTTAAATTTGGATAAATCACTTACAGATCGTGATGTAAAATTGTTACACAGTAGTTTTTATTCAACTGTCCATAGAGATACCAACAACATGCTTTCAAGTGCTGGTGCAGACGGTCCATTACAACAGCAGCTGCAATGAGACAAATGACAATACATCACGAAGAAGTGAGTATTTATTTCTCTAACTTTGCATTTCAGTCCATTTACAGAGCCTCGCCAATTTAACTCTGCAGTGAACCATTCAGACGAAAAACAATCTCTCCAAGTGTTGTCAATCTTTCTAAACAAGAGTGTGGCTGACAACACTGGAGGCCACAACACAGCAGATCTACACCAGCCAGAAACATTTTCCTAATCCAGCAGGGCATGCACTAAAGCTGATTAATATTTGAAAACTGAAGAAGCATATCACTCTCTGTTAGGTTTACCCGTCTGGAGGGATCAGAAATCAGACACATTTGTCGTTTGCTGTAAGCACATATGCAGATTTCTGCTCTCAGACATATTGCATGCCTCATGGTAAAACCTAATGATAATGGATTTATGTTCCGAAGTAATTTCTCACATTTATCTCACCAGATAACGATCACAAATGCGAATAGATGTTATTACTCCAATTTCTACATCAAATGTGATGTCTCGATCTGGAGACATGAAGACAGTGAATTCATTCAAACTGGGTTAGGGTTATGGCTGTGTTGTATCTGTTGCTTGATGAGAAGCTGAGTTCACTAAAACTTTATGAGTACTAGTGTGTAAGCATTTTAAATCTTAGTCTCCTTAAAACTGAGGAGGGGCAGCGTTGCCTGAATTGTGCTGACTATTAATGTGTTGACTCCATCATTACATTCATGCTCTGGATATTTCAAGCTAAGACATTTTCCAATTTCTGCTTAAAGTAAATTAAACTGCTTTCCTATAAAAATATATGTTTCCTATTCAGCCAAATTCCAAGAGAGGCAGAGTTAAATCACAGCAGCCTGAGTACTGCATATGGTCTCTCACTGCAGTCATCAACATGACCAAAGGCTTTTCTTATCATTAAATCCCCAAAGAAGCGGGTACTTGTAATAATGATCTGGCAGCCAATCAAGGCAAAGTTTATGCTAATGTCTAATTACGCTAATTACCATTTCTGCTGATTCCCAGCTGGGCCGACATGTTCAAAAAAACGTTGCAGGTCGTAAAAATTAACGATTGAAAAACAAATCTTCCAGACTGCATGTGCACACACTGATGCACATACAAATGCAGAAAATACCTGCACACACACACAGCTTTCACATCTGTGTTGGTAACACAGTATGCAACAACACTCCTTTGATGTTAATTAGCACAGGGCAAAACATGGAGGGAACGTATGAGCAACACGAAAAAAACAGAAACCAGAGACGTGATGCTGTTTGGGTTTGAAGGCGGATTAGTCATGAGTCGGTAAATGCAGGAATAAAGCAGCAATGTGCAATTTTGTAGTCTGAAAATAAATGTGAGTCAACACGAGTTCAAGTACCCTTGGAAATGTTCCATGGAATGTGTAGTGACTGTTAACTGTGGCTTTTCAATGCAGAGTTACCTACAGAAACAAGCAGACCATCTACAAAAGCATCCATGCTCACCAGGAAATCTAATCCTGTTGTCTTTTTGAGCATCTTTGGTTTGTGCTGTGTCTTCAGCCTGATTTATACTCCATTGTGCATCATTTAAAATATTTGAAATGACAAAAATGACATTATGTCATTATGCAACTGTGGTCTTTCGTTGTGGACACCCTCAGGTTTAGTTGCACATTGTGATTGGACCACACATTTTCTGCCTGGAGCTCTTGTTTGGTTTGATGAATGTCCTGACCAACCTCCCGTTGTCCTATCAGTAGAAGTAGTAGCCAGCCAGAGGATAGTGTGTGGTTTCCATGGAGATGACTGAATCACTGAAGCCTAATTTTACATTGCTGCGCTGCTCTTTAAGTTTGGTCAGGAAACAATAATCAAATGTTGAGCAACAAAGCATAAAACAGGATTTAGGTTTCCTCCAGCTGAAGGGTCAGAAATCTTATATTATGAACCTCTGACAGCATTAATATTATATACCTATATACCTAACAGCAGTTGGCAGTTTTGTTGACTTCCTTAAATGGTCTCATGTGTGATATTCAGGAGTGCTTATTGGTAGAAACTGAGTATGTTTGTATAATGTAGAGTGAAACAGTTTGGTTACAGTACAGTACGTTTTTTTTTTCATTTTCATGAGGAATTGTACCAAAATAGCCGTTCCATTTTTCGGTACCCTTCCCTTGGGGTACCAGAGAAATGGGTGGAGCTAGACCCACAACAGTCAGCCGATTGGCCAGCAGAAAAGAGTCACTTCCTTGTAACCAGTGTTTCTTCAACCCCTGCGGTCTATTCTGAAACAAAGCTTGACTTCTTGTTGAGACAAACAGCCACAAAACAAGGAAAAAACAAGCTACTGGATGTCCTCCATTGCTGACTGTTATGTTGTTGTCTGTCGTGTTCAATGTCGCTGTCAGTGCACCAGTACAACGTTACACTATGTATATCGCTGACATGACCATCTGCTGGTCTAGACTACCAAGTCAATGTACTGTGCTCGAAATGCAAGCTTGCCCCCGGGCTTTACCATTCCAAACTGTACCATACAGTACCAAACCAAATGCACCATGAAGGAAACCTAGCATAAGTAGAAATAATACAAAAAATGACACTCTTCCAACCAGTGGCCGGCATTCTGAGGATGTCACATTTAGCATCGGCTCAGCTCACTTGGAACCTCGCCAGAGCAGGTACTAAAAGAGTACTAGGTACCAGGTACTACTCCTAATGGAAAAGCAACAAAAAAACAAGTTGAGCCATGCCGAGCCAAGTCGTGCTGGAACTGTGTAGCAGAAAAAGCGCCATAACATGCGTCACAAAGTGAGGGGTTAGAGGAGGAATCCTTCATTTGTTACAGTCTGCAGTCTTACCATGAGATGGCACTAATTCTTACACACTGGACCTTCAACAGACAGAGCGAGAAGAAACAAAGGGTGGGAATCTACAGAGTCGCCACTCAGTGTAATAAAGTATAACTTCACCTCTGAGTGTTCAACTTGATCTAAGCAGGTTTGTATAGATGAAGTAGAGGTGGCGAGAACAATGGCAGAAGATGGAAAGAGCACTGACCACTGTGAGACTCATCCATCTAGAACATGCTGAGCTGCTCAGCTTCAGTTACTGGCTTCAAGTCAACTTTAAAGAGACTAAGTGCTTTTTTGATGTTGACTGAGAACAGCTTCATGCTGCACAGTACTTGATAAAACATATCAACTAAACAGAAAAAATATATACTCCACTGCCTCCTCCTCCTTCCACCTCATCACCATCACAGGTTGCCAGATTGGGACACTTAATTATTCAAAAGCTGTAATAGCTCCTGTTGTGAGTGACTCCTAAATTTATTTTATTGAGGCAACCAGTGAATGAGTTGTTATGAACAGCTTGCTGGGAAGTGTATTCACTTTTTTTCCACCTTTCCATTTTAAGAAACTGACAGAACGCAAACCAACTGTGCAGACTGAATTCTATAACATTCCCTTCTACCTGAGATTGCTGCTGGTGTGTTTGGCTCTTTCTCTGTGAAGTGTTAGGTGTGAGGAGGTTGCTGCTAACACTTGCGGCTGACCATATTTGCATGAATTTACATTAAGTCCACAGTAGGTTGTACAAACACAAGGAAACACACATTTGCAGGTTTTTAAAATACTGAATACTCAAGGAAAAATACATCACTATAACTGCACAGACATGTTCACGTTTCATCAGTTGATGCTGTGCTCTCAGTCATGCTGTACTAATAGGCAGCAAGCCAATTACTTGTTTAAAAAAATGTCAAGCATTAAAAAGCAGGAGCAACATCTGAACAACACAATTCATCAAAATAACTTTCTAAAAAAAGACCTGCGATGTTTATGGATTATCTTTATGTCCCACAAAAGGGTCCAAATATTTTAAATACTGTAAACTACCAGACACAATCAAATGACAATCATAGAAAAGGCAATAGAGTCTGCTGTTGCAAAATAAGCTTTCAGAAAATGATACCAAAGCTCATCACTACATTTTATAAAAGGCATGTTCCAAATTAGTGTCATTACAAACACTAAATCACTAGTGGTGACATTAGCAGAATAAACATTCTACATTAAAAGCGCTATTAATATCCTCCCTCCACTGTCAATTGCATAGAGTTGAACATCTGTGACCATGGGGGATCAGGGGAGTGAGCTGTGGGAAAAACCTCACAGCAGTGCTGTTTCCACTGCAAGCTCGAACCCCCGCGGTGTCGGATCTGTGGAGCCCTGCACTGCATGGAGATAAACCTATGGAGTTCTATCTTCAGTGTGGCTGGTAAAATCACCTGAGTGATACATCCACTTTCCTGGTCACCACATCCAGCAACTACATCAGTATATATATATATATTTAATTTAAAAAAATATATATATACGAGATATAATATAATTAGATTTTTCTTCAATGTTTCTAGAGTCCCCAAAACTAAAAAATAAGTCGCCAAATAAATGCTCTTCCCCCTTTTTTTTAATCTTGTTCACAATTAAGTCAGTTTCGCAGCGCTATGTTCTTTACACGGTGATTGCTGTACATTGGCATTTAACGGTTCATTTAATGACTTTGAACTATTACTGAACCTGAAAATGAAATGTCCTTCTCCACCGTAAATCCACCACATTGTCAATTCAGTGGCTGCAACCCAGAGCGCACTGCTGCGCCCTGCTGTGCCATGATCGGCGCACTTTTACGGAGCAGCTGTGCAACATCTGACACTGTAATGACTTATATCCGCGCTGCAGCAGTAAATATCAGTCGTCAATTAATATATAACCTTCGACATCAGCTGTTAAAAATCTCATTCATGATATATCTGCCCACGCATTAGCGCGCGGATCGTGCGTAAAAGCCCGACTTCATCCGGACGCATATCTGTTTTTAAAACATGACATAGTCCTACCTCGCTCATGATGGAGGGTGATGTGGAGTTTTTTTTTCCTGCTTCCAGTTGCGGGAGGAGAAGTTTCAGCAGCAGTGGTCTTTTAAAGAGTGGCTCGCCGCGGAGTGAGATGCTTTATACCGTGTTCAGCCCAACTGCTCTGTGTCATCACGTCACCAATAAACCAATAGGAATGCCGTGGGCACATGTGAATCCCAAGTCACCACCCAACTTCTTCAAATATTCATATGCTGTGTAAGCCCTTTTCATCATCATCAGCCAAACTGAGCTTCTCCTGCTGATCAACAGAAAAAGAATGTATTTACAGAAGAAATAATACAAAAGTATAATGTATATGTTAATTGGAGCCCATATGAACTTACTTAAGGATATAATTGGCTTTCTTATATATTTGTTTTTAATTATGTCCATTGTCTCCATTCTCCTCAGTATATATATATACTGAGTATATATATATACTGAGGATATATATATATATATATATATATATATATATATATATATATATATGTATATGTATATATATGTATATGTATATATATATATGTATATGTATATATGTATATGTATATATATATATATATATATATATATATATATGTATATGTATATGTATATATATATATATATATATATATATATATATATATATATATATATATGTATATGTATATATATGTATATGTATATATATGTATATGTATATATGTATATGTATATATATGTATATGTATATATATATATATATATATATATATATATATATATATATGTGTATATATATATGTATATGTATATATATATATATATATATATATATATATATATGTGTATATATATATATATATATATATATATATATATATGTGTATATATATATATATATATATATATATATGTATATGTATATATATATATATATATATATATATGTATATGTGTATATATATATATATATATACATGTGCCTTTTCCTGTCAAATGATTATTTAATTGAAAAAAATATATAAAAATCTTTCAGTCCACATAAATGACAGAAGTATTCAATAATTTGTTGGGTGAATTTTATGCAAAATCTTAAACGAAACCCCATTCACTTAACTGAACCTGGCTTGTGAAGGCGTTTCATGCACCAGTCACTTCATAACATGCACCATCAGTCCTATACCTTAGAGTGTGCAGTGTGGGTGTATCTACAGTGAGTGCAGATCAGATCAGGACTGTAAAATTGAATCTTATGATGATTGCAGTTGTGTCCGCTGGACAATCTTCTCACATTTATTGCATGATTAAAGGTTTTTTTTTGTCCTCTGTATGATTGATTCCTAAATAACATCATGTTGAATTTATTGCATCAGAGAGCTTTTTGTTTTGAATTTATAGAATTAGGTGAAGAAGAAAGAGCTAGTGATTTATCAGAGAGGGTGGTGTATAGTGGGCTTGTGTAATTCCGTTGCATCAGTCTCGCAGCATTCTGCCGTAACATTTTCTCTTTTTCATCCATCACTTTCACAAATTCAAGCTAACCATCAGTTCATCCTTAAATCCTACAAACATGAGTACAATTCAGTGCATGCAGTGTTTGACAAATTGGGTATTTATAGCCAAATCCAAAGCAACTGCTATCTGGTCCTGGGCACACTGACAAGGAAATAGTTTGAGACAAAGAGGACTGGAGCTGTGATGTGGATGCAACTTGAGGGCTGTTTTTCTAATGGACTGCCATTGGAGCTTGTGAGTCTCAGTGGAGCCATGATGGATGGAAGAAGAGGAAACTGATTACAAATGAAGCCTAACATCTCGGCTGCTTTGACCTGACCTTTGTGTCTCTGTCAATGTGCCTGACAAGCTGGAGTGGATTTGCACTGAAAATGGCTCAGGGCTCTTTGTTTGAAGAAATTGTTCTCAAATTTGTCTGCTCATGGGAGAAGTTTGTATGAAGTTAGCAAGGCACAGCGCATGACTGAAATGATGATTTACAGCTGAGCTGATGTTCAGAACAGCTACAGCAAGTTAGCTGCAGGAAAAGTAAGTGAAGTGGTGGCTTGAAGTCTTGCAGAAACTCAATAGTGCGACTGTGTGCAGAGACCGCACAATAATCTGGAGGTGATGACTTTTGCCAATTGAATTTTGTGCTACAAGACTTTCTTGAATGGAGCAAAATAATAGAGTACACATTTTGCTTTCCACCAACATTACTTGGTGAGTAAATGGCTCTTGTAGATCACAGAACCATACATTATACAGTTTAATTTTCAGAGACATTGCATTTTAATAAGGCTAATTTCAACACATACACAGGCTAACATCAATCAACAAATCAGTCCGTTAAATCCGTTATCATAATCAGATAATAAGAACCTAAAATACAGAGACATATAAGCAGCAACAACACACAGACACAATGACCGTTATGAAACAGGCACATTACAAACAGTATTGCATAACAAATGTAATAAAAGCTGTTAGAGTGAACACAGACGAGCAGAGACGAATATACAAAGAGGTGGAAACAGTTCAGCAATATGATGAATGAAACTTGAGCAGTGTGAATGAAATCCGATGGTGTGGATTATGTCTCTATCTGTCCTGTTGTTAATGTGTCTTCTTTTACTTCATGCATCTAACAGAAAACCATAAAGAGCAGTGAAAAGGTTTTATCAGTGTTCAGGTTCAGTGCTTAAACACAGTGTATTTCTCATATTTCTCATACAGAACACATTATATATATATCTATATATTACATTCCTGTTCTTTTTCTATCTGTGAGTTCTGTCTGTATTTATTAATACATCTAACAGTGTGAGCTTTTGAAGCTGTTGTGTTGAATTTCCATCAAGTTAAACTCATGGATTATTCATGGAAACGCATTCATTTTGCTTTGTTGGGTTGAAGATTTTATTCTCTACGACAGTTGTACCGAAACTATCTTACAGTACATGTAAATGTATGGTAACTAAGCTCTTTTTGACGTTTGACAAGTTTTATCGAAATCGCAATATTTGTCAAAGCCAAAATGTCTGTCAAAATATCATTTTAGATAAATAATTGTCTTCTACATCTTATTCTATAGATTGAAGGCAACATCTTCGTTTCTCACAGATCTGCACAAATATAACACAGTTATGAACATTAAAAATGTGTTTTTCGAATGAAAAAAAATAATTATGTAAAAATGACCATTCCTTCCGATATCGTGAGTCATATCGCCGTTGCAATTCAAAAATAATTCCATGAGCTAAACCGGCTCATAAAACGCTACTTTTATCTTCATTTCCTACAAATATTTTCACCTAAGATAGTATAAGCGTTCTAAATCTTTTTAGGATCACCATGAGACGCATCATCTCATGTTCAAGGGCATACTATATTTATGAATTGGTCTTGTTTCTTTAATTAATAGAATGCCACAATAGCTGTTACCAAAATGTGTGTTTACACATTGTGTCTTGCTTTCTGCTGCGATTGGTGTAAGAGTTCTGGCATCGTATGTGTGAGGAGAGAGGAGAGTGAGACCGATCCTGAAAGTGTGTTACTGTCAGGGACCAAGATGAACAGATGAATTCATGCAAACCCAACTGCATGCAAGTCAAAAGATTGTATGATGGACAAACAGACAACAAAAAGAAAGTAAAAACGTCAACACTCTGGCTGCCATCTTACAACAAACTAGCAAACCGTGTGTGTGTTTCTCTATCCCATACTCCCTTTTCTGTAGATCTTGCATCAGTTCTCTGATACGCACAAAGGATCAATGTCATTTTTTATTAAAGCAGACACAGAGAGATTTTTGACCATGCACAATTTCCTTTGGCCTCTTTCTGACTGAAGAAGCTAACCTCAGCCCAGCAGGATGGTTCGCTGGAGCAAACAGAGTGACCTCTCTCTTGCTTCAAGGTTATGTTGATAAAAATAAACACCTTCACAAGCCCAGCAGAGACTGTATGAGTGATGTAAGACGGCCTGAATAAACAATCAGTGTTCGAATCATGAACAGGACAGTGTAGCTTAGCATTATTATGGCAGTAATACACAGTATTACACCTTTAAAATAAAATAAAATAAAATAAAAGCACCTTTCAGTACTCACAAAATATGGGTTATGACATTGACAGATGGAAAATTATGTAATATATAAATATATAACTTGGGAAATGTGTCCATTATCCATGCATTTTACATTTTCAGTTTTGTCTCGCAGCTCCCCAGTTATATTCTATAGTTAGTCCAGTCGCCTACAGGTAAATACAGAAGACGACTATGACCTGGATGATGGAGAACATGCAGCATTTTATTTTTTACAAATGTGTATTAATCCACGGATGACAATAGTCCCCCACTAATGCACTGTTGACTTTACATTAGAGCTGCAACTAACGATTATTTTCGTTATCGATTGATCTGCCGATTATTTTCTCGATTAATCGATGAATCGGTTGGTCCATAAAATGTCAGAAAATGTTGATCAGTGTTTGTCAAACCTGGAAATGACGATGTTCTTGAATGTGTTGTTTTGTCCACAAACCAAAATGATTCAGTTTTAAGGATTTCTTTATGTGGAGCAAAGACTAAGAAAATATTCACATTTAAGAAGCTGAAACAACCAGAAATCTTGCTTTAATCATGAAAAAAGCTTCAAATCGATTATCAAAATAGTTGACGATTAATTTAGTAATCGATTAATAATCGATTCATCGATTAATAATCAGCTCTACTTGACATGTGTGTTCTGTTTAGAAAGGAAAGGAGGTTAAATGTACTGAGTAATGTTCCTACAACTGGGTTTGGTCTTTACTTGTGATTTTCTTGACCAAGAATTAACCAGATCGTTATTCCAGATTCTGATTCACCACATTGAGAAAGAGAGAGGCTCAGGTAACGAGGACTTATTCACACTGCAAAATACTTATTAATGCTGTGTGTCGTCCTTTTGTGAGGTTGTTGGTGCTGAGAGGTGCAGATCTTTGCTTTGGTAGCACAATATCGTGTTGTGAGCCTTTTCCAACACCTGTAAGATAGATAAGCGGGGAACACAATGCATAATTAAATATACAGTTTGAATTAAACCTAATGTAAGCCCGCTCAAACTCTGATATGCTGTTGCTTCATGACAAATTCATGATAACAAATCAAAAAAGTTATTGCTATCACTACTCATGTTTAAAAACAGGTACATTGTATATAATTCTGAGGCTTTAAAAGCTGTGTCCCTTGAAGAAGAGACGCATTTGTCTCGGTGACTCTGCTGCAGACTCAGTGACAGATCTCAGAGTTTCACAGTACACACTGTATGAACAACAGAAGTGTAAAGTTTAATTCACAGTTACTGCACGGAACATTGTCAAATAAAATGTACATTCGTGTACACAATACACATTAGTCTACACACACACACACATACTTTGCCTGTGCAGCAGAGTGATTCATCTTGATCGTGATTTTATTTCAGGCTCACAGAAGGAAGCTGAGCTGCAACTGCAGATGGCTGCCTGCTGTTAATGTGACCTCATAGGCCTTTTTCACTGTGGGCATTTTGACAGGTGTTACTGATAATATGACTTAGAACTCTGTTCACTTCACATTAGGCCTTATCTGCACAGAAACTAAACTTTACCGATACAATCATTTTCTTCTTTGTTTTTAAAAGTTTTCCGTAAACAGGGCGTTGTTTCAAGAAATGTCTGGAAACACTGTAGTATATTATACCAGGCCTGCATAAGACGTGGAGCATGCGCATATAGCCTGACAGATGGGGCTATGGCATTTCCCCAAATTTGCATATTGGTAGTATAAATGAAAACGCAAGGGTGGTGTTTTGAGATTCTTTTCACCCATTTCCAGAAAGTAGGATTTTAGAGCTCCCACAACACCAGTCCAATGTGGATAAAATATTTCTACTGTGACCTGTCAAAATGTCCATCATGAATATTAAAGTGTCTAGGGCTTTCAGTTTCACATAGAATCAGTTAACTTAAAGGTTCACTGAATGTGATTTAGTAGCATCTTACATATTGCATATGTCAAGAAACGTGATGGTGCAACATATACTCATCACCCATTTCTGACAAAGATATAAAGAGCTCCTCCTCACATTTTTGTTCTTATTTACTACTATGAGATGCCACCTCTTCTGTTAGAGCCCTTAAATCCCACACACTGGACCTTTAAACTGAATGTTCTTTGCAACACACCTTCAGAACAGTGTATTTTATATGCTGCCATGTGACCCAAAACATGGTGTGCAAGTTATCGTTACAATTTATTTATGTGATTATCATTATGAAATTTATTTTGCTCCTTCTTGTTTCACCTGGAATGAGCTGAAATGATACTCTATATCGGTATTGGTCGGATACTCAAAGTAAGTACGTGGACTTATTTTAAACTAAAAGATGAAAAAACAATGCAAACGTCCACGTTGCATGTCATTTTGCTTGTGAAAATTGAAAATAAAAAGACGTGAACTTGCTTGTTATGACTAGGAATCACAATTGTGTAATGAACAGTAGAGTAGAATTGTATTGGAGGCATTGTGATGGACTGGCCTTTTGGCCTATGTCCTTCATGAGTAGAATAAAGCAGTAGAAGATGAATGAATGAATGAATGAATGAATGAATTATTAATATTGGTAAAGATATTTGTATCAGACACAGAAAAAATGGTACTGCGCCGTTCCTAACTGAACCCTCACAGTGTTGGGATTCAGACTATTTGGTGCGGGACCAACTGAAATTACTTTCAGTCTGTTAGTTTGTCTGTGGGCAGAGAGCCAAGTTCCAGTGCTATGAGCTACAGAGGAGGAACAGCTTTATGTCTCTGCTATCAGGTGGTTGTTCAGTTTGTAAGCCTCGAGCCACTTAATCACTCAGCACTGCATCTGTTGTCTCCACACTTTTCATTAAAGTACAACTACATAGCACTCAGCAACTCCGACACACGGTCCGCTTCTGCTCAGGGACTCTGCGATGTGTCAGTGCAATGTAATGTTAAAACTGTGCTTCGTCCGTTTGATTAAGATTTGATTTGAGGCTCACAAAATCACTTTTTCATGGTTTGTAACCATCATGGATATCACCCATAATTACCACTGAGCAGTCACGGCAAAGCACTGCTGTTATTATAACCGTTGTCAACTGTTGCTTCTCCAGTAAAAATTAATTAAAGCAGAATTTCACTTTGTCACATTACGGTATTTTACAGCACCAGAGGGACACAGCTACTGCTGCTGTGCTGCAGATTAATTTTGTGACAAATGCAGATAAGACGTCTCCTTTACAATATTAAAACTGCAATAAATCAGAGTTAACCTTTTGCCCTGCACTAGTCACTGCCTTGGCTCTACGTATCCTACACACTGCAGCTCTTTAATGTGATCGACCATCACAGATGGGTGTATTTGTATGCACCTGCTCACACTCTCCAAACAAACATTGTGCCAAAAGAGCTCAGGGACATTCTAGTGTTTATAGCTGAAGTTTGCAAGATAGTTGTGCACATATTCACTATACACAGCAGCGTGATGAAATCTTACAAAGGGATAAAGTTGGCATGATCTACAGCTATTTTCTTTCTCTGTCCTTTACCCCATTCCCACTGGTCAAAAAACGCTGGGTTTTTCCCACCAGTGGGGATGTGTTAAATTCTCTCCTGGATCACATCTCTTTTACATCTCTGGGACAACTGTAATGGGGTTCTTATCATCTTCAGCTCAGATAGACATCAGTGGGAATATTAATACCCAGGTAAACATGTCAATTTCTTCTTTGTTTGTTTCTTCAGCTGACTTGTTTTGTTACCACTGCATCCTTAACGTCACAAATCAGGTGAACGACGACTGGTAATGGACATGGTGTTCGTCACCTTTAGTTTAGTGTCGTTTAACCAATGGGTTTTAATATCCTGATAATTTTGGTCTTAAAGATGCTTTTTTTCTCTTCTTTGGTGTCTTCCTTAGTTGCCTCTCATCGACAGAGCTGCGGCCGTTGTCACACACCTCGTCACCGTCCGGGTTTGCGGTGCTCCGTGTTTCTGTGAAGCGTCTGTGATTAGGTCCCTGCTCACAGTGAACTGTTCTCCCCAATCAGAGTGTGCAAAGCCATTTTTATAATAAGTACTAGCTGCTGGGCACTGGAAGCTGCAGAGCCAATCAGTCTCTATTAGCATACAGCTCGCTGAAGTCAACTGTATTTCTAGTGCAGCTAATGAGATACATTCTATGTATGAGGGGAAGAAAAACATGGTTACACTAACTAAGAAGTTGAAGAACATATAGGGACCAAAGATTCATCAGCTTGTCATAAAAGTCTATGAAAGAAAGCTTATAAACCTACATGTTTTTACCAAAATCTTCAACTATCTCTCTAAAGGCTGACCCATATGGTTTCAGAAAAACAGAAAAAGCACTGCCAGATTTTGTTGTCTTTTTATATCTGCCTCTCCAATGTGGATCCTTAGCCAAGAGCATATGAAAAAGATGATCACTCATGCTCATGCAGTATCTTGCCGCTTCCCCCCACTCACTCCACACACCCATGCACACACACTCACAATAAAGCACCTTCCTCACCTTCTGTACATGCATTTTTTTTAAGCTGCACATCTCTCCTGCTGCCATGCTCACTGGGGCTCTCCAGCAGAGTACAGTTCATTTCATGTCTCAGCTCTGCTCACTCCATTTATTAGTGCTTTATTACTAGGAATGTTGCCAGTGAAAGGAAAGTGATGATAGGCTGTCTCCAGTTGAGCCTCTCTCTGCCTGGGAGAGCGAAACAATGATGAACAAAGTGGAACTCGCCGTCTTGATGTCCTCGGTGTGAATTTAATTATATTTGCCTACTGGTGAGCCCTGGATTCAATTTGTCTTGCCTTGCCTGCGATGCTGATCAATATCAATTGTATTACAAGTGGAGGAGGAGGACTAAACCAATGTGCACTGTCAGCACCGGCACACGTCGTGGAATTATCGGCAATGCTGATGTTTATTCATATCAAGTACAAACACTTTAATAATAATTGAGTCTGTCTTAAAACAAATCCCTCTTCTTACGTAGGTCAATAGTAAATGTACTTCTAGCTAGCGCATGGTAGCACAGTGGCCTAATTCAGTGTAACAGTATTTTGACTGTATTTACTTGCGTAATAATGCCAGATGCCAAATGTCAAACATTTTCTTTTGGGACGGAATCTGGATGGCCAAAATACAATGTCGAAAATCAGGGACTTTAAATCATCGGCCGCTGTGATTGGCAGGCGTGGTGTCTGGCTTTACTCGAGCAGTGTGCCTCTTTTGCCTCACTTGGTTGTTGAGACATTAAATGCGTCACTCTGTGTGCAGTGAGGGAATGTTGCCACAGACATGAAAAGAACAAAAAATGCTATACTCAGAAACAAAAAGAGAGTCATGTGGAGCTGAAATACTTGATCAGCAGTGTGTGAACTCATTTGACAATGGTTTAAATGTAGCAGACATGTATTTCCATTCAAAAGAGACACGTTACAGCTTTAAACAACTCTTCTATAACACATTAATGAAGTTTAGATGCTGGTGGTGTGTAGATTTTGCACCAAATTAACTGAAGCTATTTTTGCTTGGCTAAGTTAAAGCATAATTGCATGTAAATGTTATCAGATTTCATGCAATGGTTTGTGACTCATTTTGAGTTGAGAAGTTATATCACATCCTAAGCAATTATCATGTTATTATAATCTGCAATTTGAATCTGCTCAGTTATTAATATGGTGACATGATGCTTTAGTTTATTTCTGTGTCTCTGTGTATTGCAGCATGTAACATTATGCCAAAAATCTAAAATTTGAGTTTGTCTACTAGAGAATATTTCAGCCTCATAAACTTGGCTGTGTTGGATGTGTTTTTCTGTTCCACTGCTATTTAAGGAAATCATTGTGAAGTTAATGTGGCACAAAATGAGATGGAGGGAGGTAGTAATTGTGTTTAACACTGATCCGAACAAACACATTTATAGTATCATCTTGTACATGTATTATATTACTATATTATTATTATAGTTCCACACTATATTGTATTCATGAATGAATGCAAATCCATAGGAACATGTCAAACATTTGACATCAGAAAGGACTCATTTAGTAGCTTCTACAATACACGTTTTTATCGCAACTCTTAAAAACCAAAAGCAGTCAAAGCAAGGGAGCAGACTATTTTTAAATTTGAATATATTTTATTGTGTCCATTTATCAAAACCAAAACCAAAAAGTCAAACCTGTGACCCCACAAATGTTTGGACAAGACATTATCACATCAGGAGGTTCTATCTGGAGGTTAACATGAGCAGTGTTTCCTTCTATTTCCTTAGCAGAAGAAAAGTTAAATCAAGATGTTTCACACTATCTTTGGCTCTGCTGCAAAATAGTGATATAATAGTTTTTTCTCTCTCATTAATGTGATAACCTACTGTATTTCACAGCAGAGGAGCACAGAGCTGCAGGAAGAACCAGTCCAACTCGGCAGCAAACAAAAGAGTATAGCGATGGCAAGTCACTGTTTAATTACTACACAGCCAGACATTGCAGACGGTCTGAGTAACATTATTAGAAGCTGCTTTTGAAAATCACTTCATTATGAGAAATGAAACTGCTGAGTGAGGCAAAGGAACTCCTGAAAGGGAAAGCAAAGAATGTCTGACAGGGCATAAGGGCACATTACTGATGGACTATTGATACTCATCAGCTTGGAAATCACTTATTTCTCAAGGAAGGAAAACATGATCAAGATGCATGCATCTTTGGAATGCAAGAACATGCAGAGACACTCTATTGTCTTTGCTGGGAACCAGTCAGAGACATGGGCCCTCATTGAAAATATGGCTGCCAGTGACAACATAAGGAAAAAACGATTTTGGCCATTTAAAGCTTACCTAGAGTGGTCCTGTTGCACATATGTTAGTAATGGAGGTCTACTACATACATTAACTTGTTTTTATGGTCAAAAACCTCCTAGTTGCTTTAAACGAGCCGATAGAAATCTGTCTTTTCTGATGCTGTGCTGAGGCGCGATATTTCAGACATAAATCTCACCCCCAGAAGACAGAGTGGGTTGTGATTGGCCAGCCAGCGTAGAGCCTTCCCAACTGTCTTGTGATTGGCCAATACCCGGAAGTGACATATTCAGCACACCCGCTCTCAGAAGCGCAGCTCCCCCCTCTGGAACGATGGATGCACTGCTACTCATTATCAAAACATTGTTTTAACAATGTTTAAAAATAGTTTCGCCACGACTCCCCGCCGCAGTCCCTTTTATGACTTTGACCCGGAGTCAGACCCAGAGTCAGAAGACACTGTCGCTCGTGAAACACCTCCACAACGGACGTTATTCTTCTTCTGTGGTTCAATGTACGCAACCGGATGTGCCCGGACTAGTGCCCGGAGGAGGAGGATCTGCTGTTCAGGAGAACCGGTGTTTACGTAACCGGACCTTGTTTTTTTCAGAGATCTCGCTGAGCCCGAGATTACAATAAAACAGTTGAGCAGTGGCTGAACTGTTTGTTTAGAAACTTCAGGGCTTCGTAAACAAGGTAATGACGCAGATACACACTAAAAAAACGGTCTAGGTCCGCTTTAACAAAATCTCACCTGTTAAAATCTTCATGTGTCTTTGTCTTAAGCTGGTATCGGGTGAACCTTTGTGTCATGTTTTCACTGAGGTTAAGTGTCCATGCCTCAGGCTGGTTTATAGCAATGGCACATGCTGGCAATATGCACAGTGAAGAGAGTGCTGACTACTGTATGTGTCAATAACTGGCAGGAGACCCAAACATAAAAAAAGATTGAAAAATGAGCACAGACTTGAAGTGAAAAAAAAGGAAATGCATTGTCCTCCAGCACAATGTAACTTCCTTCAAGTGTTTTAATTTAACACTTGTGTGTTTTGCTTCTGAACTGCAGTGAATAAGTGCAGTTGGCTATGAAAGGCTTTCATTTTATCACATAACATGCTAGTGCAGCTCAGTCCACTGCAGCATTTTATCACAGGCACAGCTGTTTTTTTTTTGGATGATCCCTTTATATGCCCTCTGCCTGGAAATTGTGTCCTGAAACTCAAAGCTACCACACAAACAGTGTGAAAATGTCCACAGGCTGAGGCAGCTTGCATAAATGTCAGTTTTTTTCTATGTACGACTTAAAACTTCCTTTGCAAGTGAAAAAAAATATGAATTTTGTCATCATTAACTATGAAGGCCACTCTTTCATTCTTTCCATTACTCTTGTTTGGAGAGAATCGGGATGTGTTGATCACCATGTCCTCTGGGCTATTAGGAGGCAATTGAGCAGTTCCCTGTTTTTAACTGAAATACACAGATCAATGTCAGCAACAAATGCAGCCACTGCATAACTGATGACAGATTATAATATTACAGTGGTGGCCTTGTTTATTTAAGGTCAGCTAATGTTTCACTCTAACAGTTTTTACAGCAAAGCCTCTGCCTCAGGGCGAGTTTTGGCTTTCATCACTACAGCTACTGTTCATTTAAATCCATTACGTTATCTGCATTATTCTGAACACACCAAACCTGGAGATACACATATTGCCATAGATAATACAGGTGAGAGCAGAACAAAAACAACCATGCCAGATATCCTACCAATCATCCTAAAGTCAGATCAGATCATTATTCAGGTGTTGTGACCCCCCCCCCCCCCCAAACTAAACATCGGGCAGTCATTGGTCAAACCAAAAGTACATCCACAGTTCTTTGTTTTCACTTAAAAACAAACATATTCTGCTCCAGATACACATGCCATCCACACTGTCCGTGTCTTTTGTAGCTGTGAAACTGAGTAGTCTGAAAAGCTGCTGGCTCTGTTTGGTTTTAGTCTGGAGAGGCAGAAATGGAAACCCTTGAAAGCAGTTATTTGTGATGATTCACCTCTTGGTTGTTTCTTATTGGCCATGACTCAACTTTCAGCTGTGAATAAAACGCTTCTTTCACAGTCTCATTAAAAAACAACAACTTGTAGCTCTGACCTTTAACCATTGGTGTTTAGTACTTTATGAAAAAGCATTCAACTACAGAGGAGCGAATCAATTGTCTGGATTGTATTTTTATTTGAAATCACCATAGTCAAATGAAAAGTTAGTTGTAAATGCAGCTTAAAATGGGCGTTGTTATTTTATCACTGATTCTCAGCACAGGACAAAGAAGAAGCCCCCGTGTTTCTGTGGGAATTGCTTTACCCGGCAACTGCACAGGTTGTCAGATTGAATGGCGAGTCGCTATTGGATTTTACGAGAAGTGCTTTCTGTTACAAGCAACTTGGTGCATAAGTCTTTTCAGGTGCCCGTACATGGACAGCTGGGTATCATTTATGTTGACAGCACTATCAGGGGGACGTGGTCTGTAGAAGTGCTGACGTATTGAATTGCTACACTCTCACTGCCACTGTTATTGCCACCTGAAACCAACCATGACAGATAGGCGGGTGCAGATTTGTGATTTTAAAAAGGGTTTGAAGTTGAGTTTCACTTGTCCCTGTCCCTTTGGGTTTTAAATAGAGACTCTGTATCCATCATGAGTTAGGGATTGTTCTGTGACCAGTTCACCAGTTGTGAAACAGGAGTGGACTGACAGTTCATTAAACCTCATAATGAGGTTAAAACATATAGGACATAATGACATGTATTAAACATGGACATATAATATATACATATGTATTTCTAATAAATATGCATATTCAACTTGTACTATGGGTTTCTCATATATGTGAAAGTAATATGGCTCACATATATGGGAATTTATGTAAGAGTAAGAGACCCAAAGGGAATAGACAAGAAACTCAATAAAACATGTCAATACATGTAGAGATTTTTAAAGATGGAGAGATTGCCTCAGGTCTTCTGTCTCGTATGATACAAGTGTGTTGTCCTTGCTCGTCTGATGATGATATGAGCTACAGGACAGTAAATTAACATTAACCTGCAGATGAAAGTCGACAATTAACAATTTTCCTGCCTAGAGCAGCTTTAAACAAACGACAAACATAAATTAAAATAGCCAATTCAGTTGTTTCAACCTGCTTAATTTGACCTCCTCAGGTACCACCATACTTATATTGATTAGTAAAAAAAAATTAATAACTGGACTGGTTTGTATTAAGACACAGCTGACATTTTGTCTGACAGCCATTTACAAAGATGCAAATTAAATATATATATATATATATATATATATCCACCGCCCCTATATTTGACTGTTGTCATGGACAAACTGACTCAGATTAGACTCTAATCCAAAGATAAAGATGCATAATTTTGTTTATTACATGATATTGTATAGAAAATCATGCTTAGTGAGGTCATGCTTGTTGCTCTTGGGCAGACACATAATTCAGAATCAGCAAAGTATAGAGAAAATACCTGTGAAAATGGTGACTGGGATCTGATTTAACACAGTGAGTCACACTCGCAGAGGTGAGAGAGGGTCTGAGTGGGTTTGGAAATATCTCAGAGGCAGAGGAAAATGCTCTGCAGCCACCACTACAATCTGGTGCTCCATCTGCCGGGGCCAGTAATTCAGCCACAGCAACCCAGCGCTAAAATCAATTAATACTATTAGTATTATTATATATTTTGGTGTGGCACATACACCTGCTGAGTTCCATTAAACAGCTAATAAAGAGTTAACCAGGTGTAATATCAAGGTTTCATCCTCGGTGGCTGCTGATGATCCTAGACGCATAACATAGTGGCACAGAGTTACTGTGCTAAACTATCGACTTTCAATAATGAGAAGAGGTGTTAAGTTATTCATCACTGCCGCTCTACCAGTGCAGACCCTCCAGAGCCCAAACAAAGCATGAACTGTTTAATTTGCACTGACCAGAGCCAAGAGGGTGCATTTAATTCAAGTCAATCAACGCAATAGCAATCTGGAGTGGTGCAGCTTTTACAAGGAGCTGGGGCCTGGTGTGCATGAATACATATTTATAAAGCAGATGATAAAGTACTCTGAGGGTTTGTGTTCCATTATAATATTCATGTCAGAGTAGAAGAGTCCTGTGGCCGCGTGTATTCAGAGGTCAGTGATTGTGGAGTCTTAATCCGTAGTGTACGAACTCACAATGTGAGGCTACAACCTGTCAGTAATTTGACCTTATACTTGACATGCAACTGTATTATGGACCAGTCTGGTGTATTTTGCCTATTACTTCAACAAATCTGAAGAAAACCACCAATGAATACTGGGATAAAACATTTCAACATTTTATTGTGTCTACAACAGACCTCCACTTTCCAAACATAATGAGCCACAGCCTCATCCTTCATCGTGCAATAAAATAATTGATACGCCAGGGCAAATGTCGATATTTTAGTTAACAATTGAAAGTGCTCTAAAGTAAACTGTCCCTGCGAGTTCTCCCTCGCAGTGTCACTGCTCAAATGGATGAGGGAAACTTGGGTGGAAATTACCTGGCCGAAGAAGAGGGGGTTTACAGTGGGATAATGGTGCAGAAAGCTTAATTAAAGGAGTCCTATTATAACCTATTTCTCCAAGTTAACCTAGTTCCCTGGTGTCCTAATGAACATGTCTGTGACATGCTTTGGTCAAAATACCATAAGGATGAAGCACCACAGCAGTTCAATCACCCTGACAAAACAGCCCTGTTCAGAACGCTCTGTTTAGTAGTATCTCTTTAGGTCCAACTTAAAAAAAAAAAGAAACGAAGTAAAATGAAACTTAAGGGCCAGGAAATGACCATGATCATTTGCTGCCTCCAGCAGGCACATTGCCATCATATAACATGTATCCACTGGACAGATAAATCCTCTGAGGCTGGAAGTTTGTGTAGGACTCTGTGCTGCACTGTGGAGCAAAGAATAGAACTTTTTGAGGACTTACGGTTTTCAGATACCGTTGCCCTCGCCAGCACTCTCGCGTGTTTTACAGACAGAGCGGAGCTCGGCGAGACAATTCCAGGAATTTAGCGCATTGTGACGTCCCAGTGACCGACATCGCATGTTTCATCTCCTGTACCTAGACTGAGGAGGACCACAACAACATGAGTGAGATCTTTTTTCACACTTTGCCTCCAGAGTCCCAAATAGGACTATATAGGACTTAACAAGGATTTAAATTATTAAAAGGTTGATTTTTGCATAATATGTCACCAAGAGATGCTCCATCCACGTTCAATGGGTTTTGGATTCAATGAAGATTTTCTACATACTTGGTTGTAATGATTTGAGTTGCTGCCGTTTTATTATTTTGAACTAGTTTGGCCATACTCCTTAAATTTCTGGTCATTTTCACCCAGACCTCTGACTCTCTGGATATTTTCTTTCTCTGTAAACTGTAGAGATGATTGTCAGTGAAAATCCATGAAGATCAGCACGTCCTCAGACCAATCTGTCTGACACCAGCAACATTCCACATTCAAATTCACTTAAATTATGTTTCTTCCCCATTCCGGTGCTCAGTTTGAACTTCAGCAGGTCATCTTGACCGTGTCTGAGTTGCTGCCATGTGAATAGCTGATTCTGGTTATGTGTTAACACGCAGTTAAACAGGTGTATCTAATAAAGTGGCCAGTGAGTGTATGTAAATGTGTGTTTTTAATTGTCCTTTTCTCAGTGTCTCCTACATCTGAGCACTTACTAGCCTGTTAATGGACCCTGAAGAACAGGAAGTGGAAAGGAGAATATAACAAGCCACTGGAGACATCACACTGTACTCCAGAGAGCCATTAGACATAGTTTCCATTTATTTATCCATACACCAACAAAAGGAGCACTGGCAGTGGCTTCTTGCTAATTGCCAACAGAAAACCCGTTAAGGCAGCTGGGGAGGTGCACCCTAGCAGCACACTTCTCTATACTGTCCTCCCTGATGGTTCTGTTCCACTCTGTTATTTCCGATGATGCACGCAGGGCGGAAGGAGATACTTCCTGCACTGACAGGTGATCAACACACACACATGTAGATAGATAGATAGATAGATAGATAGATAGATAGATAGATAGATAGATAGATAGATAGATAGATAGATAGATAGATAGATAGATAGATAGATAGATAGATAGATAGATAGATAGATAGATAGATAGATGAAAAGCTTTATTGGAAACAGGTCAGCTCTGAGGAGGACTGAGACAATGCCAAACATAAACAGTTGCCCATCCTCTGTCATTCTGCCTGTGAATCCCAGAGTTATGGTATGTCTAAGGTTTTGGAGAAAAGGTGGAGAGGATAGACGTTCATGACCATAGGTGAGGGTAGGAACGTAGATTGACCGGTAAATCGAGAGCTTTGCCTTTCGGCTCAGCTCCTTCTTCACCACAACAGACCGATACAGCGGCCGCAGCACCGATCCGCCTGTCAATCTCACGCTCCATCTTTCCCCCACTCGTGAACAGGACCCCAAGATACTTAAACTCCTCCACCTGAGGCAGGATCTCTCCACTGACCCGGAGGGGGCAAGCCACCTTTTTCCGGTCGAGAACCAAGGCCTCGGACTTAGAGGTGCTGATTCTCATCGCAGCTGCTTCGCACTCGGCTGCAAACCGCCCCAGCGCATTCTGGAGTTCCTGGTTCGAAGGAGCCATCAAGACCACATCATCTGCAAAGAGCAGAGATGAAATCCAGTTGCTCCCGAACCGGACCCCCTCCGGCTCCTGGCTGCACCTAGAAATTCTGTCCATAAAAAGAATGAACAGAACCAGTGACAAAGGGCAGCCCTGCCGGAGAACATCCACTGGTAACAAGTCTGAATTACTGCCGGCAATGCGAACCAAGCTCCTGCTCCGGTCGTACAGGGACCACATGGCCCTTAACAAAGGGCCCCCGACCCCATACTCCCGGAGCAGCCCCCACAGAATGCCACGAGGGACGCGGTCGAAAGCCTTCTCCAAGTCCACAAAACACATGTGGACTGGTTGAGCAAACCCCCATGAACCCTCGAGCACCCTGCGAAGGAAGAGCTGGAGGAAATGTCCTGCGAAAGGGAGGTCTGGGCATCCCTTCTTAGACTGCTGCCACTGGAACCGGCCCCGGGTAAGCGGTAGAAGATGGATGGATGGAAGGATAGAGACGCCAGGTCAAGATGTCTGGCGCCTTCCTCTGCTGATACCTAGAGTCTCGACCTTGAGGAGGACTGCGTAGTTGAGTTATCGCTTCTCTGCTCCAGTTGGGTTAGGTTCAAGAAAAATATAATGAGGCACACCCTGTAGACAAATTATGGATGCCAGGGTTACACAGAGTTGCAGCTGACCTTGTCCTGAGTTTGTTAGGCTTGTGCTTTTAGGAATGTGAGTTGCTTATTTAAAGATGGTGAATAGTAGGTTTTTCTCTTACAGCATCCTATAGAAATAAACATATCACAATAAGATAAAATATAACAATTTACACAACAAGTCTTTGAATATACACATGTACAATGTACACTGACATAAAGGTATAACTGCATTTACATGTGTTACAATAAGTGGTTTAATTATGTTGAGGGTGTTTGAGACGAAAAGAAATGCTCTGGTGTTTAAAAGATTTGATTATATACAATATTAATCACTACCTTTGGAAATTATGGCACATATTTTAATCACAACTTGTATTCCTGATTTTTGTATATATTATTTAATTCCTTAATTAGTGTTAGTTTTTTTCTAGTATTTATGTATGGGAAAAAGAAATCAAGGCATTTCATTTGGTTAACCCTTTAAGGTACGCATCAAGAAAAACATAATCATTCACTTATGATAACAATGACAATCAATATGTATATATATATATATTATTTCTTTTTTAATTATACCCTACAGTATTTCAGATACAGTCCTCTACCAAACGGTTGAGACGTCTGTTCATAATAAAAGTACAACATTCAGAACAAGTCATATTACCTGTAATTTTGCGACCAATATTACTCACTCACAAATATTTTTGGTGGCTGTACAACAGCACAAATGGTTTTTGACCTGTTGGAACACTGAAAACAGCATGAGCATTGCATAACTACACCAAACGGTAGAGATGTGACTTCGAGTGTGGTCCACCAAATGGTTGTGAGTACCTTTAAAGGGTTATGGAAGGTGAATGTGAGGGACCCTGTTACATCCTCAATGTTGGAAAAGCAGATAGAGATTGGTGTTTGCCTGGTTTGGTTTGTGAGTTTATAGATGCCTCCAAACAATATTAGCACACTTGGTGGAGCGTAACTGACACCCATTGAGTTTAAAATCCCCAGGGACGGGTATAAGGTTAAGCAGGAAAACACAACACTAAATGCCAGTCATGTAATAGGTCTCTCATTCTGCTCCTGTCTTTGTCAGAAACCTAATTTATTTAATAGCCTCCCGCCTGCTTCAGTGTCAGGTGTTTAGTGCAAGAAAACAGAATGTGGAGGCAGCAGTGATGAAAGCATAGGGCGAAAGATAGAGAGAGAGAGAGAGAGATAGAGAGAGCAACGACAATCACTTTTCTCACTACCACTGGTGAGATGTGATTTCCAAAGTGCGGATCTGTGTCAGCCATCTGGTGAGAGAAAATGGCAGGAAACTGTGTCAGCATGCTATTTTCAATAATGCAAGAATGCATGCTGTCAACATATAACTGACAATTCAAGGGGAGATTTCTGCGAAATGTCAACTTCTGTGCTCATTGTTCATGATCTTTCATGTAAGTCCTACATGGCAAATGTATTTCTCAAACATGAAACAAGTCCAAGCTTTTACACAACTGTCATAACGGTCTGTTGCTTCAGTTTTTATCCAACACGCAGCTTAATGACACAATTCTGCCTAAAATACTCATCAGATTCACGTATGTGTGCATGTCCAGTCTCTGCCATCGTCTCTCCTCTTGAACCTGACCTCTGACCTCCGTCTGCCTAGTATTACCACAGAACCGAGCCCACTGCAAATATGTGAGTGCATTTTTTTTGTGGAGCTTGTTTTTGCAGTGATTTAGCCACTGTGCCATATTATCTGGGACTGCAGTCGTATTGAGCTAAACAGGGTTGCCAGCAGCAATAAATCAAGTGTAAAAGTATAAGATCCAATTAGAGTGCATTTGCCCCCAGTAAAATGAAAGAGTATTTCCCATTCAATGAAATACAAGCTGCTGCTGCTGCTGCTTATGAACTTTTCTGTTTCTTTTAAGGAAATTTCAGTTATGGGATATATGACAAATGATGCATAAATACTTCAACAAAAATCACAGCAGTATACAGGAAAACCCTTTTTACTCATTGGCACATATTTCAATTGAATGCTGTGACATTATCAAATAATTATTATGACCTCACATGGACGAAAACGCATTTCAGGTTAAGAAATGAGAAAGAGAAGGCATGCATATGTTTTTTTGTTTACTTGTTTTGAGGACACAAGGTTTTCTTAGAGCAGCAATGGTCATGTCATCTATTACAGCAGTGCTGCAGAGACTACACAGTGTCAGGCAGATTCATAAACCTCCACCTCAGCTCCATCCTTTACTATTATGAAATGCAAATGTTATGTTACCCACTTCACGCAGGGATAAATCTGCTCTTTGCATTACTACACACACAGACTCACCACCACATCGGTCTCATCACAGCACCAGCCACATAGTATTAATATGCTCAGTCTCTAGCCTTTGCCATCCAGCAGCATTTTATTTCCTTTCCATGGCTGGGGAATTAATTGACTTGTCGACACCACTACATGTGAAGTGGGGAAAAAAAATTGCCATGTAATGGACTGGAAATGGTATTAGACCAAGGAATGGACTATAGTACTGCAGTCTGATGAGATATTGTTGGAGAAGAAACACTCCCATTGAACAAATGAGTACAAAAAAATACTGAAATAAATCAAACCTCACCAATAAGTAGTAACAGTGGTGGCCCTATAACAGTCCTTTAAAGTCCACCAGATTTTTCTTTACAGAGGAGTTTTCAGGTTTTCAAGTAACTGAACTGAAGGTGGACCATCATGTGGTTTGGTGGTCAGCAGCACTGTTCCCTTTTTTGCTGTGAGTGCATAGGTTTTCTCTGGTTGTCCATCTTCCTCCAATAGTCCAAAGACATGCAGACACTAAGGTTTAGGTTTATTGGAGGCTCTGTGTTGTTGTAGGTGTGAATATGAGCATGAATGAGAAGGGTTAGGGTTTTCTTTGTCCAGGCTAAACCTGTTGTCTCTCTCTGTGTGAACTCAGACTGACTCTGAAAATTGATGAATGAATTAAAGGAAAAGTCCAGAGTTACAGACATTGTAGGTCTATTTTTGGTTAATAATGAGTCCATCTTCTGTGTTGGTGTAACAATCACGTCAATCGGAGGAATTTTGACAGTGCACAGGGCATAACATTCCGTTGCGAAAAATCACTATTTTTAAAACGGCTTTAAGGGCTCAAAACAACATTCCACTTGTGTGGTAGTGAGGAGAGTGTTCCTATAGACAAACATAGTCGAAGTGTCCATAACTTTGCAAGTGTACAGACATATTCTATAGAAGACTGTTCATAAACATTTCATTACTCTACTGCTAAAGCTATCTTCAAACAGACTATGCTGTCCTATGCAGCGCCCTTTCAATTTCAACTTCACTAGCCTATGTTGGAATATCAAAATACTCTGCACTGGTGTCCACTGAGAGAGTGTTTGGTGCTGCATTCTGCAATCGACTGTTACTGACTTTGAAGATGGCACTTGCAAACTTAAACTCTGGATTTTTCCTTAAAGGGTGTTGTGAATATTGCCCTATTTGTAATCCTCAGCAATCTACTCTTATCATGAACTTGAAATGTTCAAGTATCGATGTTTTGTAATTCGTATAAGTTATATAATAATTGAAAGCCAACAAGACAAAAAAAAATCCTTAAAATTTTACTTAAAATTCCATGTTATAGACATTCTCAGGATCCATATAAAAAGAGAAAAGCATAGTTACATAGTTTTAAAAATGGCAGTCATGCAGTTCAACCACATTACATTCATTACTCTCTGGCTTTACAAAGAAAATCCAGTTATACTATACAAACACTGGTATTAACACCACATTTACTGCATCACAATTCAAACTGTTGTAATTCTCCTGATATTCTTGGCGTTTTCCTCTGCATTTTCCTCTGACACGCACACCTGGACGTGGCCCTCAGTGTGCAGAGATTGGCTGTTGGAGTGCACAACATCAGGGGCCTGTTGGAGAACACCATCGCATTTAGTTCTCTCAGTGATAAAACACTAGATAATGTTTTGCTGCAGTGTAGATGAACCACAGCCATGGAAAAGGCTACAATAATGATATGCAGTTTGTTGATATCCTGTTCCCCCAAACATTTCACTTGAATAAAATGTTGTAATTCATTTATCTCAAAAATGTCTTGTTCACCTATTCAAAATAATATTAGGTGATACAGAAACCTGGGGCTCAATTTATATTGTTAATTAGGTCACAAAAAGTCACAATATTGATGTGTCAACGTGTATTTATACAATGTACATGCACGTTCATATTTATTTAACCTTTTTTATATTGATAATGAAGAAATCTATATTGAAATATATACAGTACAAATAATAAATAAATTAAAGTGTATGATCAGCTGTATCTGATTACAGCAGTAAGACAGCCACTGCCATAAAGGTCTCCCATTGTCAGTTCGGTAAGGTCATATCCTATTAGCAGACTAAGAGCAGAGCAGCTAGTTCATTTCTTTAAAGACGGCAAATCAGAGGTCAAATTGTGACCCCAATCCAGGGCAGCTGCACTTTCAATTCATTTGAGGGGAAAAAGCTAAATAAACCATTCCACAAGAGTGCAGTTGTCTCTTTGCTTTTCATTATTAGACACAAGGTATAAATACAACGCAGTACATTATCCAAAATCAATCAGTGACTAACAGGTCAGGTCGAGAAAACTCCCAGTGGCACAATAATCTCTTCAGCATTGTCATGTTTGGAAAATGACGAGGATTTTTTTTCTCAGGTTTAAAGGTGCCATATGTAAGAATGTGGCCAAAAACAGTTACTACATTCAAATTCAAAATACGGAGGTCTTTTAGGTTTCGTTTTCTGACGTAACTGGCACCACGTGGTTGCTTGGCAGCTGAGACTCTACTGATTGCAATGATTGGTAGATGGCGGTAGGTGGCGCCACATGCCAAAACCTGATTTCAAAACATAAACATGATTTGCAGTCTGCAAAATATTTCTTTTAATGCAAATATTTTGGCTGTACTGTTGTTGTTGGTGAGTTCAGTTTGTTATATGAACATTATTCCTGAGTCTCTGTGACATATTAGGAGGATTTTATGGCCAATTGCTTTAGATTTATTACATAATGCACCTTTAAAAGCTTGTCGTAATTGTTCACTTGTAGATCATGCACCACAACAACAGTAGTACCTCGCAGAGGAGTCTAACGCTGGATACAAGAAGAGCTCTACAAAATGTGTATTAAATCCTCGATGGCTAATTTGATTTGCCTGATACGAGACCAGCAGAGGTGAGGCGGTGCAGCAATGCAGCTCCCTCCTGTTCTCATCAACACGAGGAGGTAGCACAAAGACTGGATGCATTATTCAGCTTCAGTCGATTTTGTCTCCATCAGTCACTCCCTCCTCTCTCTTTCTCTCTCCGTCTTACCTTACGAAAGCTGGCGAAGTCCATCTTTCTACGAATTTCCGTGATAAGCTCATTGTAATCTGCGTCTGCAGGGTGGAAAACAGTGATTTAGTCCAATCTAACCTTCAATTCTTTTGAGCAGCTCCAGTCCACTTTAGACTTAAGTACACCCCAGTAAAATAGTGGGTCAGATATTTTCTTTTTCTTTTTCAAAAACTATAAGTAATGTAAGTAAACATGATTTGTATGGTTTTGCTGACAGTGTGTGTGGTTTGTAGCTGCTTAATCCCATTTGATTAAAGCCACTCATTCAGCAAGTACCTCACCCACATAACACTAAGGTCACTTTGTGATCTGTGAAGTACACTACATGTAATTAATTTTGTGGTAAACCGGTCATTTAACCCTTAGAGCACAGAGCATTTCGGCAGCTTTTTTTCCATTACTATGTTAAAACATGCAGAGGCTATAAGAATGTGCAGTATATCCTTTTATTCAGCACAACCAAGACAATCTAATGAAAAAAATAATTGATTTTGACCAGCTATATAAACACATTTGAGCAAAAAGTACTCAAAATGCACTGATCCGTGCCGCATGAGCAGTTAGACACAAATCACATGACGATATTACAGCAAACTATCTTGTGATTTGTGCTAGAATGAAGACGATGAAAGAAAGACTTAAATAAATGGGTAGCAGGCTTTAAACAAATATTTGTCAAAATGTCAATTGTACATACTTTTGTGCTAAAGCTGACTCCTGCAAACGTAGAGCTGCAGTTCATTGGAATAAAGTCATTGATATGACTGTGTTGTACAGTTGTAGTTTGAGTTAGCTGCCATGATGAACTACAGTGTATGTTGCTCTCTCACCTGTGGGGCCATCACTAGAATATCCCAGGTTGACCTTCCCCCTCGTCGCCTCAGCAACCAAGTCTTTCCCAAACACTGATTGGTCAAGCCTGCAAATGCACAAATGAACGGTCCAATGGTAAATATAACCTTTCGCTGAGATTTACAGAGCAGGCTATGCTGATGGTTGTGGACAGACAATGTTCCTTTTTCACAAAGCTGCAGTATGCGAGGGTCGACTGCATTGTTTAAAAATGAACATCATCATCAATTTTTGTTTGATGTTCAATGTAAAAGCTATCAGCCATAATCTTTATAGTATAATGCATCTTCTTAAATTAGCTAATAACAAACGTTGAATCTTAATCAAGTTGGTGTAAAATGTCTTGCAGGTACACTTCCTGACCATTTTATTAGGTACGCCTGTTCAACTGCTTGTCAATGCAAATATCTCATCAGCCAATCACCTATAGTGACAGCTCTGTGCACTTATAGGCATGTAGATATGGTCAAGAAAACCTGCTGAAGTTCAAACGTGTAATGTGTCATGGTTGTTGGTGCCTGAAATGACTGATCGACTGGGATTTTCATGCAACCATAGAGAAAATATCCAGTGAGTTGCAGTTCTGTTTATGCATTTTCACCAACCAATGTATGCAGAAAGATCAACTCTGAAAACACAGCATGTCCAACCGTTAAACCTTTAAGATGAGCTCCAGCAGTAGCAGATGCCACAAGGTGCCACTCCTGACACTTTATTAAATAAATGTCCCCTGTACGGAGCTGTGAGTGTAATTCAAAGCTTCTTCTCCCACAAAATGTCTTTTTCACTTGAAACTCTGCAGTTTTTTTGTTAAGTTAAGTAAATTTTGTCAGTTTTCGAAGAGTAAAATAAAAACCTGGGATTCAATAAAGCAAAAGAAGCCTTACCATGTGGTCTCCTGTGGGCTTGGATCTATAAGGTAAAAGAAAAGTGGTGAATTAAGTTGACAGAATTATTATGAGCCATCATCTGCTAACGTTATTATTCTTACGGCATTGACAGAATAACCATTGTGCTAGCTCGGTGCATCTACATCAATATGAATGCTGTAAAGTTCCCACTGTTTATTAGTTTTGGGCTCTGTGCTAACATTGTTGCCTCCAGTCAGTTTGCAACTCAGCAGAGTGTTAATGACTTTTTTAACATGGCGTGATGGTCGTCTTTGCTAAAAGGTCCTCCTGGCCAAAAACATAAGAATATAACAATTGTGCAGATGGTGTTTGCCTCAGGAGAGTTAAAACTGTTCCTCTTTCAGGAGGAGATATTGTCTTTGTCATGTTTTAAATCCCCTCTGTCATGCTTGTCTTTGAGGATGACTGTATTACATCCCTGACATTTTTCCAATGTTATCAAAGCATACATTACTCCCTATTGGAATGGATTAAAGGAACACTTTGTCACTCGGAAGCGATCCATTTCATCGAACATCCTCACAAAGTTATGTGAACTTGCTCTGGGGTTTTAACATAAAAGTTACAAGACTGAATCAAGGACAGTGCTGCAGAAGGTTTTCGGGCGCAGAATCAGCTGCTGGAGGAGACACGGCCACACCTGCTTTATGATAATCCCTGGGCACTAAACCATGGTCATGTTTTGCAATGGTCCAGAATCTGTGACAGGGATTACACTATGTTTAAGTGTGTGATTCTGAGCCATTGTTATCTCACACACACACAAGCCTCTTCTAACACCTGCCCAGGTGTGTTGGAGCAGGGAAACGTCTAAAACAGGCAGGGCAGTGGTCCTAAGGCAACCCTGTCGTAGGGGCAATGCTCATCTCACAGATGGCACTAGAAACATCTGTAGAAATATCCTTTCACTTGGAGTGGGATCAAGAGATCCAGCCATATCCAGTGAGATCCAGTGTGGTGACACTTATGACACTATTTATACCATTCCTGACCCATATAACCAGGTCTTATGTTGGACCCGGGTCTTATATGGGGCTTTAATCTAATGGTGAATATGACGACTTTTTTTCCCCACTTGCACCTACCTTTCCCATACAACAGTGGCCTTCACATACGAAAAAGGATGTTATTCTTGGTGGCAACTTCTGTAAAGCAAGGCCCTCGCCAAAATACATATCAAAGACTTAAAATAGATGTTTATTTTACAGCAATTATACACTTATATTTAATCTCTCTGAATAAGCCTGCCCAGATGTTACTCACTGGACCTTTAAAAACAAATGTGGATGTCTAGGAATAATTGATACATTACCTTTGTTATGGCAAAATTAGTAAGCTTTAGAGGTGTTGGCATATGGAGTTTTTATAACTATTTGATAACATGTTTCCCTTTTTCCACTCTTCACATGGCTGCTTTCACATACAGTACAGATTTACCATATGGAGCCACCTCACTTTATGAAAATGGAGAGTGTGTTAAAGGGAATGAAGATAAGTGTGAACCAACTTCCAAAACAAAGAGAAAATAGTTTAAAGATTAAAGTTTCAGTGGAAAGAGTTTTCAATTTTATCTGGCATAAACCACATGGGTCAGGGTCTGTTGTTGTACAATATCGGCTCACTTCTCCATTTTTCAATTGCTCTAATAAGACTGTACCCCTGGTGCAAACAACAAGGTTTCAATAGCTAGAAAACCAATAATGAGACTCACTGAAATCACATTTTTCTGCAACAGCCTTTATAGATCAAACACCAGCAGTGAAAAGATTGATGGTCTTATTTCGGAGTGGAACATCTGTCACAGATTTGGGTTGGTAATTCATTTAGGATATTATTGGAAAACACAACAACACGGACAACTACTAACAAAACAAATGTCTTCTGTTACATATGATTCCCTGTGGATGGCTCCATAATTATGCATCTTTCAAATTCTAAGGGAAATATTGAAAGGAAATCTCCACTCTATAATGGGTGCAATTATAGGTGAAGTAAGGCATATGGCAAAACTAAAAATTTATTTTGAGACCTTTTTTTTTTTACCTTATAGATAATATTTATTTCATAGAAAAGTCACTTTTTCTCTGTGACTGTGTGCATGTGTGGGTGGGTCGAGTCAACAGGCTGAGACACAGCAGGGGCATGGAGTGACAAAACTTCCATCCATCCATTCCATCCATTATCTACCGCTTTTTCCTTGTCCCATTAATTGGAGAAGCAAGTCATGGACAGACCAGTTGACAATAAACAGAACAATATTACATGTGCAAGTACTCTGTAAAGCTGCTTGATGTACTGCACCTGACTAGCTGTACAATCCAGCAGGGACAAAATAATAATGACTTAAGTTGGATGTTAATGACAACTTCCTAGTCTCACAAATTAAAAGTTGCCTTGCTCATCCTGTGTTCCTCTGCAGTTGTTGTTCAGGGAGATGATTTGTTTTTCCTCCTGTTTTCATTTTCCCACTTGTTTTGGGAGACTGACTGTCAACCCTACAGTCACGCGGAGGAGAAGTTACGCTTTCTGCTGACAACTAATGTTCCACCTTTGTCAGACAAAAATACTGTGTGCCCTTGGTGAAGGCCAGCACGGGCCAGTGCAGAGTCACAGCATGTAACCACCTATCTCCTTCATTATACTTTAATCACAGTTTCTTCACTTGAAAAGGCAGGGAGGGTGACATTTACTTCACCTCGAGCAATTTAAAGAAAGGGAAAAAGTGCCTACTTGCTTGTCTCTTTTGTCTGTAGCAGAGAATAATGGAGATGCAGAGCAGGAGGAGCAGCACAGCAGAGACGGTGCCTGTTACCGCCAGTGGGACTGTGCAGTCATTTTCCTCCTGTATCACCTCTGCAACTGAAGGGAGGAGGAGGAGGAGGAGGTCACGTCACTGTTTTGGTATAGAAATGCTGAAGCAGTGCTATGATTCAATTACCGATTTGACGGCATAGTGTGTAAAGAAGGCTGTGTTTAATTTGCAACAGCAGGCAAGAGGAAAGTTTGTGATTTTAGTCACAGTGACTACAGGTAGAAGATAAGATAATAAGATAAGATGGTCCTTTATTAGTCCTGCAGTGCTGAAATGTACGTTGTCACGGCAGCAAAGACAGTAAGGACACATGTAATAAATATGTACAATATAGAAACATATATATATATATATATAAGCCTAAATAGAATGTACATTATAGACTGTTACCAGGATATATACAGTATGGGCTTAATATTTACAGTATAAACAAGGATATTGTATATCTATAATGCACTTATGTAAATTATTTTATATATATTGCATGTGGGATGAGTAATAACTAAGGTAATCATGCAGTATTTGTATTTTGAAGCTGTGGGCCATTGATGGGTTGTGATTAGATTAGATTAAATAAACTTAATTCATCCCTTTGGGTAAATTCAAGTATCCTATAACTCACACTTAACAATACATCCAACCATAAAAACATACAGCAATAAAACAATAACAGTTTAAATTGCTGGCTTAAAAACATCAGGTAAGGCAGAGAGGACAGTGCAAGCAAACACTAAAAAACATACAAAACTTCCACAGGGTTATCCCCTTCTATTCCACTCATCTCCTCAATAATATTGCTGAGTGATGATTCACAAGCCTCGCCGAAAAAAATTGAGATGACGCAAAAAAGGGGACACAAAGAACCTAAACTCAAGAGAGGCAGTTCATGCTCCCCGTGCATATGCAGTGCACGTTATTTAATGACGCCAGTGTTACAGTCTCACCCACTGTCAGACGGATGCCGCTCGTCACTGGTTTGCGGAGAGCAGACACGGAGGCCAGACAGTCCACATGAGAGCTCTTTGCTGCCATCACACCGAGGCTGCTGCTCACAGTGAAGAGGCTCTTCCCCGACACTTCACTGCTGATGTTGTATTCACGCTGGCTCACCTTCACACCAGTCCGCACAGAGAGAGAGAGAGCACTACAATCATTAACACCATACAACATCTCTATGTATGGAATTAATTCCATAATAATAATCTACTTCCTGATTGATTTTAAATACTGAAAAATCACTAAACACGATTGGTGATGAGTGAGATCAACTTTAGAGCAATTCAGGTTTTTTTTAAGGTGATGGATCATCACTGAACAACATTGTGAGAGCCATTTGTGTTTTTGAGAGGACATGCTCTCCATTAGGTTAATGGGAGCGCTGGATGTTGCTCAATCAGGAGGGGAAGCATGTACATGGAATTGTTTAAGTTTACGGATTGGAAGGAATAAAGACTTTAATTTTGGAACTTTGGGGAATAATTTTTACACCGTCAGCAGCAACCAGCGTGGCCTTTTTTGATTGGCAAAAAAGACGCAACAAACATGAATGGTGAGATTTCAGATATAAAGATACATCTAATACACAACTCTCTTCTCAGATGCAATTATGTCAGAATTATTTGTTTTAAAATGATAAAAATCCTCACAAAATGTGTCCCTTATAGATATTACCATGTAGTGATTAAACACACCCAAAAACATCAATAAATAGCTTCATTCCTTTTGTCACATCCCATTCATGTCATGCTGAGGTTTTGCAATTAGAAATTCACATACATGACCTGCAACTATGCTTTTGCTAGTTACTGGACAATTCTTCTCATATGCACCATGCTATATTATGTATTTTTCTCATGGTGAGATTTAACTCTGCAGGGAAATGTTTATTGATGATGCAAGAAGCATTATTCAGACATATTCAATTTGTTGTCACTTCCTGGTTGGCCTCATCGAGCAAACATTAATATGCAATAATTTAGAAGCATTCATCACTATGTGACAATGAGTTTCCAGTAAAGCCATGCATATACATATAGCTTTGACTTTAAAGGGGAACTACAGGGTCTGTGAATTATTTAATACATTTTACTTCCGCTTTAACTTAAGTATCAACCAAATATACAGTAACTTAGTACATTGTATTAGGGTGAGATACAACTTGCCCCAAGGGTAATACGAGTGTAGGTAATATGAAAAAACGGGTATTGTTTGTGGGTAAATTGGCTAGTCAGTAGGTTTTCAAGTGTAGTAATAAAACGTTGTGAATTATTAAATATATATAAATATTTATGTACATATTACTTTGTTTGCCTACATTGTATTTTGATAGATAGATAGATAGATATTGATAGATAGACGTTTAGAGTTTCTAAAATGTCAAGTCAAGTCAAGTGCAATTTATGTAGATTAAAATCAGCAGGGCTTTAGGATCTCTACAGCATACATTTTCCTATATTCTCAGAGTTCCCTAATAACTTGACCCATAGAAGGATGATAACGGTGAGCATGACCACCTGCACTTATGTACTCACCGTTTTGTTATTCACCTGCCACTGCAGACGGGGTTCAGGGTGCCATCCTTCTGCTCTGCATTCAAACAGCACCGACTGCCCCTTGAAAGCCAACTTGTTGTCCCCGGAGACTTTGACGGTTCCTTTTTCTGCAATCAGAAGAACGTACTTTGAACAACGTGAATTGTCCTCTTTCATGTTTTTCATGTGCCTGCACACATGTGAAGTACATGCTTGTGTATTCCCACACATGCACGAGCGTAACCGTGTGCTTTGAAATTCATACAGCTGCATGTATTTATCTGTCTCTCTCTGTGCTGCCTCCCTGGGGATTGCTTTTCACTTTTCTCCTTTATCTTCTTCCCTGCCACCCAAATAAGCCACTTAAGACCCTGACAGATACAGTATCTCATATGAGAAGCCTTTTGTCTGGCAGAATGAAAGGTAGTGGATGCTACAGACAATTGCTATAGACAGACAGATAATTACAGGAGCTTCAGTGCTTTTTCGAAACCGAATGACATGCCTGTGCTGATTTAGGCTCGAATCCTCTGATGGTTTGTGCTTATTATTGGCTGCCTCTTTTCTCCAGCTTCCTTTATTTGATGCCTGATTTGACATCATAAGCATTGTACCATCCAATTCTTACAGTGACGAGTCAAGGTTTGTATGAATTGTGTGCAAGAGCACCAATCAAATTGATTCTTCAAACAAGGTTTGTTAATTACTGTAATGGGGAAAAGAGTTTGGGCAGCAGGGGAAAGCTGAGAGGCAGGGAAACCCCTAGCTCACTTTAGATGCAATGATTTTTCCGGTGTTTTCAATGGGGAAATGCTACTTCGAGAGCAGCATATAAATACACAGACTGTCATTCCTGCCGCTAGGGGGTCTCAGAATGAACACAATAACAGAAGACCTAGTTTGATGAAAGTGTGGGATCAAGGGAATAGTTGCCTTGTTTGGTTCATCTGTGTGTTAGTGCTATATTGGATGAGCTTTGGGAGCAGAACGTGCAGCAAACAATGAGTAGTTAATATCTGTTTGTGAGAAATAAACACAATAAAATAACCAAAAGACAACACAGTGGCTAACTGGTAGTAACAAATATTTCCTCCCTCACAAGGCGACCAAAATGAAATGGTCCATTACCGAAGAGAAATAATGATGTGTTTGCAAGTATACAACAAAAAGCAAACATAAAACATCCATTCGATTAAAAGCAACCACGTGAATATGCTTTCCTGTTTTATGAAACTGTACACAGTGTGTAGTGCCCTCATGTTCTATGGCAGGGTGTTCCAGAGCCGTGGAGCGGCTGCTGTGAAGGCTCGATCCCCCATTCCTGCTTAAATTACATTCCAAACTGTGCAATATCTATATTTTTAAATGGTACCCTGCTAAAATCACTTTCATACTGTGTAAATGTTTATATACTGCAAAATTACATTTCACTCTGTGATATTTATATTCTATATGCTGCTAAAATCATATCTCACACTGTGATATTTATATTTCTATATTTCATATACTGTTAAAAAAAAAAAAAAAAAAAAAAATACATTTCATACTGTGGAAATAGTCTTATTTATTATTTTTTATACCCTGCTATGGGTCACGTCTCATAGAAATGCACTTTTTATATTTAAACCCTGCTACAGACCTGCTATTTCATATTGTGCAATAAGAATTTGATGGCTGTATATCCTTTTAATGTAGTACGCTGCAACTGAAAACCCACCTCACGTTAACTAGGGTCACTTTTTCTTTTTAATGTCCTTGACCCATACACTGGTTGTTGTTGTTGTTGTTGTTATTGTTCTTCGTTGTTAGCTGTATGCACTTTCAAGGTGAAGTCAAGTAAATCTCGTTGTACAACTTGTATAATGACAATAAAGGCATTCTATTCTATTCTATTCTATTATGTGTAGTTTGGTCCTGGGAGAGTAGAGTCGTTGGGTATTTTGCAGTGAAGGTGACTTGTTGAGAATTGTTTTGTGAGATATTGTGCCGCGCTACCATCAGAGGTGGATGGGGAGCCAATAAAGGGTCCGGAGGATTGGTGTGATATATTCATATTTCCACACCCTCATCAGGATACTGGCAGCACTGTTTTGAATGTGTTGGAGCGTTTGGAGGCTCCTGCCAGGGATCCCGATGAGGAGTGTGTTACAATAGTCCGGCATGGAGGAGATAAAGGCGTGGGCCAGCTTTTCAGCATCACAGAGGGAGAGGGAGGGGCAGAGTTTGGCTATGTTTCTGAGATGGAAATCGAGACTCCATACTTGCAGATACCACAGGTGACAGTGTGGGGCCGCAATATATGGAAATATGGATTTCAATGGATTTAAAGAGCGTCAGAAACAGCAAATTTTTAATATTAGTGCACTACTCAACAAAATGTATATCATTACACTTTTTAGACGTCTTTATAGTCTATCACATGTGCAGGACCGCAACTCATGTGCGATGACATATAAGAGGTACTTCAATTGTGGGTGTAAATTTGTTCAGATGAAGCAGGTCACTATTCCTCCACCATTACCACATACACGTTCACTCTTCTCTAATTTACTGGAGTTCTCTTCATTCAGCCCATTCACACTCAACTGCACATATTGATTTGATCAAGTGGAAGGTTTGTGTGCGTCTGAGTTTGAGTGGGTGAGAGGAATATAAGCAGCAGCGTGTGGCAATATTTACATCGTCTTCATATTGGACAATTAAAGAATGGGGTGTGGATGATGGCATCAAGTCGAGCAGCCCACTGTGGATTTGTGGCTCTATTCCAACACTATATTTGAGGCTGCAGTACACAAATCACAGGCAGAGTTGCTGACTGTTAACTGAGCATGCCAAGATGCACAGTTAATTCAAAGGCTGTGAGGCCGTATGATCCTCTGCATCCAGACAGGAGGGTCTGATTCACCATACACTACAGTTAATGGCTGCATATGTCAGTGGGGATTTGTGGCACTGGCAGCAACAAGGGCTCTTTCCATAATATACTTGAGGCAAAGGGTCATTGGTTTTTGTTCCCCTTTGCGTTTTGCAGAGTGAATGTTTCCAAGATGATTTTTTTTTAGCTGACCTCTTGGTTTGGTTTGTACATACTGTTATTTGACTTTGCAAGAAAACTTGATGTAGTGGCAAACAAACTGCAATGCTATTCACTTATTTCTCTCAATGCAATGTGAGAGAGAGACGAAGAATACAGAATTTTCTTAATCTGCTATTACGCAGACCTTTATACAGTATATTCACACGTTTTTTAAAAATCAATTCACCATGATTTTGCATCTAGAATACACAAATAAACTTGTTTCACCACCATTTCCCACCGTGTCAGTACGGTGGGTTGTATCAGGATCAGTAGCAACATCCCCAGAGAATGTCTTCAAAATACTTTACTAAACATACACACACTAATTATTTAAACGGGTAACTAATTATGGGCTATTTTAATGTCATGTTAATTTTCTGTTGTGATGCAGATTTGACATTTAATTTAAACATCCACGTTTAACATTTACATCAAACTGATATACAGTGTTGGTCCTGTTAAATCTATTTTATAACTTTTCTCTAAAATTAACCTCCTTTCCACTGTCATTATGTACAGTGGCTGATTTTTAAATCAGACAATCTAATCTTTAGGAATAGTTTTAGAGTTACAGAAACTCTAAAACTTTGTTGTTACAATGACAATGACAAAATTTGAAAATAACTATGGGGAAATCCAACATTTTATAATGTTCACACTGCAGTATTTTCCAGCCGGAGATAACGGTACCACCAGAACTGCAGAGAACAACAGCTTCTTATCAAGTACTGACTTTTATCGTAGCTCCCCAGCTAATGTATCACCTGGTTACAGAGGAGAGGAGAACAGTGAGGTCTGCTGTTTCTTCTGACTGTCATGAAGTCCAGTGGTTTCCCACTGATATTTATGTGTGGAGGGAAATCAATTCCCATCCTCGACACCACCCACACTGTCATTAACTGTTACAGGAACCATCAAATAACCATGCTCCACCACACAGACCCATTGATTTCTCAACCATGACATATAGTGCGACTGATCACTCAGGCGCTCGTACAGATACTTGTATTTTGAAACAAAGGGACTTAATTATGTGGCTCTTCAATGTTGAGGCAAGCCGTGGTTGTTGTTTTTTCTGACTCTGTGTTCTTTATGTTGTCAGTAGAGACAACGGAGTGTGGGTGGGCAGCGTCAAAAGCGGCTACACAACTGTGGCTTCATCCTTTCATTTACTTTTATTCGTCAAACTGCTTTATGCCTCATCAACGTTAAATCCAATGTATTACTGTTGCCTCTCGCTGCAGCACAGAGGCGGATGGGGCAAAAAACGTTTATCCCATCAAACTGCTGAACGTCCAAATATTATGAGGAGTACAATTGATTTCTGAAACTGTTATTTTGTGTTTTCAGTCGTACATATACCTGTTTGCAGCTGTCTCACGTTACTAGGACAATTTTGCTGTTGTCTGCCTTAACGTTTATCAAATCACTTCCTGTGTACTTTATTTATTTCTTTATTTAAGCTTTATTTAATCTGGTTGGTTGTACAGTTTCATGTACAGTTTCATGTACAGTTTTTTTCTTTTATTCATATTTATTCTTGTGTACAGTTTTCTTTATATTCCAACCTATTTTACCTTTATTTAAATTGAAATTTGTGTCTTGTTTTAGCCCAACAGGGGGCGTGTCACCGTAATGTACCTTGTGCAATCTCGACTGACAAATCTTGAAATCTTGAAATCTCTTGATCAAACAACAGATACAATCTCAGATACATAAAACACTTGCACACAGACAATGTAGACTGAAACCATTTCACCAGAGCTTTGAACTCATTCAGTCAGTAACAAGGGCTTGAATTTGAAGTTCAGATTCCATGTATTTGGTGCTGAAAATCTAAATGATTTCTTCCCCCGTTCAGCTCGTACTTTGGGGACTTTGGGAACATTCATAGATTGTGGCTTCCATGTTTCCTTGTTAAAAGACAAGGCAAATAGTAAGGAATATTACCCAGAATGTTTTTTTAAATGAATACATAAAGACACATTATGAGAAATACAGAGAATTGTGTGTACACTATAAACATAAACATTCACAGATGGACATACAGACCTTGTACAAACAGGTTTGCTGATGTCCTTTCAATTCCCTGGAGATCACAGGTCACTGGTCCCTCGTTGGACCTCTCCGTGTTCTTCAGGACAAACACCCAGCTGTCTCCCTTGACTGCCGAGCTTTGCTTGGCAGTCACATTACTGTTGGTGGACGGCAGGACTCCGTGCAACTTTGATATAGTGAGTGCCGCTGTGCCATTCAGCAGCCACACCATAACGGTCCACTGGGTGTGTGAGGTGCTGCATGTAAACTGGGCCTCCTCCCCTCGCAGGACAGTTAGTGTGTCAGGTGACAGCTTCAGCTGAGCTCCTAATACTGCAGGACCAAACAGAGACGGGCATTAACCCATTATACAGCGGTATGCATCATTTAAAATATGAAAATCAATTAATGACATGAGCTACTGCAGTGAAATACAAAAACTGCTGCTGTGAGGAAGAAGGCAGAGGATGGTCTGCAGAAATCTGGACTAAGAGAATCGGGAGGAAACTTTTTGTGGGTGCTCCTTGGTGTTTTATAGTCAAAGGAGCAGTGACATCAGATGTCCCCCACTCCTTAAGTGAGCCTGCAGACCTTTATGAAAGGATGAATTATGTTCACCATTTGCAGTCTCACTTTACTAGCATATCTGTTAAAGCAATTTAACTTGTTTTGGCCACCAGTGGATTTTTACCAGCCAATTTTTGATGCCTTAAATAAAGGTCTCAACTCATGGTCCCTAACTTGCCTCTAAGTGGATTTGACTTTGACAGTCCAATTCACCACTTTGCGTTAAAAAGTCATCTTTTATTTTTCTTTGAATCATCCTCGTCACCCCAGCAATATGCCGCCACATTTTGGGCTTAAAAATTGCAGTTGCTCTGTACTCATTGGCAGGTAGATTGACAGTTTCACCCGCCAATCGTAAAATTTACCAGCATTTGGCGGGCGGTCGGGGCTTTAATTTCATGTCCTTCTTTCCACAGACATGGAAACACAACATGACCATACTGAGACACAGAACGAGTAGTGTGGAGCTGATAGGTGTCATCAGAAATGTGTGAACTCCATCCATCCATCTTCTACCACTTCTTCAAATCCTCCACATGAGGGTCGCGGGGGATGGAAATATAAAATGTACCACACTGTGTTACAGAATTTCAACACTTAATATCAGAAAATGACTCTAGTTTTATCAGGAAGACAACATGTCAGCACATAGTAAACCAGATATGCAGGATTGTAAATCATTTCACTTCTTTAAATAGGATTTCAAACCAGTTAAAATTGGCTCAGTGATGAGATCGTAGATACTGTAGACATTCACATTGTTTGAGCCCAAACTGAATAATAATTCAAATTGTTAAATGGATCAAATGAAGACTAGAGTAAATATACAGTAGATTATTGCTTCTGTGTCTAAATCTTGCCATGAGAGAGGAACAGGTATGTATCACCTCAGGATACGTTTGCTGGGAGTTGGAGAGCATGGGAGATGAAATTAAAATAAAAGGGGAGAGAGAGAAAGAGGAATTCAATAAACCCTGTAGGGATAAAGAGAGAAAGACAGAGAATTCTCCCCGAGTGAAAAACACTAACAAGAAAAGCTGAGTGTAAATTCATGTGTGTAGCGGAGACTTAAGCTGCATGACTGGGACTAAAACAGACGCAAAAGGATGTGAGGAAACATCCATCGTCATCAGCTGCTCACTAACTGTACGCTCACAGAGACACATCTTCAATTAGATTCCAGCAAATCCACCAGGCTCTGTCCTGCTGAAAAATTGATGAGATCAGGATTTAATATTAACGACTAACTGTGAAATATGTCATAACGTCTTTATGCCACGCTACTCGGGGTGATGGCTTGTTTGTGGTGACCTCACTGGGTTACCTTCTAGAGCCAGCATGCACTCTCATAATTTATGCATCTGTTTAGGGAAATGGTCTGAGAAATATCCAGGCCCAGCATATACATCTATTTATCCAATTTGTCTTATTGCAGTCAGCGGATGGCAGACTAATGAGGATCATTTGTGCTTGCTCCTTTTGGGACCATGAACCAGTGACTCTGAAATCACCTGACCACTGGCAACATCTCATCCATTACTTCTAAAAGTTTAGATGCATCATTAGCCCTAATTATTATAGTGTCTGTGTAAAGGATCGCCCATGAGACACACCAATAAACACCTCACTGGCCTGTGGTACATTAAATGAGCTGCTGTATTTGTTGTGAGCTGAACTCTCACCCTGAATCCTGAGTGAAAGTAGGAGCACCAACAGATGAAACACCATTGTTCAACGCTGGATGGCCCTGAAATGAGAGGAAATGAATTAATCTATGTAGGACCACGGTTGATCTTAATCTCAGGTTTATAGCCAGGACAGTAGAATTAATCCAGGGAAGGCAAAGTTTGTGTTATGAATGCGTCACCACTCCAGACTGAAATATCTTAGATCTATTGCATATATTGGCATACAATTTGGCAAATAAGTGCATTCTCTCCAGAGGCTATGTTTAATGACTTTGATAATAGGTCTCCGTTTTTATTTATAATGCAGACATTTCCACAAAATAAAACCAGCCAACTTATTTTTGATTTTAAAACTTAACAACGACAGGAAGAACTGTAGTTATTGTGATCTTTGTCACAGGGTTGATTTGTCAATGCCATGGTCAGTCTTGAATTTTTCATCAGTATCAGTTGAGTGAATGTTCCATTTGCTGTGACTATTAAATGATAAAAGGAAATAAATCATTTAAATTTAATTGACTAGAAACGGACTTAACTGAATAGAAATACTGTTATTTCCAAAAGGAAAAACAACACAGACAATTGATATGGTTAGTAGATCTATATGTGGTTAATTAAATTAATCTTGTTTTATTAAATTACCTGCATGCATACATAATATCAACACAGAATTAAATTCATGGTTTACCAATGAAACACAACATGAAGGAGTAAAGAAAATTAAAGCAACTATAACTGCATTTAATGCATCCGTTTATGAGACACAATCATCTGTTTCTTGTCCAAAGAAAAACATCTGTTTTGTCAAATTGCAAAATATACTGGTCAGTTCAGACCAGAGAAATATTGCCCAATCTAAAATCACTTGATGTTGTTGCAGTGCATCTGTTTTTTCTGTTTTTTCACACATGACATGAAATAGCATCACTCCTGTAATTGAAGTTCAGATTAATCTTAAAATAAATAACTGTCTTTTGTCGGACTCACCTCGGTGTGGTGTCAGTGTGGATCAGTGTCACATACTGTGGAAACTTGTCAACAATGCTGCTTAGTCCTCGTGCCTGGGGCTCAGTCATGTCACCCAAAATCTGTCCTGTTAAATATTACCAAAGTCAGTGGGAACTTTGTCCATCGCAGAAGTGAGCACACACAGTGTGACTCACACTGCAAACAATGCCCCTTCAAGTCCCCAAGTTCCCAGGGGCCCTGCAGCTACAGGCCCCTCCCTTTTTACAGTTAAGTTCAAATGATAATACATTCATGTGAGAGAAATAAAAGAAGGGTGACATGTTTTGGTAACTTTTGAAAAGACAACTTTTGGAAACTGAGTAACTTAGAATGTGTTTTCAACACTTCTGTCCAACAGGAAGTCAAGTCATGTGCATCAGTGTAGTGTTACTGTTAATGTCGCTTACTTTTGTGATTCCTATCTTATTTCACTTTTACAGCAGTGGTCACCAACAGTGGTAGCCCGCAGGCAGCCAATACGGTGTGTGCCATATGATCAATCAGTAAAATATCATTGATATTGTTTATAAAAACTGATAACCGTTAGGAGTAAGCACTGGAATTAATGTGTATGCAATTTAATGCATAATATTAATCATTTAAATGGTAAAACAAAAAAAAGGGTGCATAAAATGTTAATATGGTAGCCCTCCATATTATTCTTTACCCTTCAGTAGCTCTCAGTCTCAAAAAGCTTAGACCCCTGCTCTACATTATTTTAACACATTTGTTAATTTGCTTTTCAGATGAGATTTTGAGACAAAACTCTTATTCCAACCTTATAAAAAATAAACCCATCAGCCACAACAATAAAAGGTAACTAGTTAAAATTTTACGTCTGTGCTCTGCTTAAAATGAGTCCGTGCTTAACAATCTATAATGTAATTTATATCAAAGTCAAAAACACACCAATCGGCCGCATTTAAACCAGTCAAGCAGTCATTGAAATAAAAAGGTTGTCAGTGATTTGGATTTTTTTTTGGCTTTGAGCCTCTGAAAAAAACAGTGTATTGTTGAAAATTACAATTACAATTAGGTCCATATACATTTAGTCATTTTCAATATTTTCTGTCCTATGCCGTCCTGTAATCTCATGAACCCTCAGATTTATGGTTAACCTTTGAAGAGCACCCAGCGTTTCACAGCTTACTATTAATAATGTAATATGTATAACGTCAGTCAATGGGATTTTCTAAATTTACAATTCAATTCAGTTAACATTTATAAGTTTCCATTTGTTTTTGTTTCAACTCTTAATTTCAACAAAGACGTAAGAGGAAATTCCTTCATTCTTATTCTCCTGTACAATGGTGTGGGGGGGGGGAGGGGTATGACAGGCTATTATATATATATATTTAGCACATACACAATGTTTAGATGGTGCCCAAAGATAACAACAGTAAATGCCTGAACATTTCAAATGTGTCATCTATTAATAATGCTCTCATCCACCTCAACCCAACATCTCTAGGGACGAAGCATGTGCTTCCTGATGCAGGCAGCACAATGCTCCATTCATTTACGTACGAACAAGAGTTTAAAATAAAACAAAACTGAACCACAGTGTTTCTGATTTTACCAGTCAAATTTATTGCATTTTTTTAAACTGCATCCAGATCTTAAGTCGCATGTTTCACCCTTTATTCAACAAAGTGCATTGATTAGACAAAAGTATGGGCAGAAGTAATTGTAGTGGTGGTGGAGTAGTTTGCAAACTTGCAGTGTGTTACCTTTCTCACGTGGCCATTAGGAGTCTTAGGAGTCTTAGTTTGCATTTATACATACAAGACGTCATCAAGGCATGACATTTTTATACAAGTACAGAAAAACTATTAGAGTGAGTTGTGAACCTCTAAATCTGTGAAGATGCGAGCTAAGGTATGCTGAGGTATTTTCTCTTCGTTTCCTTTTGAAAAGGTCACTGCCTCTCTGTGTTAGGGAACTAGAATCTCTTCAACATGAGAAATGTGTTTGACTTTAACAAAACAACTGCTGGTGCATTTTACAAAAGCTACTCGTTAAAAACCAACTGACACCACATGGCTACTCTGCACATTTTCATGACAATATGACTCGACACACAAAATATAAAAATTAAGTCAACAAGTGCAGTCAAAGAGGACGGGGGGCTGCATATATGGGTTAGGACTTTTTGATGTCGCCTTCAAACATATGGCCAGTGGTTTCCAGTGGGGTGCGGAGAAGCCTTGGGGAGTGGGTGAGAGGGGCTGTCTGAAGATGTCAAGCATAAGGGGCTGAGGGGACAGAGACGAACAGGAGGCTCCTTCAGGCTGAAATGTAAGAAAAAAACAGGTCACACACCATCGTAGTGACTGTGCCTCCCCCCAACAATCCTCACTCCTCCACAGGCACGTGAAGCTCACTTAGCAGCTTCCTGTAACGAGGCTTGACAGGGGGCTCGCAAGGTTAGGGAGACAGAATGGGGGGGTGGGGGGATGGGGGAGAGAAGCATTTCTACCATTCGTTCAAAGCCTGCTCGGTTGCTCTTTCTGCTGTGGGTCATAGATGTGTGATGTGCACAGAGAAACTACATGTCAGGCTTTGAAGATCAGGGTTATCAACAGCATCAGTGTCACTGCCTCACCGGGACAAAAAAAGAGGGAAGTGTGAGATGTTTGTGTTATAGACCCACAGGCAATGTTAACGCATGGGGACAGTGGATGCAGTCGCCTGTAAATATGCTGCAGCATTAATTGTTTTCCAAATGACAAGCATGGTGAGACAAGGAGAGTGGGCTGTACAGTATAAACTATGTGGGTTATGATTGACATCACAGTAAAGTAACAGGGAGGTAAAATTGCGTTATCTTATTTCACAACAATTTTCAACTTGGTAATAACAAAGTAGTGTGCTAATAATGAGATAAGGAGATACCCAAATAATAACCTTTTAATGATAATTGCTATAGGATATTGTCAATGTAATACCTTTACATGGCATTATTTTTGAATAAAATTGCCTTAAACCATTTGTTATGTGTCATATACATTTTCCATTATTATTACCAAGCTTTTACTTGTTCATTAAATTAAAAGGTTGTTATATTCAATTGACTTCATGCCAAAGATTCATACTTTGATGTTGGCAAACCAATGCCGCACTGCCCCCCAATGGTGGAGCAGAAGCATTAAAACATGACAAATTAAAGACTTCTACATTACCTGGACAGTAGTAAATCAACATCATCTGCATCACGTGGCTTCAACTACTCTGCCTCTTCTTCCTGTTAAAATAAGGAAAGCGGTATTAGATGACAGATGTAGAAGATTTGCAACCACAAGTTATTCTGAGGTAAAATGATCCTAGTAGAAATTAGATTTGTTAATTGTTTGTGTCATTTTCAGCTCCTTCATCTCTTTGACCACAGTCAAGTGGAAGGGGATTAATGGGATTAGGGAAAAAAAGATCTGGACCTGTCCTCTAACATGATGGATTTGGAAAAACAGCAGATGAGAGTTTCCCTCTCTCCAAACAAAGAAAAAAAAGGCATCTTGCCTGTTACTGTGTTATTTTCCCTCCCACTGTTACATCCAATAAAACCAGGCATGATTAGGCTGAACCAGTATGTCCTAATAATGTGTATCTGTGTCCCACACAAGTCCATCCTTGTCATGAAAGTGAAACAATATACTCTGCAGGCAGGTAAAGCACAGGCAGCAGTTAATGATACTACCTGTGTTTCTTCTAACTCTTCTTCTTCTTCTGCCTCTTCTTCTTCTTCCTTTGATGCATTTAAAGAAAAAAGAAAAGATGGGGGTTGTGTAAAGTCATAGTTCTAACGAGCAGGAACGTGGGAGGGCTTCACATATTAGTGGCTGTGGTGATGGGTGGGTTAAAATGGAGAGGTCTTTCAGAAAGTGCAGTTAACAGTAGCAACAGCAGGAATGTGAGAAAGTGAGGAAACTAAGGTGGAGCTTCGAGTGGTGCTTAAGGTGGTGCACAATTTAAGGTGTTAGCTTATGAAACGATAAGCCCTTAATGTTGTATTTAATTGCTTGTAATCACTGAAGCTGCATTGTCAGTTTCTTGTTGACTGCCTTCTTGAAGTAAACACGCTCACCGAGGGACAAAGGGAGGTGACATCGCTACCTATAATTAGATTCCTTAATGACTTGAGTCCATCCTGTCATCTTGAGGCAGTTGGTACACGTGGATCTTTCTGTCTTGTTTTTGATAAGCAAGTGGGAGGAAAACAAAGATTGCACAGAAAGAAACCCCATCTCTTCCATCTTCTTTGAATCTTGTCACATCCTCTTTGTTTCAGAGCAAAAAAAAACTTTACAAAAAAGACGTTAAAAGAAAAGGGTGCGTCCCCCTGTCAAGTCAGTGCATCGCCACAATGTGCAACTGTAAACGGGTTGGGAGAAGAGGCCTTTCTGCATGGTGTTTGCATGGGTTTGCTCTGTGTCCTACAGTTCAAAAACTACCCAGCCTTTTGCCCTATGTCAGCTGGGATTGACACCCGCAGCTCCACAAGCCCCAAGATGAAGCGGTAGACGATGGATGGATGGATGTCTTGGCAGGCTCAGAGGAAGGCTGAACGAACAACAAATACTGCAGAGTGGCATCTTTTGAATTAAATTCAGTCGCACAGACGCAAGGTGCACTGAACCACATGATGCAAGACTTCTTTAGGAAGAGACAGCTGTGTACCTGCAGTCTCTGTATGTAACCAGCTCATGCATAGATCAACGTATGATTCACACCATGCAAAACACTGACATAAAGAAATCCACTTATACCTCTTGTACTTCACCCTCTTCTTCTTCCTATTGGGGGATTTAATCAGTGTCAGAGTTATTAAAGTTATTACTGGTAACTACTGGTAACTAGCTTCATCTCCCTACATTTAGGTAAAACACTAACAATCAATCATGCTGCACACCATCGGACATCGCTAAAGAAGAAAAGTCCATGCAGCAAACAGAAAGAGAGAGAAAGAGGGTCAATAAAAGCTTCAAAATACAAGACCACCCTACTCACTGCCTTGTTTGTTTTACTCCTGCAAGAAAGGTTTGAATGACACTGACCGAATAGATGGAAATAGGGCAAAGCAAAGCAAAGCAGTGAAGATGGAATGATAGAGTATCAAGCAGAGGCTGGAATGTCTAATAATGAAGATCAGTGAAATAACTGAAGTGCGCCAAGATGGGTGTAGGAGCAGATTTTCATATTGTCATATCGGGGGCCAACACAGGCACGGGGCCCTTTAAAGCGTTTGTTGACCCCTGGCACTGGCAGCAGTGAGCAGCTTCTCATTATTATCAACACTAATGATAGTGCATGGAGCACCTAATTCTTTGTTTTCTTTGTTTTCCTCCCACTTGCTTATTATTTCTGGGGCAGCTCCACTTTTTCATTTCAGTTGATTTCAATTCGTGCACCACAACAAGGAGTTTGTTTTGCTACCATCTTACTAATCATTTCTGCACACACACAGTAACCGTGTCCAATGAGGTGGGGACTGGAGTGTGGCCTTGAATCACTCATATTGGCTTAAGCATTCTGATGCACTTAATCTAATTAGACTGAATTAACAAGCAATAAAAATAGATTTAAAAATGTCATCTATATTTCTATGAGTCATCCCAGTTTGGGATGAATTGGAATGAATCGACATTCTGTCATCTGGAATATGGCAGTGCGTATGAAGGAACTGTTCAAATGAATTTTGATAAATCAATTCATGTGATGTAAAAGTGGGAGAGGAAAAAATAAGTGCTGCTCACAGTACATAATGAAGTAAATTACATTGTTTTTTAAGTATTCACTGGTGGTCATAGTATAATCATTGCTGCATGTATAACAGCATAGGAAGAGCACATACTTGAGATAACAAGCAAAACCTCTTGGTATGATCAACAGTGTCGTCATGAATAGTTTATTCTGAATCTTAATGTTGTTACCACTGATGCCATACTAATCACCGAGCAACGTGATTGGTCCCTTTGGGCTTGACAGCATGGAAATACTAAAAAAAATCAGTTTGTTGCATTGGGAGGTGATGAAGTAAGAACATTACCAAAAGTGATTGGAAATAGACAAGACACAGTGAGGGAAAACAAATAACATCACATGAATCTACCTCAAGCTGCCGTAGCTCTTCTTCCTCCTATAAGGAATAACATATTGAAGGTCAGCAGGCTGTGTGGGGAGCAAAAGAGCACCACAGGCATGCGCTACAGAAACATCTCCTGATTTAACATGGAAACTGTGAAGAGACAGTTGAGGTTGTCAGGAAACGGCAACAGGACTGGGGAGAAAGGAGGAACAGGGTGTTAGCAGAAAGAGAGGTGAAAAAAAAAGAGCGATGAGGACAAAAACACAGGTCGATGAAAAGTAAATAAGTATAAGTAGAGTATAGAGATGAGTGAAAACAACAGACAAGATAAGACCCCCCCCCCCCTCCTTCCCTAAATCAACCAGAGCAGCCTTCCCTGAGCTCTGTACCATGAAACACACACTACCGATGAAAGAGAGTCAGTTACCTCTGACTGCAAATCCTCTTCCTCCTATAGAGCAAACCAAGAGATGGACAGTGGGGGAAGGAAATGGTTAAATGTTATATAGTTTACTCATGAGGAGCATGGCTGGTGTGATAGACCTCCTGAAACTGACTATTGTGGTTTAAATGTCACTTCTTACATGCAGCTGCGTTAAGAGGTTAGCCAGTCAGTGTGTGTAGTAAGCCATTTAAGATTGCTAAATCACAATATGAATCTGATCAAAATCAAACAGATCCATTATTTTGTACGTACAGTACATTTTTTGGCTGTTAAATGTTTAAATGTTCATCACATTTTCACTACCAAGAGTTGCTTTCTGTGAGCAAAAACAGATTGAAATGTTGAATAAAAGGTGCCACCTGTGTAGGCCATGAAATAAAGATAATACAAACAAATGAGCAGCTACTTCAGAGGAGAAAATAGAAGATCAGTAGCTTGGGAGGAAAAAAAAGACAGATCCATTGTCAATATAGCTGCCATTCTTCTGCCAGAGACATAACAAATTACCACTGGATTATTTAATGTGTTGTGAGGTCAATACAGTATGTTTTAAAAGTGAGTAAGAAGATTCAAACATTAAATGTAAGCATTATCGCCATACTGTTGGCGTATAGGTTTCCTAGAGAGTTTGTGATGCCCACTACTATAATGAGTAAATGTTTTAGTTTCAGTCATTATTAATATACAGTTTGTTTTTTTCAGTTCTTTTTGACAGTGTATTATATGTTAATATATTCATTTGAAACCTTATGTTTAGCTCATGTTAGACTTAGCAGGCGTTGTGGATGTGGCCATACCTGTATATGAGAGTACGTAGCATAGTGTGTGCATATACACACACATACGTACATACATATATACAGTACATGTACAGTGGTTAACATATTTATTAGACCACCGCTCAAAGCCACAGCTGACCTACATTAACAACATTAACAGCTTTGGTAATTATCAAAATCATTTTTTATGTTTCTATAATGGTTAATACACCAGAATATAGAAGTACTTTAACCAAAATGACATATATTTTCAAATGTACAACTTTATATAAAAAATATAGTTATTTACTTGCATTAATGAATAGAACATGTTGTTTTAGTGGTAGAATGTTATGCTTTATTAATTTGGGTGTTAAAAAAAGGTGAATTCAGTTTGTTATTTGCCAAATTAATAACGATAACATTTTTAGTTTTAAACAGGTTTTTGAACGTTTTCTTGTTTTTATGACAGGTGGTCAAATACATTTTGTTAGGCACTTTTTAAAAGAAGGCATGCACACATGGTTGGGCAGTGGTGACGACTGGTCAGATCACTTCTGAACCAGCACCTCAACAACTAAAAGAGGAAAAAGTTGGTTAATGAACATCCTGTGTTTGTTTTTCACATGCAATGTATGGTACGTTTAGTACAGTGCATGGTGACTGTGTCTACAGTATGGGCTTGAAATAATGAAACAGAAACAGAATTTCTACTGAGCTCTAAAGGCAACTCAGATTAAACTGGTATTGTTTGCGTTTACTGAAAACGCCTTTTGCTTTTGGCAAAAAAAATAACAATGTCCCCTCTTACCCTGTCATCATCATCAGCTTCATCCTGTTCAAAGACCAGAAATTCACTGAAACACATGCACGCTATGGTTTTTATTTTGTTACATGCTCGTGAGCTTTAAATTAACTCACCTGTTCTTCCTCTTCCTCCACCTCCTCCTCCTCTTCCTCTACCTCATCTGCATGGGCCTGATGAAAGAGGAGGTGAGACTTAAGAGTCTACATCAGACTATATGGACAATAGTAAACCCTATAAACACTATTCACTGTACATCACTCACAGATCACACTGGGGTGATTGTAGGACAATGCTGACACACTGAACATGGCTGTTTAAGTTGCAGCAGGCAGGATTGCCAGAAAAATATTAGATAATAATAGATAGTGGAAAATGTTGGGATCACTACTCTCTGTCCTGAGCTCCTGTCATCAGATTAGCACAGACAAAAACATTTGTTTCTCATTCAACAGTCTCAATATTAACATGTGTTTTATTGCATTAATTCTCCTTTTTAGGATTCTTTGCAGCAAAGGAAGACTTTGTTGTTGCTGCAGCGCCAGAAATAATCTCTTTGTAATCTTGTGATCGGTCAAAGCCTCCCATCGAGATACAGATTTAAGGCCACATTATACTTCTCCGACTGCGTAATGCGTTATCCGACTGCGTCACCACGGAGACGCCTCGAGCCTTTATACTTCTGCGTCGTGGTGACGGACACGTGCTGCAATTTCCCGCCCGATCAGTAGGGGTCGCTGCACAAGGTTGTTGTGCTTCAGGCTACAGTGAGCAATGGCGTCCGAGAAAGAAAGAGGGCCTAAGACTGTTGTTGTTGAAACAGTTGCCGTTTCTCACTTTTCTGTGTGACGGAACGCAGTTTTAAGATAATTTGAGGCGAGAAATTGGCCATTTAGAGTCTAAACATGTGGTTTGTGTATTAAAATATGACGTATTTATAGTTTGGCAGCGGCGTTGTCGGCAAGGATCAGCTCCGCGTCTGTGGACGCTCGGGTGCTCACTGTGAGCCGGCACAGAGCAGCTTCGCTCAGGCTGTCCTGAGGACCAATCACAGCTCTTGCCGTCTCCGTTGTCCCTTGACAGAGTGACGGACACTTAAAAAATATTTTGTGCAGTCGGAGACGACGCAGAGGCTCTTCGACAGGCTCTACGTTGACGCAGAGGACTCTGCGTAACCTACGCAGAGCACTTTACGCAGAAGTATATATTGGGCTTTAGTCGTGAGGCTATAAACATAAGCAGAAGAGCAGAATAATTGTTCTATCTCAGATCACTTGATGTATATGACAATGAAAGGATGTTAATGGCAAAAAAATCCTGCCTACTGCATCTTTAATATGGTCGACGAGGTAAAGTGCCATCAGTAAAAAAAAGGGAGGTGAAAAATTCAGAAAATATTTCAAACAAAGAAAAAAACATAAAAACTTTCAGAAATGCATAAAGACGCAGGTTAACTGGCCGGTGGTGCTAAAGGGACAAACTGAAAATGTTAAAAGGGAAAAGTGCATATTTTATGTTAGTGGTGGACTGAATCCAGAGAGACTAGAGAAAGAGATGCAGAACCAGGAAGACAGGAGCTTAAAAAGGAGGCAAACCCTTGTCGGGAAGGAAAGAAACAACATTAAAGGGGAAAAATCGATGTTGAAGGGAGTTAACAGAGCATTCCAGGAGTGTTAGAAAGGTGAAGGGGAACAGATCATTAAGAACAATCAGGAAGTGGAGGGAGAGACCAAACGAGAGGAGGCTGAAGCAAATACTGTCATCTTTTACTTCCACTGTCTTCTCCTCCTCCTCCTCCTCCTCCGCCTCCTCCTCGTCTTCTGCAGGAGCCTCATCTCCTTCTTTGGCTTCATCATCTGCAATTTCTTCTTCCGCTACCTCCTCAGCATCATCTGCTGCCTCTGTCTGCTCCTCCTCTCCGTGTGCATTCCCATTGCGCTCCTCCACTGGAACCTCCTTATTATGAGGTGAAAACAACAACTGATGATGAAAGGCAATAAAAGATTTTAAAAAAACAGCACTGAGGAGGTCAGCTCAGAAATCAAGGAAGTTCTGAAACTACATACCAGTGCAGAACATTTACCCACCATTCTCCTGGACAATAATCACTTCACCCACTCCATTGCAAACACACACACACTCTCACCCCCAATCTATGCAATATTTCTCTACACTTACAAAGTATTTTATATACATCTATATTTTTAGATTCTACTATTTTTTACGATTGAATGAATGCCTGAGTGAATGTATGAATATAGTCTGGTGAAACGAAAGCCTTGCTCAAATTTCACTGTATGATCTTTGCGTATTGCGACAATAAAGGTCTGTCTCAGGAATCTCTCTCTTTTGCAGTACTTTGGTAAGTAATGTGTTGTATATCTGTCTTTTGACACGGCGTTACGTGTCTAGACTGCATCCAGGAAACTTAATTGGAGCTGCATGGCAGCTGTGAGTGGCACATGCAGGCACGTCGTCAGGCAGCTGTTCAGGAAGTGAATTTCAATACTGCACCATCACTTTTGCAAGGAACCAAAATTGCGATCGATATGAAAATAGGATTGTAATCTCCTTTTCAGCAGTAGAATCCACTTCTGAAACTTTTCATGGGAGCTTTGTAGTGTTTGCAGCCACAGTGTTGCTGTATGAAGCTGTCTTGCTTTACTTTGGGGACATTCTGGAACGCTTAACATGAAAAAGCTTAACGTAGCTTAATGTATGAAAACAGTGATCAGTCATCACCAAATTTCTCATGGATATCCATCGTCATGCCCACTTTCACCTCTCCAAAAATCAAAGCCAAAAACCCAATATTATGGATGCTGTCTATGTTAAAGGTGCCCTATGTAAGAATGTGGCCAAAAACGGTTACTACATTGAAATTCAAAACACCGAGGTCTTTTAGGTTTCGTTTTCTGACGTAACTGGCAACCCGTGGTTGCTCGGCAGCTGAGACTCTACTGACTGCAATGATTGGTAGACGGCAGTAGGTAGCCAAAACATGATTTGCAAATATTTTGGCTATACTGTTGTTGTTGGTGAGTTCAGTATGTTATATGAACATTATTCCTGAGTCTCTGTGACATATTAGGAGGATTTTATGGCCAGTTGCTTTAGATTTATTACATAATGCACCTTTAAGCTCTTTCACGTCACTTTTACTTGACCCTTTACTTTAGAATGTCCCTTTACATTTTTTTTTCAGCTCTCCTGCTCAGATGCGACATAAAATGCACCACTCTGCGTGCATCGCTGAACTTATTTGACAATGATTTGAATGTAACGGACGTTTGTTTATATATAATGTTGCACAGTACGCCTTCAATATGTAGATGTTAGTCATTGTTGTGGTGGAAGGAGAGAGACGGGGAGAGAAGGAGCAGTTAAAAGTTGGGAGACTGGAGTGTCAGTAACCTGGATGAAAATCAAAGATTTGTTACAATCAATGCATCATCAACAATCACTGAGAACAGTCATGGACTTAAAGGAATAGTTTCACTTAGATGTGCTAGTTGATGGATTTTTAAATAATTTCAAAGTGCTTACAGTCTTTACTCTTAGCCAACAGGCTGCTGGAGGTAACATTATTTAATAAACAGGCAGTAAACAACATACAGCTTTTATATTCTGTATTGTATATACTGTATGTATGTGTTGTGTATTATTTAACTAAACTGTAACTAGAGAGCTATCTTGGTCAGGTCTCCCCATTAAAGAGATGTATATGTCAAATAAAACAAGTCAAATTCTGTGTATGCAGAATTATATTTGTCTTTATATATTAGATGTCTTATCCAGAATTAAATGATATATTCAGTATGTTCTTAGGTATTTTCAGACTTGGGCTACAGTCCTCTGTACACTGAGATGAAAGAGAAAATATGACCTAAAGGTTGCTCGGCAATTCTGCGACAGTCTGAAGCAGAACCACAGTGTTATAATGAAAACCCGTTACTTTGGTACTGTGAAATAAAAAAAATGCATTCATGCAAAACGGGGGGGAAAAAGTAGTCACGTGTGATGACTGTGAAATTACGAATCTGTTCAACGTGATAGGTTTGGACAGAAGGGAGGATGTTAAAAGACACTATATGGGAAAGGAAAAGGTGAGACACAGTGAAGTGAAGCAGAAAAAACAACAGCATTACTGTCGAGTCATCTTGGTTTCCCTCTGCATTCATATCCTTGGCATTGGTCCCGTTCTCCACAATGTGCACCTGATCAGCCTGTTGTGCTTCCTGTGTCGATAAAATGACCAGGTTTAAGATAAATCAGTTCTACAGAATCCGTCAAACCAATTTTTTTTTTCTATTTCAACAAATTCAGAAGTGAAAAATATTAGTGAAAGGCTTGGAAAATGACTTGGCTTCAGGCTGAAGAAGTGACATCTGAAATGAAATTTCCCTATCTCTGAAGGGGTCAGACATCGTCCATCTGTGACTGTTGTTTACTTGAAATGGTCTGGTTTGAGCTGTGACATCTGGTTCAAACATTTGCATAGATTACACCAGAGGTGTCAAACTGGTGGCCTGCGGGCCACATGTCGTTCCCCAGTCGATTACATGTGGCCCACCACCACATGGCCCTTGACCTCCTCTTCCTTTTAAACACAGCACATGTGGCCGAGGCACAGCTGGCAGTGAAGTGATAGAATATATACAGTTTATAATACTAGGTATGTTTTAACATTTAATGTATATATGTAAGCTTGTTTGGTGTTTTAATTATAGCGGTCTACATTCTAATTTTCTTTTATTTATTGTGAAGTGTACATCATTCAACAAGCACTTTGACCCCCACTTAGTGTAGATGTAAATTTTTTGACTCATACGTGTGGAAAAAGGCAACATTTGTTGGTTCTATCTTCTTTCTTTTACCTATTTCATTACATTTTTGTTACTTAATAAGCATTGGAGACCGAGACCTGGGTACCATATCTAATTTTTCATGTTCATTACATGCTGAATGACAAATGAAGCTCCTTGATCCTTGAAGGTAGATGTGTTTTTCTCTATAGAGTATGTTGCACTGTAGTTTTGCTTAAAATGTTTGTGCGATGTTCTGGTTCACTTTGACTGTCTTTGTAAACAATATGCAAAATACAATAATAATGAATTCCTCAAATGTGTGGGTAATTGGTACTTGAGAAAGACAGTGATGATTTTTATCAATATATAGTATATACAACTGAACTGAACTTAACTGAAACACTTCAGCTAGCATTGTATCATTATTGATCATTAGATAGTTGTTGTGATGTAGTCAGTAGTTCTAACCTTTGAGCCAGGAGGAGGAGGCAGCCCCAGGAAAGAAAACACTGAGTTATCCTCCTTGGCATTGAAGAATGTCTCGTAGTCCTGCAGGAAAATATAAAATGAGACTATTAACCACATAAATACAGTAGATCTGTACATTGTTATTGCACAAATGGTAACTTGTACAGAGCAGCGACCAGGGTAATCAATGACGAGTAAAGAAAAGTTAATCTCTTAAAATAATAACTCAGAGATGAGTTTATTATAATGGCACTTTATTGATCACTTTATTATTTATCCACATGTCCCAATGCTCACGTCAGCCCTTAGTGCTCACACGGCACAGCAGGTGCACCCTTGGTAAATTGCTGCGGGAATAATACACAACTCCTTATATGGACATCCTGGGGGGGGGGGTGTTTATAGGTCACATCTTCGGGCTTTCCAAAATGTGTTGTTGAGTCAAAATTATGACCCATTTTACATTGCATATATTTTTTTTTTAAAGTGATAATTGTGCAAAAGGGACAGAATAGACGAGCCAGGCAAACTTATTTCCAAATTTTCAAAACATTTTTTTGTACTTTTTTCTCATGTGTGCTTTTATATTTGCTGAAAATGTAAAAAAATATATATTTTTCATCAGATTGTCTATAGATTGTGCTGAAAAATAGAATATGACACTTTTTATTGCACATTCTTATAGCCTCTGTGTATATACCTTTTACTATATAATGGAAACAAGCATCTTAAATGCTCTGTGTTCTAAGGGTTAAATGTTATGTTAAGTCTGAACAATTTCGCACAGGTGTCCACATTGTGGAGATGCTAACGTGAGTCTTCAGCGTAAAGTGTCCTCACTGTAGATACACAACTCCACTATAACTATAAGTTATATACACTATAACCTTTACAGGTGAACTTAAGTTAACCTTCTCTAAATTGTGAATGCACACGTCCAATTGTTCAATGTTTCACTACTTATTGAATAACATGCTGTTCTCTAACAAAGCAACTGTCAACAACTGTCTGATGTAGTTTGTCATTGAACCAGAACTTTACCAGAAGAAGTTTAACCCTTTAAAATTGTTTAACACTTCAAAACTGATTAAGTTATTGAGACATTGAGATTTTTTGTTGTGGTTTTGCCACCAGTGTTGTTAGCTCTTCTTTGAGATAAATACATTACTATTGCATCCTTCTACTTAAAGGCTCTGCTTTCATGGTAGAATATTACAGTAGCATGAACTTTTTATAGGGATATTCTTGTCAAATATCCCTAACTTTTTGTGAGTAGTGCATGTCCTTACCCCACAGTAGCTCTCCTCATTGAAGATCTGAGGGGGCAGTGGGATGCCGTTAGCAGGCTTCATCTCCTCTGGAACATTCTGCCTCATCCACATGCGGTTATCCTCATTGCAGGCGATGTCCAACTGAGCGTAGTCCACTTTAAGAGCCTCCAGGAAGCCAACCACATCTTGTTGCTTCTTCTTGATCTGGGAAGCAGGGTTTTTTTTTTATTTATTTTTTTTTTTTACAAAAGAATATTTTATAAGATTTTTCATACTAATAATTGCGTTTTTATAAAGCACCTTTTAGTTACAACGTGCTTAAAAGGACATTTAAAAGGCAAACAAATATAGACAGACAGATAGAGACTCGGTCAGAATTAAGAACTATTAAATAATGCATGGCATTGATCAAATTAAGTTGTGAATTATTTATCAAACACATATCTCTTGGAAATGGTTTTACCTGTTCAAAATAAAATTAGTTTTTCCTAAATTTAAGTAGACAGGAAAGTTATATCATGCACTCATTTCTCTTGTCACCATTTATATTGTGAATTGGGTCATGAAAGTTTGCCATGTTTTAAAAGATGGTCCAATCTATTAAAAGTTTGGGAAACACTCGTGAGAAAGTTTAGCCTTTTTAGATTGGGGACTTGTTTTTTCCCCCATGTATACAGGGAAACCCAGAATAAACAAAACAGGTCTTTCTCTCTGCAGTGAGACAACAGTCCTGACTCCTGTCCAAGTGGGCCACCATGACACCAGTGGACCAGTTCAAGCTGCTTATGTAGCTTTGCCAAAACGCAACCTGTTTTAAGAGTTCAATCACTGCCCCTGCACAGATTATCACCTACTTCACGCATAAAGACACAGACTTCATGCTGAATCTGATCATAAACACAAGGAAAAAGGTTGATAGTTGGGGATAAACTCAGTCTATGTGGTCTAAATCGGGGGTCCGTGCCAAAATAAAGTGCGGGTGTCCCTGTTCGAGAAAAACTCTGCATGTGAATGAGACGGACCTAAGAAAGCAACATGAATATAAACATGAATCAAAACACAAACAGGTCAATGGTCTTTTCAATCGGGTTAAATCAGATGCGAGTATCTTTAATTTCTCCAATCGCGGTGGAGTCAGAGAGGGGAAAGTGCTGATCGGTTTACGTGAAAGTATTCCGTTTAAATCGTAAGGACCGAGTGTCACAGAGTGGATGCTTACCGCCGTGGATCCCGAGGACGTCGCGAGGAACACCTTGATCACCATTGTTTTAATGTAAATATCAATAATTTGTGGAGAGGGTGCAACAAGTAGGCTCTTAAAGGAGCAGGCAGCCGCCTCTATTATTAGAGCGCAGCCAAGGCATGGCAGTGAGAGCACGCGCACGCTCACAAGCACGCAAACACGCGCGCACACGCACACTGCTCAGGCTATTTTTGTCTCCATCAGAGCACGATTGGTGGGACGTGGTCTCCAGAGGAGCAGCGGCACACAGGCCGATTGGTGACCTCAGCTGTCTGTCTTTGCAGAGGGACAGTGAAGTTAGTCTCCAGCCTCCTGCTGAGTTCATATATGGACCGTCAGAAATAGTCCTGACCAGCACTGTAGGCTGTGAGGCTTTGGCTTTTCAAACGCAGGACACTCGGACCTGTTCAACGTCACTGGCTATTCAGGTTTTTCTGTAAAACTGGGCTAATCCATGTCCAGGTGTCACCCATTTTTTAAAATAAAAGTAAAAAAAAGTAAAAGCACCTGTAGGAGCCATTCCATTTTTATTTTCTTATTCCTCTTCAGTCCTGAGCAGCAGGGGCAGGGGAGTGTGTTGTAAGGTGAAGACCAAGGCTGACCTCAGGGCATTTGAGTTAACACCAGGAAACAAACTGGTGATGATTATGTAGGAGGAGATGCCCACTTTTGACTGTGCTCACTTAACAACTATGTTTATTTGACTGTTTATATTTTTCAACTTATTGGACTTGATGGACACAGGAATAGTATGAACAGTAGAGATAAATAAATGCATGCTACCAGCACGGGCAAAGTTTGGGTTTCACTTCACCGTGTCAGTAAACATTAGCCAAAACCTCACTTTTCAAGTTTTTATAGATTACTTATAGTTATGTGAACTTTGAGGATTATTTATTAACCAGGTGTGAGACTCAGGCACTAACTGGAAATAAAAAAAAGGCTGATGGGTCTCCAGCATCACCACAGAGTGGCACTGCAGGACAGAGTCAGAAGGTAGCATTTCATGGGTTGGTGATGATTCTTCCTTTGCTCACTCACGCTGAGTCAGATCATTGTCAAATAATTGTGTGTATGGGAAGCGTAAGCTTTGGGTTGGAAAGCTTTAATATGCTGAAATCCATGCTGAAAATCTGATTTAATTGTTCCTCATATCGTCCAACTCTCTGATTTCTTGTCATCCTTATACCTTATACTTATACTTAGTCAGGTCCTTTCAAAGCACATGAACCAGGTCTGAGTCCTGCAGACTCTGTTCCACGAGACATCTGAAGCTACTTAGCATCACAGCCTGCTGCAGAGGAGCATGGACAAGACCATGAACGTGTAAAGAGGTTGAGCACAATTATAAGGTGGGAATCCAGTGTTTAGTCCAACATAACTCACAATTGTAACAGTAGTATAACAGATGTGAATGGGAATTTTGGGGATTTTAGTTTTTGTTCTTCTCGTTCAATCACCAGAACTGTACCACTTGGTCAAAGGTCACAACAAAGGTATCATCAAGCCAAATAATCTGAAGTATGTGCTTTTAAATTATTACTGAGGTTTATGCAGCTAATGTAACTTCTAAAACATTAGCAGTGGCATCCTGAATGGTATGTCCCAATCTGTATGCAGGATCACAGTATACAGCTACAGTATTTTCAATCTATGGTCCCAATTAATGCACCACTCAATGTTTGCTAAGTGACAATCAGTTCTCCTTTGATATATTTTTATTAAAAACACATTTCAACATTTCCAAACAATTACATTTTCAAACTACATGATCAACTACATGATCAAAACATTTTCACTTTTTCAAAATAAATTAACACAACATAAATCAACAACAAAAATGTATCATGTTACTACATGAGATGGCCAACAACAAAATGCACTGCATTTTCCCACGTTGACCTGCAGCTGACAAACAAAAACAATAATCTAACAAAACAAAGCTTTCATCAAAATGTTTCACAATAATTTAAGAAAACTGTGTGTTAAATGGTTGCGACCACAGCTTTAATCTCTAGCCCATGGCCGACAGACCAAGTGTAACTACTTTGTTGCAAACCACCAGCCAGCATGTGATTCCCACTCCACCTGAAAGAAAATAACAGAAGTCTGAATATCCTCAACAGTGAACTTCATGACATGCATTTCCTGCATATTGGATATTTTTATTGAGGTGTCCCATTTACATGTGTACATAAACTCTCTATTAGTTATTATCAAATACAAAAAATACTTTATTAATACTAATTAAGTGGTGTATCTTAATTACCTGCTACCCCTGTTGGGAAAGCCACTAAACGTTCCACTGGGGCAATCCATCGACTGGGGATCACTGTCACTGGATCAGAGTAATACTTCCATATCAAAGAGATCATCAGAGCAGCCTGACCAATTACAGAGAGACACACTGTATTAGATACATAATACATGAAAGGTATTTTATTCATTCTTAATTAATTATTCTCATGTTACTCCTTATGTCAACTTTTACATTGTTTTATTTGCCATAATTACGCACTCATGGCATTGAAAGGCGTTGCTTACAGTTTTATACCCAAGTCGCACTTCATGTGTGTTTTATAGTTACACAACAGTCTACTACGGAATTCATTTGTGCATCTATTTACAATCTCCACCTACCTGCAGTATATAAAAGACAATGTTCACCACCCACTTCATTTTGGCTTGTTGTGCTGTTCTCGATTTCACTGCAAAAGGCAGAAAATAAGCAATTGTTAGTCTCATACTCTGACTGTTGTGGTCATGCAGCCTTCATTTATTCTGCCCCTGTGCCTGTTGTATCTGTAAATGTGAAACACTGGAAATAATGACATGTCATTGGCCGCAATTCAGGCCAAATTGTCATACAGCATCAGCAACAGTATGTTGTTTGTAAGGTATTGGGCAAGAGCACAAATATATATACAAAGTTTTTGGACATTTAACAAAAATACTTTTGAATCAAACTGTTCAGATTTCCCCTCGTTGGACAATTGTAGAATTATGATGTAGCTATTCCGTGTAGTGAGACTAGAGGAAAAATTGCAATTGGATGAATGTAATACAATACAGGCCATGTATCTCACTGAAGACTAAAAACACATTCAGTTTTATGAAACTATCAAGGTGATAATTGTCTGAAATAACTTTGCATCACCTACAAATTCTGTCTAGCCACTTGCTGTACTACTCAATCATCCTGAGGCTGGATCACAACAGGGTTTTTATTAAAAAGACGTCTGTGAGCATCATTATTAGCGCTCCTGTCCCATCGTTGCTCCTCGTTACAGCCAACTCCCGTCTCTCACCATGTGTTTTCAGCTTGTCCGTCATTTTGTTGATTTTGCGCTCCAGTCTTGCATATCTAGCAAATTCATCCATCATGCTGATGCACGACTGCTCCTTCTTCATCTCCTGGATTTCAGTTCTCATCTCAGTCTCCTGCTCAGCATCTTTCTGCACCATCTTTGTGAGCTATAAAACAGAAGAGGGGGGGGGGGGGGGGAATTGGGCTGGTAAAACATGGGAAGAAGAAAAAATCTGTACCACTTGGTCAAAAAGTCACTGAATTGAAAAAGTTCTACAAGGTAAGAAACTTCGCCTGTAATCTACGACAGCAAATGTACTAAACTAACCAAGGAAACTGGTCAAAGGTCACAACAAATGTATCATCGAACCAAAGAAACTGAAGTATGTGCTTTTGATTTATTGCAGAGGTTCATGGAGCGATCTGTATCTTCTGAGACATTAGCAGTGGCATCCTGAATGTCATGTCCCAATCTGTATGCAGGAACACAGTTTTGAATCCCATACTGAGAAACATTTGTTGTCCTACCCAAATTGAAGTCAAATTATTAAGTCATGGTGTCTTCCATATTATCTATGGTGCCAATTATTGTACCACAGATTCTGGGTCGACTCACAATTTTGCTAAGTGACAATAAATATCAAGCTCTGACCTGGTACATGTCAGGCCTGCAAGTACAGAAGTGAAGTAATCAACTAGTGAGAGAATAAGTCACTAATTTTCTCGATTACTACACTTCTTCTTAGATAACATGCCGTGACTCAAGCTTGTACATTAAAATAACTTCACTGAACTTAACTGCCCTCCACACACAGTCTCAACCCAATAAATCAACTTTGAGATGAACATGGTGCACCTTATTGACTCAATGCTATAAAAACCAGGTTTGATATGAAGGAAAAATGGAGGCCAACCCCATACTTTTATCTAACCTTTATTTAACCAGGAAAAAACACATTGAGTGAGATGGAAAATATTTTTTTTCAAGTGCGTACTGGTCAAGACAGGCCGCAGCACAGTTCCAAACAGACACAGTAGACAAACAGTCAGCAGCCATACATACTGTAAAAACATAAAATAATCAAATTTCGGGATCATAATCATAAAACAGAGAGATCTACAGAAAGATGTGTCTGCTGCAAGTCGCCCAATGCAAATAAAATGTATTATTATATTCTCCTGAAAACATCCAGTGAGACCATGCCTAAGTGTTAAGTCTTAATCAAAGGGAACAGAAAACATAAAAGCCTTTTCCCCCCAATTCCGTTTTTGACCCTTGAGACAGACTGTCAGGGAATGTCCTGTCAACGAAGCCAATAGGATACTAAAGCAGATCCCGTTACAGGAGCTGTGGAGTGTTATAAAATGATTATTGTTGTTGTGGGTGTAGAAGGTCGATCACGCAGCTCCTCTGTGTCACTGCCAACCACTGGCTTTACTTTGCGTATATCTTTAGCCGTAATGCTAATATGTAAACAACTCCACAACTGCCATAATATGTTACAGTTATGTCACCCCCGCCTCTCCCCCTCTGTTGTTGGGGCTCTCGTGTGAGCCCCACCCATGTAGCATCAATTTAGCAGTGCAGTAAATAAAGCTAATATGACAGCCTGCAGTCTGAGACGAAGCTAAATACGCTAGCGGTAATGATACACTGCTGCTACTATGTACTCAACACTTGTCAGTGTCACGCATCATAACAAAAGTTTTACTTACGAAAGAGGAAATGGAAGGCAGGAGTGTTTTCATGAGGTTGCAGAGAAAAACCGAGCACAGCACAAGGAACCACGCGTACCCGGCCGCCATGTTTGCTTTTCTCCTCCCCCCTCAGTGCGTGAATGAATGAGTCTTCACTGCTGTGGAACTTCAGGGCAGGGACACAATTGTTAGGCCGTTCGGGTTATTCTGGTTATTAACTACAGCTACACGACTGTATTCGTATTTACAAAACATTTAACTCGTTGTGTAGTCCAGTGTGTGAATCACAGAGCACATGAGAAACGTGGACGAGGAAGTTTGTTGTTAGTAATTTCTCAAATAAACAGGAAAACAGCACTTCCACTGGCCGTGTGTCTTATAATTATAAGCACTGATGTATCTTATAAAAGTTATTTAGTACTTACAATAACATAGAACATAATAACAGCAGTACATATACAACAAGATAAAGGCCAATCAAATGATTGTATAGAAAAATATCACTGTTTAAAACTATGATTACATTGAAATGACATTTTGCTTACAGACAAAACATAAAACACATTTTTTAATTATGACTAATTCTAATGTTTGACCTTTCATCTAGGCCTATTTATATCAGATTGCTGGCTGATTAATATGCACTCTTTTTTCATGTCAGATAGAAATACAATAAAACTTGAAACTCCATATGTTGCTTGTGAATCAACGTCAAAAAATCTCAACACGACAAAGTAGCAAATAAGGTTAATGTTATTGATTTATTTATTTAAAGAAAAAAGGTTAACATTATAAATAGATCCAAAAAAAAAGTGAAATTCTGAATCTGTCTGGAGTTTTAACAATAAACAAAAAAGGGGCAAAGAGTACAAACTAATAAGAGGTTCATTCTCTTTGCTCACACCCTCCGTGACAGTTGACTGTGCTCACTGATTGGCACACCATCCTGTCCACACAGGTAAGATGTTGTGGTTCAAAAATATGCTGCCTCCACCTCAAAGCCAATCACAGGAAGCCAGGGGCGGGGGTTTGCTCTTCCTGGCAGCTTTGGTAGGATAAGGGATAAAATATACCAGAGAGGGATCCAATCCGGTTTGAGCTAGTTCTGGTCCTGCTTGGAGGTTTATGTTAAGTTAAACAGTCAGCAGCACAGGAGGAGGTGTGGACAGAGGTGAAGCAAGAATACATTCACGTCTCATTCAGTGTTAAAGGCATTGTTTTGTTCGTCTCTCTGCCCTAAAATCTAAAGCAACAATGGGAAGGAAAAAAGTAAGTTCAAATGTGTGGAATGTATCTCTCTATATATGTCGTATGTTTGTGTTCACGTAAATTAAATGCACGTGGCGCGTTTTTATTTCGCTTTGTACGCATTTCCCGGCAGCATGTGCTGTAATGTAAGATAATAATGGCTGGCTACAGTGTTTCCATGTGCGTGCGTGTGAAGTCCACCGCTGCTCAGGTCTGTCGCGTCTGTTGATACAGGGAAGTGGCGCCTTTTTACTTAACGCGGCCAGAGTGCAGATCACGGTTCGCTTTCTCGCCGAAGTTGAAACGCGGTGTAAACGGTCTCCTTTAATGCGAACACGGCGATGTTTAGTTGTTAAAAGGTACATATGTGGCCGCGTTTTAATCATGAGTAGTTTGAGTGTGTGCTGAGGCCAAACAAAGGGGTGTAACCGCCGTCGATGTACAGGTTGCCATTTCGAAGAAATCCCCCGCGTAAATGGCGCTGGATGGCTCGTGGATTAATGTGCGCAGCAGTTGGTGCTTAATAGATGGCGGTGTTATGTATGTAATTCCAGTGCACGATGTCGATTTAATCTGTGTATGCGTGCACTGTATTAACAAAAAAAGGGAAAAAATGCGGGTGGCGCGCACCATGAAAACGACGTGCACGTTCTTTTCTTCACGGGAGCTGACATGTCCGCGCAAACACAGCGACACATCTGGCTGCCTTCCCTGCAGCTTGTATAACCATAATGGCGGCGGAGACGTTTAATGGATTAACCGCGGGGAGGTGTAGTCACTCACGATGGGAAGATAAAGCAGATTCAGTGGAGCGATTACTCCGCGACCACTTTTAAAGTATCCATGCCTACTGAATTAAAAAAAAAGCGCCACATGTTCCGGTTGGAATACATTCAAAACCGATTGAGCATTTTTAAAGTCCATTTAGTAACGTGTGAGATCCCCCTCTCCGCTTTAAGATTGCATAATTTCTTTGTGACTAGAGGGAGGAAGAGGTGCCCATCCCCCTCTGCCTCACACACCCACTCCAGCTCACTCATGAATGGTTGTTGTTCTTGTTTTAGTAATTTCCTCCTTCATTTTTCTCTCTCTCACAGTCCTCCGGTGAAACCGATTCAAGCGTAGAGGTTTGTATTAATGTCTTATTGAAACTGATCTGAACATTTTGTCGTATTGTTGTTTTTGTAAAAAAAAAAAATAGACTGAACCAAGCTACATAATTTAGTGTAGTGATGTTTTCGTTTAATTTTTTATTAACTATTTAGTCCTGTGAGGTGAAAGCCAGCAGAGCTAGAGACGGCTAAACGAATGCAATAACATTTACAATCCGATGGATCAACTGCTTAAGCTATACAGATCTGTAAATAATTACTCCTCAATCAAAACATGACTTTTGAGTTGGTTTTAATGTAATGTGCACGTTGTGGTCTGTCCCTGGACAAACTTCAAGTCCTTGGCCTCTAGGGGGCACTGGTCAAACAGATAGGCCTCTAGGGGGCACTGGTCAAACAGATAGGCCTCTTTCTGCTTGCCCAACTCAAGTGAGCTGACCCTTATTTTTGAATTATACTGTATATGGGCATGTGGAAAAATTATCCTCATAACACTACAATCCATTTTGGATCCAGATTATAAACTTGTATTTCTTCAAATTGCTCACTGTTTAAAATAAAATATATGAATATATATACAAATCAAAACAAGTTACTAATGCATCACAGCCTACCTGTAGATGATATTAAACTAAGCAAGCTGGCTGTAGAATGGTGTCGAGTTGCCATGGTTACTGTTACTGACTGGGATTTTCATTTATTTATTATTTTCCATACGTGTCGTCGAGCCAGCCATCTATTATCGCCTGCGACAGTGTTATGGGTCAATGTCAAACCATTTATTTACATAATAAGCATCTAACAATTGTTTGTATATTGACTGAAAAATCCTCCGAATTTGGGAAATTTGAGTTTGGTAAAGTATGGCATTTTAAAATGGAAAATGTGTAGGAACTCTGATAATGAGGAATGAAAACACTTGAATAAATATAGAATTCAATTATTTAAATTACAAAAACCTACTTTGAGTGTGTTTTTTTTTTTTTGTATAATGTGTGGCAGCACATGCTGTGTATGTTCTAGGTTATAAATTATAAGTTATAATTATAAATTCTGTGTTTCTCTTCAGCCAAAGAGAAAGTCTACGAGGTTGTCGGAGGTGAGTTCTACAAAACAAAATCTGTTCAGCACATATCCTCATGTTTCTGTAGATATATTTGTTTGATCTAATTTTGTTTTTGTGTTACAGAAAGCGACGCAGCCAGAACCACAGCCAGAAAAGGCAAAGGTAAAAACCTTTTTTTTCAATTCCACTTGAGTGCTGTACCCTGAATGGTTTATTTTTTCTCTGCCAGTCACTTTTAGTCAATTTTATTTCATTGCCTTTCACATGGTTTTCAACATCATAGGCAGCTCCAAAGCCAAAAGCCAAAAAGGTGAAAGAGTCTGCGAAGGCAAAGCCAGAGGAGAAGAAAGAAGAACCTCAGGAAGAGAAAGAAGATGCTCCTGCAGAGAATGGATCTGAGGAGGTATGAAATATGTCCCTCTTTCTTTCACTTGCTAACCGAAATTGTTCAAAGTTCAAATAGAAGCAAGGCAATGATGCATGTTTTTGTCATCCTCCCAACAGGCTGCAGCCACAGATGAGGCAGAGAAAAGCGAGGACAAGGAGGCTGAAGAGGAAGAAGATGAGGAGGACGAAGAGGATGATAAAGATGCAGAGTAGTGCTAAAAACCCTTAAAACAGTTGCCAGTCTCCGTGTTCCTCCTTACTTGTACAATGCAGAGAATATTTTTATCTATTTTCTTACGACAGCAGAGTTTTTAGGGATGTGATCACAAAAATGTCTTTTAAAGAATACAAAAAAATAACTTCAATTTCATGGCTTTTGTGAAGGGAAAGTCTGAGGGTTTTCTTCTTCTTTGATTGTTCTTTTTTTTCATGCTTATGTCAGGAGTTTCATGTTCAGTTTACTTGAGACATTCCTGATAAGTTATGGTATTTTGTGACTTGTACTGCTTTTGAGTTCATTGTGATGCTGTGCCTGGTAGGACACGAGATGAAAAACGCCTGAGAGTTGTTTCATGCTAATTAACATCTTGTTTTCTTAATTATTTTCACTAGTACTGGCATTAGTCATGTGGATGTTTTTATGCAGTCTGTAATGGTACATTTGAGGACTGTTAAAATGATCCATATTGTCTCCTTTGCAAAGTCGATCGGAGCTAATCGTACATGCTGTGGTTTCGTCTTTTCAGAGTAACTGTTTTTCGTTTTGTTTTTTACTACAAGATGTATACACCACACAATGTGGATATGTGGTTTGGGGGTTTCTTTACTAATGTACAGTCTCCTCCTTTTTTTAAAAAAAAAAGAAAAGGATTTTTTTTTTCTGTATTAAATAACAATTAAAATTTCTTGTTTGTATTCATGTTCCTAACTGCTTCATTCTGTGTCCACTGATTGATTTTAATCTTAAATAAGATGATATGAACAGTGTTGAACTAAACTGTCACCGACCACCTAACTTGTGTATAAAATTATCTTGAGATCCCTTTGTCTCAATGGCATGGCCAACTTGTCTGGTTGTACAGTGTGTACAAATATAATAAATTACGCAGTGGTTGGCACACGGTAGAAGGTGCACCAAATGTAGCAAGAATATTTGCCACAATGATGGTGGGCTAAGTTTAACTATAGTGTAAGCACTTAAGATGAACACAAACCGTGCTTTCTTCTGTGTTGAGCTGTTTAAGTGCATGGTGCTGCAGTTTTCACTAATATACCTGTCAGATGAATTACACTTTGCCCCTAATACCCAGCTAAAATCAACAGTTTCATCCCAATAATATAATAGTAAATTCATTAAAAATTTGATCAAGAACAAAATGTTTATGAGTCAACTGTGGGGGGTGGGGGTTTTCTTACCAGACCATAAGATAGATGTCTTGTCTTCTCATTTGCTAATTCCAACACTGCTAATGCTGTCTGAGGAAAAGTAGTTCAGGTCATCAGTTATATTTGACATATTTCAGGAATTAAGACAACCTGAATGTAGTATCTATGTGAGTAAAATAAGCTGTCAAAATGCGAACCATCCCCAGATGTTTTCGGGGAGTACTGGAAAAGACTTAAAACTCACTGAGGTATTTATTGAACAATTGTGCACTGTAAGTATATTACTGAATACTGCCACAGTTTGTAGAAAAACCTGATCTAATTTTCTTTGTATCAGGCCAAATCACAACATACATTATTTGAAAGCACTTCACACAGTTAAGGCTTAAAGAGAAGAGGAAACCCAACAGTTGACACAATGAGCGAGCACAAGACAGCAGTGGATTGGAAAAAAAAAACCTCCCTTTCAACAGAAAGAAATCTCTGGCAGAATCAGACTCAAAGATGTGCTGCATCTGCCTCGGCTGGATGGGGTGAAAAGAAAAATGGGGGACAGAGGAGAGGATGGGGAGAGGTAGAGACAGAAGAGAGATACCAGCAGCAGATGTATATAGTATCTGTTGCATTAAGTTCACTCATATCACTTGTGATATTTGCATAGTATTACATTTATATGTAATTTATATAAGCAGTAGAATGACTTTTTGCAAAAGAAAATAGATAATTATATCAATTTTAATCATAACATAATAATGATGACAATATTACTACTACTACTAATAATAATAATAGCCTGGATCCTGCAGCATAGTTTGAGGGAGTGAGTGTGAGTGCTTCACAGGAGTTACCCAGCAGTGTAGACCTTATAGCAGCATAACTAAAGGAAAGTACATGTTTACCCAGGCCAGCCCTAACTATAAGCGCTATCAAAAAGGAATGTTTTAAGCCTGACTTTGAATACAGAGAGGGTGTCCACCTCCCAAACCGACACTGGGAGCTGGATCCACAGAAGAGGAGCCTGGTACCTGAGGGTTCTACCTCCAATTCTACTCTGCCGCTTTTCCACTATACAGTTATGGCACGGCACGGCTCAACTCTACACGGTGTGGTATGGTTTTCCTTTAATATAGTACCTCCTCAATGTGGACAGAGTCATCATAGCACGGTTGCAAACATTTCTTTTCAGTGTACTGAATCATTATACTCGGTTAAAGGTGCATTATGTAATTAAGCTAAATCAACTGGCCATAAAACCCTCTAATATGTCACAGAAACTCAGGAATAATATTCGTATAACAAACTGAACTCACCAACAACAGAACAGCCAAAATATTTACATTAAAAAAAAAATTTGCAGACTGCAAATCATGTTTATGTTTTGAAATCAGGTTTTGGCGCCACCTACCACCGTCTACCAATCATTGCAGTCAGTAGAGTCTCAGCTGCCGGGCAACCACGGGTTGCCAGTTTCGTCAGAAAACGAAACCTAAAAGATTTTGGTATTTTGAATTTGAATGTTGTAACCGTTTTTGGCCACATTCTTACATACGGCACCTTTAATTAAAAGAAAATTGTTCAGTACTTCCTGCATGACCGGAGCACAGACTCTGTCTGACACGGTCCACTGAGATGAAATACAGCGGCAGAGGTTGTGATGCTTTCGACGGTGCTGTCGCTAAATACAACAGGCTCCTCTGATAAATATTGAGGATTTTAGACATTAACATGCTAAATGCATGTCTTCAGGATTTTAAAGTCTTTTTAATTGATTTACAGTTTGCCACTCTTCCAGTGATGACATTCAGTGGCCGGCAGTCTGTCGTCACATTTAGTATCAGCTCAGCTCACTTGGAACAGGGGGCCAGTGTAGAGAACCTCTGGAGAACTGGAGTAAAATGCTCTCACTTTCTAGTTCCTGTAAGAACTCTAGCAGCAGCATTTTGAATTAACTGGAGGGTTTTCACAGACTCGTTGGAACATCCTGATTGTAACGAGTTGCAGTAATCAAATCTAGATGTAAAAAATGCATGAACTAATTTAGTTTTTCAGCATCCTTTAAGGACAAAATATTTCTAATTTTCATAATGTTTTGCAGGTGGAAGACGGCTGTTCTGGAAAATAGTTTTATGTGTGGATCAAATGGCATATTCTAGATAAAAAACATGTCATTTAGACATGCTTTGAGTTTGTCTCCAAACTCCAAAACAATGGAAGTGTATGATGTGTGTATAGGTCCAAACGCTGAGCCCCATAGAAACTCCAACAGTGCATCAAGGAATTAACATGGACAAACTGGAATCTATCAGATAAGTGTGATTCAAACCAGCAGAGGGCAGTACTTAAGGTCCCAGGTGTCTGCTTCAGTCTCTGCAATAGAATATGATCTTTGTGTCAAATGCAGCACTAAAATCTAACAGGTTGAGTCTAGAGACTAAACCATTATCTGAGGTGAAGAGAAAGTCATTGGTAACTTTAGTGCTGTTTCCATACTAAATCTGAATCCAGACTGGAAATCTTCAATGACTGTCACTGCCTAGATATTCACATAACTGTTAACTGGTTTTTCTAGTATTTTAGAATAGAAGGAAAGATTGTATGTACGTCAATAATTTGCTAAAACGTCTGGGTTGAGGGTACATTGTTTGAGCAAGGGTTTAATAACTGCAACTTTAAAAATGTAGGGTATATATCCAGTTAAAAAGCATAGGTACGTCCTATATACAACATTTTTGAACAGTTTGGTGGGGTGGGATTGGATGATGATGATAAAGATCTTAACTCAGGGAGATTTGTTGGGGAAAATGTGTAACTGCACATCTGGTGCTTCAGTAGCTTCTAAAGCTCTTGTGCTAAAAACAAATGAACCTACACCACTGGGAGGGAGGAGGAGGAGATTAAAAAGACAGTTGGTCTAGTTGGCCGGAGGCTGGAACATCAGCACAGCCTCCAGACCTAAACCCCATCAAACTGGTTTGACATTGACTGTGGAAACCTCTGCAGCAGTGTTCTGTCGCTAAATGAATGAGACATACAAAAATGAACATTCTTCCAATAGAAGATCCCCGTTTTTAAAATAGCCATGTGTTTGACAGGTTTGTTCCACTAAGTCCTGATCAGAGTGATTTTTGAGAAATAAAGCTACAATTGGGAAATTGGCATGTAAAACGAAATTATTGTATGTATATTTAAGACGAAGACAAAAAAATCCAGGCAATGAAAATGTGTTTGTATAACATATTAAAATATGTTCCAATCCAATGAGATTTTAAGGAATAATTAAAAAAAAAACAAAAAAAAACACAGAGTATCTCAAGATAAATGTAAAGAGGAAGCACATACAAAAAAGTGAATAATTAAAACAATTATTATTTTGAGCATGGAAGGTGGATAAAATGTTTAGATATTTAATACTAAAGATAAAATAAATTACCCAACTGTAAGAAAATCATACTAACAAAATGATATACGAAATAATTAAAGCAGATATTAAACTATAAAGATTAAATAAAGAAAAAACATCACAGGTCATCAAAGTCAATATTGTACTAGCTCTTGTCGACAGACACAGGCTGATATTAAAACAAAACAATTAGAAATCAAAGGACAGAATAAAGCACATTTGGCAACGTTTGTCTATGACGTCATGTGCAGGAGCTCACGACCTTCATTGGCAAAAAGGGGGGCGTCCGTTTTATAAATTTGTTGTGTGAACGGTATTAAATGTTATAATTGTAGTTATTTTAACACGTTTTGTTGTAATCTGTGTCAGAAGCTGATGTTACGGCGAAATAAGACGTATGTGCCCGCCCTGCGCACACTTGCGTCTTTTGTTGAGAGGACGCTCCTCCCCACCCCCTTGTTCCTGTGTTCCTCCGCTGTGGCGGAAGTAAGTCGACTCACCGAGGCCTCATCCTTCCAATGGCGACTGCAAACAGGCTGAATAGAAAGCGGGAGCAACCGTGGAGGGGGTCAGAGCTGTGTAGCCGAAATTAAACAAATATACCACATTATCTGTAGTCGTGGACTTAGCTAATAAAACTGTTGTTTCTCCTCTCCAAAAACACGGCCGATTCAATGGCCAAAAATCGGAACACTTCGCTCCTTGAGTCGGGTAAGCCGCAGAAGTAAACCCAACTGATAGCTCCATTTACAGTCATACGGTTCGTGTCAATTAATAAACCGACTACTTTTTTTCTCACCGTGAATCCTCTCTGTTCATTTCAGAGCTCTATTACTTGATTTCTCGTTTTCTTACAACGGGTCCATGTCGGAGAGCGGCTGAGGTGAGGTGGCGTGCTTGCACTGGTTCACTGTTGTTGTCTTTCATAGCTGGTTATTGTTGTGTATATATAGTTAGTTAACAGAGGCAGTGTGCTGTTAATCCACTCACTTTTTTCAATCCACTGCAGGTTCTGGCAAATGAACTGGAAGACAATCAGGTGCGTGTGTGTGTATCGTCGCTGTGTCGTATGCTAACGGTTGTCTCTGTGTGTTGACGGGAGTGTGGACACAAAACTTGTCCCACTTCTGTCGACTTTTAAATACACCTCTTCGTCCCACTCGTTTGACATCACCCGGCTCTTTTTACTAGCTTGGTGTGAACCTGCTGCTGATATTTTGTCGCCTCGCCTCATTTTTAAACTTTTTTTCGACAGCTCTTGCCCGTGAGACTGGACTGGCTTGGAAATGAGCACCCGAGAACATATGAAGATGTGGTGAGAGTGAACTTCTTTTCTGTCATTGTCGGCGGTTGTTATTGTCTTGTAACCGTGGACCGTGTGTGCATGCTCTGTGCTTGTTTACGGTCTTTGTTCTTTCTCCTGCTGCACCACTCTTGCTTATCGAGCGTATTTAGATGAGTCATGAGCTAACGGCTAGTTCCCACTGGGCTGATTTTTACTCGAGGGGAACTTATATATTAGCCGCAGAGACGGTTTACGACCACAGGATTTAATATTATTTAGCTGTGACTGTACTGCAGATAGGGTGGGTACACTGGCTTCTCGCTACGTCGAGGCGGCCTCGCTGGCCAATCAGAAGCTGAGCTTGTCTGTCTCTGCGTTGTTGTTCATGTGACCGGTGCTCTGATTGGTCCGTCAAAAAAGAAACATTTGCATAAGAAACCAAGCACATTTAAGCCAGACACTCTGTCAGACAACTGCAGCTCCTAGAAAAGTCAAAGAACCGGCATTAGATAAGATACGATCATGGATATAGACTTCATTAGCTACTTTCTCTGGCTATTTCATTAGGGACACAATAAAGTAAAAAAAAAAAGTGGCAAGAGTGACACCAGAGTGCTTCAAGGTTTCGAATGTTATACATTCAGAGATCGATATTAAAGTTACTATTGTGAATAATGGTTGCTTTTGTAAAATTTCAAACCAGTCTAGTCATTCTCCTCTGTCGTCAACATTGCATTTTTGCCCAGGGACTTGCTGAATACTATTATATTTTATTTTTCTGACCACTCTCTGTAAACCACAGTCCCAGTAGATCAGCAGTTCTGGAAATTCTCAGGTCAGCCTGTCTGGCATCACCATGCCACATTCAAATTCACTTAAATCACCTTGTTCCTGATTCTGATGCTCATTTTGATCTTCAGTAGGTCATCTTGATCATCCATAAACATGTATACCTATACTAATTGGCTGAGTTTATATAGACTGCGTGTTTTCATATGCACACATCATGCATCTGTCTTTAATAAAACAGCGGAATAAAAGCATGTTTTTTAAATATATAAGTATCTGTAAAAAAATTATTACATGTGTTTCTGTTGCGAATTTAACATATCAGTAACTAATGCAATGTCATGCCATTGAGACTTTCTAGAGCAAATACCATTTTTAAGTGGATTCCACTGAAAGCCAATGAAGGGAGGTCAGCACAGGTCTAATGTGATCATCGATAGGGCTGCAACAAAATATTTTCCTCACTGATTCATCTGTCAGTTATTAATTTAACTAATAGATCGTTTATTTGGTCCATGAAGTTTTAGAAAATGTTGATCTGTGATTCTCAAACCTCAAAGTGATCATCTGAAATGTTTTGTTTGTCCACATACCAAATTATTCTGGTTGTTATTTCTTTGTTATATGGAAACAGACAATATTCACATTTAAGAAGCTGAAACATCAGAGAGCTTTGTTTTGATAATAAAAACACTAAACTCAATTCATCTTTTCTCAAAATAGTTGCTGATTAATTAAGTAACCAATTAATTGTTGCAGCCCAAATCATGTTGTTTATTTCAAGTGATAACTATATATTGGAATAAATAACTATTCATCTAAGTGTCAGAAAATCTTAAAAATATGTTGAATGCAAGTTAAGAGCCCAAGGGTGCATCTTTGTATGTGTTGTTCTTGTCTGACCATTGGTCTAAAACATAAATCATTATTTTTTTCATTTATTTAATAATCTGAGCAGGGACACTGTTCAGTATCATTATCACATATATCTTTCTTTGCTCTGACAGGTTGCAGCCAACAGACACATTGCGCCAGATCATTTGCTACAGATATGTAAGCAGATTGGACCACTCCTTGACAAAGACGTGCCATCGTGTGTCCCAGGGGTACACTCTCTCCTGGGGTCCGGAAAGCAGTCAGCGCTTCGAACCCCAAAAGGTACACAATCTTCAAGACTCCTTTTTTGGGTCTTGTATAATGTAAAGGTTTGAATAGATTCTTGTTTTTTTCCCACTCACCAGAACATCCATTCACCATAAGTGCAGCTGGTAGTTATGTGACTCATTCTTTAAAACGCTCTGTTTTGGTTTTTCAGACTGTGAACGTGTGCAGTTTAAAGCTTCATCATATGCAGCCCTTCACCGGGGCAGACCACCAGAGAGGCCTTTGAACTGCAAGAATCCTCCTCACCTAGGTACTCCTGCTCTTGCTTTATATGCCTCTGTGTTCAAAAAATAGAAATAACATTTGCTCAGCTGGGTTAAAATTTCTTCATTTGATAACAACAGTCATTGAATTGCTTCATATGTACTTTGTGTTGTGCATTGTGTGTTCCTCTCTTCCATGAGTGTCCAGATTTTACTTGTAGGCATTTAGTAGGTCTACAGTGACAATTGACAATTATTGGTGTGGTGCACTGCAATGACGTTGCCAGATTGATTTCCTCAATGCAGCCGATTACACTGCAGTCTTTGTCATTAACTTGACAGTTTTGGTGAGCATGAATCAACATTTAATTTAGAAATGTGTGTCTTATTTTCTCACAAGTCACACAATTCTTCAGGATTTTCAATCACCCCTTTTCGCGTTGCAGTAGAATCATTCGTCTTCTTACGCACTGCTGCCAACATTCTTGTTGTGCTTCTTTGCTCACAGTGTTTTCTTTTTATTTCTATTAAGTTAGCCACATTTTAGGGATGATCCACAGAATGGCCAAATTACATGCCTCAAACAAGACAGTGAGACCTTGCAGCACAGCTACAGAAAACACCATGGTGTTCATGTTGCTCTGATATTGTGTTGTTCCCCATAGTAACAGATACAATCCAGATGCATGTGACTTCAGAGCAGCAAGAATACTGTTGTTGGTTAGACGTTTGATTTCATTTAGGGATGGCAATTTATTGTCCTTTTTTGTTAAAATCACATTTATTAACTGGCAAACATTATTTTTAAATGATATTAAGCAAGGGGCAAAATGGCGATAAAGAAGCTATCATTGTTGCCTTACAGCAAGAAGGTCCCGGGTTCAGATCCTGTGGATTCTGTGTGGAGCTTGAATGTTCTCTGTGTGTCTCTGGGTACTGGGTACTCTGGCTTCCCCCCACAAGTTCAAAAACATGCAGATTTGGGATTAGGTTACGTGGACACTCTAAATTGACTTTAGGTGTGAGTGTGAATGCTTGTTCATCTCTATATGTTTGCCCTGTGATGGACTGGTGACTTGTCCAGGGTGTACCTCACCTTTCTCCCTATGTCAGCTGGGATTAGCTACAGCTCCACCACAACTGTCATGTGGAGGATAAAAACAGAGACAATGGAAGCAGGTGGCTGAAGAAAAATGATGCTTAAATTTACTTTGTATTTCTATTAGTTGTATTTGAGCCCATAATTATTATGGCCTTTTCATTTCTGCCCACCGCTGAGTAAATATATCTTACACCCACTCTGTTTGGGTACTAGTTCTACCACTGTCCTGCAGTTTCATCACTCTTACGATGATTGGCTTCTTATCATCAACAGTGAAGGTGTATCAAGGCAGAGAGCTGACAGGAGTGCAGCACTTCAGCTCCATCAATCCTGTCAGCAACTATGAGCGCATGCGGCTGCATAGGCGGATCCTGGGTCATCTGTCTGCAGTGTACTGTATTGCATTTGATCGCACGGGTCTCAGGATCTTCACAGTAAGATGAAACTTTTGTTTTTGACATATTCTCCCACACAAGTTGTTTGCCAGCAATGCTGTCATCGAAATTGTCATTTTAATGTTGTGTACAACTTGTCTTCTAATCTGCAAGTTATTCAAGTGGAAGTTTTTTTCTTTTTCAGGGCTCAGACGACTGCTTGGTGAAGATTTGGTCTTCGTTTGATGGAAGGCTTCATTCAACATTGCGAGGACACTCTGCTGAAATCACAGATTTGGCAGTTAATTATGAAAACACGCTAATTGCTGCAGGAAGCTGTGACAAAACCATCCGTGTCTGGTGCCTTCGTACCTGCGCCCCTGTGGCTGTGCTGCAGGGACACAGTGGATCCATTACCTCCCTTCAGGTCTGTTAAACAAATACTCCATTCCCACTTGTCAAAAACCGTTTTAATTCAGGGCATAAATGAGCTTTTGACCAGTGGGAGTGTACTCAATCGACATTTATTCCGATCAACATGAGTCAGAAGCTAGACCTGGGTGAACACACTAACTACTTAGTCTGCTTCCTTTTTGGCAGTTGTACACATTCTGGAGTCATTACGGTGCCACACTTAGACATGCATTCTCAATTTTGTGGCCATTAGTATAGCTGTTAACCACGAATGTTTTTATTGAAAATAAATAGTGTTGGTATTTTCATTTCATCTTACTTTTATTATTTAGTGCTTGAAAATCATTCACTTGCAGTTGATTCTGAAATGGGGACTGAAGTAATATTAACTTAACAGCTGCAACCTTGCACCGAGCTCTATCCCGTTTCTTTCCTTTTTCATCCTCAGACTCATTTTGTTTCCAGTACATTTGTGATGTCACACTTCAGCAGGGGTTAAAAAAATCTCCACACGGCAGACCAACCTCTGGCAGTGGGAATGGTGTAAATCCTATTTTGTTATTAGGTTAAAAAAAATCTTGATTTTAGTGTTACATTTCCAGTACAAGTGGGGGTGGATTGTTTATTCTTTCTGATAAATCAGTAATCGTCAGCTATATGAGATCACATTGGGACAGTAGAAAAATTACATAATTGATACTGTCTTTGTCTTTGGTTCATTCCGCATATTTTTCTACTTCCACCAATGATGGAATTGCTTACATAGACGTGCTTAAAATGATTTGGTTAGAATAATTCAGATGTCTCATCTTTGAATGACTTGTGTTTTTTAGTTCTCGCCGTTTGCCAAGGGCTCAAAACGTTACATGCTTTCTACTGGAACTGATGCTACTGTCTGCTTCTGGCAATGGGATGTCAACAACATAAACTTCAGGTGAGTTTTTATTATTATGTAATTGAGGTTTTCCTTCACAGATATAGTGGTGTAGTTTGTTTATAAAAAAAACATGTTAAGATTTGCAATTCGATGTTTCTATGCTTTACTATTGATACTGTGTGTTTCAATGTAGTCCTCAAAAATCTCATTGAACGGCAAAATCATAGAGAACACTGTTGATAGGACAGTGACTCAGTAATCCGGTAGGTTGGAGTATTTTGAGAAGAACATCGATTAAATGGGTGTTGTGTGACCTCTGCTACTATTATATTGATATTATCGCCACCTGACTGCAGTCACATCTATCGTTCTGAACAGTGCCACTCAGATTAGATGACACTTAATTTGACATTTTTGTTGAAGCATGGACCAACCCATAACACTGCTTCTGTTTCCCGGTGTGCTATGTGTCAATAAGATTTTCTCTATTGTCTTTAAAGTGATCGACCACACAAATTTATAGAGCGGCCGAGGCCAGGAGTTCAGACTGTGTGCTCCTCATTCAGTCCAGGTAATTGTTTTATTTCTATTTGCATTGTATGTTAATCCTGTGTGTGTTGTACAAATATGTGCATGTGACTTCTCAGAATTAAAATGTAGCCAGCACACAGTCACATTTTCTGCATAAAACACTGTAAGCTGATTTGTTTTCTCTTCAGGTGGGATCTTCTTAGCAACAGGAAGTACTGATGATGTCATCAGAATATATTACCTAGGATGCGGGAGTCCAGAGAAGGTATCGGAGCTCCATGAGCACACGGTAAGAAACCCTCTCAAGAGCCAGTAAATATTTAACCTTCATCACATCAGCAACACAAAGATGTCATGATCACTCTCTGTATTTCTGTTTACTCTGTGTAGGACAAAGTTGACAGCATTCAGTTTTGCCACTCGGGTGAAAGGTATGACATGATTATTGTCGGTTATTCTGTTCCACCAATTATTTTATTGTAGTAGCTGAAAGTGAATTAACAGTCGCTGTCAATTTTTCTGTTGAGGTTCGTGAGTGGAAGTCGTGATGGGACGGCACGGATCTGGAAGCTGCATCAGCGGCAACAGTGGAGGTGCATCTTACTCAACATGTCTGCCACTCTTCCAGGGTAAGAACTTTGCTGCTGTAAACCAGATGAGTAAATACACGGTTCAAACGGAAAATGTATGAGCAACATTAAAGTCTTTGCAAATTTTGTTTATGTGTTGAGTGGTAGCTGCGCTGTGCATAGTCAACCTCACAGATTTGTCAGAGCATGTGCGAGTGTGAACCAGGTGCTGATGCCGTTGTTCAGTTGTCAGCATGAATAGGTCATAACTCTCACCAGTTCACTCACTGACAAATGTTTGCATTTTATTTACTGTATGTTCATATAAGTCGATTCCCTATTGCTGAAAATCCGATATTGAAATTCACAATTTTGCATTGGTCATATTGGAGACTAACAAAGGCAAGAAAAGTAATTTTTTTGTATTAATCAGTGAGTTGGATTAATGTTATAGTTTTTTTTTACTATCAGACAGCCATGCTTGATCATCAGTGTCAAATAATTTGTCTCTGAACTATAAGAGAGCATCCCAGTCAGTTTCTAAAATTGGTTCATTTGACAATGAGAGATGCACCCAATTTTCTTCATAGCAAATCTTATTTCAACATTTTCATGCATTCAATTCATCACTGCATTCATTTATAAAGGGGCTTCTCTATTGTATTCAGCGTGAAATGCTAAAGAGAGGATTTCTTTTTCACTGGAAAAGAAAATCAGGATAACATTATTTTAAATTATTATAAATTATTCAAGAAAGCCATAGGTGTGGAATGCTTAATTGAATGAGAATGGAAGTGTGCTGCTGCACTTTCTATTTTGAGCATAAATAGAAATTTGATAATTTCTGTCTTTAGTAAACTGAAAGCTAAAACACTAGTACACGGGATGATTGTCTGGGTGAGGGTTAGACATTACCATGCTGATATTTGTATTGTTTCTTACAGTGCTGAATCAACGAGTGAAGAGGAGAGCTACTTCAAACCCAAAGTCACAATGGTAGCGTGGGATCGCCATGACAATACAGTCATCACGGCTGTTAACAACCATCTCCTCAAAGTGTGGAACTCCTACACAGGACAGCTGCTACATATCCTTAAAGTAATTTTACACAATATTTGAGCATATACTGGTTTTAAACCCCCATTAACTGAAGTTTAGAACCAGAGACTAACCTGTATGCTGTTCTCAGGGCCATGAGGCTGAGGTGTTTGTACTGGAACCACACCCCTTTGACCCCAGGATTATCCTATCTGCTGGCCATGATGGGAATGTCTTCATATGGGATCTGCTGAGAGGGACTAACACACAGCATTACTTCAACATGGTACCTTGTTATTGAGAACTGTCAGATAAGAGATGTAGCAACATAAAGAAATTATTTTATTTATTTTTTAAACTGCTTTAAAATACCCAAAATATTTTGGCCTCCACTTAAACTTAATGTCTATACCTGCAGTGATTTTTTTTTGTTTCTCTTCCAGATTGAGGGCCAAGGTCATGGAGCTGTGTTTGACTGCAAATTCACTCCAGACGGCCAGCGTTTTGCCTGCACAGATTCTCACGGCCATCTGCTCATCTTTGGCTTTGGCAGTTCTAAGCCATATGAGAAGGCAAGAATAAATAATAAATTCAAATTTCAGTCAATTCATCTTTATTGCAGATAAAATAAAAACACAGTCATGCATTTCATATGGACTGTTGTCGTATTTGCAATCTTACAGATGGAGTATAAGATAAATGGTAGCCTTTAAAAGTTTGCAAGCTGTTTGGATAGTATGGAAACTTACCAGACAACTATGTGTGCATGTGTATCTAAAAAAAAAAAAATTAATATAACAGAAGCTGCATGGTAATTTATCCAGTTACTTTTCCCCCGGTGTCCACACAGCTTCCAGACCAGGTGTTCTTCCACACCGACTACAGACCATTGATCCGGGATGCCAATGGCTTTGTGTTGGATGAACAGACTCAGCAGGCGCCTCATCTCATGCCCCCACCCTTCCTGGTGGATGTGGATGGAAATCCCCATCCTCCGAGGTAGATATGACCTTCAGTTGTACAGCAGCAATATAGTTTGCTAATTGAATGTGTTATTGTATTGTACATATATAATACAAAAACACTAGATTATGTTGTTTTTATTACTTTATAGTAATTCTACTTGTTCTGCCTGTTTTACTTGTAGGGTAAAACCAATCTCAAAAGACTTGGCTCTGGTTAACACATTTTTTCTTCAGGTACCAGCGTCTTGTTCCAGGACGGGAGAACATTGCTGCTGAACACCTGGTTCCACAGCTGGGATACGTAGCCACCAGTAAGGCCTTAATTTGACCAAAACTAATCATATCATTGACTTGGGAATGTGTCAAGTTCATTGCTTTATTAACCAGACTACCAATAATAATAGTTTAAGCTTTTTCAAACAGCCCGCTCTAAGTGTTTGTCCATTATGAAGCTCCACCATCACCCACTCATGCTCTTGGTCTGACATCTTCAGGTGATGGTGAGGTGGTGGAGCAGGTGATTAGCCAGCAGACTGCGGAACACGAGGAGGTGGCGGTGAGACGCATCGGTCTTCTGGATCAGGCCATTCGACAGCTGCAGGAGCAACAGGACCGTCGGATCCCGTCTGTGCCAGAGGAGGGGCAAGTTGCTGGAGCCGAACCCGAGGGACAAGCTGAGGCTCAGGGCCAAGCTTTTGCAGTAGCACCAAGCACACCACGCAGAGGTATTGATACGGCACCGGTGCTGTATTGGATTCTTATTACTGATGTATTGAGCTGTTGGAGGCTAATTCTTTGGGTTTTGGTCAATATTTGCTTTTTTTATTTTCATTGTAGTGTCTGTGAATGATCGAGCAGATGTGCAGTCACCTCCGAATGTAGGTCTGCGCCGCAGTGGACAGGTGGAAGGTGTCCGTCAGATGCACCAGAATGCTCCTCTTAGCCAAATGGCCACTGAGAGAGACCTGCAGGCCTGGAGACGGAGGGTGGTGGTGCCTGAACTGCCATCCAGCAGCTACAGGTAAGAGCCCTGGTGTAGGAGCATTTCCTATTTACCAGCCACAGCTGAAGAAACAATATGTAAAGACATTTATACAGTTGTGCTATTTCTCAACCCTGCTGTTGTTTTTGAAATTTTTTTCAGAGACCAGGAAGACATTCGAACAGCCAAAGGAGATGAGGAGGTGGCTTTGTACAATATGAAGAAGAGGCGCATTATCTACACTCGAGTATGTTTTCTTGTTCCTTCACCAATGAAGTCTTAAATAACAGTTTGTGTTGCCCATTTTGTGGAATTTTATTTGACACTATATTTTACATCACACGTATGTAGCAATGTATTCAGTATAACTGCTGTATTGGTAATTGGTATCGAGATACTATATATACTGTGTTATATATACTGTTTTCTGTACAAATGCCTGCACTGGTGTTGAGTCAGTCCCGTCTGTCCCACAGGACGACTCGGATGATGAACCCTCCAGTACAAAGCGTGCACATGGCCGTGGTGACGTGTCAGAATTTTTTGACATGTCATGTGAAGAGGGAGAGGAAACCGCAAGCTCAGACATACACACTGAGGTATCCTATTTTACACTCTTCTGAGACTTTGAGAAAATGGAATTTACAAATATTTGAGTATGTTTGTTTTGAATTTGTTCAGGACCATGAACTAGATGGGAGTGATCTGGAGTCGTCTAATGATGAAGAGGAGTGGAACAGTGACAGCTCAAGGTATAATGTTGCCTAGACAGGAGCCTTGTGCTATTGGCGAGTAATTCTTAGCTTTTGCTTAAAGCAGTAATTCCAAGAAAATTGGTCAGGACCCACAGATAGATCACAGGTGATTTTTGGTGATTTATCAAATACACCTGTAACTTTATAGTAGGTGTGGCTTATATTAATGTGCAGTAATTTCCTTTTTGTTTTATTATGCACAAACTTTGCTCATATGAGAGAATAGTGAAACACCAGTTTACAGAACCAGATAAACTTAGTTTATTAAGTTCATGTGAACATCAAATGTTAATCATGAGTGCTTTTGATTTGACAGCCACTCATCCAGTGAGTACTCGGACTGGACCGCAGATGCTGGTATCAACCTGCAGCCCTCGACCCCTTTGTCATCACGGAAACGAGTGAGGCGCAGGCTCAGCACCTCTGAGGAGGAGGAAGAGGAGAATGAGGAGGAGGAGGAGAAGCAGCAGCAGCAGCAGAGTGATGAGGATGAAAAACCTGCGAAGAAAACCAAGGAGAAGTCCAAAAAGGAAAAGAACAAGCCACCACGGGTGAGTTAGATACAGATATTCTGCATAAATGACCAATGACTTTACTGGTTATGCTGAGGTCAGACTACGTGCTTTAAACACAATTATATCCCGATCCAATGGATGTAGGGTGTCGGGACACATTCGCTCCCAAAAAAAACCTAACCCAACACAGCATCTATCATACATTTGCTTTAGATAATGAATTCAGGTTTTCACTCTTTTGAACATTTCCCATCAGCGTCCGAAGGCCAGACCATCAATCAACAGAGAGGTGTCCAATGAATTCAGACCCTCACCATGGATCACTGATGTCATTCCCAGGAAGTCTCCTTTTGTCCCCCAAATGGGTGATGAGGTATGTTTATCCTATCGTCTGTGGTATTGCAGAGCATATTGTCAATTATACATGGAGAAAATGTCAGTAGTGTGAAGGTACATGTATTTTATATTTCATCCCTGTTCTCACCAAACCCTTACACCTTGACATAAGATCAAACTAAACCTTTAGGTCAGTGCATCAGCAACCCAAGACTATGTAAACAAAATGTAAGGAAAATGTTTGACAAAACATGTCAGCAGACTTAAAAATGACTAGGATGAAAACAGTTTTTACATGTTGGATGTTATTATTAATGGGTTGGGTTGTAAGCTCTGACTTTTTGTGTCTGTCAGGTTATCTACTTTCGACAGGGGCACGAGGCCTATGTTGAGGCAGTAAATCGAAATGAATTGTACCCCATCAACTTAGACAAACAACCCTGGAAGAAAATGGAGCTGCGGGTAAGTCCAGATAATGTTTACCTTAATCTAATATAGACAGCCTTCACTAAAGTCACTAAAACACTAGAAGTCAAAAATTATTTATTGTACTTGCTGAGGTCCTGACTCATTTGTATAATTATACACATGACTCTTTCCTCTCGTAACATAAAACATACAAATCATAAAATATTTATTTAGTGCAACTGTATACATATCTTGCCCATCAATTATGCATGTTTGTGGTTTTCTCTGTGGACTAGAGTGCAATCCTGACCACTATCTGGAGGTTATATCCTCTGCTAAACAGTGGTGCCCCCAAAAGTTTGACATTGCAAAGCCACATCCTTTGGCTGTAATGTTGCTCAGGTCTTTACACCTGTTCATTTCTCCTGTATCTATTATTTATTTATTTTAATAATAAACATTGTTGTTTGCTTTGTCTCTGTGTTCTAGTGTTGAAAATGTAGATTAATAGAAACCCATCTGTGTATTTATTTATCTTTTAGGACCAAGAGTTTGTGAAGATCACTGGGATCAGATATGAAGTCTGCCCTCCAACACTTTGCTGTCTGAAGCTCACTCTCATTGACCACGGCACTGGCAAAATCTCAGACAAGTCATTTTCTGTCAAGTGAGCAGTTCAGTTTTATTAGTTAGTTCTGTATGATCCTGTAACATTCTAATTCTCCCAACATGAAGGTGGCATACAGCTAAGCCGATTCTTGTTTGAACTGAATGTTCATATATAAATGTCATTAAGTATGGAAGGATAAAAATGTTTTGTTTTAAAATCCTGGCTAGAATTTCTGATACTGTTTAACTTGTAGGAAAATTGATGTATATTCTTCAGAATGATTAAGCACCAATTTCAAAAAGATACTCATTACGCAAATCACACATTTCTCCCTACAGATATCATGACATGCCAGATGTTATCGATTTCCTGGTGTTGAGGCAAAGTTACGACGAGGCTCTCCGTAGAAACTGGCAAGCAAGTAAGTTTGTGTATTATGCTACAGATCATTAATCCTCTAAGTGTATGTTGCTAATATGAATCTACTTGGAGGAAATATGCTCTAAAGAGTGAATTAATTATTTTCTCATTGTGTACACCTCATGAAGGATAAAAGTGCTCTTGTTTTCATTGTATTCATTGAAATAATAAGGGGGCCATGATCAGTAAATCAACCTCTATAATCATTTTGTTTCAGCAGCAACATTGGAAAACTGGTATTTTATTATCGCCATTATATCAATGAGATAATGAGGTTTTGATTTCATGGTTCATTTGAGAAATATTATATCTGCAGGTAAATGTAATGGCACCAAATCTTTTTTTAGTTTTGAGGATGCTGAGGGGTTTATCTCCCGATGAAGCTTTGTTGTTGTTTACAGACATTTGTAATGCTTCATCACTACTGCCTGAGTAGGCCTCTGCATAAATGGGTCACAGGCATTTCTTTCTCCATGTAAATCTGCCAAATTTTCTCTGTCACAGATGATAGGTTTCGTTCAGCAATAGACGATGCCTGGTGGTTTGGTGCTATCGTCTGCCAGGAGCCGTACCAGTCCGAGTATCCCGACAGTCTCTTCCAGTGTTTTAAAGTCAGGTGGGAAAACCAATACCTTAAATGTAGCACTAGCACCATGTTTGCTTCTAACACAATATGTATTGTGGCTCCTGTGGCTGTCTCTGTTGGGAGTATACAGAGTTTTGTGTGTGTTTTTGCCTTTTGAGAATACAACAGTGGAGTGATTAGGATTCCACATCAAACATCTGCTTTCCAAGAAATGTGTTAGATTTGACTTGGTTATTGTTTTCAGCATGTTATTCATTATGCATCCAGTTTGCCATGATGAACCTTCCTGCCCCCATGTGGGCATTAGGAGGCATTACAGTGGCAGTTTTTGACACCTGACATTTTGTTGTTGTGCATACACATCATGCATATGACACTGTGCAATCTTGTAATAGCTGTAGTATTTTTTTTTCTACATTTTGAATGACAAAATCATCTCAATCTGCAATAATTGCAGCAAATGTGTACTACATTTAATTTTAATTTTATTTCATTATTTTTATTTTTATTTTTTTCTACAAGAGAGATGATTCAGCAAAGCAAATTTGATAGGTCTGACATCAGCTTTTGTTTCTTACCAGATGGGACAATGGAGAAATAGAGAAACTGAGTCCTTGGGACATGGAACCTATTCACGAAGATGGTAATTAAGATCTTTTACTGAGTCACATTCACATACTGCCATCACAGAACTGGGCTAGACTCTTGGAAAGTAAGCATAATGGAGTTTAATTGTGTATATTGAACAAGTGTGTCTGTCCTTGTGCAGCTGAGCAGCCAGAGACAGAAGGTGGTGGAATCCCTGTGACAGCAGATGAGATGAGCGAGCTGATGTACAAGCCTATGCCAGGGGAGTGGGGGGAGAGGAGCAGGGACGAGGAGTGTGAACGGATCGTTGCAGCCATCGACCAGCTTATCACTATCGGTGTGTAAACACATGCAGACACTCACCCATTTACTTTGTATTTTACAGGTTTGAGCAATGTAATTTTCAGTCAACAGGTCAAGTTAACTGTAAGATTTCTTGCACTTGAACTAACATAGATTGTATGTCTGTTGCAGAGATTGCAGCTCCCTTCTCCGGTCCAGTGGACCTGATTCAGTATCCCACCTACTGCACTGTGATTGCCTATCCTACTGACTTGGGAACCATCAAACTGAGACTCTTGCACAGATTCTACAGGTCAGTCCTTTCTGTCAGGAAGAATGAGATATGTTATATTTTTTAACTGCTATCTTAATAATTTGGCCATAACTTATGATAACTACATAACACAGTTTATTTACTTGTCCACAGACGCCTTTCAGCATTAATTTGGGATGCCAGGTATATTGCACATAACGCCCGCACTTTCAATGAGCCAAGGAGTAAGATTGCCCACTCAGCAAAAATCATCACAAATGTCCTTCAGAAGTTTGTCAAGTAAGTTATTCTTCTATACACTGGTATTATTTGAATATGTTAATGATGGTAATAATTCATTTCATAATTTGGAAACTGCAGCAGAAAAAATAGTAATTGAACATGTCCAGTATTTCCCCTACAGTGATACAGGTATGGCAGCCACTAGTCCAAACAAGAGCTCCAACCAAACAAAACGTTTCTAATGTCAAAAATAATGCCAGACACGTTTTATTTGGGAGCCTTTATGTGACAACATTCCAAAACTTTGTCAACAGCTTTACAACATTCTCTGGTACCACTACTATCAGCATCTGCTTTAATGACAGAAGATAAAAAGGTTATTAGATCCAGGTTAGCGACATGTGAGCAGTAGCAAAAAGAAAAAAATATGGTTTATGAATGTCAAATATAGCCTGTAGTTGCATCTGATTACTCATAACTTTCAATTTGATCTTGCATCTCTGTAAAAGTTTTTAAACTTAATTTTTGATTTGATTGCGTTTCTCCTATTTGATGAGCATGACAATGAGACATTTGTTTTAATTTCCTCAGTAATCCAAGCTGCGTCGATATCATGGAGATTTACAATGCTGTTGAAGAGATGGATGATGATGAAGAGGTAAGTTAACCCACATAAACGGGTTTAACATTTCATGTAACAGCCTTTATTCATTTAAATGTGACATGAATCACGATGAAATGGTGAAATTGTTTCACTAAGTTAATGGCTACATATTTTTTTGGCAAGCAAATTGTCCAGTTGATTAAAGTCAATGCTTTGATTTGTGAGAGAGATATTGTAATAAGTAATGAATCTTATTATGGTCAACAGGATGATGATACAGAAGCACCAGGAACCTCGGCTGGGCACAGGTTACGTCAGGTAAGCAGAAACATTTGGATAATATGAGCAGATAAATGGTAAATGCTAGCTTTTCACTGAGACATACAGTACTTTCTGAATGAGAGAAAGGAGATAACATTTTTGAATGATTTAATGGCAGCAATATTGTGTGTTAATAGCGAGTTGAATTCCTATCTCATGTTATCTTCTCTCAGCGCTCTGTGGAGGTGCTGCCTGACAGAGATGCCTGGAAGGAAAAATGCAAGAGCCTGCTCAACTATATATTTGAGTGTGAGGACTCGGAGCCATTCAGACAGCCTGTGAATCCTCAGAACTATCCTGTGAGTTAACACTTTTTTTTATACCGTTGATGGTCATGCTATTTATCTAAGCAACATTTCATTCTCTCGTCTGTTCTTGTGTTTTGGTAAAGATGTCTAAATCGTGTTTCATGTGCCTGTCCAGGACTACCATGACATTATTGATACACCAATGGATTTTGGCTCCGTGAAAAGGACTCTGGAGGAAGACCACTATGAAAATCCGATAGAGCTTTGCAAAGATTCTCGCCTAATATTTGCCAATGCTAAAGCTTACACACCCAATAAACGCTCAAAGGTAGGCGAGGAATTAGTTTGGGAAAATGTCATCTGCCACAACAGCTGTCAAAACCTCCCTGTGCTTGGATTTAAGATTGAAGAGCTGGTTTCAGTTTGACTCTTTATTCTCTTTCTGTTCTTTCATAGATTTACAGTATGACCTTGCGGCTCTCTGCCTTCTTTGAGGAGCAAATCAGAATGATCATATCTGAGTATAAAACTGCTATCAAGAGCAATGACAGGCTCCGCCGCAGTCAGAGGTTCCGCAAGAAGATGCAACAAGATCATCACAGCGGCACAAGGTCTGTTTGAGTTGAGATGAGATGAGAGAAGATAGTATTACCATAACGATGACACCTTATTGTTTAGTTTTTAAGAACGGGAAATTGGTAAGAATTTGACAGTAATTTAATTAATAATAATTAGTACAATGCCATTAACATAATCATTTTGTAATGTAAAGTGTTTGTTGGGTGTCGGCTCAGTGCAGGTTTAAGACATGTATGATGAAATGATTTCTCAAACTTTTCCATTGTCTTATTTTGAAAAAAAAATCAAGTCAAAAGAAGGCTGCAGTCAAATCTCAGGAAAAAGTTGAAATGACGTCAGTGACCAAATCTACCTCAGCCAAAGTGTCTGCTCCTGAGAGAGCCAGGAGGAGTCGAAGCAGCAGCTCAGGTCACAGCTCCTCAGAAGATGACTCCAAAGCTGCTTCATCCACACCAGGTATAATAGACGCTCTTCCTCCTCATGTTTTTTAGGCACCACTGTGCAGCTTAACATAACTCTTTTTTTTCTCCTTCAGAGTCAGATAGTGAGAGTGAGGCAAGTGAGTCAGAGGAGGAAAAACATTCTGGTTCCTCAAGAAAACCTCACCGTAGACAGAAGGCAAGAGTTACAAGAAGCAATTGTGCCAAGCAGAAGAGAAAAGGTCAGTTTCCCCTGTTAAAATTAATGCTTTGTATTTGTATATACAGAAAAATCTGGAGATTATGATTCATGATAAATTGTGAAAAAAAAAAAAAAATTTGTTAAATATGTTGCTGTTGCCAGTTGCAGAGAGTGAGAGTGATGAAGATGATGAAGAAATGGAGGAATTTGATAGTGAAGGTGAACAAGGTGAGGATGGAGAAGTGTCCTCCCAGTCTTCAAGTCATAGCCATACCTACCCCAGCAGGAGCAAAAAGAGCAGGAGTACACGGCTGACCAGAAACAGCGCTGCCACTGACAAGAAACGAACAGGTACACATCGAAGATGACCTGAAGTAAAAGCCCAGTGAATCTGTTACTTATTTCTTATTCTAGTTCACATCTTGTTTTCAGACGGCAGAGCAGAGATCAATGGTCACAGCAGAAGGTCTTTACGTAGGGAGAGACGTCACCTGCAGGACTCTGACAGAGCCACATCCCAAGGCTCAGACCAGGAAGAAGAGAAAGAGAAAGTCAGAGTCCGCAGGTCACTCAAGAGAAAGACAGCAAGGGCAGCTGTGAGTAAGATCAAACTCCTTGAAGCATCAGAGGAAGATGATGATGAAGAGGAGGAGAAGCCAAGAAGGAGCAGCAGCCGCAACACAGCCCGGGCCAGCAAACGCACCGCAGTGATCCAGAGTAGTTCAGATTCAGATGGAGATCTGTCAACACAGGGTCAGCAAATACTTTTTCCTCTTTCTCTGATGTTGAAAGTGAAAACTGCAAAAAGCAGAATACATGTTTACTAAGTTTTGCTCTTGCTCAATTTTTACAGCCTCTCAGAATACAAAAGATTCAGATTGTGAGTCAAAGGATGAGGAAGATGGAAGTGACAGTGATGCTCCATCGTCCTCTCAAAATCGTCAGAACGGCAACACAAGGTCCAGCAAACAGAGGACACCAAGAAAAGCTGCTAAAACAAAGGGAAACGGTGAGCTATGTCCTCTTCAGTTGTGTCGTTTTGGAATTCTAATTGCCATTTGATTGGAATTGTGAGAAGTTTCCCTTATTGTTTGGGTTTTTGCCTCTTTTCTGTAGATACTTTGTCCCACATGAATGGACACAGTGCAAAACATCACAAATCTGACATCAACTCTGATCAGGAGGAAACTGCAGAGGAGAGTTCTAGTGAAGCTGAGGAGAAAGAGGATGAGGAGGAAGTGGCAGCAGTTTCCCAGAGACGTTCTAGAAGCACATCAACCACTCCAGTCAAGAAAAAGAGGATTACAAGTGATGAGGAGATAGAGGACACTGAACCCAGGACCACGCAACACAAACCTCCTGCAAGTTCAGATGAAGAGGACAAAGACACCAGTTTTCAGAAACCTTCTTACCAAAATGGAAGAAATGTGGAGGAAGCAATCCAGAAGGAGTCTAAGAAAAAGAGCAAAGATACACCATCAAAAAGCAAAGATAAACAAAAATCTGCCTCAACTAATAAACTGAATGGTGCAGAATCGGATGAACTCAATTATTCTCCGAAGAGACCCAGCCAACACAAGAAGAAACTGAAAATGGACGGAGAATCCGAAGAAGAAAGCAATCACTCCAGTGAAGAATTTGAGATTGAATCAAAAATAAAGAGGTCACCACGAAACAAGAGCAAATGTAAGCGGCCTCTAGGGGACACCTCCGTTTCAGAGACCTCAGAGCAGGAATATAAACCCAAGAGGAAGGCGAGGAGGAAATGCTCCACTGGTTCATCGGAAGATAAGTCGGATGATTCAGATAACACGTCAAATAGACGCCGGAATCTCAGAGCCCTCCCTAAAAAGAAGTACATCAGTGATAACTCTCCCTCTGAAGAAGAGTCTGTATCTGTGAGCCTGAGTGAACAGAGGAACGGTAACAAAACAGCCAGATCTTCAAGGGAAGACGGGTACAAAACCTCTCCCACTGAAACCAGTAATCAGCTGTCTTCCAAGAGAAAACGCATTTACACCTCAGACTCCGAAGGTGGACAGGAGGAAAGAAAGAAGGAGCCAGTGTCCATGAACAACAAAAATAGCAGCCCAGCCTCCTCAAAGCGCCTCAAAAGGGAATCCAAACAAGGGAATAGTAAAAGCAACAAGGGGGACACCTCTTCCCAGTCTGATTCTGGTGAGCAGGAGGAAGATGTCAGTCGTTCAAGAAGGAAGAACGTGAAGCGGCCAAAACACAAACGAAAGGAAAGCTACAGCAGCAGCAACCATACTTCTGAGTCGGAAAGCGAGCAGTCGTCTTCGGCCTCTGAAAAATCTTCTGCCAGCTCAGGGTCCCACAGCAGTCCAAAGAGGAGAAGTCACAGACAGTCTGGGATCAGTGAAAGGACGGCCAGTCGCCAACTAAGGCAGCGTCGGCAGCAGGCTGCCTCGGAGGAGGAGGAGGGCGACAGTGATGAATCTTATGGCAAACCGCAGCGAAAGACGCGTGTCAACACCCGTAACAGGGGTAAGCGTACGGTAAATTATCAGTACAGCGAATGAAGGACATGGCGGCTGGAACTACATGCTTTTGAGGAAGAGAGATGGAGAAGGACAGTAACTGGAGACCTTAAAGACACTTGATGGCCATGTTATGGTAGTAGCACTGGAGTCCTCGAGAGAAAATGCTGTGAATCTGTTTCATTCAGGGATATTTATATTTTCTATGAAAAAAAACGTGTTTATAGATGTAATAGAAATTCAAGCATTTGAACTGCTGCTTTTCACAAGGAGACAGAGCAGAACACCACCTCCCATACTGCTTGTTGTGATTGGGTCAGCAGAGGAATCATTCTGGGGAAGCTTGTCAGCTTGGGTGCTATCTAATATACCTCTGTTTAATCAAGCATATTTGCTGGCTTGCACTAAGATACACTGTAATGAGGTATTTCTTTCATACACTAGTTTTGCATTAGAAACTCAGGGGTCAACTAAGTTTACTGTAGTCTCAGACATGCAGTTGTTTTTTTGAGCTGAGGTAAGGAAAAGAAACAATTCCAGGTCAGCAGATGTCCAAGCACACTCACTGGGACAAAAAAAAAAACAACAAATCCACGCTCAGACTTTTGACTACAGCACTCCTTTCTGAATCCACACACTTAATGCTTGACTGTAATATGTTTTGATATGAGCCAAATGAAACAATTGTTTATTTCTCCCCATACATTTCTTTTTTTGTTTTTTTAAAAATCAGTTTCCGTTGTATTCTAGTGATTAGTTGTAAATATTTGATTAAGAATGACTTGGAAAAGGTTGATCAGTCGGTAGCAAAACATTTATTTAATTTGAGCTTTTTTATTTTACATTTAACTGCATCGTCTTGCCATATGTCACAAATTGGTACCTTTTTTGCCTAGTACAAGTAACCAAAAGTACTTGCTGCAAAATATTGTGATTTCTCATATTGGGAAGACCGTTTATTGTCCTGTGTTACCTATTTTCAGTATTAAATTCTTTTTCAGAGTTTGCCAGTCACATGGTTTAATTTTGTTTATGGGGAGGTTTCTAAATAGTTGCTTTATGACATTTTGCTTAATGTTTTTCGTACTACACCTTTAATAAACAGATTTCACAGGAAAACTATTAATACAACGTGGTTGTGGAGTGCAATGAAATGAGTTATTCCTCCTATTAATAAAGACATAATTTCAAGGTGTTCTGTGTGTGGGACTTGATATATTGCAATGACATCATGAATTTGATTCACCAGGTAATGATTTGAAATGTGTCAAAAATCATTTTGTTGCAGAGGGCTGTATCTGTTTGGCTTGTAATTTGTCTTTTAGGCTGTAGACACAAATTGATTAGTGATGACTCCAATTTAAAGCCACACTTTACTGAAAGAAATCACATGTTGAGTGATTCTTGAAAAAACACAGTTTTTAGGCTACTTGGTAATGACTTGTCTAAATGTCAAATATGTCAAATTTTGAAGAGCTGTAACAAATCATTCGAAAGGGCTACAGCTTTGCAAATATAAACCAGAAAGTAGTTTTGGTATGGGCATAACATGGCATCTTCAGACTCCCCAAACGACCAGTCTCTAAATCTTTGTGATATATCAAGAAACTGAGCCTGCTGTGCATCAAATCATGTGAAAAGTTATTTGTTAACATATCTTCAGTGATCATTAAAAATATTTACTTTTATATAGATTTTTTTTATATACGTAAAACTTCGATATATCCCGAGATATATATAATATTACACATGTATCCGTGCTTTTATTGTGAAGACGGCTTCTATGTGACGTCACGAATTTGATTTAGGTAGCTTGTCGCAGTTTCGACGCAGGTAGTTGTCACAGCAACTTAAACATACTATATAATAATAATATTATATAATCAACTATTAATAGTATATAGTCTCGGAATTTCGTTGGTTGAATTATTCTACCAAACACATGTAGTCTTATTTATTTTTGTTTTATTCCATTAACGAAAATACCAGCACTAACTTACACGTATATTTACTTCGACGCAGCTATCAGCCATTGAGCTAACATGTGAGTAGTAATGTCTATAGTGTTGACAGGTACGTTTCATACCAAGAAGATAACAAGTCTTCATTAGTCTTAATGTACTATCCCTGTTATTTCTCCTTCAGGTTTTTGGAATAGAGGTCAAAGTAGACGCTGAAGTTAGCATGTCCTGACAGCCTTTTTGAGCACCACAAGTAATCATCAGCAGAACTGGACACAGTAGACTGAGGACAACATGTCTCCGTGTCAGAGGTTACTTTCCTTTGTGAAGCACAGAAGCTTGTGGACGCATGTTCACAGAAATGTCACCACATGGTCTCCTGTTGGAGCTGCTTTCAATGCCAGACCTACCAGGAGACTAGACATGTTCGAGAAAAGCGTGGTTTGTATTTATGTTAGCTATATGTGTCTGTTTACTCACTCACTCACTCACTCAACGCTGAAGCATGAATTCACACAGAGCTCATTGAAACAACACATAACATGAAGACTGCATTACTAACAATTACATAACAAACATGACACCTCCAGTCTCTCTGACCTGTGTTTGCAGGGTTTGTTCGGGGTGCCAGAGCTGAGCTGTCCTGCAGGCTTCCAGGCTGCCACAAAGACAGCTCTCAAAGACACTGAGCTCCTGGTCCAGAAAACTTGTTCTTGTCTTCCAGGGGCCGAGACTGTGGAGTCTTTTGACCAGCTGTCAGATGGTTTGTGTAGGGTGGCTGATCTTGTGAGTTCAAGGTCGAAAATCTCTTAAAACTGTACATTGCAACTGAGTAAAGATGTAGTTTGACAACTCATTGAATAGATATTGCATGCCTGACAAAAGAAATCTACAAATCAGTCAATATCAGTGTTTATCATAATAAAATGTCATTCCATTAAAACCAATGTGTTGTGTTTCAACACATTTCTCAAATCTAAGACATCAAATTGTACTTGTGAATGTTGCCTCACAATGCATAAATGTTATATTGACATACAACTCTGTTGTACTAATACTGAAGAAAATTATATTTTTACATATATTGTTATTGAATGTTTTGCCCAGCCCTAGTTGCCAGTAATGTTGTGAACGTTTATAGGACACAGCAGTTCAACTTGATGACATGTTTACACTGGAAGAATATGTCAACTTTTTATTGGGAGAAACATTGTATTATTCAGGAAAGTTCAACTCATGTGAATACTGGTGGCATGATGATGCTGTACTATGCCGGTGATAAACAGTGTATGGTCACATTCTCCATAACAGATTAATGGTTAAGGTCATGGAATGCAGTGAAAGGCTATGGTTTCCTGTGGCTTGCACCATACAATATGTTCTCTCTTTAATGCCTCAAGCAATAAGGTGTTACAATGAACACGTAAAGTGTACATTCTTGGACTTTTTTGAGTTTGTGTATGTATGATCTTATATTTGCCTTTTTACATTTAACTTGTAGCGTACAATAAGGAAGGTGTAAGCACTGACATTTTCGTTCTTATGGATGAAATAAAGTTAACTCTTTAATATACTCTCGGGAATTGTATTCTGTTCTATCCCTCAGAGATAAGCAATGTGGATAAGTCCAGCTTGCTCTTTCACCTGGCGACCTTGTATGTATTTAATTTAGTACTGAGTGACATGTAATTACTCTCCACTCTCCAGGCAGACTTTGTTAAAGTAGCTCATCCAGACCCAGCGTTCCGCGAGGCTGCGGAGAAAACCTGTGTAGACATCGGCACAGTTGTTGAGAAGTAAGATGCTGATCTTTACCTATAGGTGCACAAAGCTGAGAAAAAATAAAAAAATAGAAAAAAAACATGGATTTTAATTCATGCTTTAGCCGAGACAGATGTTAAAAAATAATCACTTTATGGCTGTATGTTTCAGGTTGAACACTAATGTTGAGTTATGCAGAAGTCTGAAGGTTTTGCTGGATGATCCAGACATAGTGGCTCAGCTGGACCCTGACACAAGGTAATTCTGCCATGATCTGGTTAAGACCACTGTTTATCTTTTCACAACTGTGATGTGTTATAGTGATGGATGATTCAATTTTCCTCGATTATGTTGTTGTTGCTTTTCCAGACGAGTAGCAGAGTTGTTTATGTTCGACTTTGAAATCAGTGGAATTCATCTAGATGACAAACTGGTGAGTTACTCATAACATTTCACAATTGCCTTTAAAATAAAACATGTAAAAACATTTGCTTTTTTCTTTCTATGTGAACAACAAACTCCAAAGAATGAATTCACTGAACACACTGTTCTTTTCCCTGCAGAGGAAAAAAGCAGTTGCCCTTCATGTGAAGCTGTTGGACCTAAGCAATGAGTTTTTGGTTGGCTCTCACATGCCCAACAGGATTGCAAGGTCTGTGATTCCTGAACATCTACATCTACACTTTGCAAATGAAGGAAGCTTCATCCAAGTTGCAGGACTGCATGCAGACACCCCAGATGACCTGGTATGTACAATACTACTGATGGATGGCAATAGAGAGATAGAAGGCAGGTTTTATTAGTCCACATTTGTAAATAAGTTTCAACACAATTAATCTGATATAAACAAAAAAGAGGACAAGAATAAATCAGGCCAACACCAAGCAGTTGAGGTGATCATATTGCTTGATGTGTGGATGGTCATGGGAATGTTTTCTCACATTTGTTCAGCAGATGGCGCCTTAGTCATTGCAGACTCAGATTAAGCTAAATGTTAAGGTTTTTTTTTGTTTGTTTTTTTGTCTATTGTTAACTCTTGGTCAGCAGTGAGTGTTGAATTTTTAAAATCAGTCAAACATTTGTACATTTGTATTCCAATATTTCTCTGACTTTCTGAAATGTGTGTTCCACAGTTATATGAACTGAGGTTTGGCTTATTTTAACAGATTTTTTATGATCTGAATATCATTATGGTAATGAGATTAATAGTTGGCTGAGTGCACAATTCAGAAAAAAAAATGAGATTCGACTGTGATTTGACAATGTGCAACAATAGGCACATTGTGTGATTAACAAATGATGACATTTGACAAAGCAGGTATGGATTAAGTAATAACAATTCAATACACTGTTGCTCGTTTAAAGATCTGCTCTGTAAACTCATGTCTTTTTTGTCATGTCTTACTTTCACATGTAGGTGCGAGAGATTGCCTACAGGATTTACCTTTATCCCAACGCAGATCTGCTGAAGTGTCTGGAAGAGCTGCTGAAGTGCAGATACAAAATGGCCAAACTAGTGGGCTACGAGTCCTTCGCACATAGAGCCTTAAAGGGAACAATGGCCAAAACACCAGGTCCATGATTCTCTTTACTTCAGCAGCATTAGTTGTCATTTGTCAGTGCTATAATGTACTAGTGTTTGACTTGAATATGAACATATTTGATGTATAATGTATAATGTGTAATGTGTAATAATTTTAAAATGCGGGGGTTACTGTGTGACTCTGGTTTTATAGGTTCTGTTTGAGTTACAGGAATGTTTTTTCTTTGTCACTCGGTGTCTGCCTTTGGCAAATAATGTCAGGTAGATTTACATGTTGCATCTCTATGTTTATTACCCTTTACAGAGACGGTGATGAGCTTTCTTCAGATGTTAACAGACAAGCTGTCTGACAGGTACTACTGTCTTCTCTTTTAAGTTTTTGTCAACAAAAAAGTTTAAGTTCAGTTTTGGTAAATTACAGAGTCATCTTAATGTGATACAGTTAGCTATGTGTCAGTGGGCCTATCCACATACAATGATGTCCAAGAGTGTGTTTTATTGCATGTATGCATGTATTATTCTGTACATATTCTATGCGTATTCTGCTTACTTGGGATTCCTCAAACACTTAAAAAATGTGCGTGTCAGGTGGCCCTGAGTCACCCGCAGGTGTGTAAGTGAGTCTTTTAGCCTGGCAGCCTGTCCAGGGTGTTCCCCTGCCTTCAGCAAAATGCGTGTAGGGAAAGGCTCTGGCCCCTGACACCCTGAGTAGAGATAACAGGGCAAAGGCTGGAATTATGCCTCCAGTCAACTGACTTGTTGTGATGTTTTTCTTTTTATCACGCAGAACAGCACAAGACTTCAAGATGATGAGCGACATGAAGAAGAAACTCAACCCTCGTAATTCTGTGAGTGATTTCTCTTCACAACACGTAAAAAGCATATTGTCCTCGTGTTTTACATCATAATGTAATCTGATACTTAAATGTATTACACAGTTCCCACAGTCAACATATTTATTGTTTATGGATTCATTTTATCTATTTAAATGAGTTTGATATCGCACGTATATAAAAACAAATCCTGGTTTTATCTTACAGGAGCTCATGCCCTGGGATCATCCGTTTCTCAGTGGTGTCTTGCGTGCAGAAAGGTGGGTATAAGGCATGTCGATGAGTGTCTTTTTTTTTTTATTCCAGCACAGTGCAAATTATTATTGCACCCAAGCTCGTCCTCGGGTGACAGATGTTACAAAAGGTGTTAAGGTAGAGGCATGGGAATTGTCGAAGTGTTCTCTCGTGTTACATTTCTGATTCAGGACAACACTGTGATATAATCATCATCTCCTGTTTAACTCTGTGGTATTGTTCGCATTATTTGCACATTTTATATTGAGCCTTGCCCTGTGGTGTCTTTTATTGAAAGCATTGATAGTGAGGTAAAATGTTCCTGACCTATTTAACTGCTGCTTCTGATATGTGACTACATGACCACTACAAAACTGTTGTTCCTTGACAATGGAACAACTAATTGTTATATTTTTCTTGCTATGATGTTCCTCCTTCCTCGTTGACCCCAGACGGCACCATAAGACTTGATTTTAAACTGGACAATCTAAAAAAATGACTGCGTCTGCAACTATTTCTCATGAAGCGTCAGACATTTTAAGTAACTCTTTATTGCAGATGTCTTAGATCCCTCATTCTATGCGCATATAGTTGTGTGCTGTACCGTGTGCTGGCGATTTTTCTTGTTGCATCTGAGGAAGAGTAGATCTTGTCCTCCACTCTCTCTCACTCGCTGCCACTCCTTTCTCTTGCAGAGGAAAACTCTAGTCTTCTGTTTTGTGGTTTGGGCTCTGCTAGTTGGGAGGAGATCAGAAAAGAAATTAAAAATACAGTCTGATTTGTTTTTCTCCATGCACACACACAAACACACACACAGGCAGGGTTAGGTTCTACCTTATTATGACCATGCTTTGGGTCCCCATTAACACTCTTGGTCCTAAGAAAGTTAATATTAACACCAGAAAAGTTCCTAAAAGGGAATGAAAATAATTACAAAAATAATATATAATATAATAAATAATAACACACTAAAAAGTTTGTCTAACATACACTGCAGTCTTCTACTTTTTATTTCAGTGACTCACTCAAAATGTTTTCTCCTAATCTAATCTCTGTTTTTCCATCAGCAACCATTTAAGTTGGAGAGTGTTCAAACCATATTGAAATGAGTTGAGTGTGTGTGTCTGTGTGTGGTAAATTAGCTGGTAGTAGTGGTCTGTTATTCATCACTGATAACGCAGGAGATATGGTGCTAAACAGCCATTTTGGTCTGGTGGTCTTGCCTCAGAGCAGCATGAAAGCGTGTGTGGCCCCAGAACATTGTGTCTTTGTCAAGATCATATACTGTATGTGTAGTGATCATGTGTAGTCTTTTTTTTTTTCTCTTAATTTTAAAAGTAATTGTTTGGAGATTGGATCACAAACAAGAAGGACCTTTTAGAACATACTGTATGTGTGGTTGTATTTAGAATTTAAAATAAAATCTCTGTGAACTTGAAGATGGCAAATAACATTGTGTCAATTAAAGAGATTTTTTTTCCCAAATATATGTATATTTAAAATAATTAATAATAATTATAATTTAATTTTAATATAAATAATCATAAAAGCCTAATCGCATCACGTTCCACTCACTCGAATATTAAAAACTGCAGCTTCTTTGAGGATTGTAATTTGGTTTATGTTTTATATCTTGTCAGATACAATATTGAGCCGAGTCTATACAGTCCCTACTTGTCTCTTGGAGCTTGTATGGAGGGTTTAAACCACCTCTTCTCTCACCTCTACGGCGTCTCCCTCATGTCTGAACATTCCAGTGCTGGTGAGGTGTGGAGCGAGGATGTCCGCAAATTGGTAAATACTGCAAACAGTAATAATTCTTCATGCCACTAAGATTTCAGCACCTCTTTCTAATGTTTGTCATGGTATAAAGTCTGTTTATGTTTATTGTTGTGTGTGTGTGTCTAGGCTGTGGTACATGAGAAAGAGGGATTACTGGGATATATCTACTGTGACTTTTTCCAGCGGTCAGAAAAACCTCATCAGGTTTGTACACACTCATCTACACGAGTTCATATCACATGATCATAGTTTTTCTCAATCAATCTACACTCTTGTCTTATTACCACTTTGGACAGAAATTAAGATTAATCAAGCGAATGGGATTTTTTTTTGACAAATTACAACAAAATCAAAACAAAAGGGGGAAAAGAGTGTAACAAAACTGTATATACACATTCATATATTAAAGTATAAATGTATTGTTGGCTACTTGAAATTAATATAGGGGGGTATTTAGAGGTCACTTAAAAAATAATTTAATGTTTACATTTTTGTGTTGACTTGTTGCTATAAAACATGCTGCTCAGTCATATTTTAAAGTAAAAATTAGCTGAAAGAGAAAAGTAAATTAATAAAAGTAATTTCTGTAAATCTCCATCTCCCTGTCTCCTCACACTCCCAGGACTGTCACTTCACCATCCGTGGAGGCCGTTGGTGCCGTAAAACTGGTCAGTACCAGCTGCCAGTTGTGGTACTGATGCTGAGTTTGCCCCATCCCACCAAGAGCGCCCCCACCCTGCTCACTCCAGGCATGATGGAGAACCTTTTCCATGAAATGGGGCACGCCATGCACTCCATGCTGGGACGCACTCGCTACCAGCACGTCACAGGTGAGGTGTGAGCACACATGGCACTTTCTGTGTGCATCGGCTGCACGTCCGCAGCATTTTGTTTCACACTCTCGCACTGCATATTGCTCGTCTCCCCACACCACAAATATGATTATGACTTTACTTCATGACTTATAACTGACGTAAAATGTCAGATGAATTATTTTTTTATCCAGACGGGGAGAAAGAGGCAGAGAATCTGCACAGGTGCTAAAATACTTTAAAAGATATAATATTTATGTTTTTTGTGTATTCAAGTTCAGCCTAGACACTACAACTACTGGGAGAGATGTCAGTTTTATGTCATCATGCTGGTTGAATATCAATATCATTATCAACAGATCTTTTCTCTGTCTTTTTTTTGCTGGGAACCGTGCCTCACCTCTCACGTCTCCCGCATGCACAGTGAACAATCTAGTCTGTTAACCGAAATTTAATACAAGATGGAAAGCAGCAGTGACGCACAAGTGACGTGTCCGGTGTGAAGCAGGCCAAAGTCTTTTTTAAGAGCGACACAGGCAGGAAGCAAATCTGCAGCCACTGGAGGAGTGTTGCCTCAGCACGCCGATGAATATACATATTTTGACTTGCATCATTATCTAGATTAAATTTTAGCAAAAGTTAGAAACAATAACAATATAACATGGCAAACGCAATGTTGAAAGTGAAAAAAATCCCTCCATGCCTTTTATCAGATGTGCTTTTTTTCACCCATAACTCAGCATCCCACCAAGTTTAAAGAAAGCTTGTTTTGGTGGTTTATTTGTTATCCTCCTAACAGTCAAACAAACAAACATTTTCATCTGGAGGTGGTTCTTTTTCTCAGAGAACCAGGGTTCGGAAAGTAACCTAAATTGCTCTCCATAGAAATCATTGTCAAATCGTTAACTAGTTGCTTAAACCTCATCACAGTAACTCAATGCCTTAGTGTTTGGCCTGGATTTGCAGCACGAAAGAAAAAGCCCACTGGAGTTGTGTTTCAGGTCAGCAGACGGTTCAGTCGGTGATACTTTCTGACCTGATTTTGTCATTGTGTTTTGTACTGTTGCGCTGTCTTCATGAAAATACTCTTTTTGTTAATGCCAAGGTGCAGAGTGGCCGATGAATCTACCATCAACCCACGCAGGAAGATTAAACTAAGCGATACCTTCCCGTATTTTCTTTCTTGAAATCTCTCCTCTAGGAACCAGATGTGCAACTGACTTTGCTGAAGTCCCCTCCATCCTCATGGAGTACTTTGCAACTGACTATCGAGTCATCAGTCAGTTTGCACGCCATTATGAAACTGGACAGGTAAAACATAAATAAACAAAATAAATGTTTAATGTAGTGATAGATATACAGTTAGGCCCATAAATATTTGGACATCGACACAGTTCTCTTTATTTTGGCTCTATACACCACTACAATGGATATGAAATGAAACGAACAAGATGTGCTTTTACTGCACACTTTCAGCTTTAATTTGAGAGTATTTACATCCAAATCAAGTGAACGGTGTAGGAATTACAACACTTTCTATATGTGCCTCCCACTTTTAAGGGGACCAAAAGTAATTGGACAATTGACTGAAAAGCTATTTCATGGACAATTGTGGGCTAGTCCTTCATTATTTCATCTTCAATGACACAGGTAAAAGTTCTGGAGTTGATTCCAGGAATATTCCATTTTGAATATGTTGCTGTTAACTTTCTATATGAGATCCAAGGAGCAGTCACTGTCAGTGAAGCAAGCCATCATTAGGCTGAAAAATCAAAACAAACCCATCAGAGAAATAGCAAAAACATTAGGTGTGGCCAAATCAACTGTTTGGAACATTCTTAAAAAGAAAGAATGCACCAGTGAGCTCAGCAACACCAAAGGACCTAGAAGACCACAGAAAACCACTGTGGTGGACGACAGAAGAATTATTTCCCTGGTGAAGAAAAACCCCTTCACAACAGTTGGCCAGATCAAAAACACTCTCCAGGAGGTAGGTGTTTGTGTTTCAAAGTCAACAATCAAAAGAAGACTTCACCAGAGTGAATACAGAGGGTTCACCACAAGATGCAAACCATTGGTGAGCCTCAAAAACAGGAAGACGAGATTAGAATTTGCCAAACAACACCTAAAAAAGCTGTTATAATTCTGGAAGAACATCCTCTGGACAGATGAGACCAAGATCAACTTGTACCACAGTGATGGGAAGAGAAGAGTGTGGAGAAGGAAAGGAACTGCTCATGATCCACAACATACCACCTCATCAGTGAAGCATGGTGGTGGTAGTGTCATGGTGTGGGCATGTATGGCTGCCAATGGAACTGGTTCCCTTGTGTTTATTGATGATGTAACTGCTGACAAATGCAGCAGGATGAATTCTGAAGTGTTTCCAACAATATTATCTGCTCATATTCAGCCAAATGCTTCAGAACTCATTGGACAGCGCTTCACAGTGCAGATGGACAATGACCCAAAGCAAACTGCAAAAGCAACCAAAGAGTTTTTTAAGGCAAATATGGAATGTTATCAGTCAATCACCTGACCTGAATCTGTTTGAGCATGCATTTCACTTGCTGGAGACCAAACTGAAGGGAAAATACCCCAAGAACAAGCAGGAACTGAAGAGCGTGTCAGTAGAGGCCTCACAGAGCATCACCAGGGATGAAACCCAGTGTCTGGTGATGTCTATGTCTTCCAGACTTCAGGCTGGAATTGACTGCAAAGGATTTGTAACCAAGTATTAAACAATGAAAGTTTGATTTATGATTGTTTAGTTTGTCCAATTACTTTTGGTCCCCTAAAAAGTGGGAGGCACATATAGAAAGTGTTGTAATTCCTACACCGTTAACTTGATTTGGATGTAAATCCCCTCAACTTAAAGCTGAAAGTGTACCGTTGGAGCACATCTTGTTCGTTTCATTTCAAATCCATTGTAGTGGTGCATAGAGCCAAAATAAAAAGAACTGTGCCAATGTCCAAATATTTATGGGCCTAACTGTAGACTGGCATTACTTGGTGACTGAAAAAATCCTTTTTCCAGTACATAACTGTAGTAAATATAAATTATAATAATATAATATATAAATTCCCACATTTTGTGTTGTATGATTGTATGACACAATGGCTCATATTACACCAACCTTCTGTGATGGAAGGCACCAGAGCTGAATAGGAAACATAAATGGGACTAAAATTATTTAAAATGAAAAAGTCAAATTTTACTGACATTATTGTGTCTGTTCCATAGCCGTTGCCTGAGAGTATGGTGTCTCGACTGTGTGAGTCAAAGAAGGTGTGTGGAGCCGCAGACATCCAGCTGCAGGTACAATCAATGACTCGTCCCCCACGCTCTTAATGTCTTTATATATTGCAAATACTGGTGAGTACAAATATACAAATGAGAAACAGAAGCACTGTCTTTGACCTACAGCTTCACTGTAGGTCATGACAAAGTCGTGACAGAAAAAAGAAGATACAGTGTTTTGATAATTAACATTCCATGGCCTCCGTTTTTTTCAGGATGGAGGACGCAGAAATGTTACTTAATTTGAATATTTTACAACAGTTATACAACCCTTTTCCTGTTTTATGGTTTATGACATGGATTTCATCCAGTTAAATCTTCAAACCATGTTACATTTCTGTGGTTGTATGCTCCTGGTTTATTTGTCTTTAAGCCATTTTGAGAGACTGAGATTAAACCATGTTTTCTAGATTTTTCTGCTTGTTATTGATGATAAAGCAGTTACTTGTTAGCATTACTTGTTCAATTTCTATCACGTTTATATTCTTGTTTGTTGTTTCTTTGGTTACGCATGAAGTTTATGGGCAGGACTGACTCCAATTATTCTTCCTGTACAGATATTCTATGCCGTCTTGGACCAGATCTATCATGGCAAACCTCAAAACCACTCCACCACAGAAATCCTGAAAGAGATGCAGCAGAAATTCTACGGCTTGCCCTATACACCTAACACGGTACTTCCCTGTCTGTCTTTGTATTATTATTATTATATATATTACAGTTGTACCAGCTAGCATTTATAATATAGTCTAAATGCAAAGGAATACTTTCAATGAGCCTTGCCTAGGGGGATTACTTTAGACTCCTTCTCTCAGTTCTTTAATGAAAAGCTATATTTCCCCCACTCTTGCAGCTGTGGATGAGGGGATTTGGCATGGAAGGAGAATGGAATCAAAAATGTGGTATATTTTAGCCAGGAATGGCCTTTATAGAGCATTTACTCTGGGCTATAATTATGGGTTTGCCATCAGAAATAGAGATTTCAGATCTGCTGCACATTCCCAAAGTCTTCTGTGTCCCGGCCACCTTTTCTCCTCCCACACTCCTGCTTTGTGCCCTGCTTTGTACCTCCCTCTCCAGCAACTGTGGTTTATGTTCTACAGTTTCCCACTGTCAAAGCTATTACGCTTCACCCTTTTTAAACTACACTGAAAGCTCCAACAGACTCTTCACCTCTGTGTGCTCAGCTAACCACAGCGTGATATTTTTCCTCACTGGAGCTGAGGACGATTGCAGTGCTTGAGTATCAGGAATTTAATTATCATTTGATCACAGCAAGTGAAAGCAGATTTGTTTACATCTGTCAGTGGCAGACTCTACTTAAACTTGTCCCCCTTTTAAATTTACTCTCTTTCTCTCCATGTCATCATGGAAGAACAGCACAGGAAAAGTTTCCACAGAGAATTTTGAGTGGCTAATAGGTTACAAAGAGCCACAGATTATAAACACAAGCGTGACACTGATGTGTATAGTTTATAGAGCAGGGCTATCAGGTCGCACTGTCCACTGAGAGTGAGGATCAGCTGTGAGTAACACAAACCACATGCTCACCCTTGAGTTGAAGATAATATTTGGAAATAAATGGCAGAATGCAACATGTTCTGTTGGCTGTGTTGACATTTCTCCAATCTGCAATTCTCAGCTCAAATTTTTCACGACCAAGAGCTCGTTCCTCTTGTGTTTTGTTTAGTTCACATCTCGGCTCACATTGTTTCACAGTCTGTGCAGTTGCACCTTAGCACCACATACAAAAACACCACCAAAGTTGGGAAAGTACAAAAACTATCATTCATCTCATGTGCAAGTACAACAGAGTAAATCGCCTGCACTGACTGTGTGTCCTTTGTCTGTAAGGATCAAAAGGATATCTCACTGACATATGACGCACTTGCAGGCTCTTAAAAAAATGACTTGATGCATTGCTGAGGGAGTGGAAACAAAGATGAGGCTGGGAATCTAAAAAAAAAAAGAATAATGTTAGTGATAGCTCTTCAATAGCTATATATGTTTCGAAAATATCTGGAGTTTTTAACCACAGAAAAATATAGTGCGTCTTCAAATGACCAGTTAACCTTTAGAACAGGTCTTGTCAGTGTGTCGCATTTTTCATCCAATGTGAATTTGACTCTAAACAACTATAACAGACTTCAAATGTACAAAACCCAGTGACAGCGAATCAGTGCTGGTCTGGATTTAGCTGACAAAGCAGTCCTGTGGCTTTCTGAATTGTTACTCTTCTCAGGAATACTGTTTACTTTTATTTAAGTCACCACGGCCCAGAAGAGACCTGTCAAGTCAACACTCCAGAGCTTGAGCATATTTAACACTGAGTCTAACACTGATGTTAAGCTCACTACCATCATGGTGAGATCTGAGATTCTCACACGACTATCGGAGATTAAAGCTGTTATAGTCAATATATTTATATTGACAATAGATCAGATGGCTGCTCTTCCCTTTAATTTAATGGGACTTTTGGTATCACCATATCAAAATGTATTGTTTTGGCTCACATGTTAAGGTTGGGTGAAAAAAAGATAACAAACACCAGCATGCTGAACATTTCTAGCAAATGGACATTAATGCCAAATACTATAATAATCAAGTATTTGCAGTTTCTCACTTTATGTATGTGTATCACCAGTCATATCATCATCACCATATTGAGCAATATTTCATGCATGGTTTCCTCATATTTACAGTGAGTGTTGAATTGCAATTGCATTTACAATATCACACAAACAATTATCTGGATGTGTGAGGGGTGAAGATGAGAAACTATTTGCTTTCACCATTGCCATACTAACAGATTAATCAAAGTCTGAGTTTGTTGCCCCCAAGAAGCCAAACTAAATTAATTTAATTCACCTGCATGTGGTGTTTAGTCAGTCGATAACGGGTTATCAAATCTCAATATGGAAGAAAGTATCTGCAGTGTGTTTTTGGTGTTGTTAGTGTGGCAGCTGCTGTCTTCTCTAGCGAGATAAATGTTTGAGTGTTTGCCAGTTGAATTCCCCTAGAGTCCTCACTCACAAAGAACATAAAAGAGCTCATCTTTATAGATATCGAGGGGGCGGGCAGCCCACCTCAGGCAACAACAGGAAAGAAGAAAGCAAAGGAATGAAGAAAGGGGCTTTCTTCCATTTAGGAATTTCCACTTGTAGGAGCTGGCATGTTTTAATGTAATGGTTTGTTGGGGGAAATATGAAAGATTAAAGGAGTGTTTTACATATTTATGAGCAGACATTTATCATTTTCTTTTTAACTAATAATTATCACTTTGTGTCAAAAACTGAAAGAAGGTTGATTTTTTTTCAACCATGCGAGTTGTCACACAACCAGTTTTACAAACACATAAATTTAAGCCTGCTAAGGGTACAAATGTCCTCCCTCTGCCATGCCTGAGCGTCACCACATACGGTTTCCATTAAAACCATTACATGTTGCGTTATGTCAAAACTAATTCACAGTGACAAGTTAATTGCATGCTCTCTTTGTGCAATTGATTTATTTGGAAGTCAGAATTCTCTCATCACTTCTTGCCCTGTCCCATGATCAAGTCTGCTGCATTAGTAGCTGTTGATGGGTGGATTATTTTAAAACCCTCTCTATTTTCACTCAAATCACTTCTTTTATTTCTGACATAGGCATGGCAGCTGAGATTCAGTCACCTGATTGGCTATGGGGCCAAGTATTACTCCTACCTCATGTCCCGGGCTGTGGCCTCTATGGTGTGGCGACAGTGCTTCGTTCAGGATCCTTTGAACAGGTGAGATTTAGGTCAAACGTTCAATAATAATCTTAAAAAAATAACATGCACATTTCTTAACGGTATTTTGTCGGTATGTTTGTATGTTTTTTCAGATGTCATATTCATGAAACAATGGTGACTGTGGAAATGTTTGACCCTGAATGCCAATAAAAAATAAATTACTAAAATAATAATAATAATAAGATGCAGGGAAGCGAAATGCATAACCTGCCTACTCACAAACCAAAATCTCAACTCAGAATCATTTATACTTTTAGGAAGATATTAAAAAATGTATCAGTTTGTAAGTTAACAGAACCTGAAATGAAAGTGCAGCGTCTTGCCAAGAGACGGAAAGACCTCAAACATCATCACAGACTCATGTTTATATTCATTCTCAGGGGTTTTTGTCATAAAATAATAACTTAAAACGGTAGAGTGTAACTTTTAAATATAAACAAATGTCTGTTCGTTTCAAATCATTATCAAATGAGTTTGCACAACACGCCACACGGCTATCTCTGCGTTTCCCAGTATTGCGGTGCTTAGATCTCATGTTGCCTGGAGACATTCTTACTCTGCACACAACGTGATTTGTTTGATGTCAAGACAGACAGAGGCAGCAGCAACATTCTGCTATTAAACCAAACAGTTTGGATTGTGACTGAAAGCAAAAAGAAGTTGTTTCATAAGTGAATTCTACTGCTCAAAAAAGTCCTTTCACGGGATAAACGCTTCTTGCATCCGCCCGCCCCTGAACTGCTTGCGTTTGGTCTGATCATATTTCTCGACAAGGCCTGTTTTCAGAGCAAGGACACAGCATACAATTAATCTTTTTAGTTCAGATTAAACAGGGGCTAAATAATAATGACAAAAACAAAAATCACCAAAACCTGTGTACTGCAGCTTTAAGATTATAAGTGTTGGGGATAAAAGAGCAACCTTTTGGCTCAGGTGTTATATGGGAATTGACTGAACCATCAACAGTTATCTAATGAAGTTGTTAATATAAACAGACAAGTAGTAGTGCATAAAACGGGCTCGTACATGCCCGCCACTAAATTAAATCTTCTTTTTTTTTCTTTTCAGTAAGGATTTCACCCTTATATTGTTATATTTATCACTATAAATAACCTGCCATGTTTGGATAGGATCATGTAGAGGGAAATAAAGACTGACTGAGAATCAACACAGACGTCTGTTTATTGGTTTCACAGTTTTTGTCACACAATTTACATCCACACATGAGACTTGATCGTATTTCAAGTCTCCACCACTAGTATCACCAAGGTTGTGAAGTTCACTGAGCTCCTGTACTCCTGAGGATTTCTGTGGTTCTTTTTCACTACTTTTACAATATTTTGTATTCATGGTGGAAGAAATGATGTAAAGGCTCAACATAAACCTGTTTTGCATTTCAAGATGCCTCCTAACAGTTTTCCTTCTCCAGATTCTGTTTAATCTCTCTTGGCTGACATTGAATGGGACATTACAGGGAAACTTGCTTCTTGGCCAGTGTCTGCTCTAGTTTACAGACACACCACCAGCACCATTATAAGCAGACCCTTCCTCATCAAGTGTTTGCCCCTGGACATAGCACAAAGACTTTGTTTTGAAAAACAAAACTTCTACTGAATCTCCTTTGACTCAGCCCCTACAGCACTCCGTCTCTACTTCTCTCCTTCTTTCCTTTTCTTTCTCTCTGTCTTCATGACTTTGCTTTCTCTCTGGAGATTGTTTTAGTTCCACCTGCAGTTGTCAGATCCCATGTCACTTGTCTGTTGTGAACAGGCAGCTTAGTAGACGTGCCCCTGGGCTCCAAGTGGTGGCAGAGGTGGAGGGGTTAGAGAGCACAAGGAGCTGACAAGGGATAATACAGGTGTCTGTAACCTTATCTCTCTGTCTCTCTTTCTCCCCTCTGTCTTTCTTTACCTTACTCTCTGTGTCTTTCATAGGGACATGGGAGAACGTTATCGACAGGAGATGCTGGCCCATGGAGGAGCCAAGGAGCCCATGCTCATGGTGGAAGGTAACTAAACATACCATGCATTTCACCAGATGTTGAAAGAATCACAAACTAATCACTGCAGTAGACCACACTGACCTCAGATACCAAAGATCTGACCCATTGTATTTGTTTTGAGCCGTACATACACGTTTGTCTCCTTCTTTTCTTGGTGTTTTACAGCTGTTGGCATGTACATTATAATGTTGCATTACTGCCTCCCCCTGGATTGAATCATCTATTTCAGTCTTGCAATCATGTCCTTAGTTCTACTCATTACACTTTGCATAGGATTCCCCTGAGTGTTTCCCACCTCCTGTAGCTCTTAAATCAACAGATAATGCTGACATGGTGTTGTTGGATCAAATCATCAATTAATTAGTTAAAGGTGCATTATGTAATAAATCTAAAGCAACTGGCCATACAATTCTCCCAATATGTCACAGAGACTCAGGAATAATGTTCATATAACAAACTGAACTCACCAACAGTACAGCCAAAATATTTACATTAAAAAAAAATATTTTGCAGACCACAAATCATGTTTATGTTTTAAATCATGTTTTGGCATGTGGTGCCACCTACTGCCATCTACCAATCATTGCAATCAGTAGAGTCTCAGCTGCCGAGCAACCACGGGTTGCCAGGTACGTCTGAGCTACAATGGAGGAGAAAACGAAACCGGTATTTTGAATATGAGTGTAGTAACTGTTTTTGGCCACATTCTTACATATGGCGTAACTAGCAAGTGCAATAGACAAAGGTCCTTAAAGCTACCTTTTTTCTTGAACCTCACTACGTCAGTCAGGTTGAAGTCGTTTCAGTTGTTACTGTTTTGGTTTAGCTCAGTCTGGGTTTGAGCCTCCACAGTTGCACATACCGTGTATTTAGTGGTTTAACACACCTCCCAATGTTTCTTATCTTTGTTTACTGGAGCTTTGTCAACTCAGACGATGGTAGGCTACTGGGATAAAAAGTTAGCTCCCTCTATGGCAGCCACTCAGTATCTATGCTGCTGTAGTCCAACCCATTTTCTGAGATAATTTATTTAATTTACTGAATGACATTGTCATGTTGCTTTTCTGTGCTCAGACAAAATTGAGAAGGGGGAAATACTGACCTGGTTGATTATAGGTTTGAGTGATCAACACTGCTGACTCAGCATAGCTGTGGTACATTCATCTGTGCATTAAACCACTTCACAAAACCACTCCACAAAATGTCTTGCCCAGCTTTGGTAGCTGGGTTTGGTTCGCAAATATTTTCTTCAGTTGTACATAGAACTCCAGCAAGTTAGTAATTTATTTTATAACAAATCCAGTTACATACTTCTACGTTCAACTCCCTAGGATACCATGATCTGAATGACTGAGAACTTTGACAGACATTTGCACAACTTTGGTTTTTGTTGATCTACCAGCTGGATTACCATAACAATTTTGACAGACATTTATGGCCTACTGTTTTTTGTTGTTTTTTATTTCTAGCTTTTTATCTACTACTAGATCTGGGCCATTTGTTTAACTCCAATGCCTTGGTTTATGACCAAATACCTGCAGAGCTAACCATATTCCCATCATATGGATTGTGCACTATTCATTAAATGAGAGTTCAAAATTAAACAAATTAAAGTTCAACTAGCTATGTGTCTTTAAGCTTGTATTCAGGTGTGTAGCCATCAAACCGTAGTAAATTAAATTCGTATTCTGCTGCGTTTTATTTTTATGTGGGTTTAGGAGGAAAAAAAATGTCCTCCTCCCATTGCCATCCTCCCTTCATTACTTCCTCCTCTCCTCCCCTGCTTAAGAAGTGGCTGTTGCATGTCTGGACAGGACAAAAGAGGAGAAGATGAGAGAGATTATTAATATCAGGTGACACTTGGGAGTGTACTGTAAATCTCCCCCTCAGGGTCACCTCCTCTCTTATCCATCAAATTGTCCCTCCAGCTCCAACCAGGGCTGCACCCAACCTCTGAAATTACAACCACCAACCAATCAGGTCATTACTAGAGCTCCTGTACAATTGACTGTTGTTGAACTTACAATATTTGCTTTTATGGCACCCTTTGAGTCAAAGCTGCACTAATTATACTCCAAGGGGCTTTGAGCAGAATAGTTAACAGGGTCATATTGATCTCTCCGGTGGTCTTTCACAACCATAAGTCATTGTATCAGCTCTAACACTGTAAAAACGTCTGCATCGGAAATAATGGCTAGTTGAAATTATTTTGTTTTATAACAGATCACAATAAAAGAGTCTTGAAATTGCTAGATGTTATTTCCAGTCTAGTGGTTTTGGCAGTGTCCTATAATACATTTTTATGATAATCATTAAAAAAGAAGAAGAAAAAAGATTCATATTAAAACCTATGACTGTCTGGATAAATGCTTAAACTGAAACAGAAACTCCCTACCTTTTCAAAGACGACTCATTCAGCTGCCTTTCTAGTATGATGTCCTCATAATTTACCATAATATCACAGACGCTGAAGTCAAGAGTCATAAAACCACATCAGTGCATATGCTGAAACATTTAGCTTTGCTCTGTTCTTCGCTGTGGGGTTGAGAGGTTCATAGTGACCATCTTGAATACCTATTAGGGAATGGAAAAGGATTTTGAAGCCAATAAGAAGGGCCCTTATTATATCCTGAGGAGTGTTTAGGCCACTAGAGACCAGAAGACAAGAGGAACTACTCTAAATCCATTACTAGGGGCAGGAATCACCAGAGACACCACAATACGATATTATCACAATAGGATATTATCACAATGTTGCGAAATGTAAGTAAAATAATTCCTAAAATCATACTGTATATTGCGATATTCTCACACAGCTCTAGTGAGAGTGACACTTGGCACCATCTTGTATATATGCTAAAAAAAAATCAACACTTGGTGCCTCAAAAGCTACCCCTACCAGTTACACATAACCCTTTCAAATAAAAGACCTGGTGAATGGAGGTGTGTAATGTTTCCCCTTTGGTAAGATGGTAGAGGGGGCACCAGGCCACACAGGGAACAGGAGCAGACCCAGCAAGGCTAATCAGAGGCCAGTCTTTATCTGCCCACTCCTGGATGTTTCCCAGGAAAGACGATGTTGAAATGTAAACCCGGGCATTAAATTCAGACCAGCAGCATCAGGACTGAGTGAGAGTGTGAGGGGAAAAGAGAGAAAAAGAGGGAAGTAAAAGGAGAGAGTGAAAGGTGAGCGACTGCCTGAACTGAACTCGGGGTTCTGCTACAGAGAGTGCTTTCATGGCTTGGACTGTTCCCATACCTCTGACCAGCGAGCACAGAAAATGGATCTACTTGGGCTTTGCAGCCAAGTCCCAGGACCCTGTTAATTCTTTGTCTGGAAGTAGCTTCTCTGAATAGCTCTTATGACTGCATGCATGGTTGCTAATAAACCCCGAGAGCATGGTGGTCCGTACAGTCCCACAGCACTTCTGTGACAATGATCTATAGTTCTGTCTGAATTAATGGAGGAGACTGGATAAACTTCACAGCAGAGGTGTAAAGCTGCAAAATACATCATTTATAGCTCTTACTTGAAAACAGGCATGACACGTGATGACTGTGACAGTGCTCCCACTGCTCCAAATAGTTTATCCTTGATTTACACACAGTAATTTGCTTTTGACAACCACAGAGCTGTGAAGAAAATAAGTAATTGTTGCTTTCAAACCTTTAAAGAAATACTTCCGAAATCAGAGGAACTGCGTCTGACAAACCTAATGAAATGGATAGTCTGACAGTTCCATCCACTTTGTGCAGTGACTGGTCATTGGTTGTGATTGGGCGTGACAGGTTTGACTCCTATCTCATGTTGTAGAAAATGGGATTTCCATGTCTTTATTTCAATATAAATCAGATGGATGTAAATTGTGTGATGATAATTACTGTGAAACCAATAAATAGAGACGCCTGTGTTCTCAGTCATCCAGGTCATAGTTCTCCAAGACCGATTTTGAAAAATGCCAAGAAGTAGGCTGAGAGGAGGAGGGAGGGAGAGTGCAGAGCAGTGAGGGGGTGTTGTCTGGTAGTGAAATCTTGCACTGAGTTGCAGCTGCTTTAAACTGGTGACACTACAACATTTCTTTCCCGATTTCACCCATTATTCACAGTTTGGCAGTGTCTCTTGTAGACATGGTTGCTCTTGTGATCTCTTGAAATCATGTAGTCTGTGATCCGTCATCAGTCATCGGATGTGTGATCCCCAGTCTTTCAGTCGTCATAAATAAATCTGCTGAAACCAGTCGGTTAATGTGTAATGCAAATCTTTTAAAAATCAGTAACAACTGTGAAATTTGTGTAGTGTGTCCCCAGCTTAAGGAGGTGCTGTTCACACCGCACTTCACATAGTGGAGAGAGAGTCTGGGACAACAGGAAGTTTGGGCTGATTAGACAAGAGAGTGATGAAAGATTGCAAAAAAACAGGACCAGTAAATAACATTACTGGATACCCATATACACTGGTTTTCACATGAAAAATTAGGTTTAGGGGTTTAGTTACACTTTAAGGGTGTGATTCTCAATTATGTACTCTAGCCCCAGCACATCCTTTCTAATTGTATTAACACAGCACAATGTGGTCATTCAGTCACTGAGCTTTCAATCTGTAAGACAAAAATGTTACAGAAACAGTTGGTCAATGTCAGGGTCTGTGTCTTTGCATTGACATCAATAGAGATCTGCACTTTCACTTTTATCCAGCCAGAGGAGTGAGAAGGCTACAATTTATTTGTGGTTAATCACATTAAATATAACACAGAGGTTCAGGCGGGTGAACCTTCTGACATCAATAGTTTTTTTAAGGGTTTATTGTCATTAAAGCTCCAGGTTTTACTTCTTTTGTTCCTTTTGTGAAGGCACTTACTCAACAGTGCAATGTTTGTCATCACTCTTGTCCTGCTTACGTTCTGGGCCCGTCTTAAGTGTGGTTTGTAGAGAAAACACTTCCTGAACTTCAAAGGTGTAATTACAGAGTCAGTGAGCTGATGGTTTGCCTCCAGGTTTAACAGAGGTAACAGCTTCTCTCACCTTGACATGTTTAGAATGGTTACGGGCAGCAGCGAAGGAAAATAGCTACTGAATCAGCCAGAACTGTCTTTTGAAATGTGTGATCGTATGTCTGACTTGAGGAGAGTGTGCAAATTAGTTTATGAACTTATAAGCATACAAGGGAAAACGTGAGGCAGGGGCTCAAGTTGCAGCAAGCTGCAGTTTGCTCTCATTTTAAATGTACAAATAGAAAATACTGCTTCTCCTTGTAAATTACTGTAGGCGTAATTGGTCTATAAAAGCAACCTATTAAATCATGAAAGAACAGAACCCAGCCAAGCCCATGGGAGTGGGATCAATAGTCTATATGGAACAACCAATGCCTGGGATTGGTTAAGGCACATTGGCTAACAATGCTAATTAGTGCTGTAATAGCAAGATGCATGTAAAAGTAGAAGTGCTTGCTGTAAATTCTTTCTGTGAGCCAAGAAAACAAGTTATGTCTTCTCTTAAGTTGGTGCGCTGCTGTGACAAATCCACTATTCATAAGCGTTTTACAAGTCTTCTTTGTTTTTGTTTTTTTAATCTACCAGTTTGTGCCTGTGTCTCATAAAGTAAAGAACATATATTTAGTGAAATTATGTGGGGACGTAGATTATGGCCCAAGGAAGAAATTCCTTGAGCGGCCTTAACAGAAGTTTACACTCTCTGAGTTCTTTCTCTAGTCATTTTGGGGTTATGAGACGGTTTACTCAACAGCAGCAACACTCTTTACAGGCGGTAACTCAGATGTCTGATGAATTCAGTGAGCAGTAGCTGCACAGACAGCAATTTGAAAGCATTTGGGCTGAATTCTTGTCCCCAGAGCTCTCATTACTAAAGCCTCAGAGCTGTTAGCCAGCCACATAGGTCTTCATTTGACTGATACCCATCGCCCACCACCCTGTGAGTAAATAAACAGTGTGTAAACAGAATTTATTATTTGCATGCTGTGTATATACTCGTGTAAGAAGTAAAAGAAAAAAAAAGAAGCAGAAAAGCCAACAACTCCAGTGAATCAGTATGTCAGTAAAAAAAATAAGATCTCCATTTCTCAATGAGAATCACTGTGTTCTGCTTCGAGAAAGTGCTTTTTCAGACAAGTAAAATGTCTGGTAAGTAGTGCTAAACAAGAAAGTGTGTGACTTTGATGTTCCCACATATGCTGGAAAAAGCTGGGAATATATGGAAGAGTAGTCGTTTGTTCGCACCTGTTGGACAATGTTCCTTGTCCAAAAAGTGCTCTTAAAGTAAACTTGAGAGTGAGACTAATCGGTTCAATTGCTCCAGCGAGGCTTTTCTGTGGTCTAAATGTGTCTGTGTCCATCTGCAAATCAAGGGTTTTTGTCTAAATGGATATTTAAAGCCGCAGTTTGTCTGAGGACACCTCTGTTGAAAGAGACCCACTGTTTCACTGAACACTTTTTCATTTCTTGTCTCCAACACCTGCAGTTTTAACTCTCATGGCCAAGTTGGCTAAAGCTGCGGGTCCTGAGATGACTGTAATGGTTAGAAGCCTTTTTTTTCCTCTCAATAGCTGTCAGTATCGTTATGAATGGAAACTGAAATTCCCAAATACAAGATGACTCACACGGCAAAGCCTTTGTCCTAAGGCTCTCTCAACAATGGACACAAAGCTCAGCCTATGTTTAGTTTGGCTCTGGGTTCTCCTCCTGCGCTGAGTAGCCAAGAGTAAATGTACAGTTCTGCTGTCAAGCGTTCACTGAGGCACTGCGTACACTATCTGCACTGATGAGGTGCTCCTGTAAACACAAGCAGCTGGACGACCCGTGTGAGTCTGTGGAGAATTACAGAGATCCACACGATCAGTCCTGTCTGTATTGTTGAGCTCAGTTTGAAAGGGTTAAAAAATGCAAAATAAAAAACTGCAGTGTTTGGTCAGTAAGTTTGATCAGCAGACACAGGCATGTGAACGTGAGTGTGAATCACATTCATAGTTAACCTAACACTAATCTCCACTGTCTTTGGACTGTGTGAGGAAGCTGGAGTAAATGGCAGTTGGTTGGGATTTAGATTTTTGGTTGTTTATTGGTCGTTTTTTAGTTCTCTAGATTCAAGCTGCAGATAATCCGCTGAAAACCACTCAGTGAGTTCAAGTGGAGGCAGACATTTCAGAGAGAACTTTTGACTTAAATGGGTTAACTGATCAGTTCTCATAAGAGGCTGCTGCAGAAAGTTGTTCAGATTTACAGTGTGTCCATGTCCCCTGCAGCTCTTTTTTTGTCTGACTCTGCCCCACCCCCTCGTGTGTATCTGTAAAAGCAGCTGCTGAGATCAGATACTCCTCCACACTTTTGTTATGACTTTGAGGTTATCTGTGCATTCCTCTCAGACTCTCCCGGCGAGCTGGTTTGAGAAAAGACTCCTCGCTGCTTATTGTCGATCCTCTCCTCATCTACCGCTGAGCATCGTGTGAGAGCCAGGTGCTGACACCACACTCACCTGGTGATGAGAAGACAGCGAGGGTGCTATTGTGTCCCTGACCAACATCTTTCATGATCACACTTCCCTTTCCACCTCTATCTCTCTCTGTGTGTGTCTCTCCCTCTCTCTGTCGTGTTATCTTTGCTTGTATAACACACTAACCTGTGGCGAGCAGACAGTGCTCCAGACATCAGATCCCCCGTGGATACACAGTCAGGAAATGATATCTATTAGAGAAAGTGCTGGTGACGCTGCAGACAGTATATGTAGAGTTCAGATTAGTGGCGGTGTCTGCTCGCACACTGTAATAAGTAAACAAGGGACATGTCCGAACGTGTGTCTGTACGCGAGCATCTGTTTCTTTGTTGTTTCTGTGCTGCATTCTCGTGTAATGAGCGGTGTCATGACACAAACCGCCCTGCAATCCTTCAAGCAGCTCTTTGACCTTCATGGAGGCTTTTCTGCCATTGAGCCTGACCTTTGAACAGAGTGGGGCGACTACAAAGAGGAATTTCCATGCACATGGACTCGCCATGTAATATGAAAAGTGTCACCCATACTGATGAACCCACAGAAAATGAGTTTTAATATTTAAATATCACAGTTTTTATTTTAGCGAAACTAATGATTCAAGGCACATTTTAATGAGTTGAGTTGAAGATGTTGGAGAGTATTAAAAACATGCCAGTTTACTTTATTTTTATACTACACAATGTGTTTAAGCTGCAAAGCCAGTGTGAGAAATATCCATTAATAATCGGAGGGTCCCATCTCCCATTTGTTGTGCAATACTGTTTCACCACCCCAGGTGCCACCCTGCAGTATTGGCTATCTTCCCTGTCGGATGTGGGCTTGTGGGCCTTTTCCACATCACCATTTGGAAAGCAATTAATTAAAACATTAAAAATACAAAATTACAAATAAAATAATTTACATTTTGTCTGGCTGTAAAGGATAAGAAACCATGCAAAGTGTATTATGTATGTAGATCATATAAAACTGAAATTACAAACATATTTAGACCCCCCTCAAATTTTGCATTTGAGGCTTTCAGGAGACCCCACTGTATTTCACACATTGTGCAAAACAAATAGCTAGTGATATAGTTGGCATCTCATCCCAGCATCTGTGGCAAATAATGTCAGCCTTTATTAATGCACATGTATTTTTAATGCACTTTAATTGAAACATTCATGTGCCATTTATTCAAGTCAAGTGCAACATGACTAGCATGAGGTTTTAGAAATAGCCTTATCACAAGATTCATAAAAAGCTGTTATTATAAGACCTTACAAATATTCTACTCTAGTAAAAGTACCACTATTGTGATTAAAATAATGTTAACTGGTCTAAAAATGTAGTAGTAGCTTGTTTAAAACGTTGAGTAAAAGTTACTTTTCTTTTCACAAGGTTGGTGTTATTTCTTGTGTTGTGCAAAAAGGACAAGGGGACACAAATCTCACATAAACTGTTTTTAATTAAAGGCAAACCTTTACAAATGAAAGTGCTGACAAAGTTGATTATGTAAACACACAATGTATCAGTCAAAATGAATCAAAAGGGTCACACATACTTTTAACTCACTCAGGGACTTTAATTAGCACCAATTCACCTGTCCTCATGTCCTCATCATTCACTGCCAAAGTTTTCAGATACTTGAATTTTTTTTTTTTTTTTTTTTTATAATAATAAAACAAATGTTGTCATGTTTTACTGTAACAGATGTGATTTAAAATGTAGTGAAGTACAGTACTTCCAAAATAACATAACAGACATCCTACTTAATTACAGTAACGTGAGTAACCTCTGGTTAACGGTTTCTCACAAGCAGTAATAATGTATTAATTGTGTTTATATATTTATTTATTTTACCATGGACTTATTTATCTTCCTAAGAATCTTATCAGTGGCTTATTAATAGTTGATTACAGTTTATTACTAGGACCTTAAAATAAAACATTTCCCATTTTGCATTATACTGACATTAGCAGTTAGCTCAGCACAGCCTGGTACAGCAGCTTGTAGACTCAGTCCTGTCAGGACTTTCTTTTTTTTTTTCTTTCTAAATTATATTTTCTCATAGAGCAGTTCACTGGGCAGGGTTTTGATGTGTAACTTGATTGCCTGACGTCAATATTATTTTCTGTGTGACACACTAATGCAGCTTGAGCTGTTAATAGCATTTCGGGATCCACTTTAAAGCAGTCATCAGATGCCACAGACGTAAACAGTGGTCACAGCAGAAACATCCTGCAGGGCTTTAATTAGGGCTATCATTTATGGCTGGGGATGATCACTTTCATGTGGATGCCGTGTTCCCAAGGATCCAGGGGCTTTGTGGTTGCAGTGTTAGGGACACTGCATGTTGGTATCATTTTATAGCCACAGGGCTGGGTGCAACTGGTGGGTAAGAGGAGATGATAATCCCCGTCTCTGCTGTTTGCATCTCAGGAAATTTCGCTTGTACCTGCTGAGCCTGTTTGAGGATAACAGCAATTCTAACACTTGAGCATGTTCTGGATTGCTGTCGGAAACTCTTCACGTCCCCATTCATGCATGCCTTTGCAGACTCCAATATTGTGCAACTCTTGTGTTTGTGCATGTGTGTTTGAGTGTGTGAGTGTTGGAGGTGACCCATGCAGGAAAAGCGGGGAGGGGGTTAGCGCCTATTTACATTGGCAGCCACACAAGGGGAAATGAACTGACTTCAAAGCGGTTGTGCAGCTGAATTGTAAAGCGAGTGAGGGAGTCCTCCATGCATGAGCTGGCAGACATGCTCTCAAAACACAGACAGACATTCCCAGGGCCTGCTCATGGCTGCGCGGACAAATCTGCGCTGTGGCTCTAGTCACAATCTGGTGTGAAGAGAGAGAGCATACTGTACGTGAGCCCGGTATCACCCTGGAAAGCTTCAGAAAACGTTAGAGATACGTTTTGTTTTTGTTAAAGATGTTGAAAACCCTCATTGTTTAGTTTGACGACATTCATCTGTTGATTCTTATCACCGTCTGAAGCCTGTTGAAGGCGTCCAGAAAGCTGGCTGTTCTTGAGTTTCTGTGCATGCTCTCGTTTTATTTTCAGTCAGTTAAAACCTGACATTTTAAAAACATTAAGTTCCAACTGTAAGAAATAAAAAGAAGAAATAAACAACCCACATTAACATTTTCATAGAGAACTTTTTTTTCCCCTTTTCCCAATATTGCATCCAGTGACTTTTGAACCAACTAGAATTTGATGAGACTTATTTTAGTTCAATTTTAAATTACTCTGGGATCAGAATGGCTATCGCATTGTAAAAGTCTCCCTATGAACCAATCAGATTGACTTCTGCTTGAACATATAAGAATTTTTCTTTCTTAATGAAATGATGGGAAAATATAAATTTTTTTCAACTGGGTTAACAAAATCGCATCAAAAATGTCATAATTTAGTATGTCGTCCAAAAAGTCATAGTTTAGTATATCGTCCAAAAAGTCATAGTTTAGTATGTCGTCCAAAAAGTCATAGTTTAATATGTCGTCCAAAAAGTCATAGTTTATGTTGTCCAAAATTGGAGAAAAATGTCATAGTTTAGTATGTCGTCCAAAAAGTTATAGTTTATGTTGTCCAAAATTGGAGAAAAATGTCATAGTTTAGTATGTCGTCCAAAAAGTCATAGTTTATGTTGTCCAAAATTGCAGGAAAATGTCATAGTTTAGTATGTCGTCCAAAAAGTCATAGTTTAGTATATCGTCCAAAAAGTCATAGTTTAGTATATCGTCCAAAAAGTCATAATTTAGTATGTCGTCCAAAAAGTCATAGTTTATGTTGTCCAAAATTGCAGGAAAATGTCATAGTTTAGTATGTCGTCCAAAAAGTCATAGTTTAGTATGTCGTCCAAAAAGTCATAGTTTAGTATGTCGTCCAAAAAGTCATAGTTCAGTATATGGTCCAAAACGTCATAATTTAGTATGTCATCCAAAACGTCATAGTTTAGTATGTCGTCCAAAAAGTCATAGTTTAGAATGTCGTCCAAAAAGTCATAGTTTAGTATGTCATCCTAAAAAATCATAGTTCAGTATATCGTCCAAAAAGTCATAGTTTAATGTCGTCCAAAAAGTCATAATTTAGTATATCGTCCAAAAAGTCATAGTTTAATATGTCGTCCAAAAAGTCATAATTTAGTATATCGTCCAAAAGTCATAGTTTAATATGTCGTCCAAAAAGTCATAATTTAGAATGTCGTCCAAAAAGTCATAGTTTATGTTGTCCAAAATTGCAGAAAATGTCATAGTTTAGTATGTCGTCCAAAAAGTCATAGTTTAGTATATTGTCCAAAAAGTCATAGTTTAGTATGTCGTTCAAAAAGTTATAGTTTAGTATGTCGACCAAAAAGTCATAGTTTAGTATGTCGTCCAAAAAGTCATAGTTTAGTATATCGTCCAAAAAGTCATAGTTTAGTATGTCGTCCAAAAAGTCATAGTTTAGTATATCGTCCAAAAAGTCATAGTTTAGTATGTCGTCCAAAAAGTCATAGTTTAGTATGTCGTCCAAAAAGTCATAGTTTAGTATGTCGTCCAAAAAGTCATAGTTTAGTATGTCGTCCAAAAAGTCATAGTTTAGTATGTCGTCCAAAAAGACATAGTTTAGTATGTCGTCCAAAAAGTCATAGTTTAGTATGTCGTCCAAAAAGTCATAGTTTAGTATATCGTCCAAAAAGTCATAGTTTAGTATGTCGTCCAAAAAGTCATAGTTTAGTATATCGTCCAAAAAGTCATAGTTTAGTATGTCGTCCAAAAAGTCATAGTTTCGTATGTCGTCCAAAAAGTCATAGTTTAGTATGTCGTCCAAAAAGTCATAGTTTAGTATGTCGTCCAAAAAGTCATAGTTTAGTATGTCGTCCAAAAAGTCATAGTTTAGTATGTCGTCCAAAAAGACATAGTTTAGTATGTCATCCAAAAAGTCATAGTTTAGTATGTCGTCCAAAAAGTCATAGTTTAGTATGTCATCCAAAAAGTCATAGTTTAGTATGTCGTCCAAAAAGTCATAGTTTAGTATGTCGTCCAAAAAGTCATAGTTTAGTATGTCATCCAAAAAGTCATAATTTAGTATGTCGTCCAAAAAGTCATAGTTTAGTATGTCGTCCAAAAAGTCATAGTTTGTTGTCCAAAATTGCAGAAAATGTCATAGTTTAGTATGTAGTCCAAAAAGTCATAGTTTAGTATGTCGTTCAAAAAGTCATAGTTTAGTATGTCGACCAAAAAGTCATAGTTTAGTATGTCGTCCAAAAAGTCATAGTTTAATGTCGTCCAAAAAGTCATAGTTTATGTTGTCCAAAATTGCAGAAAAATGTCATAGTTTAGTATGTCGTCCAAAAAGTCATAGTTTTGTATGTCGTCCAAAAAGACATAGTTTAGTATGTCATCCAAAAAGTCATAGTTTAGTATGTCGTCCAAAAAGTCATAGTTTAGTATGTCATCCAAAAAGTCATAGTTTAGTATGTCGTCCAAAAAGTCATAGTTTAGTATGTCGTCCAAAAAGTCATAGTTTCGTATGTCGTCCAAAAAGTCATAGTTTAGTATGTCGTCCAAAAAGTCAGTTTAGTATGTCGTCCAAAAAGTCATAGTTTAGTATATAGTCCAAAAAGTCATAATTTAGTATGTCGTCCAAAAAGTCATAGTTTAATATGTCGTCCAAAAAGTCATAGTTTATGTTGTCCACAATTGCAGAAAATGTCATAGTTTAGTATGTCGTCCAAAAAGTCATAGTTTAGTATGTCATCCAAAAAGTCATAGTTTAGTATGTCGTCCAAAAAGTCAAAGTTTAGTATGTCGTCCAAAAAGTCATAGTTTAGTATATAGTCCAAAAAGTCATAGTTTAGTATGTCGTCCAAAAAGTCATAATTTAGTATGTCGTCCAAAAAGTCATAGTTTAATATGTCGTCCAAAAAGTCATAGTTTAGTATGTCGTCCAAAAAGTCATAGTTTCGTATGTCGTCCAAAAAGTCATAGTTTAGTATGTCGTCCAAAAAGTCAAAGTTTAGTATGTCGTCCAAAAAGTCATAGTTTAGTATGTCGTCCAAAAAGTCATAATTTAGTATGTCGTCCAAAAGTCATAGTTTAATATGTCGTCCAAAAAGTCATAGTTTGTTGTCCAAAATTGCAGAAAAATGTCATAGTTTAGTATGTCGTCCAAAAAGTCATAGTTTCGTATGTCGTCCAAAAAGTCATAGTTTAGTATGTCGTCCAAAAAGTCATAGTTTCGTATGTCGTCCAAAAAGTCATAGTTTAGTATGTCGTCCAAAAAGTCAAAGTTTAGTATGTCGTCCAAAAAGTCATAGTTTAGTATGTCGTCCAAAAAGTCATAATTTAGTATGTCGTCCAAAAAGTCATAGTTTAATATGTCGTCCAAAAAGTCATAGTTTATGTTGTCCAAAATTGCAGAAAAATGTCATAGTTTAGTATGTCGTCCAAAAAGTCATAGTTTCGTATGTCGTCCAAAAAGTCATAATTTAGTATGTCGTCCAAAAAGTCATAGTTTCGTATGTCGTCCAAAAGTCATAGTTTAGTATGTCGTCCGAAAAGTCATAGTTTCGTATGTCATCCAAAATCGCACCTGAAATGTCAGTTTAGCCCTCTGCAGCTATTCTTCTGCATTGACTTCCATTCATTTGGACAGCCTAACCTTAATCATAACTAGTAAATGCTCAACTCTAATCATAACCGAACCACAATTTAAACGTATGCCCTAAACATAACCAGTTCCTCAGAAATGAAGTTCTGAATCATTAAATCCAGGTTTTGCTCTCCATGAGGACTAAATGGTCAGTGTTTATGCCAGAAAATGTTCTCAAGAGGTAAGAGATACACACATACACAGCTAAAGCTGCTGCTTTGTCTTTGTGTGACAGGGATGCTGCAGAGACGACCTTCCATCGAGGACTTTGTGGACGCACTGGTGTCTGAACTCAACCCAAACTTTGAGACTTTCATTATGGACTCTGAGAGCTGAAAACTCTGGATCTCTGGTGGTGCAGAAATGGACTTGAATCTTTGCTGCTGATTTAACAAAAAAAAAAAAAAAGCGATGGCAGTATTGTCTGTAAATTAATTGTTTGCATTTTATAAATTCTTGGTCTCTTTAAAGTCACATTTCTGCTGTCAAGAAAATGATGATATAAAAATAAAAAAGAGGAGAGACCAGAGACAACCAGAGAGGATCATCTGTGTTTGTTTTTCTGTTGCCTTTTTATCATCTTGAACCACTCTCATAAACTGCTGCTCACTGGATTATTTTCAGGCCTAAAAGTCATAGTTTAGTATGTCGTAAAAAGTCACCGAATTTTCATAATTTGTTGTCCCAAAAGTCACCAAAATGTTATTTAGTTTGTCGACCAAAAAGTCATAGTTTAGTATGTCGTCCAAAATTTGACCAAAAAAAATCATAGGTTAGTATGTCGTCCAAAATTTGAACAAAAAGTCATAGTTTTTTGTCCAAAAAGACACCAAGATGTCTTACATCTTCCAAAGACACCAAGATATCAACGTCTAAAAACTACTTCACCTTTGTTTCATCTAATTGTTTTTCCACATTCTCTAACTGCCACTTTATTAGGTACACAGGACACTTGCAGAGAGACACCCATAGAGGATCTTCTGCCTACATTTGTTTGACTGTTGCCTTTTTATCATCTGGAAACACTCTGGTCATTCTCCTCTGACATAGACGAGGCATTTCCACTTCATAAACTGCTGCTCACTGGATATTTTCTTTTCAGATTCTCATTTCTCTTTGTTGACACATTTTAATAATGTTTTGCCTCTATTGTCATTTGTTAATTACAAAGCTAATATCTCATTTAAATATCCTCCTCTAGCTCACTTAATAGGGGAACAATGTTTTTTCCGTGATCGTTTTAGAATGAGGAAGAATAGCTAATCTGCTCTTCCTGTCACGTGGTCATTGTTTAGGCTCTAGATTAATGCCTCTCCATCTGTTTTGTCTGTCAGTCGTTACTGAGGGGGAACGTTATATGCTCATGGCTGCTGCTGTGTAGAAATATAATTCACTTGATTTATTAGCGAGTCTCTCATTTCACTGTGTTAAAGCAGCTCAAACATAACATTAAAATCCGAGCGTTTCTGAAGGACTTTTCCACATTACAGCAGATATTTCACAGTCGAGCTGCTGTGTGCATCTGTTTCAACACATTCACAATGTAATTATCAGCTGAGTTGGAACTGCAGCTGCTCCCTCTAACATTGTCCTTGCTTGCCTTTGCACAGACCCAACATGGCCTTTTTAATATCATTGACATTTTGACAGGTCACAGTAGAAAATAAATAAAAAAAAACATGAGAAAAATGAAATATCTAAGAAATGTAAACAAGTTCAAGTTTATTTACAAAAACATGTTTACGAACATCAACACTATAACTGGGAAATGAAAACAAACATATCGTCAGTCATGTCTATGTTACAAAAATATTGACCTATTTACTATTGTACAGTATCTACAACATATTTAACATTCCTCATCGTAACTTGCTCTGTGTTATTAAGATTGTCTTCAATGTGCAACATAATCACTTTTCTTCACACCTCAAATTTCACAACTGTTACCTACAAAAGCTTCATAAAACCAGCTGTCGATCAGCTGATCAGTGGTTACAGTTTGTCCTCCTACATGTGAAGATTTGAGACGCTTTCAAGACGGAGCCGAGGCTCTTTTTTTTGTTTGTTTCACTATGCTCCATGTTAGTCAATACTCCTCGACGTTTGAACTTCATTCAGTTTCACCTTCTGGGGCATGTGAGTTCACATTCTGTGTGTGTGTATGTGTATGTGTGTGCGTGCGTGTGATATCTGAAACGGGATCTGGATGCGGCTGTTGTTAAGTCCAGGCTGGTTCAAGGGTGGAACAGGAGCCAAAGAAGTCCATGTCATCCTGGAAAGAGCAGGAAGAGGAACCCACACACGCTGTGATTAGTAATGTATCTGCCCAGAGCTGAGCAGCAGCCGACTTATAACAGGATAGTGTTGTCCACATCAAAGAACTTGTGCTATCTCCTGTTTCTTTTAACAGCTGCTCTTCATGGACACACACTCACGCAGCAATGTCCCAGTCCATAAAAAGGACATCCAAGATGACGACTTGGGTGTCTTTCGCAGGAAAAACAGTATGCCGTAGTTTGAGAAGATGGGTTTTGTTTTACAGTCCCTCAATGTCTGTATAGGAATGAGTAAAACTGTGTGGGACAGATCGGGTGATTTGGTACTTGATCATAGAGAACACTGAGGATCATTAAGCAGTTTTTCTCTGTGGCAGCAAAACTGAAATGCCAAGGGAGGGAGCACCTTCATGCGTCAAGGTAAACATTTGAGTAAAACTGATTTACAGCTTGAGACACGACTTCAGGACTAAGAGACTCACCTAACTGAGTTGATGGGTGCTGTTGTTTGTGAAGAAGTGCATCTGTCACAGCTTCACTGAAGCTCTGTCTGGTCATCTCAGGTGAGTTCTCCTCTGATGTGCACCCGTCCACTTCCTCTCCTCCCTCACAATCCTCCTCCACCTCTGGTCTCCCTGTAGATCCTGTGTCGCACTGAGGCATTGCCAAACACTCTGCAGGCTCTGAGCTCGCTGTTGTCCCACCAACTGCTACGCTGTCAAACTCTGATTGTCCTCCATGCTGCACCTGGGTGTCTTCCTCATCCAGGTTTCTGAGGGAGTGGAATGAAGGGAGCTGCAGTTATTATCACCATAAATATCTGTTGACATCCACACCCTGTAGTGTTTCATATGTATATTAGATGGCTCTGTTTGTTCTCAACACCTCAGAGTAGTATTAGCCACATTAGACTATGTCTACACCACCGTTAGTAGCAATGGAAATGAGAACACTAGCCCCAAAGAAGGTGGGCAACATCCGGCCCCAGGGCCAGATCTGGTCCATGGACCATTTTTATACGGGGTGTGCTGAATTTTAACGGAATAAAAGATGATGACAAAACAATCAATAAAAGGCAGCATTCCATTCCTTAAACACTGGCATGAAACAGCTTGACCAGTTACAGATGACACTGGACATGAGATAAAATGGTGTTGAGTATCTGTACAGTGCTGTATTAAGTTACTATATACGCAGAGCAAAAGTTTCAGTTCATAGTGCTACATCGTCACATTAAGAGCACTTAACGGGCAAAACACAGCTTGACATTCATTTTGAAGTCACCAAGAATGTGCCACGTGTCATTGAGTTCAACAACCACTGCTTTTTTGTAGAATAAGAGCTTTACATTTCTTTCTTGTTCATAAATCGTGCTGCAAAATGTGTTCTCACCCGTCACTGAGACTCATCTGGGAATGGAAGGGACTGTTGTCCTGGCAACGGCCCAGACTGCACCTCTCATCACAGCACAGTGATGGGATCAGGTGGACTGGACCTGAACAAAACACAAAAGTAAATGTGATAAAGCAATGTTAGGACAGTATGAGGATAAACTACTTAATTCAGAATGTAATGCTTAGCCCTACTTGTAAATATTGTCTTGTTGCTTTATGAGCAGTTAGTGTGAATTAATGTCAACTGCTTGACACCGTACCATTTGTGTGTCCGGGGCCCAGGTGACACTGGCAGCAGGGTCTCTGGGGAAAGTCATGTAACCAGCGAGGGTCCAGGCAGGACAGCTCTGCCCCACTGTACGGACAGTCCTGGGACCTCAGAGACGCTGCTGAGGGAACATTTATGGGACGGTCAGAGACTTACAACAGGCCTACAGCAGCAGAACAACTTTGATATTAAAAAGACAAGTGCAGGAGAGAGAGCTGTGAGAACAGCTTCACTGATGCTGACATCATGTCTGAATTTCCTGTAAAAACAAAACACTAATATACTGAACTGCACAGGTACGCAGGTTGATGATCTTCCTCTTTAGAGCTGACTTAACGCACATGCGCTTGAATTTGTTTGGAAATGCCTCACGAGGCCGATTAAAATTCTTTAGTGTAATTTAAAAGCCACTGTGTTAGCGTTATGAAGCAGCTTGGGTGAAGGGTGGGGTGCGTGTTTGGACTAAGTGGAACTACTAATACGGATTTTTTTTTACTCATTCACAGTACACCGCTTAAAAAAAAGGAAAAAAAGTGTAAAGAGTAGAGTAAATAACACACAGAGCTGGCTCTGCATTGGTAATCTGTACCATGCTCTTTGTTTCAGGTGATCTTACCGGGCAAACATGATGTCATTAACTGTTTGCCCGGGGATATTTCACATACTTAAACAGTTTTGGCTTCAGGAATGATGATCATTATACAAGTTACCACAAATATGCTACACCAGGCTTTAATAAGGCTTAAAAGTGAAGATCACAACTGACAGATGAAATGGCTCTGTTTGCGTAGTCGACAATAATGAAATCGTGCTCATCCAGTTTTGTTTTTTTTGTATCGTCTACATATATTCAGATTTACCACAGCACTCACCGCTTTAAAACTACAGGCAAAGCACAGTCCTATCTTCACTGTTTTCCATTTATAATAATGTGGTTAAAGACTGAGGTTCTGATTTTTGTTTATTATGTATGGGGGTTGTCCATACATAATAGTATGGCCTGTATGCAACGCTCCTTGATGTACAGCGAACACACCCGCAAAGAAGCAGGGACAATCTGATAGGTCAACACTAGCTGCCCTTCTATTGGTTGACAACGTTGATGCACAAAACATCAGAGAGCAGAGCAGAGATCTGCAGCGAGCACAAGTTTCCTGAGCGCAAGAAGAAGAGCTCGAGCTTAAGCGAGTGCGAGCACACAGTTTGAGCACAAGCAGAGCAAATTTGAGTGCAAGAGCAGAGTTTTGAGAGACAATATCACTAAATCTAAAGGTGAAATCAATAAATAATGCTCTCAAGTCAATGTAAATTGAATTAAGATAGGAAATAATTAAGGCACAACAGCAACTTCTGTGGAAATTATCCACACTCAGGCTGCAACTAATGATTATTCTCATTGTTGATTAATCTGTCAATTATTTCCTCAAAACTTGGTTAACAGCTATATACTCTATCCAAAACATGTGTATGTGGGAAAACATGTATTAAAATAACTATCTTTTCTGAAGAAAATAGCTTCTACGAGTATTTAGTGTAACAGCAAGTAACCATGCCTTTTAAGTTTACTAATAAATAGACCATATTTCAGTCACATCATTCCAGACGAAATGACAATGATCACAGAATTTGACAAACACATAAACAACAAAGCTGCTGGTGCCATGACACTTTTGCACACTACAGTATTTACTGTATAAATACGAGGAACATCCGTTGACAGGCTTCAAACTTTGCAGGTGACTTACTGCGGGCACCAGTGTTTCCAGTGTCGACTTTCAATTTGTTTGGATAAGAAATACAAGAGATATCAGTTTAAAACCAGACCATGAACAGGTGCTGCACCCGTGCCCGTTTTATATAGGCCCTCATTAGAGAACCACTGGTACAAGTGTGAGCATTTTAGAAACATGTCTTGATCATAGTACATTCTTTAGGTCAGTTCTTGCTGCATAGAGACACATGCAGACCTGGACAGCAGAAAAGAAAAGAAAAAGCTTGACTTTGAAGAAAGTCTTTCTGGCCCTAAAATGTGAAAAGCTCCTTTGAGCTTCTGCATCCACTGTTTGAATACACAAAGTCTCAGCTCTGCAGTTCTCAAAACTTTTCAAGCATCTTTTACAGATTTAAATGTTATGTTATGATGTGTGTGCCTGTGTGTGTGTTGTGACTCACCACTGGGCTTCTTCTCCAGCAGCTGCCTCTTGCAGTAGATGACACACAGGACCAGCAGGGCCAGCAGCACAGTGGCCAGAGCGCTGCAGATGACCGCAGCCAGGGCCATGTCCCGTGGGCTGGTCACTACCACAGGCAGCGGCACCAGGTTCACACGTCCACTGCCTGTGGAGGATCATGAACACACAGTATGATTATGATGAAAACGCACCTTCAACACATTTCTCTGATGAAGTGCAGTTATGAAAAGAACAGGTTAATAACAAATGATGTGGTGCATGTATTTAATGTTATCCGACACTCCTCAACCAATCACACTCAGGTAATATGAGACAAATGAGACGTTTTTGAAATGAAGGACTGTATTAATGCTCCTCTGTGTTGTTGTTTCTCTCATATTAAAACTTTTGGCCCCAAAAAATGCTGCTCATACAAGTCTCCACAAATGCAGGACATCACACGGGTTTGGTGCAGCTCAACCCTCAACGTCACGATATAAAACAGATGAATTGGCGCAGTCGCTTGAAATATTTGGCTTCTGCTCCGTGTAATTATCCTTTCAGACACTCATCAAAGATAAAGGCACAATCTGTTATCCAAATGTAAACTAAAAGCAGCTAAATTAAAAGCATGACTGGAACTTTCTATCACTGTCAAACTGAACAAGAACCTTCATACAGACATGAACAAGTTATCAATATGTTTTCGAAAACCGAGGTGTGAATGTGTGTGCAGACAGCTGCTTATTTGCGCATCTGGTAAGACAACACACGGTGTCATGGCAACCTGATGAAACAAATATTCATTCTGTGGTGACTCACCCTGAACCCCATGATAAATCATGTGCCATTCTGTCTATTGTTAATTTGAAATTAAGGAGTGATTGTGGGTTTTTAATTTGAGCTTCATCAGTAAATTTGTCAACAGAAACAAGGAAGGCATTTGTTCTCTTCGCGTGTGCCAAGAATGTTATGTTTCTGGCCAGGTTTGTTTGTCTGTTTGCCTGTGAGCAGTGTTATTTAAAAAAAAAGAAAAGAAGAAGAAGTGAAGGACTAAAAAATAATATCTGTAGATTTAGACCCAAGGAAGATATACTTGGATTCTACTGGTTTCTCTGTTAGGTTTGTTGGATTTTCTTTCTTTTTTCTCTGCAGCTATTCATTACGGGAAACATGAGGGAGGAGTTCTTGACTTTTCCAGACACTCCGTGTGATAAGTGAGAGCTCATGAAAAGAGCAGGGAGCAGTGAAATGTCAGCAGGTAAAGCTGTGAGTCCCACCTGACGACCTCAGCTCTGAGGCTTTTGTAAAAAAATTTTTAATACTGATTGACTTTTCTCTGAGGCATTCGTATGCATCATAAAAACTGTATCCGTAGTCAAACATAATCTTGCTGTTGACTTCCGGGAAGGCGCATGGAGCGGTAGGCTGCGTGACATCAGAGCTCTCGATAGTTAAGCGTAAAACTCCCCGAAAACTCGAATAACTAAAGCTTGTAATCACACCGACTGTAATGTGACCGGGGAAAAGCTGCAATGGGAAGGAAAATTCGACTCGCTCAGACTAAAAACACGACGACAGACGAAATGGAGGAACCGCTAGCTAACCGTGAAATTGAAGAAGACGGCGGCCATGACACAACACACCTCGCTGCAAGTAAGACAGACGGGTCAGATCTTGAAATTATCAGCAAGGAGATAAGAGATTTAAAAACAGAATTAAAAGAAGCCCTTTGCTCATTTGGCGAAACATTGAGGAGCGACGTGAAAAAGGACTTGGATGTTTTCAAACAGGATATAAGTCGACAACTTACTAATGTCGCCACTGAGCAGCAACTACAGAGCGGCAAAATCAACGAGGCTGAGTCGCGGATTGAAAAGCTGGAACATTGGGCACAGGAAGCTAACAACGCTCTTATTATCTCACTGCAAGAACAAAAATCCCTGCAGGATAAGTTAACTGATCTGGAATCAAGATCGAGGAGAAATAATCTCCGTATCTACGGAGTTACAGAGGAAGAAGAGGGCGAGTCTGCGGCCAAGTTTGTTCAAGACCTGCTCCGACGTGAACTCCAACTGCCGGAAGATTTTAATCTCAAAATTCAAAGAGCGCATCGGTCACTCGCACAGAAACCTGCCGACGGAACCCACCCGAGACCCATCATTGTGAACTTTCTGGAATTCTCTACTAAAGAGAGAGTCCTGAGAGAGGCATGGAGAAAGAAAATACAGCTGGGGAACAAGGTCCTGTCATTCGACCACGATTACGCGACAGAGGTTGTGCAGAAGAGAAAGGAGTATAATGCCGCTAAAAGAATATTGAAGGAGAAAGGCGTCCGGTTCCAGACGCCGTTCACCAAGATGAGGATCCATTGGGAGACGGGAACTCGAGTATACAACAGCGCCGGGGAGGTTAAGCAGGAATTGGAGAGACGCGGACTCGCGGAGAAGACATCGGCGACACCGACGACCGCGGCGGCGGCCGGGCTGGAGTCACGGCTCCGCTCAGCCGTGGAGTGGCAGCGTAGTGAGGGATCCCGGAGGAACTACCCATCAGCAGCCGTACGAGTCAAGGAAAAGCTGAAAGAGTTCCGAAGATAATTTATCTAAGGATTAATGATTATAAAATGAAGCAAAACCGGTAGGAATGTTCTGATATAATTTGTGTTTCTAGTTGTCAAAATTATGGTTATTCTGCTATTCCCATGCTAAAAGGAAAATTACTATCTGAGGTCTGGGCTGCTTAATTTTCTTTTCTAAGTTGTAACGTTGGACTCATTTAGAATGACTATAACCCTCACTGTAGGCCCTGTCATTTCTAAGTTAGGCCCCTCTTCACCTAAGGGGGTTTTCCCTAGATCCACCAACGGGATCAGATTGTGGGAGGACAGAAACGTCCTCAACTGTTTGGAAGTTCACCTGTTATATTTAATATGTTCGTTCCATGCCACCGTTTTGGCATTGTTTGTGGGGCTACTGATGTTTTTCTTTTGTCTTTATCCTTATAAGTGATGCAGAGTAATAACGTGAGAATAGCGTCCTTAAATGTGAATGGCTTAAACAATGTGATTAAAAGAGGAAAAGTAATGGCAAAAATTAAGAAAGAAAAAATGCAAGTTATATACTTACAAGAAACACATCTAACTCAACAAGAACATGACAAAATGAGGAAATTTGGATTTAAAAATATCTTTTCCAGTTCATTTAAGAAAGGTCCAAAGAGAGGAGTCGCCATATTAATTTCCAACTCTGTCAATTTTGAACTCATCAAAGAAATAAATGACAAAGAAGGGAGATATGTAATAGCAAAAGGGAAATTGGATAATCATTTAGTTACTCTGGTCAATGTCTATGTGCCACCTAACTCTGATAGAATGTTTTTGAAATTACTGTTTGAGATCATAGCCCAGGAAAATGAAGGAATTCTAATATGCGCGGGGGATTTCAACATGATTTTGAATGCTAAACTGGACACAAATAATAGCAAGAGAACTAAGACTCATCTATCGAAACTTGTCAGCACCTCTCTAGCTGAATTGGGGATGTTCGATGTTTGGAGAGAGCTCCATCCATTAGAGAAGGACTACACACACTATTCTGCTCCACACTCTGTGTACTCCAGAATAGATTATTTTTTTATGAACACAATTGACCGATATAGAGTAGAGGAATGTAAAATAGGGGTAACTGACTTATCTGATCACAGTATTACTTACCTCAATATCCACCTGACTAGGAGAAATAAAAATACACTATGGAGATTAAATGTTGGTATGCTGAATAACCAGAAAACACAGGAGGAGGTTAAGAAAGAAATTAAATGCTGCATAGAGGATAACTTGGACAGCCCAGTGGATCCTACCATACTCTGGGACACGGTAAAAGCTGTAATGAGAGGGAGGTTAATAGCGAGGGCAGCTTACCAAAAAAAGACTAGAGAGGAAGATTATAAGAAATTAGTTAAACAATTAATAATACTGGAACAGCAACATAAAAATAAAAATAAAAAAGATGATCCGGCTTTACAACAAATAATCAATGTGAGACGTCAGATAGACGACATCCTAAGTCAAGAGGTAGAGAAAAAACTAAGATTCACTAAGCAGACCTATTATGAATCTGGATCTAAAGCAACAAAATATTTGGCAAGAAGACTTAAGGTCCAGCAAGCTTCTCACACTATACACAAGATTAGCGACCCTGTAACGAAACGATTACTATTTAAGCCTGAAGAAATAGAAAGGGTTTTTAAAGATTATTATGAAGCCCTGTATACCCAACCCAGAGCAAAAACAGAGTGCGAAATGAAAGAATTCCTTGATTCTTTGGACTTGCCTGCTATTGGAAAAGAGCAAAATATAAAATTAATCTCCAGCATCACGAAGAAAGAACTAGATGCCGCAATTAGTAGGTTGAAATCAAACAAAACGCCAGGTAGTGACGGATTCCCTAGTGAGTGGTATAAAACATTTAAGGAGGAATTAACTCAGTTACTTCTGAATTCCTTCAATCAGACTCTGACAGAGGGCAAACTGCCCCCTTCTTGGAAAGAGGCCATAATTTCAGTCATTCCAAAGCAAGGTAAAAATAAAGAACTTTGTGAATCCTATAGACCTATTTCAATCCTAAATGTGGATTATAAGATTTTTACTTCAATAATTTCCAAAAGATTTGAAAATTTTATGTCAGACTTGGTAGATGAAGATCAGTCAGGTTTTATTACAGGCAGGCAGACTCAAGATAACATTAGACGTATTCTCCACATGATAGATCAGATCCAAAGACAGGGCCTGAGAGCAGTACTAGTGAGCCTTGATGCAGAAAAGGCCTTTGACTGTGTCAATTGGAGATTTCTGTATCAGGTTTTGGGAAAACTAGGGATTCATGAACAAATTATACAATGTATCCAGGGCCTCTATCAAGAACCAACAGCGAGGATAAAAATTAATGGACACCTAACTGACAGATTTATTTTACAGCGAGGAACTCGCCAAGGATGTTGTTTTAGCCCCACCCTGTTTGCTATATTTATTGAGCCGCTGGCACAATTGATCAGACAAAGTACTAACCTAAAAGGTATCCATATAGGACAGCAGGAGCATCGGATAGGGCTCTTTGCTGATGATGTTATTGTGGCCCTTCAAGACCCAGATAGGACATTTCCTAATCTGATGTCGATATTAGAAGATTATGGTAAATACTCAGGCTATAAATTAAACCTTGCAAAAACACAAATTCTTACGCTGAATTATACCCCAGGCCGAGAAATTAGAGAAAAATATGAAATAAAATGGAACTCCAAAGTTATCAAATACCTGGGTGTGGTATTGGCAAAAGACCACATTAAAACATTTGAAATTAATTACAAGAACATTAACAATAATATCAAGACAGATATCGGGCGATGGTCTGCTTTTAACATGGACTTTGAGACACGTATCGAGGCAATAAAAATGAATGTGGTACCGAGACTGTTATATGTTTTCCAGTCCATCCCACAGATGATTCCAGAAACACAATTTAGACACTGGGATAAACTTATATCTAGATTTATCTGGGCCGGAAAGAGACCGAGGATCAGGTATAAGACACTTCAACTACCAAAAGAAGAGGGGGGACTATCCTTGCCTAATCTGAAACAGTACTTCTACGCAGCTCAAGTAAAGTTCCTGGTTTCTACATGCTGCCCCCTATATCAGGCAAGATGGAAAGACATAGAGGCCAAGATGGAAAGTTTCCAGATTCAGGCAATACTAGGGGACATAGGAAACAAATTGGCTCAACAAAGCAATAATGAAATTATTAAACAAACATTGGCTATCTGGAGCAAGATGGTTAAGGAATACAATATGGAGGGAGACATCAAATTATTAATTTGGCCTGCTCTAGACCCCAGATTCGAACCAGGAATCAGTGATGCTGGATTCAGGCGATGGTGTGACAGGGGCATTACAGCAGTATGCACAATAACTCACAGAGGGCTCTTAAAAAGTTTCAGTGAGCTACAGAAGGAATTTGGACTGGAAAACAAGGATTTTTTCCGTTACCTGCAATTAAGAGATTTTTACGAGAAAAGAATCAAACCAACATTGTCCAAAGAGGGCAATGCAGTGGTGGATACTCTGACTGTAGCCTATAAAAAGAAGAATAGGAAAATAATATCTAACATTTATCAAGGTCTTCAGAAGCAGAAAGGGATCAACACAGGATACATTAAAGCAAAATGGGAGAAAGAACTAAACATGGAAATATCAGAGGAGGAGTGGCGTTCTATGTGGAGTGCACAGCATTCATCTACGAGTTCGAAGAAATGGAAAATATTTGGATGGAAGAACTTGATTCGTTTTTTCATTACACCTCATATAAAAAGCAAATTCTCTCAATCTCAAGAACAGTGCTGGAGGCAGTGCGGAAACATGAACGCAGATCACTCCCATATATTTTGGCTATGTCCAAAAATTCAAACCTTTTGGAGTTGTGTAAGTACCACTGTGGCAAAGATCTTGGGATACACAATTCCTAATAATGTGATGGTCCTCTATTTCTGTGTCTTTAATGAAAATGTGGTTGAAAAAAAAGATCGGTATCTGTGTAAAATACTGCTGATGGCTTGTAAAAAAGTTATAACAAAATACTGGTATAAATCTGAGTCTCCAAGCATTAACCAATGGATGGACAAAGTGAAGGAAATGTGCTTCATGGAAAAGATGACTTTCTCTCTCCGATCAAGAGGAACAATTTTTCCCAGGAAATGGGAGAAATGGACTGCTTTTATCAAAACAATTGAGGACGCTACACACTAACAAGTAATATCACTGGACACTATATATAGGACTTTTAACTGAAGAGCCCCCATGTTTGTTGTTAACTTGTTTTTCTCTTAAACTGAAAATGCTAAATAAAAAGTTTAAAAAAAAAAAAACATAATCTTGCTGTTAAATACAGAAAAACAGTGAAAGTATATGGTATGACGACACTGTGAACACGTGCTGAGAGAAAGTTTTATCAATAAGGTGAATGATTTTGTTTGAGATTTTTTTTTTCCACCAGGTACTGCTGTTTGCTTTTCAGTGCATTAATCACAGCGACTGATTTCAACCTTTTCACATCTAAGAGCTCTTTGTTACGCAATGTAAACATTACTTACTCTTTGGGAAGTTGTTTTATTCATCCATGATAGGGGATGGGGGTATTTTAACATTCCTTGTCATGGGGAAAAAAAGAAAAACTCAAAACAGCACTGAAAACTTTGTCTGACCTCGAAGGCACAACGGAGGAGCATTTTGATATAAGCACTGATTTACAGGACGTAAATACTATATTCCCTCTAATATTGCTATTACAGTGCCAGATTTTAGAAATGTCACAACATGCAGTTTAATTTAAGTTTTAATTGAATCTGTAATGTAATCCACAAACATGTCACATATGTACAATAAATGTTGACACAAACAAAAGCCTTCTCTCAATAACAATAATAATCTGTTGTATATTAAACAGATTATACTAGTTAAAACTATATTTTCTTATATTGTTATGGCGTAAAACCATCACGCTTTATATTCTAAGTAGTGTACACAGTTACAGGAATGTCTACCTGTCGTGTTTATATTTTGTTTTCATTGTCAGGGTCAAATTGAACTGATCCGAGGTGAGCATCATCGCTCCTACAACACAAAGGCAGTCTGTTGTCAGAGGCCCAGCAGCTGCAGCAAACACAGATAAACACTGAGCCATTGAAGTGAGCTCACCTGCTGATATTATCTTCACACAAACCACACCAATAAACCACAGCCTTTCACAGACTCGCTACCTATTGACTTTGTGGAGGTCCACATACTCCAAATAAAAGAAGCACTTCTTTACACCTCTTTGACTTTGGTCTCTACAAACCATTTTAAAAGGCTCTTTAGCAGAAATTGGCACTATTTTACCCGGAACTGTAAATAAAACAAAATAAGTAGTCTCTGTTTTGTGTTTTTAGTTAGAATGGCAAAACACAAAGACGTGCAAGCAGTGCAACAAGATGCACTTGCCAACGAGAACAACTGGAATAAGGAGTTTTAGCAGCTTACAATGGTTAATGGAAATTAGTGCACATGACAGTGACAGTGGAGCACAGCAAAGAGATTCAACAACTTTAAAAAAAGACAATGAGATGACTGGTTAAAGAGACACAGGGATATGATAGCTAGAAACTGAGTGCAAATAGTTCGTATGGGAATAAGATTATGATTGAAGTATGCAACAGACATTAGAGATTCAATGGTGAATGATAATGACTCAGATTAGCATATTCTTTAAAAAATTATGTTTCTTCTTATACTGTAAGTGCTTTGCAACTGACGCCCGGTTCGGCTTCGCTTCTCCAGATGCAATCTATTCAAATGCAAAGCAGTTTAAGGAGCTGTTTGTATACGGTTGTAGATTGAGCATTTTCCCTAAGTTAAACTGTATATAAAAACATAAGAATAGTGTGGATAAAGTGTTTGACAGTCAGCAGAGACCATTACTTTAACTGCTGTGACTTCAGAGAATGTGCTTTTTTAAAACGAAAAGGTTTTGGTTGAAGCAGCTGGCCGACAAATGCAGCGAAGAATATTTCCTGGTATGTTTCGTGTCATCTGTGGTGAGAGCTGATCACATGCAGCTTTGAAGTCTGCGAGCATGCACATCAGAGGGAGAGCTGAGGTTATCGGGGGGAAAGAGAGTTGTCGGATCATGTTTCCTACCAGTAGCATATAAAGCTGTTCACTTTAAAGCTGGGATTTCAGAAATAGCTGATGTGTTATTGCTGAACTTCAAAACTACACCACTGTTTCTCTTCATGCTGACACAGAAGATAAAACAGCAGTCTAACTTCTGTGTAAATCTGGGAGGAAACAGAGGAATAAATTACAAAAAGCCTGTTGGATTCTTTGAGTGAATATATCTTTACATGCCTGTATGTGTTAGACAGTGAAAAACTCCAGCAGATGAAACACATTAGAGAAGCTAAAGGAATCCATAAAACACAATCTCATTTTTACTACACTCCAAAAAGCCACTAGGGGACAGGGGGAGGAGGAAGGAGGGGCTGTTTAAGATTTACAGTCCACCCCAGACTGCATCTGCCTCCCCAGCACAGCTGCAGCCGTTGCCCCAGGCCAGTGTGGCCTATTAGAATGATCTGCCCTTTAAGTTTTCACCACCGTCCTCAAGATAACACCAGAGAGAGGGAGCAAGACTTTCAAACATTTGGAAATGCTCCACTGAGAGTCGTGGACGAGCCAACTACCAGCTATGTTCTCAGACACAATGGCCATTTTGTTTCAAAACGGGAAGCTGCACAGATGGAAAAATGAGCTGACAGAAGGAGGCCAGTGCTCCCATGGCTAGTGTTCATTACACAAACGGGAATGTATGAAAAGATTATCAACAGTAGATGTCTGATGAAATCGTGATATTTTTTTACAATTATTGCATGTGAGCAAGTGTGTCTAAATTGTCCAGCGACCCAGAACCATCTACATTTTTTTAAGTCTGGCGGTGTGAACACTGGCCTGGTCTGCTCTGATCTTCATGCTGCCAAAAGCCTCCTCTGCCATCAGGAAGTCACACTCAATTACCAAAGGTATAAGTTCAGTCTCCTGTTGGTTTTATGAGGAAACCTGAAATCATAAGGATGTATTTAACTACTTACAATGGCTGGAAAACAGAAGTTAATTGGATATGTAGCTGACTGGAATGTGAGCCAGGCTTTGTGAACATATTGTAACACACTCCCTGCCTCCTTTAAGCATCATGGATCTGTACAAAAGGTAATAAATTACAGTGCGTGAACCAGCACACTCCCTGATCTGGTGCTGAAACAAAAATCGTGCACAGCAGTATTCAGATATGTTTTGTCTGAATATATCAATGGAGGTTTTGTCCAAGGAAGTTTGCTCATTTAATCCAAACTGATCGCTGAGAGTGAGTGATGTGCTCCGAGTTAGTATAATCCAGTGTTGGCAAATCCACTATTGCTATTATGGCATCCATTTCAGCTTTTGAACTGCTCGGTTTATAAATCCAAGCATTTGTTTGCACATATAGCATAGCAGCTTGGCTCAGTGAGATTTAGTGAATGAACTATGGCTCGCTCCACCCTATAAAGGCTGTGGTTCTGGTTATGCTGAGGACCTTGTGCTGGCATGTTGTGTGTGTAAAGGCTTTGTGTGGCACTGCTGCTTGAGTTTTGGTTCTGGAAGTGTTTGGCAAGGAGTTCAATACTGTGCTAGTAGGTGATATTTGCTTTTATACAACAGTATCCTTGTTGTTTCATCTTAAAATGTCACTTATTGTGGGCTGGGGTGAATGCCCTGTATTCATGAGGACATTAAAAATATGTGTCAGTGATGTCTGGCCAACTGTTTGAAAAAGTAAAAGAAATGAGAATTGCTTACAGTGAGGCTCATACGGAGGCGGAGGGTCCCCACAGGGTATACACTCCATGTCTTGGAAACCACTTAATTTGGTCTTTCTGTAATATCTGTAGGAAAAAAAAAACAAAAACAAAATTATATGTTTTCACCTTCAAAGTTGTCATGAAGACAGGAGCTTCAAACACGTTCGTATTGGTGTGTTGTAACATGTTTCCCTTCTTCAAAACTATTCTGTTAAGATTAATAATTTTTTCAGAAATGACCAAAGTATTTGGTGCAGACACATCTCTCCTCTCACCCCGGCAGACAGTCGCCACACACAGCATTGCTGGTGGTGGAGCAGTTGCCCTTCTGGAAGCGGTTGATGAGTGCACAGTCCAAGCAGGGCTTGCACTTCTGCAGGCTCCGGTCCTCTTTGAAGCGACTGCTCCGGCAGGGCACACACCGGGCATCCTCTCCATAACCAAAGCCACATTCCTGGGAGGATTAACAGGAGAAATACACCGGGTAAGAGGTGGGGTCGGTGGTTTGGGATGATGTGCAGCTGGTGAAAGGAGGGCTTGGATGTAGACTACTGGGGGTCTGGAATTAAAGAATGATATTGGCTCACAGGATCAGAGGAGAACAATTGCCTGCCTCTTTTGAGAGTCCATCTTACACTGGCAATAATCTCCCTGACTCTCTCAGTATGAATGAGTGCCCTTCCGCTGCAAGACCTAGAAAGGCCAGGCATTTGAATAATAAAGGCCCTGGAGAACACCCACTGTTGTATTATTGCAAGTTTATTGCTGTGTTTTTGTGCAACTCTCTCTCTAAGCACTCAGTGAGTGTCCCATTGAGTGAGAGGCCAGCTAGCAAAGGAAATGCTTATGGAAGGGGCAAGGATTATAGAAAGGTATATGAAGAAAATGAGTTGAATACTCTTTTGTGTTTGTCACTTGAAAGTGCACCTAAAAGGCACAGCTTGGGACTACTGTGTGAGTGATCTAATGCTCAACCTGAACTATTTATCTCCAAAATATGAGGTTATGAAATACAAGACAAGTTTCCTCTGACTGGAAATAAAGGCATGTATCCTGTTACTAGGGCTGGGGTGATAAGCTTTTGTCACGATGCAATAGTATCATAATTCTAAGTGCCAATATAATTTGTATTGCCATTTTTATTTAAAAGGAAGGATACTTTTCTTTCTTTCTGAATATTACCTTTCTTGAGACAATCACCCATGATTTTTTTTTTTTTTTTAAATCACTGCACATATCACATGGGACAGTAGTACACACCATGTACAACAGCATTTTTTAAGGTACCTGCCGCTGCTAATTATAAAGAGAGCCTCTCAAAACAGAACGCATCAAAAATGTGATCCTTCGAATGAAACTGAAACATTTCTCCTAAAACCCTGGATAACACTGCAAAACCTCCAATACTTTTTAAGGCAAATTGGCACCTGCTATTTTTAGTTGTTTCTATTTCTCATGCAAGTAATATCTTAATTACAAGAAACAACAACAACAAAGTGTGTAAATTAACTATCACTCCAGTTGCTGGTTCCCAGAGAGCCTTGCTTTGTCTCTACTCCAAATAATCTTTGTCACTTTCACGTCCTCTAAAATGACGTGAGAAGATTGGTGACCTCAGCGACAAAGTGACATTTATGGTACATCTGATATTACTGTACACCACACACTCAAAAGACCCTGTAGGCATGACATCATGCATTGATCATTCATTATCAGCTTCTCAGCAGCTGCCCTGTTGTCCAGCGTCCCTACACTGCAATCCAAAGCCAGGGTGAAAGACAAGGACGGGGGTGAGGGGTTGCTCATATATCATTAATGTGAAGGTCAGCTTCAAACAGTTCTTCTCTCTTCTCTTCTGTCTTCACCCGTGTCCTGTTTCACTGCCTGGGCATGCAGGCCTGCTGGAATGTGGGCACAAGACTCTGGTATGGGGGTTGGGTTTGGGGAAGCACGCTGGCTGGCAAGAAATTAAAAGAGATTTTAGAGGCAAAGTTGTGATCCTGTGATGGCACCACACAGTCAAGCTTGAGGATGAGGAATTCAGTCCTTCCAGCCAAATGCATGTGAGCCTGACACTGAACCTTTGGGGCAAGTCATGCAGGCCCAAGGTGGACTGTCTGGAACTGCAGCTGTTGTTATGAAGTCTCCATATAAGGCCTTGCTCTCCAGCAGGGCAGGGCAGGGAAAAGTGGAGGTGGGGAGGGGGAAAGAAAAAGTGAGAAACCGAGGAGTAGTGTCTGATGAGTGACATAAAGGGGAAAGGCATTATGAAGATTCGGCCACTTTGGCCACATGAACAGTTTTCCTTTCTCATGAAAAAAAGGAAAGAAAACTGAACCCTGACACTGAGATGGTCATTATGAACGTACAGCAAACCCGGCTGCCACAAGGTACCTCACATTCATTCTGGTTCACTTCCATTATATGAAGGAAGAGGCCAAGGACAATTCTTGCTCACTAAGCCCTAGACTGGCACAAGCTTTATCCGTGGGGCACCACATGACAGGATGGGGGCCGATGCTACATAGACACAAGGCAGTCAGAGTAGAGCTCTGAAACAAAAGGAAAATGAAGCCAACTTCTGTCCCTCTGATCCGGGCCACACAGAACATTAAGAATGGCTTTCTTTTTCCTTTTATCTTTGCTAACAAAGCTCCAGAGTGCTGACACTCTGCACCATCTAGTTCAGCAGCTAAATAGAAGGACTTGACCCTGAAGTCATGAAGTTATTATAGAAGACAGATCACATACACAACATACAGCCACACACAAGCCCCTTTTGATCATAACCTACAGAAAACAGCCACCAGCATCAGCAAGATAACTCCTCCCTGAAAACACTACACTGTCTGTGAGCAGCAAGGTACAAAAATAGCAAAAAAACCAATGGAGGAAAGCTAATTCTCTATTAGACCATGCATCTGCTGGTTTCTCTACAGGAACAACTTAATCAATCAAATTTTGAGCCAAGCACTGAAGTGAATGAGATAAGGAAAAGCATTTGGGTAGAAAATTGTCAGACCTGTAGCCAATAATAAAACAGTTCAAGACAATAAAAGGTGTTGGAAATAATCAGATAATAGCAGTAGCTCAAATGTTATATTTCACTTTGATGTACCTTTCAAAGAAAAGCAAATACTTTTCCCTTTCCCATATCCTATCTCCAGATCTAGTTTGTGTGAGATTGCCAACCATAACAGACGTGTGGAGTGGAGAGAAGGGCCGAGCCGCCTGAGACCTGAAGCATGTTCAGGCGCGGCGCTTTTTGAGATTAGGAAGGAATCACACGGAGGGCAGCCAACCATCTGATCTCGTAATGAAACAGCACCGTGACAGTGCAAGTTAGCTAGAAGCAGAATTCTGACAGGTACAAAGCACACTCATACTCCCTTTGTCTCTCTTGCTCTATTACACTTTAAAAAGTAAGAGTGGTGTCTTCAGACACAAGAATAATGTAAGTGACCACGACGACTTTGACCTTTCTGCTGCCAATGCACTTCTCACAACTTCACAACAGTGTCTCTCTTTTTTCCTCAACAACATCCAGAGGCCCTTTGCCCTGGAAGTGTGGCCGAAGGAAATGTTACACTCCTGTAACGTGCCCTTGTTTTTGCCACTGGGGAGGTAAAAATCAGAGCTTCTCCTTCATGCTTGACACGACGCAAGACTATACAGCTTACTATGAATGAATGAATGAATGAATGAATGAGTGAGTGAAATATGGCACAGATAAAGGCAATAACTGTTTTTAATGGCCATTCCCTCTGTGTGGGTGGTTCCTTTGGTTACAGTTAGTGTAGAGAGGCTAATTGATGTTTGTCCATCTGTCTCAGAGAGGCTTCCAGAGGCAAACTGAGCCACATTCCTCTGAGATCTCTATGGCAGCTGCACAGAGGGACTCCCAACAGTTTGCTGCCCTTCCAGTGCTCAGTCCTGCCTTTTCAGAATATGGACAGATTGTCTTGGTTACGCAGAACTCAGATCAGAAGTTGTGTCTGTGGGAAATGTTCTCTAAATGCAGGCCCGGGTCTCCACTGTGAGCCGGCATCCCGCTACCTTCAGAGAAAGAATGAGGCAGCCAATTATTAACCAGGACCCCAGGGTGGCGAGCAGCATTCATGCCTGTTGAGCTGGCAGAGGAACACGAGGACTACTGAAGCGTATTACTGACCACAGAGTGCATGTCTGTGTGCACTGAGATTAAAGGCAACTGGACTTAAATGCATGTGTGCAACACATGTCAAGGGTGCTACAATGTTTTTTCACCAGTGATCAAAGATGTAGCGCAGGTTAAACCCATATACAGAAACGGGACTTGCACGTTTAAATGTGCCTTTCCATATAGCAGAATAAAAGAGGTGTATTATACTCTGTTTATTAGGTACACCAGTTAAGTTTAATATCTGTATAAATCCTATTTTAACGAGCGTGTTCACTTTAAAAGATGTTTTGATCCATTTTACGGTCGTGTTTTGGCACACACAAATATTTAGTCACTGATTATTGATTTAAATGGGTATTACAGTGTAGTGTTTGATCTGGTTAAAAGTATTTACTTGTCTCTACATTACTGCATGCACTCTGCAAAAGCAGGCACACCGCTTCTGCCAGAGTGGAAAGCCTTTCCTTACAAACATTAACTGACACTATAATAGAGGCCTGTTTGTACAAAGCACACAAAAACCTGTGGCTAAGGTGGTGGAAAATACTTTGTTCCACGCCGAGACTGCAGCAAGCTTAGGCATGGCTGGCTACAAACAGTGAAGACAATAAGTTGGACAGGGTGCAACAGGGAAAAACAATGGAAGCCATTCATCTGCAGAAGGTCAAAAGTATGGGTGTGACTGATTAAAGAAGGGTCGGTGTTCGACAAAAGCTAATAACAGCTTGGCTGTTCCCTGCATGAAAGAGAGGAAGTAATAAATAATGTTGGTTCACTGGACGAGATACACTTTTCTAAACAGTGATGTCCATTATTTTCATGGACTCTACAGTTGTATTTTGTTGGTACAACTGTAGAGTAAACATCCATTCTTTAGCATAAGGAAGTTGATAAAAACCAATTGCAGTTGATTAAACTTTCCTTTTTCTAAATAAACAAGTGACTGTGCTTTTCCTTTAGTGGTTCTGTTGAAATGCACATGGTTGTACACAGAACTTTAGCAAAATCTCTGTAAAGCAGAAAAATTCAGTTTATACAGCTGACGTGATAAAAAAAAAAAAAGGGCAGATTGAGTCCAATAAGTTTTTTTTGTTTTTTTTCAAACCTTTGAAAGCTCCTGTCCTGCATCACATTGCTTGCAGGGTTTACAGTTCCCAAAACGGTCCTTGTACTCCTGCTCTCTGCATTCTCTGGTCTCCTCCTCAGCACTCACAGGAATCTGAGAGGGACAGTCATTTAGTCAGAGTTAGAGATTCCTGCGTTTCATCGCACCGCATTTATCCACAGCAGATAAAGCAGAGCTCAATCCAGACCCGTGTGTCGTGCTGTAATGTCTCTTATTTTAGTTTGAGGGGATCAACTCCCTCTTTGTTCTCTTCATAAAAACAAGTCTGACGCTGCTGGGATGAGTTAAGGGGAAATACTTTATGTGAAAAAACTGCATAGTTTTGAGAGCAGAATCTATCTCAAAAGCAACAATACACGGATCATCAAAGCCAGACAAGAATCTGGACAGCTAATACAATCAATCAGGACAGTGAATTGGATTAAAGGTCAAATGATCAGGGTGATCTATAGCTATATATGATATTATATTTATAAATGTCAAAATTGTGCAATCACACTGTTTTCTGTCCATAAAGAAGTTAAAAACCACAGTTTACAGTGTCTTTAACATTCACTGAGGAGAAAACCTAAATATTTAATAAACTGACATTTTGTTAATAAATAATTAATCCATATTGGCTGATTTTAATCTTTTTATCAGGAGTAACTCGCATAGCCATAGATCCCACTGCATTGCATGAACAGTAGAAGTATAGGTGTGTCGTTTGGGGAAAAACATGCAAAAGCAACATCTTAGTCCACTTTTAACATAATGAGGCGACAGAAGCTGACCACAACGGACTGTTACTTTTAGAATTGTTAACAGGCACATTGAAGCTTTTTTTGGGTTTCATGTAAAGCAACAAAGAAACAGTTCATATCAGCAGAATTGAGTTAGAGAGATAGCAGTATAAACTGGGCTGATAACAGCAGCTCACCAGACTACACACACACACACACACACACACACACACACACACACACACACACACACACACACACACACACACAGAGAGAGAGAGAGAGTTTTGATGGACTAACATTTTTGAGAAGATATCTAGTGTAATGAATCACTTACCAGAGTTGAATAAATGACGTGCACCGTTAGTAAAAGAGAGAAGGTGTGTTGGAGCATCCACACCATTTTGATCTTGATGCTTGTCGCTGAAAAAGGACACAAGAGTAAAAGAATGAGTTTATTGTTATACAAACGTAAGTGGCACAGTGAGCAATTCTTCAAGAAAAAAATGTGTTTGTTTCACTTCATTCAATTAATTTCTTTTTTACATTTTATTTAGAGATTATTTTCACCAGCAGCAGAGGCAGGAAACCACACTGGCATGTTAGTTAAACATTAATGAGTTAAACATTAATTACAGATGGCTGCTGCTGATTATATTCATATTTAATTTGATTATATGTATATATATATAATTTAAATGATTAGTGGTTTCATCCTCATCGTGACAGTGAAAAATGACAATGGCCATTTTCCAAATGAATGAAGAAACAATGAAGAAATGATCCAAAGTTTGGTTTAGTCCACAAATTATACATAATCGGTTTTACTGTCCAACAGGAACAACACAACCAGACAATATTCACATTTATCAAACTGGAATCACAGAACTCAACCGAATTATGACATAATTCACAATTCAGTAGCCTATTGATAATCAATTAATCAATTAATCAATTAACGATCGTAGAAGACCAGGTGTAGATTATGAGGCACTGATTAGAACAGCATCAGGCTGTGTGTACTGTGTGTATTGTGTGTACTGTGTGTACTCTCTGCAGCAGACTCAAGTCATGTGGTGATTTTCGGTTCAAAATCTCATCAGCCGAATATAAATGTCTCAACAACACGTGATAGTTTGACTGAACTGTGATACAACTACAGAGAGGATGCGCGTAAAGCGAGTGAAAATGGTCGTCGGTCAAAGTTGACACAAAGGGCTATGAAACGATAACGTGAGGTTTGTTGTGTTACTGTACACCGACATACATGCAGTGTTCGCCACTGCCACATGAGTCGTGACAAACTTGTATAAACTTTATTCTGTGAGGCGTCATAAAGAGCAGCAGCTCCTCTCTCTCTCTCTCTCTCTCTCTCTCTCTCTCTCTCTTCTTACCTGATCGAAATGGAACCAAGGTGCTCAAAAATGTGAGTTCGGAAGAGTTCAAAGCAGAGCGGTGAGAGGTGAGGAGCTGCACCTGGACCTGGACCTGGACCTGGTACTGGAACTGGACCTGGACCTGGACCTAGAGCTGGAGCTGGAGCTGGAACTGGACCTGGTACTGGAGCTGGAGCTGGTGTGTTTCCCGTTCACCATGTCAGCGCTGCTGGTGCCTCAGACCAGACCGGCGACTCACACACTGACTGCAGCACAAATACAGCAGCTCAACGAGAGAGAGGGAGAGAGGGAGGGAGAGAGAGAGAGAGAGAGAACATCAAAGGCGGGCATGGGGGTGGGGGGGGTTTGGGGGACAGAGCGTGCACTGCGGATCAGAAGCAAATGTTCTTTTAAATTGTACAATTTACAGGTCGTGCGATTGAGAAGCATACAATTAAAGCAAGAACAGAGACAATACAAGCATATAAGAAGGGATCTTCAAATGCAGACTTGGATTCATTTATTCATTGCCATGGTTCAGTGACTAGGGTGGTGCTGCAGTTGTTTAATACATTTGTTCTTTTCTGTTGTTCGATTGTTGAATTCATTTCGGCGAGAGATGAAAATGGGGGAGAATTTGTGCTTGAAGAATGAAAAGGTGAATCCAAAGTTGTTCAGGAACCCTGTTTTTTTTATTTTTTTTATTAACATATTTCAACTATGCCTCTTTTATGAACAGCAGTAATAGTTGTACAAATATAGTGACACAAATGGTGGATGAAGAATAAATTCACTTTGTAAGAAAGATAGTGGGGTATTGTGTAGAATTTTAAAATGTATCTGTGATCACCAGAGGCAGACAGAGTACACAGCTTCATTACTTAAGTAAAAGTACAGATACCCCTTGCTAAATTTTACTCAAGTACAACTGAAAGTACTGCAGTCAGATGTCTACTTAAGTAAAAGTACTGAAGTACTTGTTTTTAAAAGTACTTGAGTATAAAGAGTACATTCTCTAAATATTGCATTACTACTGCCACAGTGCTTACATTTAAGTATGGAAACATATTACATGGAGTTATGGAAAATGTTAATGTTAATACCTTGTAGAATGTAAGAGGAATTAAAAGTAAAATCAAGTCATTTTTACATATTTACCATGTTGCTTTATTTAACATTTCTCACTTGCCCACAAAGCAATAGCACAATGACAATGCTGTGACTCTGCTGGAGTTTGAATGGATTTTTTGCATCCACATTTGAACCTGACTGTGTTAAACACACAGCATATACTCAAGAACACAAAAACAAATGCTCAGCTTACATAAATGTGTAATATCACTGGCGCTGATGAAGTTTCGTTTTGGTAAACACAGCAAACACTTGAAGCAAACACTGTCATTAACTTGAAATTTGAAATAGTCTGGCGAGGTGGGGCCACGGGTTGGCACATTCCCAGGATGGACCTGCTGCGTCTTCATCCATTGTTTCGTCTCTCAACAAAATCTGACCATGGAGTTTTTTTTTGTTTTTTTTTTTCTTAGAAGAAGAAGTAATGGATACTCATGGTTATGGATAGAAATGTATTGGAGTACAATATTTGCCTCTCAAATGTACTTGAGTAAATTCATGAGTACTCCCCCAAAATGATACTCGAGTAAAGTACAGATCCCTCAAAATTGTACTTAAATACTGTACTCAAGTATATGTACTCCATTACATTACTGTCCGGCTCTGGTGATCACCCTGCCTACAATACACCACAATCGTGAGGACATTTTGGCTGGTCATCACATTTTTAAAGGGCTTTTGGAAGGTTAAGACCTGGTTTTAGGGTTAGGGTTAGAATTGGGTTTAGGTTCAGATTAGGGTTGGGGTTCAGGGTAGGCATTTAGTTATGATGGTTAGGGTTAGGATAAGGGGCTAGGGAAGGCATTATGTCCATGAGTGTCCTCACTATGAATGCAAATGTGTGTGTGTTTGTTTCAGTACCTCCTGCCACACGTCCCCTTTCCTACATCCATTATTGGAAATCACGTTGTTCTTCATGAGATCTTCTGCCCACTCACAGTCTGCCGCTCGTCTATTTTCTATTTGGAGGCACTTGTTGTCTACATTAAATTATTTGGAAGCGGTTGATCCCTGTGAGCTGCAGATGACATGATGTCAGCGTGGTGATCCAGGATTGGCTGGAGCTCGGATGACTTGTTAACACATCTGCTGAGAAGAACAGGGTTCAATGTCAAGTTACTGACGTTGTCTGCATGGTATAACGTAACACTGGAGAGCAGATCATTATTTAAATGTTGTACAGTTGAAAAAAATTTAAAGACAACACTGGAACCAAACTTAGTAAAAAAATAAATAACACACAAACTGTGAAGAATCCAGTGAAAATGAGTTAGTCTTGGGTTAAAAAAATTTATTTTGCGGGTTGACATGTAACTAAAGCTTTCTTCAGCACTTTTTTTGTTGAAAGCTTAATCTTTTTTTTCCTAAAGGGTTTGCTGATCAAGTGGAGCAGTTGATTTGACAAAAAGTGCACGATTACATCCACACTGTGTGTGTGTGTGTGTGTGTGTGTGTGTGTGTGTGTGTGTGTGTGTGTGTGTGTGTGTGTGTGTGTGTGTGTGCGCGTGTGTGTCTGAACTAAGGCAAAGACACAAAGGACAAAAGTTCAGCAGCACTGCAGCAAAAGTGGCCAATTACTGTTCATGTCTGGACATGTTGTATCTAAATTCCAGGAAATCTTGTTACTTCTTAGTAAATGTAATTAGCTTTTACAGAACCTGCTGTGGAAAAATAACGATCCAACTGCTTCACTTATCTAATGTGGCATGCACCAGAGCATAAACTATTTATTGTTACTTTAAAGGGTGAAAATAAAATCTGCAAAAATATCACTTTCGTCACCTTTATGTATTTGTTTTATTTTGTTTGTAAGTGAAACCATGGAGTCGTTTTAAACAGTTGCAGTGATGATTAAAATGATCTAATTAGTCCTGGTGCTCTTTATTTGTATTCATTTCTACGGTGTTGAAGGACTGGTGCGATCTGTGATGAATGACACCTAGTGGTGAGAGGATGGTCCTACAATCAAAGCCTCTGTTCTGAAAGAAACTCATGCAGCTCGAGGCTCAGGCCTTTGCTGTTGTCGCCATCTAATGGAATATTACTGTTATTGTTTATTAGTGTCTTGTTTTTACTGAATTGCTGATGCTTTTGTGTTTTTTTTTATGGAAGTGGAAGAGTCCTATTCTACGGAGTCACAGACGTGACATAAGGGGAAAAACTCCCATTTACTTGTAATTAGAGTTCTCCCCCATGTCATGTCTTGGGCTCCGTCATGACTATTATAATCTGAACATATAACGTGTGACTTCTATTCTACTTTATTCTATATTATATTATATTATATTATATTTTGTTCTAATTTGAAGCAATATGAAGCAAAGTTATTCTGTTCTGTTCTAATTCAGTGTCATGGGATTCTATTCTGATTTATGGTAGCAATATTATATTATATTATATTATATTATATTATATTATATTATATTATATTATCTTATATTATATCATATTATATTATCTTATCTTATCTTATATTATATTATATTATATTATATTATATTATATTATATTATCTTATATAATATTATATTATATTATATTATATTATATTCCAGCAGCAGCAGCATTATCAGTAGCTGTGGCTTTAAGAACTCTGTGCGATAGGAGAACCAGCAGTAAACTGATGAACTCAGAGGCTGTTCACACAAATGTGATATATCTCATGTTATGGCTGCTTTAATCTGACTAATCTGATGTAAAGGTGACTGGGTCATTATAGTGCGGTCATGTAGAGGAGTGTATACGGGCTGCTGTGGTGCAGAGGATAAGACAGTGATGATGATGATGCTGCTGCTGCTGCAGCTGCTGCACTGAATCTGCTGCCACTTCCATGCGTCCTCAGTGTGAGTATCTCTCTCTCCCTCCTCAGTGCGACATTCAGATATCTGCAGTGGGGCGATGTATATGACGTACTGTGAAATTAACAATAGTTTTTTAACTTCGCAGTATTCACATTTTTTTCCAATTTAACCTAATAAAAATGAGAGTACAATGTTCTAACGCTGCAGACTCTGGTGAATTGCATCACTCTGGTATGCTGACTGGGTTTTTTTTTTTTTCTGTCGCTCAAGATCAAATGTGCGTCCTCTGCAAAAGCGACACGATGCCACTGAGAACAAGTTTACGTTATGTTTTCGGTTCCAGATGGATGATGTCACGTCTGATGCAGTAGTCGGTGTGAATCTGACCATTTAAGATTATGCGGGGGTTCAGCTGGACTTAGACATGCCCTTACATCAAAGTTAAAGTGCGCATCTTTGTCCGCGATTCAATTGCATTTTATTTTATTTGTATAGCGCCAAATCACAACATAGGTGATCTTAAGGCACTGTACATACAGTAAGACAGAAGCATTTACAAGATTATAGAGAGAAGAGAAACCACTAGGGATCAGTGGAGAGAGAAAAGCTATTCTCTCCTGACTGACCCAGACTCAAAAATGTGCAGCATCTGCCTCGACTGGTTGGGGTGAAAGGAAAAATGAGGGGCAGAGAAGAGGTGGGGGACGGAAATTGGGGGGGGGAGAAAAATAAATATTGGAAGCGAGTTAGAGACAGAAGAGAGAGACCAGGAGCTGATATGTAACAGTTAGTATCAAGTTATAGCTTTAGACAGGAGAGTTCTGACATGTTTATAGTACTACACTGTCATTTATACACGCAGTAACAGAGATCGTTGATGAACAATTATACTATTATCAATTTTAATCATAGCAAAAAAATATATAATGATGACAATACTACAGTACTATTGCTAATTCCCGATCGTTTTGTATGTTGACTACAAATCCCTTTATTGGAATTAGTCATTTTTGCACATACACCAATTAGTGATTGTGAATTTGTCCTCTGTATTTAAACCATCCTTATTCACCTGCAGTGAACACACACAGGCTGGCCACAGGAGCAGTGTACAATCAAATACAATCCAAAAATCCTATATATTGCATACTTCACTATGTACAGACTGTAAAAATGGAAGTAAAATTGAGCAAAAACATTTGAGCTGAGTCATGTTTGGGCTGTTTGTTACACAGCTGGAGAATTAGGTCTTTGAAATAACTCGGCACAAATTAGTTTTTAACAGCTTCATAGTTCATAAATGGTCTAAAAAGACCGTATCAGCCAAATATCAGTAGAAAGTCAAGTTTTTGGTATCAGTATCAGACACAAACATGTGGTATCATCCATCCCTAATCAAGAGGTGATATAGTCATGGCCTCAAAACATAAATATTTTAGAGACAAATTAACAATGCAATGTAATGTAATTGCAAGAAAAAAAAATACATATGAAAATTAATAATTTATATTTATATTTAAATAAACTCTAGTGTGTCTGTCCATCACACAGTTGAGCAGGAATTTCTCAATCAGGAGTTATTTTTTTAAAAACATAATTAATGTTCAACAATCAGCCATGAGAAAACTGTAGAGATGAGCAAGAATAAACGAGGATTAAATAAATAAGGTTTGAATTCATTGAACAAATAATTAATTATATCTCATCAATGGCACACTATTGTATAACTTAAAAAGCCAGTAGGGACAGGCAGCTAATATCTATGTCGCTGTGCTTATAATAAACAGTAAATCCTGTGATTGCTCGGGTTAATTCTACCGCGCATGCGCAAAATGGAGTGGAATACTTTCTCGCTCTTTAGATTAAAATTATATCAATGATAGAGGCTTGTAAAATACAAAAAGTATATCAAAGTAAACACCTTGAATATCTGTATGGGAGGTCAAAGCGTCCTAAACTCTCTGTTATGAGAGGAAAGGGTTCTCTGAAAGCGTTGAATCTGTCTGACCAAATCTGTGACAACTCGGAAGTAACCGGGAGGGAACCCTCTCGCCTCGCCTCCGCAGCTGCTGCTCTCAAACGCAGGGTAATTCATTATTATTAGAACATCGCCTTTGAAGGAGTCGGTGTGTTGTTTTAGGGGAACAGTCATGTCACTGGTTGTTGTGGTCGTGTTTGTCCCTGGGAACAATAACCTGCCGTGACATGTGTCGCCTTCGTGGAAGGAGCTTTCACGACGCGCACTGGACTGACACAAGTGAGTGGGGTTTGTCGGGATAGCGGGTTAACGCTCCTGGAGAGGCTATTCAAAGCAGCCGGTGCCGGTGATACACGGTCAAATACAACGTGTTTCAGTCAACCCCTCTGCACCGTATAGTGGTTTAAAGTGAATGTGCCATTTGTATACGTCACTAGCTAGGAGTAGACATACATTTTGTAGGTGAGGGTGCTTTTTTTTGTGTGAAAGTAACGGTGTTCTTGTTTTGCCACAGCCGCTCTGCGGGTGGAGTATCCCTGCGCCCTGCGCCGCAGATAGTCCGATGAATGTGACTGTGCAGGCACACACAAAAGCGACGACATGACCCTCTGTCAAGACCCGTGGTAAGTTTATATGACTGTCTGCAACATAAGAGCGTCATTATTAAATGTGAGCAGCTCCGCCTGCATCACTCCACTGTCGGGATGATATACTGAATCTCAGATACAGGGCATTTCCATCGTCAAGATAATTGTGAAAACTACATCACATCTACATCACAGAGTCCCTAGTATTTATTTTAAATGTCCAAACTAAAGGGAACCTGTATTTTTTGGTTGTTGTTGTGATGGTGATGTTATTATTTGTGGACAGAAAATAATGCAACATTACTTGTTTTGTGCATCTTTCATCTGAAAACAGGCTCTGTCATGACTTAATGAGGGAGCGTTTGTCTACATACACTAGCAGTGCAAGGGAGGGCGGGGGCAAGAAGGTTTTATCCCATCAAACTGATGAATGACGAAGATGATGATGATGAATTATTTCAGCAGTAGAATTCACTTCTGAAACTTTTCATGGGCCTTTTTTGTGTGTGTTTCAGTCAAACTATTTTTTGTTGTTATTGAATGTACACAGGTACAACGTTAAAGGTCCTGTGTGTTAATTAGTAGTAGCTAATAGTGAGACTGCAGATTGTGACAAATGGAGGACTTTCTCATGTGGTCAGTGAATTACGTAGACCTTACATATACCATAATAGATGTCATTCTTCTTTGTTTAATTATTTGCTTCAAAATGCAAAACAAAACACTGTGGCTGCTTTGTCCATTTGGGCTACTGTACAAACCTGGAAACACAAAATGGTGGCCTCTGTAAAGCAGGGCCCTTGCCAATAATTTTTCTAAAAGACTGATTCTAAGGCTGAGAAAATCAAACTGTTTATTTTATTGTTGTAAATTCACTCAATAATTTTCATTAAATATATGTATACTTAGTAACATGTTTTGTACCAATACAACAATTATATATATGCATGTATGTAATATGCATTTTGCAACGTTAAAAACTGTCTTTACACAGACACAAACCAAAATAAATTAGTGTGTGGACAGAAGGCTCTGCCTAAAGAAATTGAAAAAAATCAATACATTAAAGGTTGTTGTTTTTTTACAGTCAGTATCTTAAATCAAAGTTGTTTTGGTCAAGATTATTGCGACAGGAGAGAAAGTAAAGGACAGATTGTTTGTGTCGTGCCAGGTTCAACTGCACTGACCGAGGTAACATGAATAACAGCATTGATTCACCAGATTTGAGGTATTTGTCCTGGATGTGGCTTAATATGATCTGAGCAGGATTTCTACATCACCCTGTGCAGTCTGCCACACCCACACCCACTCCAGCTCCAGTGACTGCACCACTGGGGACAGGGCTGCATAGATGTGGTGCTGAATAAGCAAGAATATTTTGCTTTATGGCTTTAGGACATGTTGACTGTAATTTACACTCATGTTGTACCCTTAAATAACTATGGAATCCATTTCTAGAGTGTGGTAGCTGTGTCGTGGTCATGGAGGCTGAGCTGACCAGCAATTAAATGACTGATAGTTCCTGGGAAACAGCAGCACTCTCTTGGAGAAGGAATCAATAATTTTGTTTGTGACTGTTGCAACGTCTTCAAATGTTTTAGTTTTTAAGGGTAGCTCATCAGCCTATGCAGCATGACTGCAGGCTTTATAAAGTGGTACAATAACGCTAATTATTAATACAGATGTCTGACTGCTACTAATGGACCATGAACAGATGGACCTAGTTCAGTGTCCATTGTCATGAATCATCCAAACCTACACCTTGATCAATAATGACTGTAAGCAACACTATTGACTCGTTCTTACTGTTATAAACCACAGCAGCTGTTGTAGACTGGTCAGTGCACTGAGAAGGGAGTGCTCCAAATTATGGGACATATCAACAAAAACAAACTAACCTGAATAATACGTAATGCCTCCAGAATCATCCAAGCATCGGCACCTCACCTAAAAACGGATACTAAGCACATCACACGGATTGGATGAACAATAGCACACACCCTATATTTATATATAAAATAGCAACCTTAAACGGAGAAGAGATTACTTGAGCTAAAGCTTTGTCCCATCTAGTATAGCGGAAATTGTAACCTGTAGAAACTGGTCTGGTCTTCATGTCAATTTTGTGTGCTTGTTTTGTTTTTGTGGATTCGGTGTACATGTGACTTTGCATACTGTGAAAACTATACAGGCTATCTGTCATCTGTCATCTGTCCTATTGGTTGCATCAGTTGCAGTGTTGTTTTCCAGACTTAAACTTCAACAGATTATTTTTCTTTTTATTGATTCATTTTGTTTTTAAATTGCTATATAGACATGGAGAGGATTTTAACAAATAACTACACAGTGTACATACTAATGCTTGATATCGAATATGTATGTATTGTGATTGAAGTCATACAAAACTCAGATTATTCAGCATTTTCATCTCTACTTTTTAGGTTGCCATGGGTGACAGTCCGTCATGAGTACATTGGGCTAAGGTCCTACCAGGTCCCTCCTGTCACGTCTCTTCGAGAGGTCAAACAGTTGCTCTATGAGGAGACGAACCTGCCAGTGAAAGAGCAACGACTGACGCACAATGGGAAAGTGGTGAGTGTTTGTTTGTTTGTTTGTTTGTTTGTTTGTTTGTTTGTTTTCAACACACTGAAATGTACAATAATGTGTCTTGTTACCTGTTTATTGGTTTCTCATGACTTTGCTGAAGTCATTTCAGTCACAACACTCTTTTGGGCAGGAAAAAGCAATGTTACTTGTCTTACTGCAGCCATTGTGTTCAAATGAAAAACAAAATGCTTGTGTCTGGCACTGCAAACACTCATAATACATATTGTAAGACTCCTAGAAAAGCCAATATTGGGTAAATTGTAAACAATTTATCTCAGTTTTCGAAATGTCTTGTTTGTTTGCTATTGTGTGGGTGAATCAGTCACAACAGGAACAGAGGGTTTGTCTTCAGAAGCAGCAGCAGCAGGAAAGCAGCCTGTTTTAATGACCATGTGCCATAACTGCAGAGAAAATGATGCAGCATTCATCGAAACTGTTAACAGTGCCTTTCATTGTTTGAACTGTTGACTGATATTTTTCTTCTTTGGTTGCTATGAGCAGTTTTTGTTCTCGATCTTGTGACTGATTTTGATAATCTCTCTGTCCGTCCAGCCATCTGTGTGTTTTACCTTCACTGCAGTTGTAGTCGAGCAGAGCAGTGCAGTGTAATGTGCAGTGTAATGCAATATCAGCTTGAATGACTGCAGTTAAAAAGTCTCGCTTTGGGCAGCATGACTAGGCACCTTGTCATCACAGTGTTTTAAAAACTATATAGTAGTTTACTTACTGCAGTCTTAGCAGATAAAATAAAGTAAGTGACATACAAATGGTATATTATGACATATTAATCCCTGACTTAGTCTAAACATTTTAGGCAAAAGAACAGTCTATCATTACAGTTGATCTGACATACTTAATAGTGTCTGTTTGATAGATTTGTTGTTGTTTTTTTGGCAGATTAGCGTATCTTTTATTGGCTGTGGGAGTGAGAGTACTATTAGTAGAGTGAGAGTACTATTAGTACTAACATGACAAGTTGACCTCATGTGGAAGCTGAGCTGATGGAAAGTAGCAGGTGGTGGTCAGCGCTTGGCAGTCCCCTGATATCGTATGCAAAAATAAGCTGCAAGCCACTCACACCTACAAAAGAATATGACATACACTACAAGGTCAGGTCACAATTCTCAGCGTGTTAAATCAGATCAATATTGTCATGTTAACTACAGTACATTCCAGTAAAATTATTTTCCAGTCTTCCTCTTAAATGTGAGCGCAGGTTTCACATGGTATTCCTGCTATGCACAGTGTAATTAGAAATGTGCAGCAGTCTGATGGAGAAGGCACTGAGCCAGCCACTGCACTTAGCAGAGGCGTGGTCTGCTTTTTGGGAGAAACTGAAATGCAAGTTAACCTTGTCCTCACTAAGCTTCAAACTATCATACTGCCTTACATAGCTCTTATAATATTATATATTATATAAGGTATTATATATTTGTATAATATATAATATACAAATTAAAGAACATTTACATGTAAATGTGTCAGACTGTAATTTCTATCTATGGTCCCAAGGTTAGTCCTCATCCAGTTTTTCAGATGTGTTGATGAATGTTGCACAGCTGGAGCATTACCTAACAGATAATGGCAAATTGTTCCACAATGTGCTGCCTTTGAATTACTATTTACCCACAATGCCTCACACTCTTCCGTGTGATAGTTTCTGCAAGCAAAGCAGCTTGTATAATATTGATAAGAAATTAGAGAAATACTGTTACTTCATTACGATGATCGCACTGTTTTGCGACAGTGATGAGGATGAAAAGTTTTCCTGACACAAAGCTGATGTGCAAACACTGCTGGGTGCACTGGGTCACGGTGTGACCTTGAAACGCCTCAAACAGCAGCAGCAGTATCAGCAGACTCCCCACTGTATCGATCCTGTAAAACACATCAGGGCCATGGTATTGTTTTCCAGTAAAACTGACCAAAAGATTTAACTGCATCTGTGATGATACAAGACTGAGCATACATGAATCTCAGTGGCCTGACACAATGTAAACAATGTGCTTTAAAACTGTTTTAGGATCACAGTGAGTCAGAACAATTTATATGGTATTTTGTTCATCTTTCACCAAATTAACATTTTTTTTGTCTCCACAGAAGTTATTAATTTCTCCTTTAAAAGTTTATGTACTTTAATTAGGGAACTGTTTATTGAATTAATTTTGAGGAGACTTTTAGGATTAAGGAATAAAAGAACACACTAATCATGTCAATGTCAATTACTTATTGTCCAAAAAGCAAGGAAGTAATCAAAAGAATAAAGTAATTTCTGTCTGCCTGAAATAAAACAAAGAAAGTATTAATTCTGATAATCAAACATTTTAAAATGATAGCAAGATTATGAAATAACAAAACAAACAAATAGCTCCATAAAATATAACATAATTTCAATGTATATTCATAGAAATTATGCATAACACAAACACACAGTTACTTTGAATGCTTATCCTCTGATTTGTAATGTTTTAGTGTTTATAATTTCAGCCCATTATGAAGTTTAATTAAAAAAAATAAAATAAATAAAAACAAAGTTACTTAAAATTTCACCTGTGGGCAAAAACAAATCTTTAATTGTCTGACAAATATGGTGATAATTATTATCAATTTAAACTTTTTGTTATGATAACCTTTTTGGTCATATCAGCCAGGATTAGAGATGTTAAATAATGATCTATTTCTAATGATCCACTTCTATTTCCATGTCAACTCACCACAGCTGGATGATCGTGTACAGATTGGGACCTTGGTGCCGGCAGGAAGTCCAGAAATTTCCATCACACTGGAGGGAAGAGGCCTTAAAGGAGGAGGTAGGACTAAAACTGCTGCGTTTTACATACAGTATAACCACTTCTTTCAACAGTGATGTTAACCAGTGTCGGTCTTTACAGGGAGGTTTGGGCAGACTACACCACCACTAGTAGAGTTTTTGAAAGATATTCTGAGGAGGTATCCTGAAGGTGGCCAGATTCTGAAGGTAAGTTTCAGGCTTAACTGTTTTCTCAAATATGGTTTACTCTAATAAAGATGAATGTTTTTTTTTATTTTACTAAATAGATCAGTAATACTGTATATCAAAGTACCAGCAACAACAACAAGTAATACCTTTTGAGAGACCTGGAGAATTTATGGTGATACTTTTCTGACAATAACACAGATACAGTGTCATGGGATTTAAAATCAGAAAATATGTATTTTGGCATCAGCTTTTTTTTACCCTACATGGTAGAAACATTGCCAGGGTAAAGAGCTGAAGGCTTTTATATGTGTATAAAAGTGTATACCAAATCTGACATAACTGTGTACCGTCACAGTTAAGACCCTGCCTTCATAAATACATGGATTTGTTGTGTTTTCTGTTGCAGGAGTTGATTCAAAATGCTGAGGATGCTGGAGCCACAGAAGTCAAGTTCATGTACGATGAGACAGAGTATGGAGTGGAGTCAGTTTGGTCACCTGACATGGCTCAGCATCAAGGTTAGATCCTAGTACCTAGTTAAACACTGGAGTGTAGTAGGACAGTTCAATAATTGTTTGTTCTATCACAAGAGCGCCATATGCGTCATATCCGTGCATCTGCACTGGTTACCCTTCTGTGTCTGAAAGATAAAGGGAGGCTCATTTAGACACTCAGAGCAGCTGTCCGGAGTGTCCATCCACACTTTATCATCACTGTGAGCATCAAGCTGGTACTGACAGTCACTGAGAAGAAAAATATATACTGTACTGAGCAAGAATTACCAACATGTTCAAGCCTTTGAGTTGGAAGGATTTTGTCCTGCTTAAGTGCCATTAAGAAGCTGTTCTCTAGCTGATCCTCTACTCTGACCTCACTGTCAATAAGTAAAAGGGAAATTACTGTTTTGATTCAGGGGTTATTCAAATGAATTAAGTTGTATTAATAAATCATTACCCATTATTCAGGTGCTGCAAATGTTTACTTGGATTGTTTTGAACTATTTATGCTGATCTGATTGTTACTCACGTTTTATGGCAGGGTCGGCATTGTATGTCTACAATGACGCTGTGTTCACTATGGAAGACTGGAATGGAATTCAAGAGATTGCAAGGAGCAGGAAGAGAGAGGATCCTTTGAAAGTGGGAAGATTCGGGATTGGCTTCAACTCTGTGTATCATATTACAGGTGAGGATTGTATAATATCTGCTGTTAAATGCTTGCTGATAGTACAAATCTATTTTCTTTTGTCAGTTTTCAGAAAGAGATTAAACAGATATTGAAAAGCAAATTATTTGCTTAAAGTAAAAAGCAATCGACATATCTAAAGTTTATCTGTATTTCCATTAGTCCATCCTTCATTGGAGAATAAAGAGTTTTTGTGGCTAGCAGGTCATGCTTTGGTTGACAGAATATCAGTTATTATGGTTCCATTTACATGTTTTACCTAAACAGTCAAAACGATAATTAACTGTGACAGTGATCAGAGCCTTCTTGTAAAGGAATAGGGGACAGAAAAACTATCAATGTTCGTATGTACTCATCTATAACTTATAATAATTGTTCTCTTAATAATTTAGATGTTCCCAGTATATTCAGTGGAGACCAGATTGCCATGCTGGATCCTCATCAGACCCTGTTTGGAGTGAATGAATCTGGGCAGTGTTGGAACTTGAAGACAGACATTAAGGAGATCACAGAACTGGCGGACCAGTTTGCCCCCTACTCTGGGATGTTTGGGAGCTCTGAGGAAACCATTCAAGATGGCAGCTTTCCTGGAACACTCTTCCGTTTCCCACTCCGCATGAAACCCTCCCAGCTCAGTGGCAATATTTACAACAAAGAAAAGATTTTGGAGCTGTTTGAGTCTTTCAAAGCAGATGCAGACACTGTGCTCCTCTTCCTCAAGAGTGTTCAGAAGGTCTCCTTGCATGTGCGAGAGTCCGATGGTACAGAACGCATGTTGTTTCAGGTGACAGCCACAGAAAATACTGATGATAAGTTAGAAAGACCAAACGCACTAAAGACATTGGGTCAGGCGATAGACAATTACAACAATGGTGTTCCCAGTTCGACCATCACATGCGTCACTTACCAGGTCAACATGGAATCTCAGGATGAAACAGCTAAAGAGACTCAGAGAACGTCTTGGCTTGTTTGTAATGGAGTAGGGGGGAGAGGAATGTGTCCCGAGTTGGACTCACTGGCAGATGATTTGAAGTTCATGCCCACCATTGGCATTGCCCTGCCACTTACTGTGATAAATCGAGAGGACGTCGGTGCCACATCTGGTTTCTCAGGACGGGCTTTCTGCTTCCTTCCCCTGCCTCCTGGAGAAGAGAGTGAGACAGGGCTTCCAGTTCATGTCAGTGGCTTCTTTGGGCTCACAGACAACCGTAGGAGTATCAAGTGGCGGGAGGTGGACCAATGGCGGGATCCAGCTGCCCTGTGGAATGAGCTGCTTATAATTACTGTCATCCCTAGGGCTTACTTCAAACTCATCACGGACACTATCAAAAGGGTACAGACAAAAAAGGACCAAGACTTTCCATTGTCCCCTACAGGAACCTATGAGGCCTGGCCGAACCCTAAGCAGGTCAAGTCCCGCTGGAAACCTATTCTTCAGTCATTGTTTCATGAATTAGCGCAGCAGGAAGTCATCTATTCTCTCAGCGATAACTGGATCAGAGTGGACCAGGCTGTGTTCTCAGAGCTGGACACAGAGGAGGACATTTCAGAGACTGTTATCAACTACCTCCAAAGCTCAGGAATGCAGGTGGCAAAGGTGCCAGCTGCTGTGGACTCTGTCTTGGTTACTTACATCGCTGAGTCCACTGAAGTGAGGAAGGTGACCCCATCGTTGTTGCGGCAGGTGATCAGGAAGTCCAAACACAAAGGGCCGTCTCAGGAGAAGCTGTTACTGCTGGAGTTTGTGCTTAGTGATGCTAATTACAGTGACCTCATAGGACTGGAGCTCCTACCAAGACAAGATGAGACATTCACAACATTTTCATCTTGCGTCAGTGATAAGGATGCCATTTACATTGCGTCTGAAGAATATCCGAGGTAGAGATTTATTATCTTTGACCTTTACTCATTCATTTGTTTGATTCATTGATTGTTTGTACTTACTTATGGATACAGTACTTGATCCCCCTCAAGCCAAGTTTAAACTGGTGCAGCAGCCTGAACAAATATTCATCCAAAGTACAGTCAATCTGAGCATTTTGACATTGATTGTTCTCCTTTAATGCACATACACTTGAAAATCAGTGTAAATTTTTTTCAGTATTCTGACAATTATTATTTTGCTTTCACATGAAATCAAATGAATAGTATATTTTAATTATATAAATAAACACCCCCTCAACCAATGTGTTCCCTAAAGTGAGTAGGAAAGAAGGAGGGAATGTAACAGCTGCAGGAAGATAGCCAAAAGATGACACGACTGACAACTTTAGTGTGCTCAGCTACATGGTGTTATATGTGGAGTTGAATGGCTAGATCAATAGCAATATGTGTATTTGTATTTAATATATATATATATTCACATGTAAAACACATGTATGTACAGACTAACCTTTGTAAGATTCCTTTAATATATTTTGCTTTGCTCCAAGGTCCCTATATCCAGGACTTGAGGGTCGTTTTTTACTGGAGAGCATCAAACCTTCAGTAATGGACTGTTTGAAGAAAGCAGCCAAAGCCAGAGGTATTACAACATTTTACTTTGTATGTATTCTCCTCCTCTAAATACTTATCTGTGTTAATTCCATGATCCTAAACAGTGACTGGACATGTATGTTGAACAGTTTCAAGCCCTTAAAGTATAGTCTATAGTAGATTGTATGTTTAAAAACATCTAACCAAGCTGTATCTCAAACTGAAATTGCCAAATCCTCAGTGCATGTAGTGACTGTGTGGGTTATATGGGTTCAGTCATTTTATAGTAACACTGGGTCACCTTTACTCCCATGGTGCAGCAGGGCATTAAATCTGTTACAGTACTGAAAGATTAGGAGTGAGAAACAGAGAGGAGCAGATAAGCAGAGCAGGCTGAGTCATGGAAAGGTTGTTGATGGTTGGATGTTACATGTTAAAGCAAGGCTATGCTTTAACATAATTTAAGAGCTTTGGAATCATAGTAATGTTTATGGCTTGTTGTGGGGAGATAGGGGGCTTAAATTTTACTTAATAATGAAGTTGTAAAAAGTCTACAGTGAAACGTGACCTAAGACAAAGAAGCTGTGTAAAATTAATTCCAGATCTCTATACTTAAATTACAGTGCAACAGTATCTTTGGGGGTGCTCAGGTAGGTATTTCAAAGTGTGTCAAATATTTAATCGTTTTAATTAACATAAACTAATGCATGGAAGTGAAAGAGCACATGAATACACTCAGATAACCCACAGGTGTGAGTAACAGTTCTGTCCCATGAGTAAAAATGCGTTCACTATTTTTACATACCGATTTCATGGTGCGATTAATTAATTGTGTTTTTCCAGTCAAAATGCCCATTCAAAAAATGTAAATTGTGTTTGTGTGTTGCATGGTTTAGATCAGCAGTTGGTGCTGCAATATTGATGTAAGTCTTAAATTGTGTGTACTAACATCAACTACATATATTCACGGTCATGTGCAGTGTGTGGACTAGTGCAATGAACTTGCAATGTTTTTTTCCCCAATACACCGCAAAATGAGCCCTCTGCACAGCATCCATTTTTGACAGGTCAAAGTAAGAAAATCACAGGTGTAAATAATCAAATGAATGATGGCTGAGTTGTATTTAGCTTCTTCACTTTCAGGAGGGCATGCCAAAACATGTCAAAATGGCCGTTGTGCAAGGGGCCTGTTGTGCATTTGTATGGTTTCAAATTACTTAATGAAAAAATTATCTGTTAAACGGCATCTACCCTCAAAAAAGATGCTTGCATTTTTTACTGAATTTACCTCTACTAGTTGCTGCATCCTGTTATAACAAAATGGTGGCAACTTTAAAAGATAGTATTTATACATCGCATAAAATAACAAACACAAATAAAATGTTACCTTTTTTTCTTAACAGGGAGAACCTGCACTCAGCTACAAGTGCTGAACCCAGAGCGATCAGCTCGGCTCATCAAGGAGATCCTCTCATTAGCCTGGCCGACTCGAGACTTAATTGTCCAGTGGGAACCTGGAAACACAGAGTTGAAGCACCCTACAGTTTCTTGGCTGAAGACGATTTGGAAACATCTTTATATACATTTTGCTGATGACTTAAATACGTTTGAAGATTTGCCTTTGATCCCATGTGAGCCACTTGAGGAAAGCATGGACAAAGTTAAGCTTCTCCGTCTCAAAACTCCGTCCCCCATTATTTATGCGGACCAGAGGGAAGTGCAGCTTTCTGAGATCCTTCTGTCTATCATGGAAAGGCTTGGAGCAGTTGTGATAAAAAATCTGGATCCATGTTTGCAGCACCCTCTGCTAAAGAATTACATCCACCCTTCCTCTCCTGGCATGCTGTTGCAAATTATGGATAGATTGGCAACACAGCGATTATCCAGCCATGTCTCTTCATTCTCAGTTAAAGAGAAGATTGCACTGAGGCACTTTCTTGCAGGACTGTCTGACATAACGGAGAAGGAAAAACACACCCTGCTAGAACTTTCCATCTTTGAGAAAGTAGGGATCTGCTCTGAAGGAACCCCAGCATATACATCACTGAGAGGAGCTAGAGTTTTACATCATAGAGCCAAGTATCCACCAGATGTGAAATTATCCGTAAATCTTGTGGGTTGTTGTGATGAGGAAACAATCCGCCTCACCAAGATGCTAAATGTGGAACAGGTGAAAACAACAGAATGTTTGAAATTCATGATTCGGGACATTGAGAGGGGTTTCTATGCAACAGATGAGATAACACAGATCATGCTTTGGGCTCTCAAAAATCTGACCTTTTTAAAGAATGAAAATTCTGCTGTGATCAGATGGCTTTCTGCTATCAAATTTATCCAGCTGCCATGTGGAAATTCAGTCAGAGCCTCTGATCTTTTTGACCCAGAGTTGGAGATTTTACAGAATCTGTTCTACATGGAAGAGAAGACAAGGTTTCCCACAAGTACGTTTATGTCTTCCGCTGATATTCTACATTCACTCCGACAACTGGGACTAAGAAATGAAGTACAGCTCAGTGAACAAGATGTAGTCCAGGTTGCAAACAAAATAGATGAGTTACAAAGAAGCAATGAACCTGAGTGGGATTCCATCATCAAAAAGGCAAAAACACTTTTGCAGATACTCAACAGACAAACTAAGCTGGTAAAATCAGCTGATGCTCAAACATCCTTGCTAAAACTGAAATGGGTTCCTGTCTGTAAGGAAAGACCACCAACTTACCCGAAAACTCTAACCTGGGTTGGAGATACACTCAATATATGCTCTCTGTCTGAAATGTGTGACATATCCCATGCAGTGCTTGTGGGATCTTCAGTCGCACTGATTGAACATACATCTGCAGGTATGAAGAAGGCACTAAAACTAACTGTGGAACCCCAGGTGGATCAAGTATTACAACACCTGAAAGCAGTGAACGACTGGCATAAATCTCAAGCATTTACCACAGAGGATTGGTATCAGTTTCAGCAGATCTTATTTGAAATATATGCCTTTATGCAGGCTCACCTTGAGGATGCAAGAGAAGCAATGAAATCACTGCCTTTTGATTGGGTGTGGACAGGAAAGACATTTTCATCACCAAGCAACACAGTCCTGAAACCGCTCCCTGATCTTGACTTACAGCCTTATCTGTACTCCCTTCCAAAGACAATTAGAAAGTTTCATAAACTTTTCAAATTTTGTGGTTCAGTTGAAGAAGTTGTCCCAAGCCATGTGTTCGAAGTCATAAGCACTATCCAACAAAGATGTGAAGGAGAGATCAGCAAGGAAGAAAGCCATCATGATATCCTACTTTTAATCAACATCCTGAGATGGCTGTACAACAGTCACATAGATGTGGATACTAACATGCATGTGCCAGTCCTTTGTTACAAGGACCCAAACAAATTAGCCATGAAGCCAATTCATGAATGCACATATTGTGATGTTAAAGTTGAGGATTTAAACGATTTACTTGAAGACGCATCAGAGCCCATCATATTAGTCCACGATGACATCCCCATGAAAACCGCAGAGTGGCTGAAGGTGCCATGTCTGAGCACGAGGCTGATAAATCCAGAGAACCTCGGCTTTGAACAATCAGGCCAAAGAGAACCTCTAACAGTAAGAATAAAGAACATCTTGGAAGAGTATCCATCCGTAGCAGACATTTTTAAAGAGCTCCTCCAGAATGCTGATGATGCAAGTGCAACTGAGTGCAGTTTCCTCATTGACATGAGAAAAAACACTGACATCAGAGAGAATCTCCTTGACCCTGGCATGATTGTTTGCCATGGGCCCTCCTTGTGGTCTTTCAACAACTCTGTATTTTCTGACACAGACTTTCTTAATATCACACGGTTAGGTGGATCGGTGAAGAGATGTGAAGCAGACAAAGTTGGCAAGTTTGGATTGGGGTTCAACTCAGTGTATCACGTTACTGACATCCCCATCATCATGAGCAGAGAATTCATGATCATGTTTGATCCAAACATCAATCACATCAGCAAGCACATCAGAGACAGGTCTAATCCAGGGATCAAAATCAACTGGAGCAAGCAACAGAAAAGGCTGAGAAAATTCCCTAATCAATTCAGACCTTTCATTAATGTCTTCAACTGCCAGCTTCCTCTAGCTCAGGACTCCCCTTACAAATACACTGGTACACTTTTTAGACTTCCATTCAGAACAGAGCAGGAAGCATCAGTAAGTGAAATCAGTAGTCTTTACTACAACACCACAGACATCTACTCCCTCGTTGATGAGTTCAGCATATGTGGCCATCGATTCATTCTTTTCACACAGCATGTTGGAAGTATGGTCTTGAAATATCTGAAGTTTGAAGAACCAAATCCAGCAGGAGCACAAGATGTTGTGGCCATCAACAAAAGTGTGTGGTCATCCAAAGCTTCATACGGACCTCTGAGTATACTAAAATCTGCAGCAAAGCTTATGAAGAAAGTAGCAAGCACCAACAAGGTGCCTGCTGATGTTCCAAAGTCTGGCTGCATCATACGTGTTGTTGTGGAGGAGTATCACAACGTGTTCAAGCGCATCGTTGATCTCCACTCCCCACTGTTCAGAGGTCCAGAAGAAGATCCTAATCAGTACTTCGAGATGGCCGCTAAAGGAGTTCAGGCGAGAAGACTCACAGACGAAATGCCCCAAAAGGCAGTTGAGGTCACCAACTGGCTCATCTGCTCATGCATGGATATCACTGAAGCACTCAAGTTTTCACTCAGTGACAGTGGAAAAAGACTTGGACTAGTACCATGTGGAGGAGTGTCCGTTCTGCTCTCAGAGGAAGAGAATCGCAAATGGTCAGTAAAGACAAATGCCACACCAATTGGAGAAGTGTTTTGTTACTTGCCTCTCAGAATCAAAACAGGCCTGCCAGTCCATATTAATGGCTGCTTTGCTGTGACCTCCAACCGTAAAGAGATTTGGAAGACTGACACCAAAGGACAGTGGAATTCTGTGTTCATGAGACATGTGATTGTGCAGGCCTATTTGGCAGCACTCACAATGCTACGTTCAATGGCTGAAAGTGGGGAACTGCTCGACTACAGCTATTACGCAGCTTGGCCAGACCCAAGTCAGGTGCATGACGACTTCACATTGATCAGTCAAGGGGTCTACCAAGAAATAGCCAAAGGAGGTGACAGTCAGCAAGCAAAGCTCTTCTCAGATGGAAAAACATGGGTGTCAATAAAATATGTCCGATTTCTTGATGACACCTTACTCTGTAGGGCAGACATCGGTCCTGCTGCTTTCAAGATATTTCTGAAATACCTTAAGAAGACTGGCTCACAAAACCTTTGTGCTGTTGAGTTGCCTGACTGGGTGAAGGATGGATTTGATGATGCTGGGTGTAAAGGGAAGTTGATGGAAAACACCCTGACAGAGACACAGTTCTTTTCAGATGTCTTTTTCCCTAACATCCAAGAAATTGACAAGGAGCTAAGAGACCCTCTGATGCATTATGTCTTGAATGAGAAACTGGAAGACTTTGCTTCAATCCTCAGTGTTACTCCTTGCATCCCATGCTCTGGTCCTAAGGAAGAACTGGTATTGCCTTGCAGACTCATTCACCCTGATGGAAGAGTTGCGAAACTCTACAGCTCTGATGATGGAAGATTTCCTGAAGGGACTTCTAAAGACTACCTAAATCCTGTGTGTTTGGTGAAACTAGTGCAGTTAGGCATGGTAAAAGATGATCTATCATGGGAGGACCTGCTTGAACGTGCCCAGTCTGTTATTGATCTCAATCAAAGTGACCATGCGGCTGCATGCTTTCGTAGCAGTATACTTCTCAGTCTTGTAGATGAGAAACTAAAGATGAGAGATACAGCAGCACCAGAGCTCTTGGAAAAACTACAGGACATTAAGTTCCTTCCATTTCTGACAAGACCTGCTGGTTTTTCCCTACCGTGGCATGGGAACAGTTTTCCCCCATCAACAATGTTCTCTGCTAGAGAACTGTTTACAACTGAACATCAGGACACTGTGTGTCTCATGAAGCCAATCCTAAATGAGAATTCTCCGTCTTTCAAGGGATGTGGTGCAATGTCATTGGCTGTTAAAGACTCTCTTGGTCTCATAAGAAAGCCCTCAGTAGCACTGGTCATCTCTCAGCTCAAGAAACTGTCTCAGTCCTTTGATGGTGTCACATTGTATCAGGAAAACATAACAAATGCTTGTTACAAATATCTACATGAAGAAATGCTACAGGATGAGAATGCAAAAATACAAATAACCAAGGAACTGAAAGCTTTCAACTCTATCCTGGTCGAGAACACATATGTCAATCCAGCCAAAGTTGCATTCCACCTGAATTTTGATGCATCCCCACATCTCTATCAGCTCCCTAACAAATACAGAAACAGTTGTCGTGAGCTTTTTGAAAATGTTGGGGTACAGCCGAGCTTTACAGTTGAGGACTTTTCAGCAGTTCTTGAGACTGTGAAGCAAGAATGTGGGCGAAGGACACTCACAGAGGATAACTTCCAGTTGTCTCGCAGGATTATTAGTGAAGGGATATGGAGCTTGATACGAGACAAAAACCAAGAATACTGCCGTGCAAATTACGGTGGGATTATGTTACCTGACTCAAATCTGACATTGCAGCAATCAAAATCTCTATGCTACAATGACTGCCCGTGGATCAAAGTCAGAGACTCCTCTGTGAAATACTGTCACGGGGATATTCCAAGAGAGGTTGCTGTAAAATTAGGAGCAGTCCCAAAACGTCATAAGGCCTTGGAGAGATATGCCTCAAATGTCTGCTTCACTACACTTGGGAGTGAGTTTGGGCAGAAAGAAAAACTCACAAGCAGAATTAAAAGCATTCTCAATGCTTACCCATCAGAAAAAGAAATGCTGAAAGAACTGCTTCAAAATGCAGATGATGCCAAAGCCACTGAAATCTACTTTGTTTTTGATCCAAGGACACACCCTACTGACAGAATATTTGATGATAAATGGATCCCAATGCAAGGCCCTGCACTGTGTGTGTACAACAACCAGCCTTTCACAGAGGACGATGTCAGAGGTATACAGAATCTTGGAAGAGGGACAAAAGAGGCCAATCCTGGCAAAACCGGTCAGTACGGTATTGGATTTAACTCCGTCTATCACATTACTGACTGCCCATCCTTCATTTCAAACAATGACATATTGTGCATTTTTGATCCTCATGCCCAATTTGCACCTGGGGCTACATCAGTGAGTCCAGGAAGAATGTTCAGAGACTTGGACTGTGACTTCAGATCACAGTTTTCAGATGTTTTAAATCTGTACTTAGGTGCTCACTTTAAGTTAGAACGCAGCACTATGTTCAGATTCCCTATCCGCTCGGGAGATATGTCAAGGACATCAGAAATCAGTTCAGTCCCTGCATCAGACAGAATGGTGCAAAACCTTCTGGATAAGCTAAAAACTGATGGTGCAGAGCTTCTGATGTTCCTTAACCACATGGAGAAAATATCAATCTGTGAAATTGATAATGCATCTGGAGAACTCAAAGTGCTATATTCCGTGACTGCCAAAATAACAGATAGCGATCGGCTAAAGCGCAAACAGTTTCATGCCTCAGTTATTGACAGTGTGACCAAAAAGAAACAACTCACTGCTATCCCAGTCCAACAGATAACCTACACAATGGACATAGAGGATACTGAGGGAACTTTGACTACATGGATGATCTGTAACCGATCTGGCTTCCCTAACATTGAAAATGTTTCAAAAAGTGTCATCTCAGCTCATAAAAATGAAGACATAACTCTGTTTCCACGTGGAGGGGTCGCTGCTTGTGTAAGCCACAACTACAAAAAGCCCCACAGAGCCTTCTGCTTTCTGCCCCTTTCACTTGAGACCGGCTTACCCTTCCATGTAAATGGACATTTTGCTCTAGATTCTGCTCGAAGAAACCTATGGAGAGATGACAATGGAGTAGGCGTAAGAAGTGACTGGAATAATAATTTAATGACGTCACTGATAGCCCCTGCCTGTGTGGAACTGCTGATTCAGCTTAAGCGTCGGTACTTCCCTGGTCCTGATCCCACATTGACTGTACTCCAAGGAACTCCACTTCATGTTGCTAAAGACACATTGCGGAAATATCTCTTCTTTTTTCCGTCAAACAGATTTGACATACAACCAGATTGGTACTGCCTTGTTAAAGCAGTTTACCATTGCATCCATGCTGACCTGAAGCGTCTGCTTCCTGTTGTTAGAGCAGCACAATCGGACAACTCTGACATGCACGCTGCCATCTATATTTCATGGGTTAACACATCCACTGCAAATAAAGGCAGAGCATTTTTTGACAATCTGCTCCAAGATGAGCTCCATTACTTAAAAAACACAGAGTACAACATCACTTCAAGAAAATCTGTGGCAGAGAATGTTTACAGGCTGAAAACCTTGCTTCTGGATATTGGTTTCAACTTGGTCCACAGCTGCGATGAGACTGTAAATCTCTACTCGTGTTTGGAGGATGCAGCGATACCAGTCTGTTATGTAACACCAGAGGATGTTCGAAACTTTCTTTACACTTTCTCGTCACCAGACACATCTTGCCATGTTGGAAAACTCCCTTGCCGTCTCCAACAGTCCAACTACAGGCTAGTTCATAACCTGAAGCTTCTGTTTGACTACTGCTTCAAAGACATAGAAGCAGATGAAATCAAGATTGAGGGTTTGCCTCTGTTGTTAACAATGGACAACATGCTTCAGGTATTTGATACCAAGAGACCAAAGTTCCTGACATCACATCATGAGCTAATCTCAGCAAGGAAGGAATTGTTCATGAATTCACTCTACATCAGGTATAACACCGTCCTGATGAAGGTAGGAGCTGCAAAGGTATTTGACATCAGCAGCTTTGGTGACCTACTGGGGTCTGTTCTACCAAGAGAGTATCGAACGAAGGTCCCTGTGAAGTGGAGAGACACGTTTGCAAGTGAATCTTGGCTGAAGAATGTGTGGAGCTTCATCAGTGAGAATATTGCTGTTAAGGATGATCAAGTGGATTTAAAGCCAACTTTTGACACAATGCTTGACATTCTGAAAGACTGGGCTTTGCTACCTGGAATCAAGTTCATGGCAAGAGAAAGGATAGTTGTCCCTGAGCATGATGTGCTTTTACCTCTGAGTTTGATAAGCATAGCTCTCTTTCCACAGGGCCAAAATGACAAAGTTTTTCACACCCTAATGAAAGCAGGGTGCATTCAGCTTGCAGTGAGCAAAATCTGTGCCAAAGAGAATCCCATCATGTCTTTTCTGGCACAGCATACAGCAAACATTGAAAGTCCGTCAAGTGTTCTGAAAGCTGTCGAGTACATGATTCAAACATCTGCATTCAAAGCATCAAACCTGACTGACAAGGACTTCGAGGCTCTGCTGTTGTATTTCAACTGCAACCTAGCTAATCTCACACAAAATGATGTACAGAGCCTGAAGCTTATCCCATGCTTTAAATCAGTTAGTGGGAGATACATCAGCATTGCAACCTATGGGGCAAACTATGTACTTGCAAAAGACATTCCCTCCGCCGACATAGACAAATGGTCTCACACAGCCTCCTTTTCCTTTCTCACTGACAATCCACAGCTGAAAGAACTGTACGCCTTTCTTGGCTGCATGCCAATCGATGACAAAGAAATCTACCATCAACATCTCCTGCCCAAGTTTGAAAGTTTTACCTACGATGCCAAAGTGAAACACATTGTCTACTTGAAGGAAACACTTATGTCAATGGAAGAATCATGCAAGATGAAAAATCAGCTCTATGAGAAATTGGAGGGACTGTCATTCATGTATGACAACACGAATCGTCTCAGGCCAGCCAAGTTCTTCTACGATGAGACAGTGAAGGTATTTGAGGTTATGCTTCCTGCAAAATCATTCATACCAAGTGACTTTTTCAAGAAAGTTGAGCAAGTGTCAAAACCAAAGAATGGAACATTGTCGCTCTCTTCATGGATAACCTTTCTGAGAAATATCGGTCTCAAGCATGAAATGTCCCAGCAACAAGTTCTTCAGTTTGCAAAGGAGGTCAGCATAAAGTCCCAGACAGAAAGCTGGACAAAAGAAAAAGTACAAACCACTGTCGATGTTCTCTTGACCCATATTTTCACAGAAAGAACAGATCTGTTCCAGGGCTCTTTTCTCAAAGAGCTCTCAATGATACCATTCCTGTGTCCCGAGAGAGCACCCAAAGAACTCATCAAGCTTCATTCCCAGTACCAAGAGATGAGTGGCACACTTCCTCTGATTCGTTTCAACGGGTCACAGGTAAATCCAAAATTCAAACAAACAGATATCATTCACTTACTTTGGACATCCTGCCCGATTCTCCCAGAGAAAGCCACCCCATCAAGCATAAAGGACCAGGAAGGAAGCACTCTCACTGGACAGGAACAACTTGACCAAGTGTTGAACATGTTAGGTGTCAGCTTGGATCCACCATTGGAGAAAGTAATAAGCAACTGTAAGAATATTTGCAACATATCCAGTCCAGAAGATGAAATGGTGAAAACCAGGAACAAAGTGTTAAGGTCCACCTATGAGTTCCTCAATGCAGATAAAAGAGATTTCCGACACCAGCTCCGTGGAGTGGCTTTCGTCATGGTTGAAGATGGCTGGAAATTGCTGAAACCTGAAGAGGTTGTCATCAATTTGGACAACGAATCTGACTTCAAACCCTATTTGTACAAATTGCCCCTAGAACTTGGTACCTTTCATCAACTCTTCAAACTCCTTGGCACAGAAGACGTTGTGTCTACCAAACAGTATGTTGAAGTGCTGTGGCGAATTTACAGAAATTCAGAGGGCAAACAGCTTGACCCTAATGAAATGCGAACTGTAAAAAGAGTCGTTTCAGGATTGCTCAAGTCACTCCATAATGATCCAGTGGATATCCGCAAAGACCTTGAGAATCTAAAAGATTTGTTGTTTTATTTGCCAAGCAATGACGGAAGACTAGCAAAATCTAGTAGTCTAGTGTTTGATGATGCCCCACATTACAAGAGTCGAATTCAGGGAAATGTTGGAGTTCAGATGCTCGTGGACATGAGTCAGTGCTATCTGGGCAAAGATTATTCCTTCCACACAAAGCTGATCATGCTACTTCCACAGAAACTAAGGCCTCGGCTGTTAAGTAGCATTCTCGAAGAGCAACTTGATGAAGATTCTCCAAAAATGTGCCAGTTTGGAGCTCTTTGCTCACTCCAAGGCCGTCTTCAGCTGTTGCTGTCCTCAGAGCAGTTCATCACAGGATTGATCAGAATAATGAAACATGAGAATGACAATACATACTTGGTGAATGAGGATAAAGCCATACGTCTCTGCAAAGCACTTTGCGAAGGACTCAAAGTATCTTGCTTTGATAAACTCCAGACAACTTTAAGGGTCAAAGGATGCAGTCCCATTCCTCACAGCCGCAGTGAAACACTTGCCTTTCTCAAGAGGTACGGGACATCTGTGATTCACCTCTACATCCAGCATTCAGACAGCAAAGACATTAACTTTCTTTTGGCACTGGCTATGACATTAAAGTCAGCTACAGACAATTTGATTTCCGACACATCATATCTAATTGCCATGCTGGGCTGCAATGACATCTACAGAATCACAGAGAAACTAGACAGCCTTGGCGTCAAGTATGATGAAACAGAGCCTTCAAAACTCGAGCTACCCCTCCCTGGAACACCCATACCGGCCGAAATACATCATACACTCCTCATGGATCCAATGAATGTGTTCTATCCAGGTGAATATGTGGGTTACCTCGTAGACTCTGAGGGAGGAGACATGTACGGGTCCTACCAGCCTACATACACATATGCTATCATTGTTCAAGAAGTGGAAAGAGAAGAGCAGGAAAATCTTCTTGGAAAATGCTTCCAGATCGACATTGGATATAGTGAATACAAAATAGTCAGTTCCCTTGACTTGTACAAATTCTCAAGGCAAGACGAAAGCAGCAATGTTAGAGACGTCAATGCTCCATCAACTCCTACGAGCCCAGAGAGCCGTTTTCCTGGTGTCCGCATGGTCCCTCCTCTTTTTGCAAGCAAGGAAAACCTCAGGCCTCCTCCTCAAAAAGAATCGCCAAAAAAGATCAAGCTTAATGCATTGCCTGAGATTCTGAAAGACGTGACCTTAGTAATTGAACAAGCTTGGAAGCTTTCTGAAACAGAGAGAAAGAAAATAATCCGCCGATTGTATCTCAAATGGCATCCAGATAAAAATGCCGATAATCTGGACTTTGCTACAGAAGTCTTCAAGCACTTGCAGAAAGAGATCAGTAGACTGGAGAAACAGTCTTTGGCTGATCAGCAAAATGCAGATAGAGCGTCCAGGAGATCATACTCATCATCAACCCGCTTCCAGTCAGAGAAGTTCTCATTTCAAAGGTTTTATTCATCATGGAACCAAGAAGCAACAAGTCACAAGTCAGAAAGGCAGCAGTTCAGGGAGCATTATACAAGCTATGCAGGGTCATCACATTCTCATCGTTTCTTTGTGCCACCAACTTTTAAGACAGTTGGAAACCCCGTGGAAGCCCGCAGGTGGCTGAGGCAAGCCAGAGCAAACTACTCAGCTGCTCGCAATGATCTCCATAAAAATGCCAACGAGTGGGTTTGTTTCAAATGTTACCTGGCCACAAAGCTCGCGCTCATAGCTGCGGACTATGCAGTCAGGGGAAAGTCAGATAAAGATGTAAAACCAACTGCCCTGGCTCAAAAAGTGGAGGAGTACGGCACTCAGTTAACAGGCCTCGCCAATGACGTTCAGATCCTGGAAGGATATGGTGTGGACAGCCTGAGAACTCGTTACCCTGATCTCCTGCCTTTTCCACAGATTCCCAATGACAGATTCACATCCGAGGTGGCAATGAGAGTGATGGAATGTACTGCACGGATAATCATAAAGCTTGAAACCTTTGTACAGCAAAAAATATGATGTTAAAGACAACAGTGAATCTACAGAAAGCATAGCATTCTCTGTACCATAGAGGGCGCCCTTGGCTGTGTGCAGTACAGACTAACATAGAATAACATTTTAGCGTTCGGCTGGCAGCTTATGGTACATGTGCCGATGTATGGCTCCCGTGACTAATTCAGCTGGTTCAAAATAGATTTGCTGTAATGTGTGGGGTAAAATGTGTAATGGTGTAAAAATCTGCATATGCTGTACATATGAATGCCTCAGCAATGTTTGGATTACCAAAGTCCCCATAGTGTACTGACATATATACTCTTAAGTTATAATAAGAAAGATGCTGCTTTTTTTACTTTATCTTTTATATATAAAAAAAAATACATATGTATACAATATATTTTCTTGCTACAGAAAACCAGTGGAGCATAAACGTTGTGTGTGTAATGAAAAAAACTGAGCAACTCAAACTGTCAATTCTGCAATTACTGTCATGCAAGGTGCCCCTTTTTTGCAAGATCCCAGCAAAGCAAATAAATATAATAGTGTCTGTAATTTTTCCTTTTTTTAACGGTTCATTTCATATAATTTCTGTAAATGTGTAAATTTCCTGTAATATAGTCATTCATTTGTGTACTATAAACAAATGCATTTTTAAAACTCATATATTTGCACTTGTATAGCGATTGTGTCACCCCAGCAACTTGGGAGAATCCAACTGTGAATGTAATTCTATACATGTTACTTCAATGCAACTATGTGTGTGTATGTGTTCTTTAGGTATATGTTTTTTATGGTTAAGTTTATTAGTTATCCTTCATACAGTACTATAGACTGTTATGTTTTCATACCTGCAGAGAGCTCATCTCTTAATACGACATGGTAGTATATGATAGTATTACAGTGACACTTGTAGTTCAGCTTTTGCTCATGCAATTCAATTTATTTTTTTTCTTCATTTACAGTATCTGTGAATACTCAGCAGGACAGTAGAGCCATATATATATATGTATATACATATATATATACATATACACATATATGTATATGTATATTTATATGTATACACACATATATATATATATGTATATGTATATGTGTGTGTGTATATATATATATATACACACACATATATGCTGTAATCTGGGCACAATCTTTAAGTAGCCTTTGTTACCATGAAATCATGTTCATATATTGATTGGTCACTGGAACTTTCCTGGTTGAAGGGTGCACACAGTGGTGCTTGTGTGATTTACAGCCTCTTTTTTTATTCATTTTGAAAGACAATACACACACTTGGCCACATCATGTGTCATTTTGAAACATCATTTAAAAATGTACTTGTTTGTCTTTAGACTAATGTGACACAGCAGGGGGCATCTCATTGATAAACCAACCTAGATTACCTGATGTGTCATACGTGTAACTGTACACTGTTCCACAGAAAGGCCATAAAAACTCTGTCTGTCTGTGATTAAACAATTCTGGGACTTTAAAACTCATAGTTTTGAATTACATTAATGTTGAATTGTTCATGTTCGCAAGCAGAACAGCCCATGTATCTGTATTTATCTATATCTTTTTCATTGTAGCCACATAAATTGTCTTCAAACACAAGGTTTGAAATGTTTACGGTTTTACTGCTGTTTTGTGCATTGTGGTGATACATTTTCTCCTCTAGATGGCACCAGAGAGTCATTAATATAGTAGAGGAATTATCTGTTAGATTACAAACACCAGAGCAGTAATAAAGAATGAGTTGCTCTAACAGACAACACCATAGAAGAATATCAGTTTATTCAACATACACAAGTAATAAATACACATGAAACACTTTTATCAAAATATGCCAGGACAGAGGTGAGAGTGGCAAATAAAAAAAATACTGACTTATAACACAACACACCATGAGGTTGTTGATTCTTCAAAATGTACTCCAGAAAAGTAGCATAAATGCTAATTTGCATGAAAAATGAATGCATACAATCCAAGTGCTGCAATTATTAGACTTGTCGTGTTTTCGATTGTTTCACTGACTCTGGCTGCACAGAAGGTTTATTGAACAAAAACAGACTTACTTGCAAGAAGAAGAAAAAGTTGCATTCTTGTAAGTAATGCATAATTACATGCTTGTGAAAATAGCAGGCCAAACATATATAATCTTTAAAAAAAAAAACTGGGGAGAAACACACAATTACAGCATATGTGAAAACCACACTAATAACAACACGCAAAAGTGTTTTAATATCAAATTTCATGAATCAATTGAAACTAAAGAAATCCGTCCACTGCTAAGAGTTGTCTCTGAATATGAGTTGTTTTTTTAATCACATCTCAGAACAAACTATAACAACAAAAAATATTAACCAGCATTTCTTAATTTATTTCTCCAATTCAATAAAAACATGCTCAACACCAAAACAATAATACAGATTACCAAGGGCCTGGAGCCAAAAGGGCTCATAAAACAATAATAATCACCATTTGGGACATTCAATTTTCAATTTCCATGCCCTTGATACGTCTCTTTCATTTATTGCACCACAAGATAATATTGCATAGGATGTAAGCTGTTACCAGCTCCTCATCGCCCAGCCATGATACTGTGTGTGTCTAAAAGGTTTCCTGCAAAACTAATGAAGATGATGAAGATACATTTGTCACCCGAGTGCCAGTTTGTTTCAGCTAAAATCGTTAGAAGACTAAAAATGCAACTTAAAAATGTATTTCACAAGGTTTCCAGCATGTATGCCAGCAGCTATTTGTCTTTTTACAGGTCTTGATGCACCAATGGGATGGCCATAGATTTTCTGTGGTATAAACCTTTAAAAGGCTGGATATAAACAGTTGTGCTTGTTGCCTCTCGGAAGAAGAATCCACGAAGAGAACAAAGTTACCTTATCAGAGTCAGTCTAGCAGTCCTGATTCTCACTGCAAGTGGAGATGACCTCGGCCTTGGACAGGAAGAGTTTGCCACTGGGACAAACGCAGACCTCGTAGAGACTCTGCGTAGTTCCAGAAACGCCTCCTTCACTCAGGGGGAGATTTGGCATCCGCACCGTCTCAGCGTCCAGCACCAGCTGCACGGCGGACAGTGTGGAGAGCATGGATGTGTTAACAGAGGAAACAACACAGTTGCACTGAATCAACAAGGAAGTGTCCCTCTGCGTCATCCTGGCCACACACTAGTGTTAGTGAGGGAGTGCAGACCCAGTGTAATGAATACATTAGGACCTATAACTGCAACTGCTGGGGTCGAATAAGTGCTTTTTGCAGTTAAGCCAAAATACT